>NW_024351546.1:1522389-2122389 GCF_902729225.1 Pteropus medius
CTCTCTCTCTCTCTTTCTTTCTTTCTTTCTTTCCTTTTTACAATCCAGTATATTCTAGGCCAGTGGGATTTTTAAAATTTAAATAAATTTCAATTATTGTTGACATTCAATGTTATATTAGTTTCAGGTATGTAGCATAGTGGTTAAAAATTTGTATAATTTATGAAGTTATCTTGGAGAGTCACTTAATTCTTTATTTTATCATTGAGTAATAATCTATTGTATGGATGTTCCACATTCGTGCACCTTTGGACAGATATCTTAAATGCTTTTAATTTTTGGCAGTTACGAATAAAGCTGACATAACAATAGCAGTAGTTTGGACATAAATTTTCAACTCAATTGGGTAAATACTGGTGGCATGATTGCTAGATTACTGCCAGTCTTCTAAAAAAGCTGTATTACTTTACATTTCCACTAGCAATGAATGAGAGTGTCTCTTTCTTTGCATCTTCATCGGCATTTAGTATTATTGTTTTTAAAATGAGCATACTGTTCTTGTCTTATGAATATAGTATTCCTCTTGTCTCTATAAGAATACTAATTAGCATTTTTTTGAAAGATTCCTTCTGTTTCCTACCTTATCTTTGGTTTCTTCAATTTCCTTTTATATATTTATATTGTTCTCTGTTTTTCATGTTGGGGCTTTCTGCATATGTCTAGTCATTCTTGCTTTTCTATTCATAAACAAGAGCTAATTGGAAGCTATGTGCTCATGGGCTGGACTTTTTGATGGTGGGCTTATTTTTTGGTTAATTGCATGAAAGAACAGCCGTTTTATTGGAGGGCTGCCAAATGTCTGAAGAAGAACTTTCTGATCTTCTACTGGGGGAAGAGGAAGAGGAGAAAGAGGAGGAAGAAGGAAGCTTTCTTTTTGTTGGTGTTGTATGTGGGGTAGAGGAGGAGGGTTGTGGGGGTGTTAACTATTAAGTATCTAGACTTTTAAGTATTCACTCTGTATTTAACCCCAAGCCTCATCCTGTGTCCTCACATCTCTCTCATCTCTCCCAATTCATATATCAACAGAATAAGTCTGCAATCTCATGCTTGGGGGTTGGCATTTGTTTGGGTATTGGAGCCTGGGCAGGGTAAGGGATTGGCCATAATGCATAAAGACTTTCAATATATTCATCTGTTTTCTTCTTGGTTCCACATCCCTTTTGTTGTTGGGGTTATCAAATCTCAAGCCTCTTGGGGTTTCTGCAGGGAAAGAGGGCTGACTCACTTCTCATCAGCATTTCTCTTACGTTGCCTTTGAGATTGAGACTTTACCAACCTATTAAGTCAGGTGTCCTTTTTCATCTTCAAAAGTTGAGAACATATCTATTGACATTCCTCTTATGTTTCCTATGCCTTTGTGGGTTTAAGTTTTTAAAACATGTTTCATTCCTTTAGTACAATCTTGAGTGAAAGTGGAAAGAAACTCATATGTGGTAAATCCATCATCTTTAACCAAAATCCCTCAATTATTTTATAAACATAAGAATAGTAATAGGAAAAATATTTTAAATAATACAGAAGCATGTAAAGTAAAAAAAATTCTTACCATTTTGTGCCACTTTTCCATTTCCCAGATGTAGCCACTGTTAACTTATGAATGTGTCCTTTGAGATATTTTTCCATGTGTATGGATAATTATACACTGAGAATACATAGCTCTGTGAACACATTCCCCCATATAGAATGTGATCATACTACTCAGGCAGAAATGGAGATGTGACCCTCAGATTCCCCTTCTAGAAAGTGCTCACTGCCCCACTGTGAACAGATATGGGTGACTGACAGCATTTGGCTGTGACTCAGTCAGTGCTCGGGTTCTAAGGCAAGATCATGGTCTTTCTGAAGCAGCTCCAGCCAGTAGCCAGCAAAATGGCAACATAGGACTTGCTCATTTCTGCCTGATGTGGCTCCTCCAATGACCATCTTTACTCTGGAACTCCCAGCAGATGTCAAGACTGTGGGTTTTGCATGGAGACTGTGGGCACCCTCACCCAATTCTGCTTCCCCGATCTTTTCTCAGGTGGTTTTTCCAAGAGACTTTCTGCACTGTCCTGACTGTTGCAGCATCTGCTACTTGCAGGATCCAACTGACACATTCTTTTTCCAAACCTTTTGTTTTCAACTTGCATTTATCAGGGACGTCTTTCTATGAATGTAGATCTACTCCATCCTTTTAAATAGCTGTATAGTATTTTGTAGCAAGGATATCACAATTATTTAACCATTCTCTTATTGATGAACCTTTAGAGTTCTCTAATTTTTACTAAAAATCTTGTGATATTTTAAATATGTATATTTCCACACAACAGATCAGTTTCAAAGTGATTTATGCATTTGTTGATTTTTCTCTTATACCTCTCACTCAGGACTACATGTATAACAGATCCAAAATATTTCTTCAATGTAGCAGCCCTTTTCCCAGACTGAAGGGAAATGAGCAGGAGATGGTATTGAAGTGTTGAAAGTTCTCGAGCACCCATGTTACTTTGGAAGGACTGTTTACACATAAACGACCAGATAATTATACCCTACTCCTGCCCATTCATCAAGGTCGGCCCCCAAGAAGGCCTCCAACAGACACTGCTCTTTTAGCTGTTTGAATTTCTACACAAACCAGAAAATTTAAAAAATGTAAATTTTATTTTCCACAAATGTCGCTATAGGATTTTGACAGAACTTTCCTATATTTTGATCCTTAAAATATTTTCCCTCTCTCATTCATGTCATACCACAGTTAAATGATCACCTCGTCTCTCCTTTCTTGCCTCCTTCTCCACTTTGAACTTCCCTCCACGGCTCTAACTCTTCTTTCTCAACGATCTCAACCTT
Source organism: Pteropus medius (assembly GCF_902729225.1). NCBI lineage: Eukaryota > Metazoa > Chordata > Mammalia > Chiroptera > Pteropodidae > Pteropus > Pteropus medius. The sequence continues at coordinate 1,525,219 of NW_024351546.1, forward strand.
CTCCTTTTAGCTAGGATTTGTTCCCTGGGACCCTTTCATGGATTTGTCCCTTCCTCCCCAGCATACTCATGCGGGAATGTTGGACTTTTAGCAACCTAGCACCCTTCCCACCCCTTCTCCACTTTTATTTTAGTAGGTGTTGTGTGGAAAGTTACTCTGATGCGTGGGGACCACCATTACCATAGGAGGGGCATGCATGCCCACTGGTTATCAACAGAGGCTCACAGAACATATCAAATGCCTAAAGCACACGGCTTGTTAAATAATTTAAATTAAACAGCAAGAAGCAAAGGTGTAGAGATGGGAGATGATGCGCTTAGGATAGGTGCATGGGGTGGAGGTCCATACCACCTGAATCCTGGTATGCAATGTCCCTAGGTCCAGGCTCCCTCTCAGATGCTGGTGCATCGTAATGACCAGAGTTGAAGTGAGTCAGGGGTTCGAAAAACAGAAGGTACCTAGGGCCAAGGACACAAGATTGCTTTGTTGGGAGCACAAGAGCTAGTATGCTTGGCCAAGAACTGTCATATTCAAACTAAGCAATTAGCAGCTCACCAAGAAACAATTGTAGGTTTTAATTGGAAGAAGACAAGAGGGTCCGGAATGGGTGTCACCTGTGGGTGACCAATTTAAGACCTCATGAAAATGAGGTGACTCATGCATTTAATGTATATGAATATTCGATGTTGCATATTTAATGTGTCATGAATACTTAATGTCTACTTGGTCCTTTCGTCCTTTTTTATCCGTAGTCAGCACACATGTGCTATGTTCTCTGACATGTCTCAGTGGTCACTAACTTACTTATTTACGGTTCACTCTTGAATTTCACCTGTCCCATTGTTTCTTTCTTTCTCTAGCAGAGTCTAATTTCTCAAACAGTATAGCAAATGTACATTATAGTAATCTTTCTTCCAAATTGTTTTATAAATCATGTAACATATCACACACATCAGAGTATGTATAAATGTATGTGTACACATACATTTATAACAAAACAAATACCTGTAACTCCTCTCAGGTTACCAACAGTGAGATTGCTAGTACTTAAGAAGCTCCAGTGAGTCCCCACTCCCCAAAGTAACTCCCTGTTCTGGAATGTGTGCTGAATGTTTATTGGCTGTTATTGGTAGTTTAATCCCTAAACAATATACTGTTTTGTTGTCCATTTTTAAATTTATGTAAATAGAATCATACTTAATACATTTTCTGCGATTCGCCTTTCTTGCTCAACACCAGGATTTTGAGATTGTTGGTGCTGATGTGTGGCTGGGGTTCCTTTAGAGAGATCACACAGGGTGTGACCTTGGGAAAGGCCTCACTTGTTTGCACTGCTTCAGAGCCCTTTGCTGTGTGCCTGGAACACTACTCTTATATCCACGGACATGTGGCCATTTTCACTTTGGGGTTATTTGCACAGGGCTGCTGTGAAATTCCTGAACAGCCCCTGGTGCTCATGGGTGTATGCCCAGGAGAGCAATTACTGGTGGTCAGTGTTTCATGTTTGGCTTTCTAGAGAACAACAGACCATTTCTCAAGGGACTGCTGCACTCAGTCTCCCACCAGCACGAGAGCATCTCCGTTCCTCCACATCCCCATCAATACTTGGTTTTGTCCAATTTCTATTTTTTTACCCATTTGGTAGGTGTGAAATAGATCTCATCATAGTTTTCATTTGACTTTTAAGGTTATTAATAAGGTTTATTAGATTTCCTTTTTTGTGTGTGAAATGCATAGGCATACTTTTTTGCCCATTTTTTTCTTTTATACTGCTTCTTTATTGACTGTTGGAATCCTTTATATATTTTGGATATTAATCCTCTGCAAACATGTTGCTAATACCTTCTTATAGTTTGTGACTGATGATTTGACTTTTTAAATGGGGGTTTGGGTGAACAGAAATTCTTCATTTTAAGATAATTGACTTTGTCTTTTCCTTTTTTCCTGTTCTTTTAAGGGATCCCTTTTAACCCCAAAGCCATAAAGATATTCTCACATGGAGTATCCCAGAAGTTTCACATTTAAGCCTTTGATTGACTGAAGTTTTGTAGAATGTGAGGCAGGAATCTAGCTTTATTCATGACTTTCATTAGGATCACCAGTGATCAAATACTGTTGTTTGATTAGTCCATCCATTCCCTCTTACCTGCAAAGTCACCCGTGGTTATAAATCGAGCTTCCATAGATGTGTAAATCTGTTTCTAGCTCTCTTCTATTGTCAGTGAATAACTTTTCTCCCACACCTGGGGTCTGTTGGGCAGAATCCTCCATGGGGAGTCTTTGTGGGAGGGATGCCTCCCTTCTTGCAGCCAAAAGTAAATAGCAGTGTCCAAGCTTCTCAGGCCCTACTGCAGCCAGGACTGGGAGTAAGACATGAAGGCCGTGGTGAGGGTTCCTCACTTTAACTAGGGGGTACGGGAAAGTGGTAGGTGCTTTTTAGTCAGGGAATATAGCCGGGCAGGTGGAGCATGCATCTTACAGAGATTGCTTTGGCTGTTTTGTGGTATATAGTTTAGAGAGGGCTGGAGTGACAGTAGGGACCAGTCAGGGTGCTGCCTCACAGGCAGAGACGTATGCGCACTGGGCCAGTGTGCTGACTATTCCTCCTGTGTTTATCTCTCCCTGAGGGGTTTCCTGTGGCTTTTTCTAAAGAAGCCCTTATTACATTGTATTATGGGCACTCTGCTTCTCAGGACGGCTCCTTCATGCAAGGCACATGTTGCACCTCAGGGCCCTTGCACTTGTTGTTCCCTCTGCTGCAATACTATTTCCTCAGATGCCTGCACTGTGTATTTTGCTCTTTCACTCTCTTCTGGTCTTTAGTCAAAGCTCTCTCTTCCAGTAAGACCTTTCCTCACCACTCTTTAAAATTATAGACCCCCATCCCCTAATAACTCCCTCTCCCCTTTCCAGCTTTGATTATCTTCATTGAACTTCACCTGACATATTATATAATTACTTGTTTACTTTGTTCATTGTTTACCCCTCCCTCAAATGTGACTGTGCCCCAATGCCTGACACGTGGTAGGTGCTCAATAGCAATTCATTGGATGAGTGAATGGATAAGTGAGAGTAAAGGATCCCTGTGACCCCAGGAGAGGGACAGGCACAAAGCAGGTGCTGATTGAGTGTTGAATGAAAGAACATTCATGGTAGGACCAAACCGTTCTCTTGATACAATTGGGGAAAATCCTCTCAGAGCTCCTCCTTTATGCCACCATAGCATTTGAGGGCTCCAGAAGTGGGCACGTCCTCGATCCAAGCATCTTGGGTTCCCTGCATCGTTTCAAGGAAGACAATGCAGATGTGATCTCAGTTTGACAGATGACAATATAATATTCAGAGGGGTAATGGTAATATGACTTTGTCAAGGTCACACAGCTGACCGGTGGACCTACCAGACTGTTGACACCCAGCCACCTGGACAGAGGATTGCCAACATGTAGTCTTGGGCCCAGCACCCACCAGTCCATATTCCCTTATTCTTAACATGAAGCAACCACAGAATTTTTTGAATATCTCTTTCTGAAGAGTTGTTGCTTGGCAATGGTTGCTGGGCAAAATTCATAACTAATAAAGAGCTCAAGGCTCTTGATTGGAAGCCCTCAGGGATGCTGAGACATCTGCAGTCTGTAGTGGGCAGAATTCTGAGATGGCCTCAAGATTCCTGTCCCCAGGGAAAAGCTGCCTAGATAATCTCCTTCCCTGGAGAATGGGCAGGGCCTGTGAATGTGTTGAGATAGCTGCTCCCTTGATTAGTTTACATTATATGGCAAAGAGATATATGGGGTAGTCACTCTTGTGGTCACTCTTCATTTTATTAGAGTCTCTCAGTCCTTCATAACCACCTGGAAAGAGTTTCTCTTGCTGATTGTGAGGAAGTGAGCTGCTGTGTTGTTAGAGTGCTGTATGGGGAGGACCTGAGGGTGACCTCTAGAATCTGAGAGGGGTCCCCCATGGATAGCCAGCAAGAAAATGAGGACCTCAATCCTACAAGGAACAGAATCCTGCCAACGAACAGAGCTTAGAGGAGGACTTGACCTCAGATGAGACCACAGCCCCAGCCAACACCTTGATTTCAGCCTAGGAAGATTTTGAGCAGAGGACCAGCTAACCTACACCCAGACACCAGACTATAGACACTATGAGATAGTAAATGGATATTGTTTTAAGTCACTAAATTTATGGTAATTTGTCACGCAGCATAGAAAACTAATACACTGGCTTTGGGGGTGGGGGTGGGGGATCAGCATTTAGGAGTGACCTTGGCACTTAAATTGGCAGCTAGGACCAAGAGGAAGAAGAAAAGATACTGGAAGGATTATGCAATGACCCTGCGCCCAGTGTCTTAGAAACTTCTTGGAAGGAGGGGATTCTGATCCCCATTCACAGATGAGGCAATGAGGCTCAGAGAGTCTGGGACTTTCCCGAAGTCTCACAAACAGGAAGAGTGAGGCTGGGATGTGGACCAGAGAAATCCTAGCTGTCTATGGGTGCGTGCCTGTTTGCGGGGTATATCTGTGGATGAATTGCTGATGGGCAGGCAAGATGTGTGGACAAGGTGATGGAACTAGCATATAGGGGCCTAGAGGGACCTGTTGGGAGACAAATTTCCAGACCATTCCAGCCCAGTCTTCGTCAATGGGTGTTTTGTGAAGTGGGTGTTGTGTCTTCTTGATCCTCCTTAGGGAGAAGGATTTTCACTTTTTCTATTGGTCTCTCTGGTATTTATGGCATCCAGCTGGGCCCTAGATGTCCTAGGCATAAACTTTCTGTGTGAGTTTAACCCTGGGCTGGAGTGTGGGAGCCATCTGATGTGTTTGTTCAGCATTCATTCCTTCCTATAAAGATTTCCATTTGAGAATTTACCCTCCCCATTTTCATACAGTTGAGTCTTCAATCAATATTCCACCAGAGTGGATTTGTGACCAAGCTAGGCTAATAAGATTTTCTGTAAGTGGAATCTTGCTCAAAGGGTTACAAGTATTAAGTAGGAACATTTTTGCTACACTCCTGTGGTATCCAAAGGGAGGACCTTCTCTGGGGTTACACCTAGGACTTCCCACCACACCCATTCTTCTTCCCAACTCCTGGACGATACAAAGGCCCTTGATTGGTGGGTGTCAACCAGTGGTCTGTTTTTCTTGACAAAGTGGAGCTAATTTGTTCCAGGCTGCCCTGATGGACCATCTGCCTTTTTCTTCCCCCAGAAGGGTGAGAGGTGTCATTTCTGGGAGGATAGGTCCACTTTGCAGGCAAAGGCTTTCTCCAGATGGCTGCTGCTCCAAGTTCTAGACTGGGAAAGAGAGTTTGAGATCAAAAAAATGTTTAAAAAACCATGTTTCCCACACCAAGACACATTATAATTAGAATGCCAAAGATTAAATACAAAGAGAGAATCTTAAAAGTAACAAGAGAAAAGCAGTTAGTTACCTACAAGAAAACACCCATAAGACTGGCTGATTTCTGAAAAGAAACTATGCAGGATGGAAGGATTTGGCACAAAATATTCAACATGATGAAAACCAGGATCTGCCATCAGAAATACTTTATCCAGCAAAGCTATCATTTAGAGTTGAAGGGCAGATAAAGAGCTTCCCCAAAAATAAGCTAAAGGAATTTATCAACACCAAGCCAGTATTACAGGAAATGTTGAAGGGACTTTTTTAAGAAGAAAAAACATGTATCAAAAACATGAATAAAGAATGGTAATAAGGATATTCCTATCAACAAGTACCTAAAATAGAAAAGAATTAAGTGCTCCAACCAAAGAAAGAGTGGCTGAATGGATAAAAAAACAAGACCCCTACATGTTCTGCCTAGAAGAGACTCACTTCAGATTAAAAGACACTCACAGACTAAAAGGAAGGGGATGGAAAAAGATATTGCTTTGATGGACCTAGAGGCTATTGCATTGAATGAAATAAGTCAGATAGAGAAAGAAAATATTGCATGATTTCATGTACATGTAGAATCTAAAGAACAAAATCAACAATAACAATGAGGACAACAAAAATGGAAATAAACTCATAGATACAGAGAATATTTTGAGGGCCACTAGATGGGAGGGGAGTTTGCGGGGAATGGCAAAAAAGAGTTGTATTCAGTTGATGCAGCCACTGGTGACTGTCCACTCACCAGGTGTTTCCTTCTTTCCCTGCTAACAGAAGAACCTCTGTGTCATTTGGATAGAAATGTGTCTAGTTCAAGCGAAGGTGGTAGAAGCTGGTCCTGGCCATATGAACCCCTTTGCCAGTGACTGGCCAATGAGTGGGTGCAGAACCATCTTTGGAACTGAGCTGGGAGGTGGGGCTTGGCTGTTGAGTTCCATGTGCTGTGACCTGAGCCCCTAGGAAAGCCTGGGTCGGGGGGCCACATGGACCAAGTTTCCTCCTGGATTTTCTGAGGGGTTTTAATCACATATGTCTGTAGGATATTTTATGTTGTTGTTTAATCCAGACTGGGCTGGATTTCCTGTCACTTCCACTTAAAAATTCCAATCAGTTCAAGAGATGGTGGGCCCCTGACTTCCTCTTGGGCCTTTTGCTCTAGGTAAGCTGGAGTTGCCCACAGAAGAGCTTTGACAATTTCTGAGCTTCCAAACAGGGGCTCCTTGAAAACTGCTTGGATGAACTCAATTGTAGCTATTTTCTTTGATCTGCTACTTCAAAATAAACTTTAATTACAAAATAATAAACATACACAAGCTCAGGTAGACTTTTCTTATGATAAAGAAATATATAGAATCAAACATGGAACTGCAACCCACTCTACCTTCCTATAGATGACCAATGTTTATGGTTTGGTGTAACTCTATCCTGTCTTTTTTTTTAGGCACACACACACACACACACACACACACACACACACACACAATTTTTTTCATAATGGGTCTTAACAAGCAAATGTCATTGTGCAACTTGCTTTAACAATATATCTTGGACTTTTCCCCACATTAGAACAGATGAACTGGCCTCATTTTTATAAATGGTTGCATCGTCCTCCTTTGGAAGAGTGTGTAATTTAGGTCCCCCACTCCCCATTTCTATTTTATTGTTCCAAATACCTTGAAAATAAAGCCTGGATGTTTCATTTTAAGAAAATCTTACTCTGACCCTTTGAACGAAGATCCGCCCATGGGCAGAAGCTGAGCCAGGGTCCCCTTTGGTTCGGGTTTCTTTCCACAAGAGTTTTAGGAACTTGGCATGCCTGTCTCCCTGCTCCGTGGTTACGTCTGAAAATAAGCTAGCAAGTTTGAGCTTGAGGAGAGCTGTGCCTGTGTGTGCTTGGAGGCCTCTTATTTCAGAAAACCATAGGGACCTCTTCCTACAGAAAGGGATTGAGGGCGTGGGGAGGGGTACTTGCAGTCTCAGAGAGGATCCTGCTGGTGAAGCTCCTTGATGTGAAAGAGGCACCTCTGAAACCTGTGTTGGCTCCTCCCACAGCCACCAGCACCACCGTTTGCACTTCTTGCAAAAAGACAGTGTGAAGCATAATAGCATGTAAGAAAAAGGGGAGATGCAAATTAGAGTGCAATCATAAAGGGATGTTAGTGAGGATTAAAATAAAGAAGTAAGCATAACAATATCCATAAAAGAATGGATATTGTTATAATCTATGAGGTAAAATTCTGAAACAAGAGATATAAAAAAGCTAACAAAGACAAAAACTTTAGAATGTAAAAAATAATAAAATAAAAGATATGAAAGTGAGACTTAGGATAAAGAGATAAAAGGCAAGAAACCAATGACATGCCAAGCAGAAGGCTGGAACACAAAGGAATAAAGATTAAAAATAAGGATAAATTTAATATCCATGAAATAATTTTTAAGTAGATAAAACTGTGGATTGAAATTGAGAATTAAGGGCTAAAAAGTTATGAGTGAAAATGAATAAAAAAATTGAAGAGAAAATACCAGTGGAAGAATGAAAGTTTAATTATTCCCTTTCTTCCAAATAACATAAAAGCAACCCAACAATCTTTAAAGTAACTAAAACCAAGAAGGAAAGATGAAATATGGTAAATTAAGTAAGACTGCGAAAATGATCAATTTAAAACAATATCTATCACAAAATGTCTTGAAGATAATGAGCTAAAAAGTTGTGAGTAAATATCAATTTCTTTCTTCAAAACCCATACCCCCCAAAGGGAGAAATTTCCAGAAGCAATCAAAGCCCTCCATTCTTTACCCACCTGCTGGATGGGCCCTGGGACAGGTGTCTCCCAGACCCCAGCCAGAGGCTGGTCTTCACCCTGACCAGAAGCTTGGCTCCAACTTTGCTGCATGCGGCAGTGCGAGCCTCTCTAGCCATCTCATCATCTCTACAGCTCTGCATCTTCCTCCCTTCAAGTGTGGACCCTGTGGAACTCTACATCTGGTTATAAGATAGAGAGATGATGGACAGGCAGGTGGATGGGGAGATGGTGCAGGAGGCAGAGGCTCTCTCAGATTTGAGCTTGCAGCAGAGTCACTAAAGGTGTTGAGCCCAGGTTCCATGTGGGCTGGATGGTACAGCTCTAACCCCCACAGGTGACATGGACACTGATGGCTGGAACCACACTTTAAGTGTATTAGGGGGTTGCTACTCAGGAAAGGAAACCTTAAAACTGGCTTCCAGCTGAGACAGCTCCTGATTCCCTCCCTGTTTGTTCCATGTTGTGGACATGTCATCTCCCCATGGAGTTCCCTCAGCTAAGTCAAGGACTGCCACTTGCCTCTCCCTGCTTCCATATCCAAAGGGAGCTAGTTACAGTGGACTGTAATTGTCCCACATTGAAGCCAGATGCCAACCTTCCATAAGGGGACATGAATTGACCTTATTGACTCAAAAGACCCAGCAAATTGCTTTCTCAAATAAAAGGATATTGTTTCCCAAAGATCTTTTCTGCTTCCCTTCTGTAAAGAAAGGGCCTGCCCTCCAAGGACTTGCAATTGTACAGATTGTTGCACAACTTCAACTATTTTATTATACTCGCAAATTCTGAGTTAGGGTTTGGAAAGGCACAGCGGGAAATGGCTGATTTGTGCTCCAGACCCCAGCTTGGGAGACAGGGAGGCTGGGGTGGTGGAATTGGGGCAGGGGCTCATTTATTTATATGTTTGATGTCAGTGCTGGGGTGACCTGAGCTTCCTCACAGTGGGGCAGCCTTGGTTGGTGGGGCTTCTGCAGAGAGCGTACTCCAAGAAAGGCGGTGCAGGCAGCATGGTTGTCTGATTCATCTTGGCAGTCACACAGCACAGCTTTTAGCACGTTCTGCTGGATACAAATGAGGCACCATCCCACTGGAATCCAAGCAGCAGGATGGCAAGACTGGGAGGTCACGCTGTAGAAGAGCGCTGGATGGAAAACATCGGTGTGGTCAGTCGTCTCTGGAAAATTTGATCTGTACAGGCCCCTGATGAGCAGCTCAGGGAGCTCTGGATCATCATGGGAGCAACAGGCTTCCTTGGAAAGGACATTTGAATTGGGACTTGGAGGAGACAAAGGAGTTACCTTGGCAAGGGGCTGGGGGCCAGGGCTTTAGAAGGGGGTGCAGAAAGCTGAGGAGTGAGGGCAGTAGAAGGGTCAGCAGGGGCCAGGCCACTCTGTGTAGGGCAAGGGGGAGCCTCAGAAACTTCAGGCAGAGAAGTGACGCGATCTGAAGCAAAAAATATGGTTTTTAGAAAAGTGGTCACAGGGAGACAATTTTAAGGCCCTTGCAATTGGCCAGAGCAGAGGATGGTGGCAGGGATATGCATAGTGATAGCTGCACAGGGGGAGAGGAAAAGGCAGATTTGAGAGAGGAGCTGAACCAACAGGAGTCAGGTTGAAATGGGTGTGGGATGCAGGAGGGGTGGTCACATGATACCCAGGTGTGATGGGTGGGCAGGGTGCAGTCAGAGCTGAGACACTGCCACCACTGTGTGTGGGGCACCAGGTGGGGGTGGTGATTTATACTCCTTGCCATTCCAGCAGACAGGGGTAGTGGCCAGAAAGGGGTCTTTTCCTTAGATAGCTAGACTTCCCATGGCTCTCTGAGCAGCCCAACAGATCCCGAGTCCATGCCTGTCCTGAGTGGTCTCCAAGTGTGGTGACTGGTATTAATGGGCCAGTTTTCAATCTGATTCTATTCTTCATGAGCTGGGAGATCTTGGGAAAGTCACTTATGCTCTTTGGGCCACGATCTTCTCACCTGTAAAAAGGCGGTAATGTGTGAACCTTGTAGGCTGTAAGGATTAGTCAGTGCTATCACTCGGCCAGTGCTCAGAAAGCACTTTGTTCAGCGAGGCTGGATGGTCTCATTTGCTAGCCAGCTTGGCTTCATCCCTGTAAAAGGGTGAAGAAGGGAGGGCCCAGAGAGGCAGGTGAGGCATATGGCAAGTACCAGAGTGTTTTCAGGTGGGGGCTGGAAGGCCTGCCCTCTATCCACTAAACCATACCTTCCCATGGACAACAGGAGTTGCCCAAGCTTTTCAGTTAATTAGGGGTGCAGTGACCTAGCACTTTAGGAAAAGGATGATGCAGATCATGTCAGAGCTCATCCCATCACCTTAGCCCTTGGCTTTCTCAGGCAGCCAGAGCCTGTCCAGGTCTTGTGCACGCAGGCGGGAAGTGCCTGGGGACAGACCGGATGTGTGCCCCAGGAATCTCTATGGTCCCCAAGAGGAGTGGGCCTAGCTACATGCAGTGGTCACCTCCTTGGTAAAGCACACTTTGGACAGCCTTCCCTTCTCCTGTCTCATCTCCACTGTTCTTCTAGCTTGGGTCCCATGCAAACAACTTGTACTTAATCCTTATCTAAGTCTGAGAGAACCCAATTAGAGACAGTGGATCTGATCAAGTGTGAGGGCTCAGGCCCTTGCCATCCTGCCCCTGCTCTGCCCGTGAGGCCTCACAGACTCTCACTAGAGTCGAGTGGCACGTAGGTAGCCAGGGCTGCCCAGGTTCAGGGAAACCTGTGCCCAGGCCCCCAGATATTCCAGAGAAAGAGAAGGAGTGCCCAGGACAGGGCCTCTCATCAAGCTAACACGGAGGTGGAAAAGGGCTGCAGCGAAGAGAGAGAAAACAGAAGAAAATGGAAAGAAGGAGGGTGGCCACTCAGCTCCTGATCTGACCTGAGCATCTCAGGAGCCAGGGCACCTCATAGCCAACCTCAATAGGTGATGTACTGCCCTCTCCTGGATGGAGAAATGGGGACTCAGTCAGGCCCATACTGCCAGGAAGGGTCAGGACCTGGCTCTGTGGATCTCACAGGACATAGGCAACAAGGAACTGGCCCTCTGTGCGTGCACTGTCCATATTATGGGCCAATAGAAAGCAGTGGGAAGAGGCCTTGCTATTGATCACTTCAGGGTGAAGGTCCATGGATTGAGGATGTGTGTGGGGGTTCACTGGCCTACCTTGGCTTGCTAAGCTTCCACCCCCATCTTCACCCCCAGGCTCAGACATTGCATGGAAGCTTCCAGGGCATTTCTTTCTCCACCCCAGACTCCTTCTCCTCTTTGCTTCCTGAAAGATGCATGGAGTTTGAAAATTTCATCAAAGCTGCTGCCTTCCTGGGCTCACAGGCAACGGGGAAGTGCTGGGAGCACCAGGGGCCTCAGGCTGTTGCGCTGCTTGGTCAGCACTGGACATTGCTCTGACCAACAGCAAGACTCAGGGTGAAGAACTGCCCAGGCAGGGGAGGGAGTGTTGGGGTGCCCCTGACGTGCATGCACTGAGGGATTGGGGAGAAACGATCCTTCATGAGAGGGGCAGTTTGGGGCCTGACAGGAATAGGGTAGTGTGGAGGACAGGGCAATATTATCAGCATTCTAGTGACCATGGCTCCCTTGTCGTTGAATCAGCACACATTCACTCATTCTCTGCAGTTTTATTATATTGTTGTTATTTTAGAAAACAGCTGATGCATTTAGATGGTTTAAAAATAAGAATGGACATGTTGGGAAGTTCCTGCCCCTTTGCTGCCATAAACAATACTGTGTGGATACATGGCCCAGACATCATTTTGTACGTGGGCAGGTTTATCCGTAAGGTAAAATTCCAGAAGTGGGATTGCTAGGAAGTCAAAGGGAAGAAGAATGGATAATTTAGCTGGGATTGCCACATTCCCCTCCACAGTGGTTGCTCTGTGAGTCCTTCCAGCAGCAGAATGAGTAGTGTTTGTTTCCTGTGTTCTTACCTGCAGTGTGCATTGCAAACACTTGGAATTTTGCCAATCCGATAAGGGAAAAATACATTTGGAAAAATATAAAGAAGCGGCTTTTCCTTATCCTCTCTGAGTGGCTTTCTTAGCAAACAACTGCAGGGTGAATTGTCCTGTGACCAGAGTATAGCAAATTTGTTTCAATCGTGTGTGCATGTATATGTGTTGGTGTGGGCATGCATGTGCATGCATGTGGGTATATGTGTGTGCACATGCCTTTACTCGAAGCATCTCCACCTCTGGATCTATGGGGCTGGTCACTGGGGAGAAGGTAGCTTAATCTGAACACAGAGACCAGTGACTTCTGGGGGATAGAAAACAAATATTCTCAGCCCTGCTCCCAAGATCTAAGTTAGGGAGACCTGTCTGGCAGATATGCATGCCAAGGGGCCAGCTCTAGAGCAGGCAGTGAAGAAAACGATGACTGCAAGTTGAGAGCTGGATAGGGAGATGTCGGAATAGCAAAGGCTGGCAGAGAGCATGCTGAGGTGGAGTGCTCTGAAACACTCCATGCCCTTGGAGGCCAAAGGTAGCCCACTACAGCAGTGCAGAGCACTGGGCTAGCCAAGGAGGTGGGCCAGTGTGCTGTTGCTGTGGATCAGGGGGGGCCACCTCCAAACATAGCGGCTCCAACAATAGCATTTACTATTTCTACAGCTGAGCTGGCTGGTGTGGGCTGAGTTGGGCTGGTCTGGGCTGGTGCGGGCTGATGTTGGCTGGTCTGGGCTGAGCTGGCTGTTTTAAGTTGTGTTGATCTGCTCTGGGCTGGACTGGGTTGAGCTGGCTAAAGCACCCGTGATCAGTTAGCCTGCCTAGTCTAGGATAGATTCTGCTGGGATGACTGGGCTGTGTTCTATGGGATCTCGTATTCTCCAGCGGGCTGGCCCAGGCTTGTTCTCAGGCAGAGGCAGGGTCTGAGAGAGACATACAGGCTTGGCTCTGGTACAGTGTCATGCCAATCAAATACTGCTGGCCAAAGCAAATCACAGGCCAGGCCATATTCATGGGGTGGGAAAATAGATCTGTCTCTTGATGGAGATGCTGTAGTTATATCGCCCAGGGTGTGGACACAGGAAGGGTGGAGCCCAGTGGTCAGCTTTGCAATCTATCTCCCACAGTAGGACAGGAGTACACAGGCCACCTGGACAAAGCTGACCACCAATACTCAGCACACAACCTGTAAGTAGGGGTCTGGGAGACAACGATAAGCAGGATGTGGTTGCTTCTCCTGAAGTGCACAGTCTTGGGAACTGGGGAGAGGGCACTAATGTAGACCCAACAGTAGGAAAATGTGACAGAAAGATTCTCATGGAGAGGATTGAGCTGTGGTCAAAGGGTGTGTAGGAGTTCATCTGTGGGCAGTAGGAGCAGGGCAGAGGACTCCTGACTCCTGGTTTCCCCTCTTGGGGCTGGAGGCAGAAGGCAGAGAAAACCCACCCCAGAGCTGAAGAAGGAGGGGAGACAGTGATCATGCTGCAGGCTCTATGTAGCCCATGGTCCTGAGTGGGCTGCCCTGCCCAGGCAGTCCAAGGATTAAATAGACTTTGTTGGGATTACCACTGCCAATCAAGTTCAAGTGCATTTTTAAGAGCTTAATTTGCAGCCCTAGGTTTCAAATAAAATCATCAAGTCCAGTCAATTAAACTCATTAAGGCTGGTGGACTGGCTGGTGTTTGTGCTGCCATCAGATTTGGAGAATTAATTAGAGGCTTGTTACCCTTTGTCGGAATTAGCAGAGCCAGCCTAGAGGCCCTGGTTTCTGCTAAAAGACAGGCCCCTAATCTTTTTAGCAGGCCCTGGAGGCAAAGATCCGGGTGGCTTCTGCAGAACAGAAAGAACCATGCTGGTATCTTTGATCCGGTGGTGTGCTGTACTGGGAGCCTATGAGTAGGGGGTAGGCAGGCTCCAAGGCACAGGTGATTCCGGTGGTAGCCAGGGTTGGCTTGCCAGATGGCACTTGGAGTCACATGTACCTAAATATCCCTAACCTCTTCTTTTCTGTCTCATAATAACCTAGGAGGAGAGGCCTATGTAGAAGACAGTTGTTGACCACTTGTCTTTCAAAATTGCCTTCCCGCCCCAACCGTTGGATGTAAAGCTCCTTTTCCTTGTCAACCAGGACATGTGACCAAGCTGGCCTCCAAGAGCATTTTTATCCCTTGGGAGGTGTTGAATGGTCTCTGAGTGGACATGCAATCCTTGAAGAACCAGTTAAAGCCATGTAGGGCCTGTTATAGCCCAGGGTGAAAACAGAGAGCCTGAAACTGCCAGGCCCTGCAAACTGTGCATGAAGTGCAAGCCACCTTGAGAAGGACGGAGACACAGAGAAAGTTTCTAGTGACACTGGGTGAACATTTGGATCTAGCCACACCTGAAGCTTCTCCTTGGATTTTTCAGTTACATGAGCCAGTTCATTCCTCCTTTTTTTGCTTGAGCCAATTGGAACTGGGTCTCTGACACTTGCAATCAAAAGGGTCCTGATGAATCAGCCCAGGTCTCAGGTCTCTTGCTTTCCAAAGCATTGGAACTGGGAAAGAAGTGCTTTTTTTTCTACTCCCTCCTATTTCATACATGAGAAACTGAGGTGACTGGTCTAAGGTTGGTGAGAATGTTGATGGTGTTCTCTGGTCTCCTAATGTCTGCCTTCCAGGAGAGAATCCTCCCCACAACTTCCTTTGGGGTCTGGCTAGGCCATTGTGGGGGTGGGAGTTAACAAGGATCCTGGCCAAAGGCAAAGACTGGACAAAAGGAGGGTGAGATAAGACTTCATAGGGGAGAAAAAGCAGGCAGAATGCCCCATGATGCTACCCAAACTGATTCGTTGGTTCTAAAGAACACTTGCCCAGTATAGGAAAAATACATTTGGCTGTCATCTCCAAGCCTGGTGCTGGGGCTTGAGCCGTGACCAGGCTCTATTTGTAATGCTCTTTCTCCAGTGAGGGGATAGCACAGCACAATGGCTAAGAGTGGACTCTGAGTCAGATTACCTGAGTTAAAATTCCTTCCAAGTCTGTCACTAAGCTGTGCGACCTTGGGCTACACATTTAACTTCCCTTTTACCTGTATGATGGAGTTGGTGGGAGGATTACACTAGGTAATGTACATAAAGCACATAGCTTAACGAGTGCTGCTACCCTTCTGGCTGCACCCACCCCTGCCTATATCTTTTAACTATCTCTCTACGTCTGTTCTTGCCCTACCCCCACTCAGTTCTCAGCACAGCAGTAGTATTTCACATATTATAAGTCAAATCACGTCATTTTTGTGCTTCAAAGCTTCCAAAGAAGCTCAGAATGCAGCTCAAATGCCTTGCTGTGTCCTGGCAAATATCATGGGTAACAAATCACCCCAGGCCCAGTAGAGTAATAGAACAACCATTTTGTTACTATCATAGGTTCTATGTGTCAAGATTTTGGGAAGAACCTGGGGACAGCTTGTTTCTGCTCTGCCAAGTCTGAGCTCAGCTGAGACTGTTGACTGGAGCACCTACATGTGGCTTTTCTGTGTGGTTTGGGCTCCCTCACAGCATGGCATTGGGTGCTGAGAGGGAGCTTCTGGAGAGCAAGATGGGGGACAAGGTAATAGCTAAAGGCCTTTTCTGATCAGGCCCTGGAAATCACATAATAGAGTACTTTCACTATATTTTATTGGTTGAAGAAGGCACAGAAATATTCAGTGTCAAGGGAAGGAAACATAGATGGAGAAAGGCAGTGTCACACTGCAGAAGCACATACAAGATGGGGGACATTGCTGTGACCATCTCTGGGAAATACTAGGCTGTTTGGTACACAAAGCTGGCTCTGACCCACACAACTGAGGGAATTACCTGGCCCTCTCTTTCACTTGTTTCCAGGCAACTACCTTATTTCTATCCCTCAAATATGCTGCATGCACTTTGCCTCGGGGCCTTTCACTTTCTGTTTTTGCTGTCTTCATGTAGCTTCCACTCCTGAAGAACTCAGCTCAAATGTTACCCCCTCAGGGTGCCCTTCTATGATCATCAGTATAATCTTCATACCCCTCTACTAATGCTTTGGAAAACCACCATCAAATAGAAAGATCATGTGATCCGAGATTTCTGGTCAAGTTGGCGAAGTAGGTAAATGCTGTGCTTGCCTCATTGTATGACCATATCAAAATTACAACTAAACTACAGAACAACCATCATCAAGAACTGCTAGACATTTAGCTAAACAGAAGTCTTATAACTAAGAATATATGGAAGAATCCACATCAAGACTGGGAGGAGGGCGGAGATGTGGATGGGCTTGTTCCACACACACACATGGCTGTTAAAAATCAAGAGGAATATCTCAGTGGCAGAGATACTCTCTGAGGAGTGAAGGGTCCCAGCCTCACACCAGGAACTCCAGCCCAGTGATGGGAAGAGAAGTCTCCACAATTTCTGTCTGTGAAAACCAGTGGAGATTGGGGCTGAGTGAGACACAGAGCTGCTGGAGATCCAGGTATTTCTCTTAAAGGGCATGAACACATATTTACTCACTGACAGACTCAGTCTGAGCCCCAGCACTGGAGCAGCCCCTTGAAAAGTGCCAGGGACATATGGGGAGGAAGTGAATTATCTGACTATCTGAGGGCTGGAAGGGCAGCTTTCTCCTAGACAGAAGTGCTGGCAGAAGCCATTGTTCCCTTGTTAGGCCCTCCCCCTACCCAGCCTACATTTACAGGTGGGCACCATATCTGAGTCTCCATCAACCTGGCTAACACTGCCCTGGTGCTCTCCTGAGAATCTGCCTCACCTGACTTGTGGGCCCACCTAAGATACTTCCAGTTGTTATTCCATACAGATACCCTCTCTGTGCTTGCTCCGTGGACTTCCCTAAAATCTCTCAAAGGTTCACAAAGCCCAAACAAGAAACAGCTGAACTTGGCATGCCCCGTAACTGTTGCTAAGCAGCTCCAAGCCTGGCGCTAGTGAAAGCCAGGCTTCGTTCACAGCTTAGCTTTTCCCAGGCACCTCCAAGCCCAGCACAAGCGGCAACTATCTGTAGATTACTTTTTAGCTCCTACCAGGTGGCCTTGAGCAGGTCACAGGCAGTGGCTGACCTTGGCCTACACCAGAGAGCCTCCCAAGAGGTGTCAGAACGAAAACAACCAGTGGCCAGCTTTGTATCACACCAGAACACTACCTAACCACCTCCACAAATGACATACCCAAAGGGAAGATTTAACAGGCACCAGAGCCCCACTAAAGCTAATCCTGCTCCATAGGGTCAGCCCTGGTACAACAGCTCTTCCACTGTAGTCACAGCCTTTCCTCGTAACCAATCAGCCCGAGGGTCAATTATCCCCCATTGACATGCCAACAGCAATTGAGACTCAGCTACAACATGAGGGCACATACAACCCATACAGCAACACCCCTGGAGCAACTGGCTCAGGTGACCAGGGAGACTGAACTTCTGGGCCCTCCAGGACACGTACTACGTAAGGCCACTATACCAAGACTGGGAGAAGCAGCTCTGTAGAAGCAAACACAGGGAGGCAGCCAGAATGAGGAGACAAAAAACATGTTCCAAATGAAAGAACAGAACAAAACTCTAGAAAAATACCTAAATTAAATAGAGATAAATAAGCTGTCATATGCCGAGTTCAACGCACTGGTTATAAGAATGCTCAATGAACTTAGGGATGGAGTAGATGAACTCAGTGAGAACTTTAACAAAGAGATAAAAAACATAAAAAAGAACCAGTTAGAAATGAAGAATACAATAACTGAAGTGAGGAATTCATGAGAGGGAATAAACAGTAGATTTGATGAAGGAGAGAATTGAATTGGCAATTTGGAAGACAGGGTAGCAGAAAACACCAAGTCAGAACAGGAACAAGAAAAAAAATTTAAATGAGGATAGTTTAATGGGCCTTTGGGATAACATCAAGCTCACCAACATTCTCATGATACAGGTACCAGAAGGAGAACAGAGAGAGAAATTGAAAATCTACTTGGAGAAATAATGAAAAAAACTTCCCTAACCTGGTGAAGGAAATAGACATGCAAATCCAGAAAGTTCAAAGAATCTCCAACAAGGTGAACCCAAAGAGGCCCACACCAAGGCACATCATAATTAAAATGCCAGAGATTAAAGTCTAAGAGTCTTAAAAGCAGCAAGAGAAAAAGCAGTTCGTTACCTACAAGGGAGCTCTCATAAGATTGGCAACTGATTTCTCAAGAGAAACTTAGCAAGTCAGAAGGGATTGGCATGAAAAACTCAAAGTGATGGAAAGCAAGGACCTACAACCAAGATTATTCTTTCCAGTAAAGCTATCATTTAGAATTGAATGACAGATAAAGAGCTTCCCAGACAAGAAAAAGTTAAAGGAGTTTATCACCACTGAACCAGAATTACAGGAAGTGTTAAAAGGATTTTAATAATGATAGTAAAAATAGTAATAGTAATAAATAAAAATATCAATAATAAAATGGCAAAACCCACATACCTATCAATAATTACTTTAAATGTAAATGGGTTAAATGCTCCAATCAAAAGAATGGCTAAGAAAACAAGACTTTTACATATGCTGCCTGCAGGAGACTCTATTCAGATAGAAGGACACACACAGAATGAAAGTAAAGGGATGGAAAAAGATATCTCATGAAAATGGGACTGAAAAAGAAAAGCTGGGGTAGCAATACTTATACCACACAAAATAGACTTTAAAACAAAGGCTATAACAAGACACAAAGAAGGACCCAGCAATTCCACTTCTGGGTATTTATCCAAAGGAACTCGAAACAGTAACTTGAAAAGGCATATGCATCCACATGTTCATTGCAGTGTTATTCACAATAGCCAAGATATAGAAGCAACCTAAGTGTCCATTGATAGACAAATGGATAAAGAAGAGGTGGTGTATATAGATATCTATAATGGAATATTACTGAACCATAAAAAGAGTGAAATCTTGCCATCTTCAATAACATGGGTGGACCTAGAGGATATATGCTAGGTGAAATAAGTCAGACAGAGAAAGACGAACACCATATAATTTAACTTATATGTAGAAATTAAAAAACAAATAAATAAAAACAAACAAAACGGAAACAAACTCATAGATAGAGAGAACATTTTGATGGTTGCCAGATAGGCAGGAGTTGGGAGGATGGGTGAAAAGGGGAAGGGATTAAAATATGCAAATTGCCAGTTATAAAAAGTCACAAGATGTAAAGTACAGCATAGGGAATATAGTGAATAATATCGCAATAACTGTGTATCGCAATATTACATAGGTGGGTACTAGACTTATCGGGGTGATCACTTTGTAAGTTATATAAATGTCTAATCACTATGTTGTATACCTAATATAATATTGTATGTTAACAGTAATTGAAAAAATGAAAAATTATTTAAAAAAGAAAGATCATGCAAGCCACATATGTAATATAACATTTTATAGTGACTACATTTAAAAAAGAAATTAATTTAAATTTATTTATATACTTACATGTATATTATTTATTGATATTTATTATAAATACATTTTACTTAACTTAATATGTCCAAAATATTATCATTTAATATGTGATCAGCAAAGAAATATAAATGAGTCTTACATTCTTTTCATTGTACTAAGTCTTAGAAATCTGGTATATATTTTATGCTTATTGCACATGTCAATTCAGAAGCTAAATTTTCATTGCAAGTACTTGATCAGCACATAGATTTGATAAAATGTACTGTTGAAAGAGTATATTTACAGACCCAAGTTGTTCCAAAATACTTTAACTGATCTGAGCATCAGTTTTAAAATTTAAATTATTTAAAATTTAATAAAATGAAAACCACAGATCCTCAGTCTCACTGGCCACATCACAAGTGTCAGTCTCGTTGAGCAGACACAGGACATTTCCATCATCACAGAAGATTGTACTGGATTGTGCTGCTCTAGAACATTCCCTGTGCTCTTGCCCATGTGACAGTCATCACTGTCTGCATTGATCTGCCTCTGCTGTGCTTTTATCTTCTCCCGCTTCCTCTGACCTGCAGGACCTAGAAAGTCATGTTCCTGTCCAGAGAACTGTTCCTAACCCACACAGACACCAGGAAATAACTTATTAGGTGAATAAGTGAAATGAAATCCAGGCCTTAGGCTACATGTTCTCAATGAACCCTCAGCACAGCTTTATGACTCTGAAAGAGGAGGAGGCTCAGAGAGGCACAGTCACCTCCCCAAGGTCAGAGAGCATGAGGGCAGGCTGAGGCCAGCATGTCTGACATAGAACCCAGCTTTGTATCCTCCAGGACACATGGCTTCACAGATGAAGAGGGCATGGCCCCTGTCCTCAGGGAACTTATGATCCATCAGGGGAGATGGACATGAGCAGGATGGAGAAAATGCTGCAGTGCATGTGAACAAAGTGTTGAGAGATAAACTCCATCCAAATATCAAGAGAGGCTTCACTGGAGATAAGACAGTTGTCCTGAGCTATTGCATTGGGCAGAACTCTTTTAGTTCCATGGATAGTAAGGATAGTAAACTCACTCAAATTGGCCCCAGACAAAGAAGTATTTATGGGTCCCCTGGCTTTAGGTGAGACTGAACCAAGTACACCAGTGGTGTCAGCAGGCTACTCCCTCACCAGCCTCTCTCTCTCTCCAGCCCTCCTCCACTTTGGCTCTACTCTTAGAAGGTTCTCCAGTGAGAGAGAGAGAGAGAGAGAGAATTTTCTCTTTCCAACAGCTGCCACAGAAGTCCCAGGATTGTGCTTCATTTGGCTCAGATGGGGGTCATTTGTCCATCACTGACTATATGACTCTAGTCAAGGAAATACAATTCTGGTTCCATGGCCGCCTTGGAACTGGGAATGAAAGTAGCTCTAAGGAAACAACATGCCTGAGAGTCGGGCAGGCAAAGACCACAGACACCTACTAGTTCCACAAGCACAAAGAAGAGATGCCTCCAAGAGGAGGAGGAAGATGGGTGGAGTGTTTTGGGCAGAGAGAGAAGTCAAGGCAAAGGCAGGGTGCTCTGGGGGTTGGGGAGGGTGCCTGGGCCACCGTGGATCCATGGGCAGGGAGCCCTCTTCTCACTGCAAAGTCCTCCTGCTACCTGCAGTTAGGGCGGCCCCTGGGGAAGGGCAGAGGTCTCTCTGGGTCATCCCTGTCTGCTAGGCACTTGCCTGGCCTGCTCCAAATTTGAGTCAGTCAGAACATGTGATCTCCTGGCTTAAGTGACTGGCTCAGAGAGGGGCAGTCAGAGATGGGAAAGATTTTCTCCATGCGTATTGGAGGCCAAGGCCTAGGGCTGTTGGTGACCATCTTATAGGCTATGGGAGGGGAGCCGGTGTGAAGGATGAGGCAGGCCTGAAAGGAAGGTCAGGATGGGCAAAGAGATGGGGTTCTGGGGATGCTGTTGAACACCCAGAAGTCTGGGCCCCATTGTATCCCTCTCAGACATGTGAACCAGTAGCAGAAGAACCTGAATGTGATCTGGCCCCTAGTACACCTGGCTGAGCCTGGACCAGATGCCTTCCTTGAAAAATGTGTTGCCCCCATTTCTGGGGCCTGTCAGCAGGTGACTTTAGTGTCACCTCAGTTGCAGACAGCACCCTCACAGTCCTGCCCTCCTTGGGGCCACATCCTGTCACTGTCTCACACAGATGAGTCAAGGCCTGGCCACCTCCCTGACTCAACACAACTCTCTGGGGGCTACTTTGGCTCCAGGCCCTGAGCAGCTCGGTGTCCCCCTCTGCCCGCTCCTGCTTCCTCCCTCCTGCTGGCTGGGCCATGGTCCCCCTGAGGAGCCTGTTGAGTGCTCTTTGGGGGCATCCACAAGCAGTCCCTCTAATTACTCCTAGGAATCTGAATGGACTTTCTCATTACTCCCTGCTTTTCCTAACTTCTTAACCTGCACATTCCTACTGGGGTTGCCTCATTACTTCCTCACAGAATAATTCTTCTCATATAGGCCCTTGGCATATAGGAACATACAGATTGGCAGTGGCCCCACTGGAGCTCCAGGGCAGGGTTTCCATAGAGTGCAGGCTGGCCGAGTGGAGGTCCTCAGAGAGCCAGACTCCAGAATCTCTCTAGCCTCTTGCCTTGGTAGTGAGGATTCTCTCCTGGTTGGTGACTTTGATTGCCATCTCCTTGCTGTTGAGGGGTAGGGACAGACATGGGCCCAGTTCTGAGGCCTGAGGAAGTTCGCTGGGGGCTTTGGGAAAAGTCTCGGGGGAAGATAGCGCCCCCTGCAGATGCAGCTCCTCCTTTTGCCTGAATGACGAGCCTGCTGCTGCAGTCCCCAAAGGCAAAAGGAGTGGTCCCTGAGGTTCCCCCACTGGGATCCGGCCTTCCTCCAGACTAGAGCTCTGAAGCTGGGGAAATATACTTTCTTGTTTGAGTCAGGTGTCTGTTGCTTGCAGCCTTGGTTGGGCTGGATCCAGCCTTTGGGAACCTCAGACGCCCTGATCTGCTGAGCTAGGCAGAGGGCCATCCTCACAGGCCTCTACCTCCAGCTGCGTAGGCACTGCTTGATGCTTGTATGCTTGGAGAACCTGCCCTGGCTTCCTGGGCTGGTGTGAATGATCCCTCCCCATTCCTCCCATCTACAACCACCCCCAGAAAGCAGAAATTGTTACAACTTCCCTCTCCCTCTCCCTTTCTCTCTCCCTTCCCCACCCAACATTAAATGTTTTCCTTCTTGCACAACAACCAGGAAACTGAGGACAGGGTGGTGAAGTACCTTGTTCAAGGTCACCTGACTGGCTGCTGTGTGTGGAGTGGTGATTTGAACCCAGACTGGGTAGCTTCACAGATTCTGCTCCACACTACCAGTCCCCAGACCCTAAGGACCACTTGTAGGCATCTCTGGGTGCCCTGAGTAGCATAGACCTGACAGGGAGCTTCGAAGGCAGCTCCACCTGGCAGACGCCCTCAGACTGATGGAGCGCCAGGGCCAGAAACTCCATTAGTCTGAACAGCCTTCAGCCAACAGTTGGAGGCTGGCCTCTTCATGGGCTCCCATCTCAGGGCAGTGGTTTGGTTTTGGCCTTGGGCCTGCACTGCCCTGGTATCAGCTGGTGTTGTCACTTAGATAGGAGCATAAGAGGCTGGTGTGGGGGGTTCCTGGTGGCTCCATGCCAAGCTTTGCAGTTTTTCTCCCATTGGCTTGAGGGAACATTTGCCGATCTGGCTTGCTTAACCTCCACTTCCTCTTCTGGAACAGCCCCTGACTTTGCTTTGGAGAACCACCTTCCCATGTCAGTGCATAGGCTCAGGTGGGACTCTAGGTGCAGATGTGTGGTTCAGGGCTGGCATTGGCACAGCTATCCCTCTGGCTATGGTGGTTATTTCAGGGGTGGCAGCTCGACTCAAGCCACACCCTCTTTTCTGTGATACTCTCTTGGATTTCTGAGGAGCTCTCTTTCACTGGCTCCCTTTGTCCTAGGATGTAGTCCAGAGTTCTGATGACATCTTGACCCATGAAGGAAGAGGCTGCCTGCCCTCTCCAAAGTGAGGACAAACTGTGTAAGAAGGGAGAGCAGCATGTTCCTGGTGTTATTCTGGGTCCCTGGATTGGCCATACCCGAACTCTGGGTAGTATGGGCCAATCTGTTCTCTCGTTATCCTAAGCAAGCTTGAGCTGCGGTCCTGTCACTGTCAACCAAGAAGTCCCACTGAGTTACAGGTAAGAGACATACCTGTGTCTGCCTCTTGACTTCTCTGTGTTACTCTGGGGTGAGTGCAGAGGCAACTCACCCCATGGGACTCTTGACTGACTGCTGATCTGTGCTGGTCACCCCAGGAACCCCTGTGTGAGGCAGTTACCTGTGCCCAGGGCCCTTCTACTGCATGAACTTGAGCCACATCTGGGGACACAGGGCAGCTGGGGCTTGAACCCCAATAGGGAGAGCAGATTCATGAGGCACGATGTTTAGGGGAAAAGGCTCTGGAGTGTGGACTTTGAATCCTGGCTCTGTCCTGCCTCGTTGCATTATTTAGCCTCTTTCTGTCTCAGGTTCTTCATCTGTACCAAGAATGAGAGCAGCACCTCAACAGTACCTGACACACAGAACGTACTTCCAAGTGTTGGCTGAGTAGAGTGAAGTGACTCCAGGGCTACTGGGGCCACGCAGCCTCTGGACTGCATCTTGCCCCAGCAGCTCTAGCAGCTCTGGGTCCTGGGTTGGAGCCCAACCCTCGTATACCCTGTGATGCTGTGCAACAGGTGAAAGCTTATAAACCGGGAATTCTGGAAAAGGACGATTCCTACTGCCTCCCCATCCTCACCCTAAATACATGTGTATACACATACACCACATACTCCTCTTCTGGGTATGGTTGGGGACACAGTCTGGCAGTGTCGAGGGCCAGCAAGATAGGCAATTGGGATGTTCATCAGGGAGCCCACGAGAGTCCTGATTTTCCTATTTGCAGCTCAAAGGCAGGCCTGACTGTCAAAGTTGTTTAGATCCTGGTCCTGCAGTCTCTGCAGAGACTACCCCACTGCCCCTTCCAGTGGTGGTGTGCAGGAGTGAAGTCTACATTCACCCCTGCAGCTGGGTCTTCTTGTCTGCCACTGACAAATCAAAGCTGCAAGGAACACTCATACTTCGTATCCAGTTAGTCAAGATTAAAACCAGAGACTCGCTGATGAGTGAACATATGCACAAAGCACACTTGCCACAATGGCTAGTTGGCACACAGATTGGCTCACCTTTCTGGGTGTTAATTTGATAAATGGATCAACACCTTAAAAATGTTCCCATCTTTGGAACAAGAAATTCCACATCTGTGAATCAATCATAAGGCAATAATTTCCCAATACCAAAAAAAAAAAAAAAGGCTATATGTCTATTCTGTCAGCGCTGACTCATTCTGACTCTTGAGAGACAATTGTTAGATATTTAGGAAAATTTGCCAGCCAGCTGTTAAATTGTTAGTAATTTGACATGGCTGCAGTAGGAATATTTACACCACAGAATTCAGAAAGTGCAACAAGTAAGAAACTTTTATCTTTCCTAGAGAGCTAGTTTAGCAGCATTCCACTGGCTCATTGGATCCAGTATCCTGTAGCCCTACGACAAATGAGACATATTTTTATGTACTAGTAAGGAACACCCTCAGCTTATGTGGTTATATGAATAAAGCAAGATGGGTGCTGTCACTTATAGAGAAAATGGAGGGAGTCTTGTCATGTATGTGTTTATCTGTGTGTAGAAACATAAACCTTGGGGGCCAGTGATATGTTGGAGGCTAAGGAAGTGGGGATCAAGTGCAAGAGAGACATTATCTTCTGTATACCCTGTTGTAATCTTTGAAGTGCTTACCATGTTCAAAAAATTTTTTAATTTAAAAGACAATAAAAATATCTTTTAAAAATTATGTTCATTTTAGTGCTGTTAATAAGTGTAAAAAAAAAATGTAGCCATCCAATCAAAGGGGATTGTCGAGGCCAAGCTCATGTGGTAGAACACTATGTAGTCTCCAAAGGGATGCTCGCAAATTATTTATTATGACAGGAAGACTGCTAATGAGTGTTTACCTAAAAAAAAAAAAAGCAGATTACGTAATTATATATCCAGTATTATCTTGACTATAAAAATAAACAAAAGAGAAAACAGATGAGAACTTTGCCAAATCATGGACAGTGTGTTTCTGGTTGGTGTTATTTTGGGCAATTAAAATTATCTTCTTTATTTTTTGCTTTATGCTTTTCAAATTTGCTGTGTTGACTGTGAATTACTTTTATAACACCCCTCCTCCATGTATTTATTTTATTAAAGATGCTTAAGCTAGGCATATTTGATGCCCCAGAATCTAGGTCAGTCATCCTTGCCACTGGGCTGGGGTCTTCCAAAGCCCTGCTGGTGTTGAGTTTGTAGTTTCTCTGTCCTTCTAACCACTCTGTCCTACACAGGTCCTGGTGGTAGCCCTGGACCCAACTTTCTCCTTCCAGCTTGCATCCCAGGTATGAGCTGCTTCTCTAGCCTTGCTTAGCCCACTGCTGAGTGCTTGAGCCTGAAGCTACAGGGAGGGGAAGATGACAGACCCCCTCCCCTGTGAGGTTGTCTTTAAGGTT
Source organism: Pteropus medius (assembly GCF_902729225.1). Classification (NCBI taxonomy): domain Eukaryota; kingdom Metazoa; phylum Chordata; class Mammalia; order Chiroptera; family Pteropodidae; genus Pteropus; species Pteropus medius. Next base: position 1,551,446 of record NW_024351546.1, read on the forward strand.
AAATACAATAATGTGTATGCCACAAACCTGAATGACAAGTGTGACATTTGAAAAAGTCAAATTGAATCTGGCTTGGGAGAGGTGGACGGGAAATCCTATTTTAGTCATTCTGGGGGCTCCCCCTCCCTGATGCCATAGGAATCCTAGGAGAAGGAGAGAGAGTCTCACGGGTGGCCCAGGCCCTATGGTCGATTCTCTGCTGCTTTTCTGTGGGCTCCTTTCAGACAGCATCTCTGATGGGTGCTGGGAAGGTAGTAATTCTCCAGGTGAATTCACACACACACCACCTACACAAAAGGCTGTTGGTCTGAGTGCCCAGCTGCTCCTTCTGGCTTCTGAGAGCTGCTTGTTAAGTATTTAAGTTGCCAAGAACTAAGGCCTTGGGAACTGGGAGTTCTAATACAGCTTCATCAAAGTCACTGTATGCCTCTGAGAAAATGATTTAACCTCTTTGTGCCTTAGTTTTCTCATCTGTGAAATGGGGTTATTGATAGCACTTAGCCCATAGAGTGAGGCTCTGAGCTTAGAGCCCTGCCAATCCCCACCCGTGAGCACTAACAGTGACGACAGCTGTGCGCTAGGCTGTATCACAGACACCTGGGCCTGCTCCCTGACCTGTGATGTGCTCCCTTCCCACCAGGAACCCAGTCCCGGGCTCATCCTCTGAGCCCACTCTCTTCTGGATGGTCATCTTCCCTGAGCCCCAAGCTGTGACCTGATGACTGGATGCTATTATCCCCCCGACCCTGACATTTTGTTTGTCTCTAATTTGGGGCTAACATTTCAACATCTGAGTATTTTACATAAAAATTCTGATTTTTGGCTTTCCTTGAACCACAGGAGATGCCTGGCTGGGCTTGGCACCTGGGATACTGGCTAGGGTCTAGGAGGGCTGGCCTTGTGGGTGTGGAATCCCACCCCCACACTCCTGGTACCTCAGACCTTCTAAGTCCTTCACCGTGACTGGACTTTAGAGAACAGAGGCCTCCTGACACTTCTGGGAGCTGCAGAAGGCTCGGAACCGAGTAGGGGGAAGCACAGAAAATTTAAATTGTTCTTACTTTTCCTGACCTGGTTCCTGGTGAGGCTGTCCTGTCCCAGATCAGGTGACCAGTTGAGTGATTTCAGGAAATGGATGGTTCCTTTCCTCCTTCCTTCCTCAAGGGCAGCAAGTTGCAGGGGAAGGGGTTTGCCTCTGAGTGGACTCCTTGTCACCCACTTGGCATCTTGTTTGTCCTCCTGAGTTCCAGATGTTGACTTGTGTACTGAGCAAGAGGAATGACATCACAGGGCTGTTGCTGTGAGCACTCCAGTGTAGATAGAGCCACTGACCACCAGGTAAAAAGAACAGGTGGTAGAGGTTCTGGCGATACCCCAGCTAGGAGGCTGTAGTCCCTTGCTCGGTACCCCTCAGCCTGGTGGGCAGCTTGCTGGAAGCTGGAGCTCCGAGTGCACTGCAGAGACCCTGAGTTGCTGTCTCTTTTTCCCCACCCTACTCCTGGAACAGAGGTGAACACCAAAGCCCCCATCCCCCTTGAGCCCATGTCCCCAGGCCTCTTTGATTCGCCTTAGTTTCTGTCTCACTCTGAAATCTTCATTATGCCTCAAGATGTCCTGCAATCTACATCTATGATGGGGCTTAGCTTCTGCCAAGACTGCAAGCAGTATATGATCCCAGTTTCTGGTGAGTGGTCCACTGGGGCCTCTGACTCATTCTCCCTTTGCCTACTCTGTGCCAAGCACCAGACTAGGCTAGGGACACAGAGGTGGATACAAGTTTTCATCCCTGACCTTAAGGAACTCCCGGGTTGGTGTTCATAAACTATTGGAAACCAGAGTGAGAGGAGGTCCTGATTCAGCCTGCAGGCCAAGAAGGCTCCCTGGAGCAGGGGACTCAAGGGCTATCTTGAAAGATGTGCTTTGCAGGTGACAAGGAGTGGTTCAGGCAGCAGGAATAGCATCTGTGGAGGTTGGGGAAAAATGAGGGAGGAAGGGGCTCGTGTGGTGAGGGTATGAAGAAGGCCATGACTGGGCAGGGCCATGCCCATGGGCAGGCAGCTCGTCTTCTGAGTGCACTGATGGTATCATCAGAGGCCAAGGCCAGCAGGGCTAGGACCAGGGCTACGATCACAGCCCTAGTGACTTTTTGCATGCCACATCCCTCTTAGAGCCTCAGTGTCCTCATCTGTGAAACAGGGCCTGAGAGAGCTTGTGGTGGGAACTGTCAATGCAGGGACAGCTGCAGGAGCTCCCAAGCAAACTCCCAGAAAACTGTTGTTAATGCCACAGCAGGCTGAGTTTGTCCCCATTCCTGGGGGTAGGGTGGGTAGCTCATTATATCCTTGGGGAAACACTGCCTGCAGAGATCCCAACAGGTCTGCCACCTTGGTCCCCCCAAGGAGGAAGAAAGAAGATGCAAATAGCTTCCCTCTCGTCTATCCCCAGCCATGTGTCAGCTCAGGTCTGTTCCTCTCCCCAGGGAGTGTCACTACTATAGGAAACAGGAACAAGGTCAGAGGGGCAGGGCCGTGTTGGGGAGTGCTTACATTCTTTCTTCCCAAGCAGCTTTAGTGTTTGCTTGAGGACAATAACCACTCTGGTTTACTGTTATTGTTACTGCATAACAAGCCATTCATCTTATCCTGCTCCCAGGTGTTGTGGATCTAGAATGCAGGCAGGTGCATGGGCATAGCTTATCTGTGTTTCACGATGTCTGGCCTCAGCTTGGAAGTTTGAACCTGGGGGTGACTCATCTGGAGCCTTCTTCGCTCACACATCTGAGTGGGATGGGGGCAGAATTGAAGACCGGGCAGCCTTCTGGGCCTCTTCATGTGGCCTGGAGTTCCTCGCAGCATGGCACATGGTTGCCTCAAGGCAGTCGGATGCTTGTGAGGAGCCTCGAGGCTCTGAAAGCAGGTGCTTCAAGCCTTTTCTGACCTGAATTCAGAAGTCATGCCGCAATACCTTTCCTGTTCTCTATCGGCTGAGTCAGTCCCAAACTCATCCGGAGCTCACCTCTTATTGGGAGCAGTGCCAAAGAATCTGCAGACAGGTTTGAGTGGCACTTTGTGCAAACCAGACATTGCGTGGTTTCTAGGATTGTTGGCAGAACTCCCTGTCCAGCATCTCCTCAACTGGATGTCTGACATTCCACCATGAGTGCTTCTTTTCTTTTACTTGACTATTTGATCCCTGTCAAAAATGTAACATCCCAATAAAAGTCTCACCTTCAGCCTTCTTAGTCATGACTACCTTAGACCCTCCCTGTGAAAGATCTAGCTCCCACCATCCTTAGGACAAAAAAACAGCTCTCAGCCTGGGATTCAAGCCCATACACCTGTCTTGCACCATCTTCCTCCTCCATTCCTCACACTGTGCCCTCTCCACCGCTATGCTTTGCCCTTGCTGCTTCCTTCTCCTGATGACGCTTTTTCTTTTTCTGCCTGGAACACTTCTCCTGAGACCCAGCATCTCTCAGGTAGATCCTATCATCCCCCTCTAAGCACCCCTCCGCCTTTTGCTCACACCTCTGTCTTGGCCCTTGTCAACCATTGGTACCCAAAGTGGATGTTCCCTGGGGACAAAGTGTCTGGTATCTAAGCCAAAATAATTTGTAAGCACCCACTGAATGTTTGGGTATTTGGTCCAGTGGCAGGCACAGGGGCTGCACAGCGAGCAAGGCTGACAAAGCCCCTATCCTCATGGGCTCGCATTCAAGTCTGGGGGTTCAGAGTGGAAATCAGCAAACCCATGTATATGGTTTTGCGATTTAGAGACAGGCTCTGAGGCTAATTGTATGTAGTTCAAGTTCCAGCTCCAGCATTAACAGTTGTAGCAGTCAGCTGTTTCTGCAGTAACGCTGCATAGGCATTACATCCCAAACTCAGCACCTAAAGTAAGCATTTACTCTCACCTGGCACATTGGCTGGGGAGACTTTGTGAGCTGAGTTCAGGTATGCTCCACCAAGTGCTCCTTCTTCTGGACCAGCAGCTACATGAAGCATAACTTCATGATAAATTTGGATGTTCTCAGAGGGGCAAGCAGAATCATCCTGACTCTTAAGTCACCCTTTCACCTCTGTTCATGTTCCACTGGCTGATGCAGGTCACACAGGCAAGTTCAACTTCGCTGGGGTGGGAAATCTACTATGCTCATGGAGGTGGAGTAAGGGTGAAACTTCGATGAACAAAAGCTAATCCACTCCACCAGCTGTGTAACCTTGGGCACTTGATAACCTGTTTGTGTCTCAGTTTCCTTATGCAGAAAGTGGGGGTATTAATGAAATTAAATTAAAGTATGCTGCTGCTTAACATTTACCCCCAAACTTAGTACTTAGAATGATAACCATCTGTCACCTCTCATGTTTTCTGTTGTTGAGAATCCAGACAGAGCAAAGTGAAGATGCCTTGTCTATGCTCCTGATATCTGGAGCCTTGGCTGGAAGACTTGAAGGCCATGGGTAGGAGGGTGACCTGCAACTATCTGAAGTCTCTTCAGTGGTTGATGCTGGCCTAGCTGGGGCTTTCAGCTGGAAGGCCTACATACCACTTCTCCATATGTCCTAGGCTCTCTTATGACAGGGTGGCTAGGTTGGAAGGGGGAGGGAGAGAGAGAGAGAGAGAGAGAGAGAGAGGGAGAGAGGGAGAGAGAGAGAGAGTGCAAGGTGGAAGTACCAGATAAGCCATATTTTCTTCTAGGACCTAGCTCTGGAAGACACAGAGTCACTTTTTTTGCACTCCGTTGTTTGACCGTAGGCACTTTCATGTCAATGTCATATTGTAAGATGGGCTGTATTGCTGTGACCATCTTTGGAAGATACTATCTGCTACAATAATGTTACCTTCCTCATAAAGTCATTGTGAGGAGTTAATTATTAGATGATCCTCATGAAGAACTTGCACCAGTGCCTGATGTGCAGCAAGTGATATTTTTGTTATTATTGTTATTAGAGTGCTGGAAGAATCGGTGCCTGGCACTGTGAGACTTATTAAGGGAGACATTACTTAGTCTTGGGGAGGGATGGTCAAGGAAGATTTTCTTAAGGAGGCAACATTTCAGCAGAGATGTGAGACAAAGCATCAGGAGGAAGAGTTCCAGGCAGAGGGAGTGGCATGTGCAAAGGCCCTAAGGCGGGTATGTGTGTACAGAATGAAACTAAAAAGAAATCTAGGCTCAAGCGCTGGTTCCCTCAGAAATTAAGAAATGAAATTTTTGTCTCCTTTGGGTAGGAGGAGGTTAGACCATGTTTTCTGTGGCAGCAGGGGCCTAACACAGGCCAGGCAGTCTCGTGAAGGGAACAGTGAGTGAAGTCACGATAGACCTGCTCCTTCAGGGTTAAGCAGGCAGTGAGAGGAGGATAAGGCACTCCCAGCATAGCTTCTGACTTAAGGAGCCTGCACTACGGTGACCACCCACCCTAAACACTCTAGGCCAAGGAATTCGTGTTCCCTCTCCCACAGCTGAGCAGGCTCTAGTCTATTTCTGGCTTTCCTGCCAGAGGAACCCTCCCCCTGGGACAGCTGCTCACCGCCCCACATCTGAGCTCTGGGATAGGGTGTGGAGGGGACACCCCATCTCTGAAGGCTGAGATCTGACCTCTGCCAGACTCCCAAACTTTCTCTCTCCCCCACCATCCTGAAAATGGCCAACTGAGTTCTCTGGCTGAGGATGACCCTTCCACATTCCTGGAGCTAGGGCATAACAGCCCAGCTTCCCATGAGTGGAAGTGGGTGACATTGCCCTCTCCCTACCCCTCATGCTACTGCCAATTCAGTGGAAGAGAAGGCTACCTCCTGGTGCTGCTGTGTAGCTCTCTCCTTGATTCAAAAAGCCTGGAGAGACAGCAGGAGAGAGATTTAATTGCAGCCTGCCTGGGAGCCTCCAGGGCACTGACCCCCTCTGTGGCTTGGCATGCTTTAATTAAAAATAAAGAGTGCTCAGAGGAGCCTACTCAACTTGTCTGCCTCCTGCTGGTGTGCAGAGCTGGGCTAGCAGGGCTACTCAGGGATGGCCAGCTGACCCTCAGTGGGAAGTTGCAGGCTGTGAGACTTAGATGCAGTTGACAGAGGGTGCCAGTCAGCACTCAGGGCTGGTTTGGGGTATGGTTGCTAGGTTGTTATTTTCTGATCATTAACTGCGAAGACAGCCAAAGGTGAGCCTTGAAGTTACCCTTTCTTGAAAACCTACCTCCTGTGGATGACCTTTTCATTGTTGGCATACCTGTGAGCCATAGCAGTCCACGCTGTGGCCAAAACAATGCCAGAGCCAGCACTGGCAGGGATATGCCTTGTCATTCTCCCTAAAGCTAGAGTCTTTATCCACTGGGGCAGCACAGTGGGGAGGTTGAGATCAAACTCCGAGCCTATGACTTCCTAAGTATGTGACCATGAGCAAGTGACCCAACCTCCCTGAGCATGGTTCCTCATCTGTGTAGTGGGGAGGACCACAGAAGCCTCTTGGAGGACTGACAGAAAGAGAACAGTGTCAGGTGTGGTAGACCCAGTTAATGTCTTCATCCCACCTCTGCATGGAGCCCGGGGTGGGGTGCATTGTCCTGCACATGCGCACACTGTTTACTCCCTCAGGTACTTGGGTCTCTCTGCTCCTCTGCCTGGGGTCCCTCTCCTGTGCCAGATGGCCTTAGCCACCTGGGGACAGGGCAAACTGGAAGTTCATGGATCTGGTGCCTCCAGGAATGGCCCCTAATCAAAGAAGTACAGGAACAGTTAAATGAACACTCCAGCTTCCCCATCCTACAGCCCCACAGTGGCAATTCCTTTTTTTTTTGGTAAATTTGTTTATATTATTTTTATTTTATCTTGTATAGTTCTTTTTGTCCTTCGGTTTATCTTAATAAAAATATACTATCTAATTACTGTTTTTCTTTCAAATTTTTAAATCATGGTAAAATATATGTAACATAAAATTACCATCTTAACTAGTGTACAGTTGAGTGGTTTATGTATATTCACATTGCTGTGTAACCATCATCATTCCCCATCTCCAGAACTCTCTTCATCTTGCAAAACTCAAACTCTGCACCCATTAAGCACCAACTCCTATTTTCCTTGCCCCAGCCCTGGCAACCACCATTCTACTTTCTGTCTCTGAGTATGACTTCTCTAGGGACTTCATGTAAGTGACATTATAGAGTATTTGTCCTTTTGTGACTTGCTTATTTCATTTGGCATAATGTCCTCAAGATTCATCCATGTTGTAGCATGTGTGAGAATTTCCTTCCTTTTTAAGGCTGAATAATATACCACTGTATGGCTAGACCACATTTTATTTATCCATACTTCCCACCATGGACACTTGAATTTTGTGAACAATGCTGCTTTGGGCTCTTGTGAATAACATTGCTATGAATGTGGGTGTACAAATCTCTGAGTCTCAGCTTTAAATTCTTTTTGGGTATATACTCAGAAGTAGAACCACTGGATCATGTGGTAATTCTATGTTCAATCTTTTCATGAAATACCATACTGGGTTTCACAGCAGTCACACCATTTTACATTCCCATCAATAGTGCACAAAGATACTAATTTCTCCACATCCTCACCAATGCTTCTTATTTCCGCCCTCCCACCCTCCCTCCCTTCCTCCCTCTTTCTGTTCTTTTTGATAGTGGTCATACTAATGACTGTGAAGTCATATCATATTATGATTTCGATTTGTATTTCCCTAATGATTAGTGATGTTGAGTATGTTTCATTTGCTTGTTGGCCATATGTATATCGTCTTTGAAGAAATATCTCCATTAAGTCCTTTGCTCATTTTTGCATTAGGATGTTTTTGTTGTTGAGATGCGGAAGTTTTTTTTAATATACTCTGGATATTATCAGATATATGATTTTCAAGTATTTTCTCCCACTTTATTGGTTGCCTATTCACCCTTTTGTATTCTTTGATGCACAGAAGTTTCTAATTTTGATGTAGTATAATTGATCTATTTTTATTATTTTTGCTTTTGTTGCCTGTCCTTTTGGTGTCATATCTAATAATCCATTTCTAAATCCACTGTCAGAAGATTTCTCCCATGTTTTCTTCTAAGAGTTTTATAGTTTTCACTTTTATGTTTAGGTCTTTAATCCATTTTGAATTATTTTTTATATGGTATAAAGTAAGGGTTCAACTTCATTCTTTTGCATGTCCCAGCACTGTTTATTGAAAAGACTGTTTTTTTTTTCCATATGAATAGTCTTGGCACCTTTGTCAAAGATAATTTGACTGTATATGTGAGGGGTTACAGTGGGTGACTCTGAAGCATGTTCTCCACAGGCTCTCTCTCGGCCCACAGTGCAACCTGCCCACTGTCACATGCTGTATGGCTTGCTCACCTTTCTTCATCTCATTCCTCTCTCTCCCTGCCTTGTGTTTTCTGAGTCATTCCTCACCCCTCAAAACTGCCCGCACTTAAGTCTTTGTCTAGAGTCTGCTTTGCGGGGAACCCAACACAGATATTCAACACATAGTAAGTGCTCAGTAAGTGTTTGCTTTATTATTGGTCTTTCTATCATAGTGACTGCTGCTATTTTTTGAGGTCTGGTATTCCTAAATCACATTTCACATTCTATAGTCATCACAACAACTCTGAAAGGTACATGTCATAATCCTCTCCTGTTAAAAGAGGAAAGAGGGGCTTAAAGAGATTGAATGTGATGCTCAAGGTTGCAGCTATAACAGGAGCCATCTCTATGCTTCAGTCAAGCAGTTTATGTTTGCTGCTGCATCCAGGGGGGTGGGGGGAACAGGGAGGGAAGGCTCACTTCTCTGCAGAACTGGGAGGTGATGAGAAATGACCTGTGACAATGCCTCACAGTGCGACCTACCTTCCCACATTCCAGGAGGGCCACAGAGAGTTCCACCCAGATTAGAGTGACGCTGGAGCTGCACCTTGCCTGTGTGGCCTATGTGGCCTATGTGGAGACATGCAAAGTGGCTATGGTGGTTTTGCAAAGCTATCCTCTTATAGTGGGGCGTTAGATACTGGGCAGGTTTGGCTGTGTCCTCTCTGTGGCCCTAGTGCCTCTGCACCAAGGGCAACCTGCCCAGGTAAAGGCCCAGTTAGATGCCCTGGCTGCTCAGAGAACCATGTTTTAACGGGAAAGGCTGTACTTTAATCCCATAGTCGGTGATTAGACAGGGGAACATTCCCTTTAAGGGGACATGGACCACCTGTCCGAACTGTCCTTTTAAGCCTCTATTCTCTCATCCAGGTACTCTCACTTTGACTCAGGGTAGCTCCCAGATCCATTTCTTTCTCTCTGTTTTGCTGTCATATGAGTTATAAAAGTGGAAGAGAAGTGATTTGGTTATCTATTGCTATATAACAAATTACCTACAAACTTATTGTCTTAAAACAACAGTCATTTTATTATGGCTCAGGATTTCATGAATCAGGAAGTGGGGCAAGCACAGTTGACAAATTCTTCTCTCACAAGTGTAAACTGAGGTCACTCATTGGTATATAGTTGATGGAGGGGCCGCTCTGGAGGGTCCAAGATGATTTCCCTTTGTGTGTGGTGCCTCGGCAGGCAGGGGTGGCTAGAAAGCTGATCTCATCTGTGTCTCTTGACAGGGGAGTCTGTGTGTGGCCCGCCTGCATGACTTGGACTTCCTTGCAGCTCCTTAGGGACTGCTATGGGCCCATGGAAGGCAAGGCAGAAGCCCCAGTGCTTGCAAAGGCTAGACGTGGAACTGACTTCTTTTGGGGCTCAGTGGGTCGGGGGGCCACCCAGATTCAAAGGGATGGGATTCACACTCTACCTTTAATAGCAAAAAGAGCAGACTTTATGGTTATTTTAAACCTACCACAAAAAGAATCACCCATATGTCATCAGATCTTCCTTATTTAAAATTTAAGCATATTTTCTTCAAATCTCTTTTTAAAAACCATATCGTGATCACATATTCTGCTTTTTAAACTTACCATTTCACTTTCAGCATTTTCCTAGGTCACACAAATTTTCTCACATTTCTGTGTTTGATTTTTGTACCATACAATATGTAATCACCTCCCCCCCGCCCCCGCCCAATAGCTAGACATTTGGGTTTCTCTCTCCTCTCTCTCTCTCTTTCCTCTCTCTCTCTCTCTCTCTCTCTCTCTCCCTGCCCCTCTCTTTTGACAATGTAGCTAATGCTGCATCTTTAAACATAAGTCTTTGCTTCCTTTTCTCTCTGTGGTAGACATTCCTAGAATGAATCTAGATAGGCTTAGAATGAATCAATGTCACACCCCTCTCCTGAGTGTCTGACCTGGACTTGCTTTGTTCTTCTCTGGCTTTTTGTATCATCTGCGTTCAAGCTCAGTGCTGTCCTCCTTTGATCTCTCTCTCCTGAGCAGCTCCCTGTGTGTGTGTACTCTTGCTGGTCCCCACACTGGGGCCTTCCTTCGATGGTGCATTTTGTAACTCCTGCCCTTCTTGGTATTGGAAGTATCCAGTGGGGCCAGTGGCAGAGATTTTACCCTAGTTTGTGCCATTGCAGCTAAGGAAGCTGGGAAGTTTGGAATTTTCGCTTGGGAAACTGGATTTATACTCTGGGAAGCTGATTGCAGATGAATGAATGAATCACAGTGAATGAATAGCGATAGTGAATGTGGACAGAGTGTTCAAAAGATTTGGAGCAGCCATGAGTGACATGTGTCCACCACCCACAACAATGCCATTCCTCATTGCCAATGATGTGTAGGGGTCAGCAAGGAAGAAGTTATGATTCCTGTTTGACAAGTGAGGCTTGCAGAGGGAAAATCACTTGCCCAAGGTCACACAGCTACTGGGAAGAGGGATGATGGTTCAAATTCAAGTCCGTCCACCTATACACTCCACGCTCTGGTAAAAACTTGGGAATATGACAGAAGCAGAATCCAAGATGTATAGTCTGAGCTACCAAAAGTCAAGGAGAACAAGGAGGAGAAGCCACAAGCATATTGTGTTCTCGGCTATCCTGACCCTGTACTCAGCCTGGGGGCAGAGACAAAGAAAGAAATGCCATTTCACTGACCTTCCAGCCAACAACCAGCAGGAGGGTCAGGCTTCCTTTTCAAGATCATCAGACTGCAGAGCACTGGCCAGATCAGGTCTCCTGCCTCTTTTGGTCAATAAAGTTTTATTGGAACACAACCATGCTCTGTCTCTCAGGTGTTTTTTATGGCTGCTTTCACACGACTGCAGAGATGAATAGTCATGACAGGACTCTGGGGACACAGAGGTGGCCAACAGCAGAGGACCTGGGACTGGCAGGTGATTGAGCAGGTGAAAGACTGGCCTGAGAAGGTGTGCGGCAGTAACATTACTTGACAAGAGGGGACAAGCGCAAGGCCAAGCATGTTAACTCAGGTGGCAGATGGCCATTTTTGCCAGGTCCCTAGCTGGCAGCTGAGGGTAACAGGAGATGGGCTGAGTCTGGAAGGAGCCTGTGGAGACCCTGAAGAATGTCCAGGCCAGCTCTCGAGGGTGGGCTGTGGGGCCAGTTAAGAGGTTCCATGGTGGACTCTGGAGTCATGGAAACACCTAAATATATCCAGACACCTGGAGGGGCTCCACTGTGCTGAGGAAGACATAATTAAACAAGTAACTTGTGAAGGCTTCCTAAAGAGTAACACCTGAGACTAGTGTTGAAAGGTACTCTGAGGACAGGAGCTGGCTGAGCAAGTGACCAGCAGTTCCACAGGATCTGAGCAGCACGGCAGGCTCTAAAATGAAGAGTGAGGATGTGGTGCTCAAGGGTTACTTCAGCCTCCCAGGGTCAGGCCTGTGTAAGTCTGAGATGAGAAGACAGGGCTGACCCTGTCCCATGATTCCCACCCCAGCTGGGGGCCCAGGATGTCTGAGCGGGCCTGAGATGGGGAGACTACACAACCCGAGCCCACCTCAGCTGAGGCTCCAGCATTCCTACAGAGGAAAGGCAAAGCTTATTTTTAATAATCAGAGTTAATTTAAAATAATATTGCAACATGAATTCTCCTTTTCTAATTTTGAAAACTCTCTTGTCATTATTGGAGGCCATGTGGTGTGTCAGGATCCAAGGCTGAGAATCCTGGGAGAGGCTGAGAATTGTTGAAACAGGTTCCATCCACTTCTGTCCAAGATGTCTCACAATTTGCTCACCCATTTACCTGTTGGTAGATTTTGGATTTGCTGAGAATATTCATATATAGGTAAGGCTTGTAAAGGGATAGAATGGAAACATGACAGCTTTATTATCTGTGATTGCAGGGTTCTGGATCCCAGCATACAGAAGGCCTGAGCACTGAGTGTTTGTAAAATGTCTATGGACTGGCTTTTTTCACAACTGTGTTCTGCAGGAAATGAGTTTTGTGTTAAAAGTTTTGGAAAATGCTCCTCATTTTTGGAGATTTACTGCCAATATTAGCTTGTTAAAGGCTCTGAGAAGTCCTACAGTAAAAAAAAAATTCGGTGTCTGATGAACTAATTTGGTCATACAACTTTCTGTTCCCTTTTGTCCTAGTGATGACTATAGATCTCTCATGGAGGCAGTTTGATGAGCATGGCCCTGGACAGTGATGCTGTCAGCACTCGAGGGACAGGTGTCCACTCTCAATTACGTCACCTGAGTCCTGACACTTCACCCATCACATCTCATATACATTCACAATTGACTTACGATGTTTTAAATTACAAATATTGCAAACACAGAAAAATGCTGAGAATAAAATGACAAACATTCATAAATAACACATAAGGTTTGCCAGTGCTCTGCCTCTGTGTTTCAGAGTTTTTTTGTGTGTGTGATTTAAAGAAGTAAAATCTCACCAGTATAGCTAAAGCTTCCTGAGCATCTCTTTCCCATCCTACTTCATCCCTCTGCTTAGCAGAAACCACTCTCTTGAATTATGTGTTTTTCATTTCCAGTCATACATTTATTCTTTTACAGCATATGTTCTCGTATCTTTAAATAATATATAGTATTGTCTTGCATGTTTTAAAATTTCATAAATGATAATATACTATATGTAAAATTCTGCATTTTGATTTCATTGCTAAGTATGTGTTTTAGATTTATCTATGATTCCTTAATTTTAAGAGCTGGATAGTATTCTATTGACTGACTAGACAATTTATGCTCTATTATCTGGTTGGTAATGTTTAGGTTGCTCCTGCTTTTTCTCTATAATAAACAAAGCTACAATGACAATTTTTGTATCAGTAACTCAGATATTGCCAAAAAGCAGCACAAATTTATACCTTTATTTGATGTATAAGAAAGTTCCATTTTCTCTACATTATCACCAATATTTGATGTTTCCAGATTCTTCCCTTTCTTTCCTCCTCTCTTCCTTCTCCTCTCTCCTCTCCTCTCTCTCCTCCCCTTCCCTCCCATCCCTCTCCCTCTCCTCCCACCCCCACGCCTCCCCCCACCACCCCTCTCTCTCCTCTTTTCTCTCTCTCTCTCTCTCTCCTTTAATAGGGTCAGACCCCCGGCCTAGACTCACAGGGGCCTTTATTCCAACTGTACCCCCACTAAATGAATGATTTGGTAGATCGGTAGTGCTGCCCAGCTAGTACAGGGGGAGTCTTCCCAATTCCAGGAAGGAAGACTCTGGAACACTACAGAAGTTACTCTAGGAGAGCAGCATTCTCAGGCAGAGTCACCTACTGACCCCTGCAGGACTGTGATCAGCATGGTAATGTGGCCCCACGTCCCAAAGTTTAAGGCTTTTCCACAAGTCATAGCAGCTTCTACATGTACTCAACAGTTTCTGTCACTGAAGCCGGACTGCTGGAGTCATAAATCAAAAGTTTACCAAGGTCTTAACACCACCTATTTCATCCCTTCACTCAAAGAAACCCCAATCTGGATCTTTGAGTATGATCTGCCCCTGACCTAAAAGGATTCCAGGGTCTCCTTCATACTTACTTATGGGCCACAGATTTTTGATCTAGAAGCTTGTGTATCCTGTAGGTCTAGTCTAATATCTGATCTAGATTCACGTAGAAGACAGGCTTGTCTGGGAATCCCAGACTTTAAAATGGCAGAAAAATGCCTGCTCTACAGTATGCACTCAATAAATATGAATCAAATGAAATGAAATGATGTTTAGTTTATATCTTCTTGCTTACTGCCGATATCCAGCATCTCTTCATGTTAACTGGCCATCCCACTTCCTTCTTCTGTGAATTACTTGTTTATATCTTCTGCCCATCCTTTTGCTGGGTAGTTTGGCCTCTTCTTTCTGATGTGTAGCAGTTCTTTACACATATCAGTTATGTGCATAGCAAATATCTTTTCCAGTTTGTAGCTTGTTTTTAAATTTTGTTTATTGTGTCTTTGTCTTACAGCAACTTTAAATTTTAATGTATGTAAAACTCTCAATCTTTTCCATTGTAGTTTGTGATTTTTATGTCTTATTTAATAAATCTTTCCCTACCAGAAATCAAACATATTTTTCTATTTTTATAGGTCTTGGAGTTTTTCTTTACCATTTAATTCTGTAATGTATTTTTCTTATATTGTATACTTCGAATTAAGAATTTAATTTTCTTTTTTTCTGCAGGGATAACAATTTTTGTTTTCTGTCGCCTTTCCGTACTGATCTGCAGTGCTACTTCTTTCCTTCTGTATCTGAGTCCGTGTCTGGGCTCTCTATTCTGTCCCTTTTGTATATTTCTCTTATTATGCCAACATCTCACTGTTTAGTTACTAAAGCTTTGTGGTTGATCTTAATAACTATCTTGGTGGGTCCCCCCACCTTTTTGCTCATGAATGTCATAGTTATTCTTAGTCCTTAGTTCATCTACATAAATTTTAGGATTAGTTTGTCAAGTTCTATAAAATTCCCTATTGGGATTTAATTAACATTAAATCAAATTTATCAGTCAATTTGGGACAATTGTCATTTTTATGATAGTGAGTCTTTTCACCCAGGCACATGGCATATCTGTCTAACTTACATTGATTGTTTTTATGTTTTTCAATAAAGTTTTATAATTTTTCTCCACAAAGATTATGCACATCTTTTGTTAGATTTCTTTCTAATCTCATAAACATATTATTCTTGTTATTGATGTCTTTTTAAGAATAAAATTTATGATAGTTGCTGTGGTCAAGAGATACAATTTGTTTTTGTATTTTGACTTTGTATCTAGCAACTTTGCTCAACTCTTTTATTAGTTGCATTAGGTTGTTTGCAGGTTCTCTAGGACTTTTAGTGTAGATGATCTTATAATTTGTGCATAATGAAAATTTTTCTTTCTTCCTTTTCAATCCTTATATATTCAATTTCTTTTTCTTGTCTTACTGTAAAAATGAAGACTTCTAGTGCATTGTTGAGTAGATGTGGTGATAGTGGTATCCTTGTCATGTTGCTGACTTTTACTGGATGTTTCTAATGTTTCACCATTAATTAAGACTTTATAGTGAGTTTTTCATACATACTTTGTATCACACTAAGGAGTTCTATTTTATTCCTATTTTGTTTTTTGTTGTGATTGGACATTAAATTATATTAAAGTCCTTACTCTACATATATTCAGATGATCTTATAGTTTTTCCTTTCGTCTATTGAGAATAAATACGTTAATAGTTGTTTGTAATATAAGCACTCTTACATTGCTGGAAGAGGGTTATTTCAGTCACATACTTGGAGATAAATATCTGGAAATGGTCCAGCCTTTATGGAGGTTTTTTTTCCTCTGTGGAAATAAAGAAAGACTAATCAAATGAGAAGAAGCAAGGGCTATTTATTCATTCATTCAGAGCTTTCTATATCAGAGGAGTCAGCCACTGTCACTCATGTTTTGGCAAGGACTCAAAGGCAGGCAGAGGAATGGGAAAGTTTGATAGTGGAAACGGAGAGGGTTTCAGAAGTGCACTGGCCTGGGGAAGCTGGAGATGGGATAATTGGGGCGGGGGCAGCTTTGTGATTGATTAGGAGAGCTTATTTGGCTTTGTCTGGTTGGTTCCAAGTTGGAAACAAGGACAAAATTAGGGAAGCTGTCTGTTATTAATCAAGTGCTTGCTGTTTGGGGTCGTTATTACAGGGGTTATTGTTTGTCTTCCTGGACTGGTTTTTAGAGATCGTGGTCTGACTTCCTACAAGTGTGACCTGTAGATAGCAGGCTGGACACTTGGGCTGATGCCTGTAGATGAGTCAGTTTCCTGGACTGGTTGCTGTGGATTTGGTCTGAGTTCCGTCTTTACATATGGTCTTGCCATTGTCTGTTTGTATATTCAGTCTCTCATTTTAAGGAGTCTCAATTTCAACCCCATATCTGCCCAAGGCCAAGGCTCTTACTCTTGATTCTGCAGGAGCATCAGCATCTGAATCCCTCACACACCTGAGCCTCCTACTTACATAGTTTCTGAGTCTGCTCCTTCTCTTACCTTGTTTGTTGTGCTAGATTTAAGTTTCCTTTTGGTTTCTAGATCTTGGCATTCTCTCCTGGCCCTGCATTTCCTACCAGTTCCCTCGCCTTTAAAAAAATATTTGTTCTCTTTTACCTACTATTTCTGTGTGTTGCAGCAGGGAGATGTGTAGGTTTTGCCGTCCGCCAAGTCGTTGGTCCCAGAAGTTTCCAAGCATCTTTTAAAGAGGGAAGCACTTTAATTAATTCATTTTTCCCCCTCAAAAACGCTCATTAACTGTGTCCTGCAGAGGGCTCAAGCTGGAAGTCCTGAGCAAGATTTGGCCCTCAGTCGTGTTTTTGTTCAAAATGAAACTGAAATGGTTACAATCCTGATGTAAATGCCTTATAGAAAGCATATTTTTGATGTTTACCAAATATTTAGAATTTGTGGTAGATTGCTTGCAAAAATAGTCACAATTATTTCCTTCCCTATATCCTTGCACCTCTGCAATGTGATGCAGCCTTTCTCATCCAGGGGTGGAGTTCGTCCCCCACTCCCTGACTCTGGGCTGGACTAGGACCTGATTTGGTCAGTAAAATGTGGCAGAAGTGACAGTGTTCTGGTTTCTAGCCTAGATCTCAAGAGGCCCTACCCATTTCCATTGTGGCTCTTGAAACTGCTCAGTTGCTTCATGAAAAAGCTCGGACTTGTTTCCTGTGGAGAATGAGAGACTCGTGGAGCAGAGAAAGACTGTGCCAGAGAAGGCCATTCTCCATCATGTTGCTCTTGGTTGATGTGCTGCTACTGCAGATAGAAGAGCAAGCTCAACGAAGGCCATCTGAGCCCAGCCTTGACCAAAGAACCACTCAGCTGAGCTCAGCCCAAATCGCTGACCCACAAAATCATGAGCTAAATAAATGGTGTTGTTTTAAGCCACTCAGTTTTGGTTGGCTTATTGTGCAGGGTCCTTGCCTGCATTGTGTCTGAATTTGCAAGCCATGGCCTCTTGTATCCCAGACCTTGTGCTGGTCCTGGGTGCCCAGCCTGGGATGAGTGAAAGGAAGCACCCAGGTCAACTGTGACCATGGCCACCTATACTCCAGGCTGGTCCTGGGTTGCATGGAGGTGTTATAGTGGGCATTTGGATCTGCAGTGTGAAAGTGGAAAAGCAAGCCCTTCAACTCCAGGGATCATGGAGTGGGAGTGTTTGCAAAGAAAGGAAGGGAGATCCTCAGCTCACTTTGGAGGAGCGGTGGTTGGAGAACTGCTCTGAGTGTGGGATAGGGGAAAAGTGTTGGATTGGAATTCAAGTTCTAGCCACAGGGTCTGATGATGGCTCACTGTGTGACTTGGGAAATCACATCTCTTCTTTGAGCCCAGTTTTTTTCTCCTAACAATAGAGGAGGTTGGGATAAAATTCTGGTCTCCATGTCCCTAGGATGCCCAGAAAGCACAATGATTAGAAGGGCACCTGCTAGGCTAGGTGTTCTGCATTCTGAGGTTCTGCCCAGTTCTGGGTTGTCACGGTTGTTTGTTTTGCCCAGCTCCCAAGCAGGCTCGTCTTCCTTCTTCCCTTCTTCTCTGCTGTCTTCCTTCCTTCTTCACTATGATCTGGTTCCTGGAAAGCTGCTCCCAGGTGACTGACAGCCAGTCCCTGCATGGAGTCTCTGGTCTGCATAGAAATCCCAACAGCTTTGGGTGTTGGGGAACTAGGCACCTCTCCTCTTTTAAATGTGATCTGGCGTTATCAGGACCATATAGACTGATTCAGATATTCTGGAATTTCAAGTTTCAGGAGCCTGGTCCAGGGCAACCACTTTGAAATGTTATTAATCAGATGCCTTTTGTTGCAAGTGACAGAAACCCAATTCAGAACTACTTAAGAAGAAAGAGAGTTATTTTTTATTGATCTGAGTTACTTAAAGTCCAAGGGTGGATCTTGTCAGGCTTCAGGCTGCTAAGATGCTTGGTGCTCAACGAGGTTGATCATTTGTCTCCTCCCACAGTTAGCTCTGCTCATCCTCTCCAGGCCACAGCCTCATTGGCTGTTGGCTGCTCTAGGCTCACAGCAAAGCAGAAAGAGAACTTCTACACAACTGATTGAGAAACATTCTTGGGGATGAGTTTGGGTCTTATCTCCATCCTCAAACCAGTCACTGACCAAGAGGACAGAAAGAGCTGAGGGTCAGCTGTACCAGATGCAAGTGGGGAAGAAGATTCTTGTAGGGCAATGGGGGCTGGTGATGAGGAAGGGATAAGAATGCTGGGCAGGTGAAAATGACAAGTGTCCTATCCTGGGGCCTCTAAACACCTCAAAGTCTTCCTGATTTGGTCTTGTGTTATGTCCATCCTGGTTCAGGTAGGAAGGGAGGGCACAGTGTGTGAATAAGATGATAAGTCAAGAGAAGAATACTGGCGGATATTGGAGAGGGCTTTCTGAGTGGGAGAAGGAGCTACATGGGAGCTGGGGAATTGCACACCTGACTGTGCCCTCTGTCTCAGATTTGCCCCCTTGGGGAATCTCTGGACAGCACACCTGACCTCTTGCTTAAACTCCACTGAGAGCCGCTGGTCACCACTTGCCTCCAGGTAAAAGACAAGCCCTTGGTGACCTGACAAGGGTTCTACCTTTGGCCTCCTTGCTTATTAGCATTCTTCATGTGAAGTTTCCCTCAGTGGTGCACATCTCCATGGGTCCTTTCTCTCTCTCCACCTGGGGAAGAGCAAGGACCTTCCAGTCAAACCCACTTAGCTTCCACTATCACTTACCTGGCCATGCCCACACAGAGCAAGTCATAACAGTGCTCCTAGGTGCCAGGTGAGGTTCTAAGTACTTTACATCAACTCTCCAGGGTAAGTGCTATGAATAGTCCCATTCTTAGATGAAGAGCTGAGTGTATTTCCAAAATCATGTAGTCTGAAAGAAATAGAACCAGGATATAGACCCAGGAGGCCTGGCCTCAGAGTCTATGTTTGGAGTTGCACTGCTGTGACTACTCCATGTGCTTGTGACAGCCTGGTGACTCAGAGCCTTGAGTAAACTCCTTTCCTCAGCTTTCTCAGTGATACAAGGCACAATGCAGCCAGGTCCCAGTTCTCCAGCTGGTACTAGACATGTTCGGGTTAGTCTTGGTTGATGGTCTGCAGTGGATTGAGTTCACTCCTTAATACCACAAACAGTGACTAAGCACCTACTGTGTGCTAGCCTTTGTTCTAGGTGCAAGAAATAGGTTAGTGAATAAGATAGATGAGGGGCCTGCCCTAAGGATACTGGCATCCTGGACAAAAAACTGAATAAGCAAGAAGACATCCAAGCCAAGAAATGTGCATTTAATGTGGCTGGTTAAAGAGGCCTCTGGGGAGTGAACATTTAGGCTGAGATTTGTAAGGCAAGGCGTGGCTGAGTAAAGGCCTAAGGGGGAGAGTGTTTCAGGCAGTGCCAGTGTGAGGCCAGACTGCCAGGGAAGGGCATGAAAGGTACAGGGCTTTAAGCATGAAGGTGACAGAGTCCTGAGGAGGTTTCGAAAAGATCTCTTATGGGCTTTCTCTTACACCAGCCTTGTGACTTTGGGCAATTTTCTTTACTCCTTGGTTTTCAGTTTCTATGTTCAATGAGGACATGACCCTTGCATCCCGTTAGGCTCTTTCCTATGATGGAGGTTGGGCACCTGGCTGAGCAGCATGTCCTGAGAGCCCAGTCTCTACTCAGTCCCATATGGCCACCAAAGCTTCCAAAAGGCCAGCTTCCCATCTTTTCCCCTCTTTGAGAAGGTGGGTCCTCCACCCCTCCTCTCCTTACGAGGAGTAGACACTGCTACACTGAACCTGGACCAGTTGTGGGCCTTTGGAGAGTCTTTCCTCCCCCAGTCCCAGAGGCCCAAGGATGGAGATATGTGCTTGTAGGGCCACAGCAGGCAAAAGGCACAATCTAGTCTTCTTACTGTTGTTGGTTTTAAGAGCTAAGAAAAGACCCATTTGTCTGCTTTCAGTAGAAAGAACAGCCAACCTAGATCTCTCTGCAGTCAGTGTAGTGACAGAAGAAATATAATCTGTTCCTTGTTATGGCCAATTGTGGTTGACAGATGTAGGTTATGGGAGGAGATGGGGCAGGGAAGGGGGAGGCAGCGAGAGGCTCGAAGAGTCCACTCACAGAGGTGATTCTCAAACACACTTGCATGCCCAGAAGATCATTTTATGTTTAAAAATAATACCTGAATATTATTGTTCTATAATTCGATTTTTTCAGTGACAGTATGCTTCTGAGATCTTTCTAAATCTCAATGTATCTTTATCATGTTCATTTAAGAATATGCTAAAATTTTCTAACACTTCCCTGATCGATGAATAGTTAAATAATTTCCAATTATTTCTTTTGAGTAAAAGATAATATTTCTGTGTGTATGTGCATTTGTGAGTGCATGCATGTGTACATGTGTGCATGCTCAGTACCTCCTTTTCTCTTTTCCTAATAAAACAGGAGCCCTTCCTTGTACCCCGTCTGTGAGACTCTGGCCATGGTCTCAGAGGTGGTGGGCCTATGATTTGGACATGACCCCATTTCAGTGTGGACTCCAAGAGGGTCTCAGGTTCAAGCATGGTCAATCAGAGTCTTTCTAAAACCTTACCATTACATGTGGAAGTGAAGTCATTGCCTGTAGAACCCTAGAGCTCCAACAGATTTTCCTCCTGCCTCTACCCTGTCCCACCTGTCCCCTTGACTCCACTCACCATGTCCAAAGTGGAGATAAGGGAGGGTGGCCTGAGAGAGAGCTTGTGCTTCTTAGTCTTTGCATCTGGTCCATACCAGCTCCTTTTCACCCTGCCAGTTATGTGAGCTCATACATTCCCTTTCCTTCATAGGCCAGCTTGCAGTGAGTTCTGCACTTATTTAGTGCCACTATGTACCTGGCACTATTTTAGGGTAGAAATGATAGACAGAGTCTCTACTGTCATGGAACTTATGTTCTATCAGAGGTGGAGAAAGCAATCTGTAGGTTCACAAATGGGTCATCAAGTCACCTTCAGGTAATGGATGTGGTCCCAACTGAAAGCAATGCTTTGGGAGACTACATTGCTGTTGGGACTGGCAGTATGAAGAGTGATGGCTACAAGAATTCTGCAATTTGACTGGCTTTTTCTGACTGCACATGGAGGTTTACAGAAAAAAATGACAAGTTCAAAGCTTTAAAATACAGCTTAATACATGGTCAAGAGAGAGCTTCTACAATGTCCCTAAAACAATTTCTTTGTAGCTACAGGGCTGATGCAGCCAAAAATAAGATCCCACATTTGATCATGGGGTTGCAGAATTACAAGATAAATTGAATTAACAGCCATGACAGTTCAGTTACATAAATGCTGGAGCACTGATTGGAAAGGAGAGGAACATTGAGAATTGAAATAGGGACATCTTATCTGAAAACAGCTTCTTCTCCCTGTCTGAAGAAAAGATTCTTTCCTTTCTTGAAAACTTTATAATGACCTCACATGAGCCAGTTTCCTTGTAAGAGGGTGCCAATTCTCCTCAAGAATTACCCCTGTGATTACCTCTGGTTTCCTTCAGAGCCCAGTATGCTCCAGGAAACAAATCTGAAATTTGACCCAGGAAAAGATAGTTTCTGGCTTCATGGGTATTCTCCTATGACCCGGCTGATAGAGGAAGAGAAAACACAGCCACAATTTAGATATTACTGCATCATATGGTGGCAGTCCTAGAGCTGGAGCACTGCAGCACCACACAGAACCTGTGTGTCCATGCTGATTGGCTAGAGAGATGACCAGAGTATGGATTTATACTTATGATGGGCACTGGTTAGTGCTTTGGGGCTTTGGAAGAACAATTTCACAGGACTGATGACAAGGAGATGGGAGGAAGAGGTTCATGGGCACAGAGTGTGTGGGAATGTTTATGTCCCATGTGACTGCTCACCAAGGTACCCACTGCAGAAGGGTGGTACAATGGTGGCCACAGTGACATGTTTTGTGAATGTCAGCCAACCCCTTCCTGCAGACTCCAGTTCTTTATCATTGAGACCATAATCAACGAAGCTAGACAGGGGCCCAACAGCATGGACTTCCCCTCACTAAGGTTAATTTGGCCTCTGCCACAACTAAATGTTCCACTTGTCTGCAGCAAAGATCAATGTTGAGACATAGACATGGCACCATTCTATAGCTGGCCACCGGCTGCAGATTGGTTACATTGGACCAAATCTCTCATCATTCTCTGTGAAATAGATGCTTGTCCTAGACTTGGCTTTGCCTTCTCTGCCTGCAAGCCTTCTGCTAACAACACTATCTGTGGACATAAAAATGCCTTATTCACCATCACAATGTCCTAAACATTTCTTTTGGACAAGGGACTTATTTTTATACAAAATGTACATAGCAGTGGGATCACACCTATGGATTCACTGGTGACCACCGATGTCATCACCCAGAATCAGCAGATGTTATAAACTAAGGGTCAGCAAACTTTTTCTGTAAAGGGTAAGGTGGTAAATATTTTAGCTTTTTTGGGCCACACAGTCTCTGTTGCAGCTATTCAACTCTGCTTTTGTAATGTGAAAGTAGTAAGCAACAATGTGGAAATGAATGAGTCTGGCTGTATCAATAAAACGTTATTTACAAAAACAGGTAATAGGCCAGATCTGGCCCATCGGCCATAGTTTGTCAACCCCTGATAGATTGTTGGAATTGCTTATGGTTGCCAGCTAGAAGAATACACCTGCAGGGACTTGTGCCAGGTTTTGGTTTATGCTTTGAACCAGTGACCAGTGAATGGTGCTGTGTTTTCCATAGCCAGAATCATGGGTCCAGGAATCATGGGTGGAAATGAGAGTGGCTCCTTTAGGCCTAGGGACACATTCATAAAATTTATACTTCCCATCCTGACAGAACCAGGCACAACTGATTCAGACACCATATTCTGCAAAGAAGAAATGCTTTGAAAAGGGTCCAAAATAGTGGTTCCATTGGACTGGAAATTGAGATTGGCCATGAGGGGCTGCTCCTGCCTTGGTGTCCAGAGGCAAAGAAGGGGAGTCTTTCCTGGCTGAGATGGCCAATCTTATGATCAAGGGGGAGTAGGTGTACTTTCACAGGGTAAGGAAAGGAAAGATTATGCTCAGAACCCAGGAAGTTCTCTGGGGCATCTCTTAGTAGTTCTATGTCTTATAATAACAGCTAACTGATGATTACATCAAGTCAGTAAGTCAGGTTCACTAAGAACTCCGATCCCTCAGGAAGGAAGGTTCAGAGGGACTGGTTAAAATAAAATGGAACTTGAAGAAGAAAGCGATAAAAATGAACTCTGTCCTCATGAACAGTTACACAATCAAGGATAGTTACACTCTCTTCCTTTGCTTGTTATGTATTTATTCACATCTACTTATGAATTATTTCTTTGTCCACTGCTCTTTCACAGTGTATAACAACCAGCCTCATGTCAAAGAATATCCAGGTTGATCACGACTGAACTAGAAGGGGATTCATGTGGCCTAAAGATGCCTACGATCCTGTTTTGGGGAGGGAGAATATCTTCATTTGTGCAAAGGATGGTCATAAACATGAGATTTTTTGCTGTATTTGCATGGAAATGTGAATAAATGTACAAGGTGGTAATGGGTTCTGATGCATGGATGGGGCTGGTTACTTCACTGTAGACTATCAGCCCTCCTCTGGCCCTCCATACTCTTCTCTGAGTTTCAGTGGGGCTGGAAGCCTGCAAGCTGTCTCCTGAGCTTCTTGTGAGCTGGCTCTTCATTAGGAAGGAAGATGGAAGGAAGAGGTGGAAGTGATGACATGAGGTGGGATGGTGATGTGAGGTGGGATGGTGATCTCCAGCTAAGCCAACATGGTGCTGACTCCTGGGCTCTGGCTCCTTAGGGTCACACTGTGTGGCTCCCATTTTCCACGCAGAGGTATGGCGGCGATTCCTGCAGTAACAATGGAAAGTCCTGCAGCAACCTCAGCCCTAAGGACCCTGTGTAAGCTCAGCTTCCTTTTCCCTCCAGCCCTAGAATGGTAAAACTTCTTCAGTTACTAATATTTGGTGAAATAATTTCCCCCTTTTTGTAACCCAAATATTCCAATGCTTTCATAACAATTCGCTATATAAATCCCCCTGATCCTGGTGTGTCTTACCTAGGGTGTTTAAATGTCCTGACTAGATGCAGGCTGCTACATAGGGTGGGGAGTCCTTCATCAGGATGGTCAAGGATGACTCCTCTGAAGAGGTGACATTGGAACTGATATGGGACTGACAAGAAAGAGGCAATCATGAGAAGGTCTGGCTTCAGGGAGGACCCAGAACAGAGGTCCAGTGTGCACGTGTAAAGGGGATCTGTGGGAAACATTTTTAGAAATGGAACTGCTGGGGCAAAGGGAATGTCCACTTAATATTTTGGTAGATATTGTTAATATGTTCTTTAAGTGGCATATAAATTTTCAATCCCATAAACAAGCATGCACTCTTCCAAATCAATCACTATGTATCTATTTCCAGATGTCTTTTATATGCCAAAAGCTGTGTGTACTGAGTGCGCGCATGTGTGTGCCTGTGGGGCAGGAGAGGTAACACCGGAGAGGACATGATAGGAGACATCAAAGAGATATTCCTTGTCTTGGAGGAACTCATTCCTTATCGTTGGGGAAGACAGGCCTATGACTGCCTCTGCTGCCACTTTCTTCCATTCTCTTTCCCAACAAGGAGCCAGCTTGCCAGAGGCCTGGGAAACCTAGTTTGCCGACTTTCAGCCCCTGCAACACGAGGGGAAGGAGGATGGAAGGCAGGATTGAGGGTGACAGTGTGCAGGCCTTACCAGCTCAGTCTTCCTCTGATTCCTCAGTACTCATTCTCACATTCTCACCGTGACCCAAATTTACACTTTCATATAAAACAACAGCACCAGGTTTTCAATCTCATAATGTTGCAGCTATCCCTGAACAAATGGAAGCACTTTTATCTTCTTCCACACAAAAGGTGAAGAATCAATCAGCCTTCCTGAATAAAAAGGCATCTGAGTTTGGCCTTGAAGAACAACGAGGACTCAAACAGGCAAAAGAAGGAAAGAATGTTTGAAACAGAAGTCAAGGACACCTTGAGACAGAGCATGGTTTGAAAACCAATGGTATTAGGCAAAGACAAATGCACTTGAAGAATGTTGGTGATCCACCATGGCTGGAGAAAACCAGCCCTTGTCCTTGCATCTAGGCTTGATCTGTGATGCTGAAATGCCTTTGCAGTCATTATTTTATTTGAACCTCAGAACTTTCTAGGGTTGCCCACCACCTTCAGGCTCATGTTCTGACTCCTGAGTCTATTGTATCAGATGACATGTCTTAGGCTGCAAGTGACAGGACATCCAGCTTCCTGTGGCTTAACCAACATGCAAACTTATTGTCTTAGGTGAGAAGAAACCTAGGAGTTGAGTTGGTGTGGGTTGGTTATTTCAGAAGCCCAGGGAAGTCATGAGGACTCAGGCTTTCCCTGTCTCTGTTCTGCCCTCCCGATGGGTGAATCTTCTATGGTTCCAGGTTGACTGCTGCAGTTCTGGAGAAGGTGCCATTTCATATGTACATACCTAGTAGAAGAGGGGAAAACTTTTCCAGCAATACCTCCATCCTCCCATAGATTATTCAAGTCTCATAGTCAGATTTGGGTCACCTGTCCTATCCTGAACTGGTCACTAGCAAGAGAATGGGACATCATGATTAAACTAGATTAATTGTGTGCAGGTGGAATAGATGTGGGAGTTAACCACCTAACATCAATACCTGGCTTTCAAGGGCCCCCACAGACCTCCTTGCCTTCATTTCCTACCATGCTCCCTCTTTCTCTTTCATAGGCTCTCCCTCTATCTATGACAGCCTCCTCCATAATGGTGGACATTTCAGTATTACTCTTAGAATCAGATTGTGACAGGGACAATAGTTATTATTGTGCTGTATTCTTGTCTTCTTTCCCAGTCTACCCTCAAAAGAACAGAGACTCTCTTTCCCCTGCTTCTCCATGCCAGTCACCTTCAAACAACTGGTGTTGCACAACTCACCAGAAACTACTTTTTAGCATAGCACCTCCAACATATGTATATTTATGTATAAATTATATACTAAAATCAATCCATATAATAAATATTAGCAAAAATTAGTTTCAATATTTTATTTGGCACATATACTTGGTACCTCTAGCCCTCAGGTAAAAACATTTTCTTTGCTTCCCTGTACTGTCTGTGTGGTGCAGGATCCAGAGTATGAACAGAGCGGGTGGAGCTGAGACTCCGGAAAAAGAAGAGATACTTAGGCAGATGGCTGGGGATAAGAGGATAGAGACCTGGAGAGCTACTGGGGCATTTTGGGGAGCTGGCTGTGGAGACTTTCTGGTCTATGCAGGCTTGGAGGGATGGCTATTCTAAGTGTCACTGGAAATAAATCAGAGCCCTTCCAAGCTTCATGTGGATTGAGGTTCAAATTTTAGGTACCTCCAGCTTCTGAGCTTTTCTGAATGTGCTCCTCTGCAGAGATGTGGGCAGAGTTAGGGGAATGAATTGTTCTTTAGGTAGCATAAAAAGAAATGATGGTTTAAGACAGGTCTCTTAACCTCAACACTATTGACATTTGAGGCCAGAATCATTCTTGACTGTGGGGACCTTCCTGGGCATTGTATGATGTTTAGCAGCATTTCTGGCCTTTATCCACTAAATGCTAGCAGTGCTCCCATCCACTGGTTGGATAACTAGAATTGCCCCAGACACTGCAATCTGCACTGGGGACACTGTCCTCCTGAGTAAGAACTGCTGGTTCAAGGAAACAAGTATAAGGATGGGTTATTTTCTTAGGACAAAAATCTTAGAAGTAGATTTATGAGATGCCAGGGTATAAACATTTTCTTTAAAATAAATGTAATTTCTAAATATAAAATTAATCATTATAGCTGCAGAAATCTTGAAAAATGCAGATAGGTACAATAACAACAAAAGATCCCATTGCACCCTCCAGAGGTAACCATTCTGAATATTTCATTTTATAATCTTCTGTTATTTTTCTATACATATAGGCATATTTTTTTATTTGTAAACAAAAAAGAATATAGTACTTGCACTGTTTTGTAACATACAATTTTCGTTTAAAGATGTTTATGATGACCATCTTTCGTAGGAATAGATACAATTCTACAACACAAATTTTACTGACTGTTTATTGTGACTGTATGATTGTATTATAATTTACTCAGTCATCTCTCATTCCTTAAAACATTTGTTTTTATTACACATTTAATGTATGTTTATTGTAGAAAATTTTAAGGTTAAAATAATCACAATGTAGCATGTACAGTTAACTCGCAACCTTACAAGCTATAGATAATCTGTTTAATATTTTAGTTTACAGACTTTTTTACTTTCCTCCCAAAATGGATTTTTTTTTGGTATGTACTATTTTCTTGTCACTTGTTCTTTTCACGTAACAATACAGTGCTGGTGGATATAGTTGTACAATGCCATTAGTAATGGCTGCATAGATTCCATTGTATGAAAATAACTGATTTTATATAATAAATGATTGACTATTAGTTGACATTTAGGTTTCTTATTTTGCCATTCAAAATACACTGCAATAGAATTGTGGAGAAACGTATCAAAGTGAGAGACATCCCCCAATCTCTCCCCTTGAAGCAATAAGTTGAACATCTAAAACTCAACAAAAATCACCCAAACTGCACACCAGCATGTCTGAGCATGGGATCTGCACATAAGAGCTACCACAGGCTAGAACCCCAGGTATTGGGGGTGGACTGGGAGAAATAAAAGAGCTGCCTCTCACAGCTGCTGGAGCTCCCTGAGGGGAGAGGGAGAGAGAAGGTGTGGTGACTTCCCTGAACAGCCCTGCCTGGGAGAGTTATGAGTTCCATGCAACCGGCGGCAAGGCCCAGTCATCAGGGCAGAAAGCAGAGAAGCAGGGATGGCAGAGAAAGAACAGTTGATTTTTACAGGCCGCAGTTGCAAAACTGAGGCTGAGCCACAGCCCCCGGATCCCAACACAGGGGCGCCTCTGACCATACCCTCTGAGACCAATTACCACGGAGCCCCAGAGGAATCTGAGCAAACACTGCTTAGACTGTTGCTGACACTGACAGGGATTGAAACTGAGGGTAGTGAATGTGATTAAATATCTACAAGAAAATAAAAAAGACATTTAGACTTTATATAAAGCAGGGATCCAAGAGGCTTAGATGCCACCTACTGGAAACCAAAAGAAAAGCATCTTCTTCGCAGCAGGCTAAAGAGAGAACTTTATATAATAAATCTTCGTTCTGGAAAAACAGTAGAATACATTTCCATTAATGCTCAGTCAGAGAAATAGTCCATTAAACACCATGAACAATCAAGGTGACAAAGCATCTCAGAAAGAAAGAGAAAAATCTTCAGAAAATAAGCTTACAGACATAGAAATATATGACTATTGACAAAGAATTCAGGATGGTACTTCTGAAAAACTCAATGAGATCTGAAACGAATCATATCAACAATTTCAGGAATTGAAAAAACAACTAAATGAGCAGAGCAAGGAGATTGAAAACATCAAAAAGAACAGAGTAGATCTTATGGAGATTAAAAAAAACACACACACACTGCAAGAGTTGAAAAATTAAATAGCAAGCTTGAGAAATAGAGTTGATCAAATGGAAGAAAAGATTAGTGATATCAAAGACAGAAATCTAGAAATGCATCAGAAGGAAGAAGAGAGAAACTGAAGAATAAAAAATAATAAAAGAGAAATACAAGAACTAGCTGATACCATCAGGAGAGGAAACATAAGAATAATGAGCATTACCAAAGGCGAGGAAAAGGAACAGGGATTAGAAAGCATTTTCAGACTAATAGTTAATGAGAATTTCCCAAATCTAAAGAATGAGCTGGAACTTAGAATTCAAGAAGTCAACAGAACACCCAATTATCTCAACTCAAAAAGGCCTTCACCAAGACCATTGTATTAAAATTATCAAAAAATCAATGACAAAGACAGAATTCTCAGGTAGCCAGGGAGAAGAAAATGGTAATGTATAAAGGAAATCCATTAGATTATCCTTGGACTTCTCAGCGCAAACCTTATAGCCAGAAAAGAATAGAATCAAATATTTAAACTATTAAGTGAAAGGAACTACCAGGCTAGAATAATGTATCCAGCTAAGCTATCTTTTAGATATGAAGGAAAAATTAAGGCCTGTTCGGACATACAAAAATTGAGGGAATTCTCCATTACGAGACCTGCACTACAGGAAATTCTGAAAGGAGTTAGTTCATCTAAAAAAAAAAAAAATGACACACACACACAAAAGAACATAATTAGGAGTAAAGTGACTATCAGGCAAACAGAAGCAGAGGAGTGCAACCCTTACTAAGAACAGGGCATTAAAAGCTTAAATAATAAGAAGAGAATTGCTATAGCAAGATAGTAATGAATGTTCAGCATACATAGGAACAAACTGAGATAGCAATGACTGAAAAGGGGAGGATTCAAAGATCCAAATTTGCAAAAGAGAATGGAGATAAGTCATGCAGAGAAAAAAATGGACAACTGTATATATATATAACTATCCTTTACATATTCGTAATGGTAACCACACACCAAAGATTCAGAATTAAAGTATATAACATAAAACAAGAGGCAAAACCCACAAAGCCAACAAAAATAACAAAAACGGAAACACAAGGACAAGGAAGCAATGGAAACACTGAGCTACCAGAAAGTAAAAGATAAAATGGCTATAAGAAGACCTCATATTTCAATAATAAACCTAAATGTAAATGGACTGAACTCACCAATAAAAAGGCTCAGTGTTGCAGAACATATCAAAAAACAAAACCCAAGCATATACTGCCTCCAGGAGACACATCTTAACTCCAAAGACAAATATAGACTCAAAGTGAAAGGGTGGAAAATGATAATCCAAGCAAATGACACTCAGAAAAAAGAGTAGTGGTACTAATGTCAGACTAAATAGACATCAAAATAAAAAAATAACAGAACTAAAGGGACCTACATACCCCACTATCAGATATGGACAGATCATCTAAACAGAAAATCAATAAAGAAATAACATCCTTAAATGATACATTAGATCAGCTGGACATAATTGACATTTACAGAGCCTTTCAACCCAAAACTGCTGCTTATACATTCTTTTCTAGTGCACATGGAACACTCTCAAGAGTCGACCACATACTGGGACACAGAGATAGCCTCGGCAAATATAAGAGGGTTGAAATCATACCAACCATATTCTCTCATCATAATGCTTTGAAACTAGAGATCACCTGCAAAAATAAATCAGGAAGAATCACAAATATATGGAGATTAAACAACATGCTACTGAAGAATAACTGAGTCAGAGAAGAAATAAAAAGAGAGATAAAGAGATACATAGAAACGATTGATAATGATAGTACAACATATCAAAACTTTGGGGACACGGCAAAAGTGGTAATAAGAGGAAAGTTCATATCATCATTACAGGCCTACCTCCAAAAAGAAGAATGAGCCCAAATAAACAACCTAATGTTTCATCTTAAAAAACTGGAAAAAGAAGAACAAATGAAGCCTAAAGTCAGCAGAAGGAAAGAAATAATCAAAATTAGAGCATAAATAAATAAAATTGAAAACAGAAAAACAATAGAAAAAATAAATACAACAAAGAGATGTTTTTTTGAAAAGGTTAATAAAATTGACAAATCTCTGCCTAGACTCACTAAAGAAAAAAAGAGAAAGGACACAAATAAACAAAATCAGGGATGAAAGAGGGGAAATTATGACAGACACTGCAGAAATACAAAGGATCACACAAAAATACTATGAAAAAGTATATAACACCAAATTTAATAACCTGGAAGAAATGGACCTGTACTTAGAAAAGTACAACCTTCCTAGACTGATTCAAGAAGATCTAAATAGACTGATCAGCAGTATGGAAATTGAAACAATCATCAAAAACCTATCAAAAAGTAAAAGTTCAGGACCAGATGGCTTCACCAGTAAATTCTACCAAACATTCAAAGAAGACTTCATACCTATTCTCCTCAAACTCTTCCAAAAAATCGAAGAGAAGGCAAGATTTCCCAACTCATTTTATGAGGCCAATATTACTCTGATACCAAACCTGGTAAAGATAACACAAAAAAAGAAAACTACAGACCAATATCTCTCATGAACACATATGCAAAAATCCTAAATAAGATACTGGTGAACCGAATACAGCAACATATTAAAAAGATTATACACCACAATCAAATGAGCTTCATCCCAGAGGCACAGGGATGGTTCAACATATGCAAATCATTTAATGTGTTATACCACATAACAAATTAAAAAATAAGAATCATATGATCATATCAATAGATGAAGAAAAAGCCTTCGACAAGATACAACATCCATTTATGATCAAAACAATTAACAAAATTGGTATAAAAGGAAAGTGCCTCAACATAATAAAGGCCACATATGACAAGCCCTCAGCCAACGTTAAACTTAATGGTGAAAAACTAAAAACCTTTCCTCTAAGATCAGGAACAAGGTAAGGCTGTCCACTATCGCCAGTGTTATTCAATATAACATTGGAGGCCCTAGCGAGTGCAGTCAGGCAAGAGAAAGATATAAAAGGCATCCAAATAGGAAATGAAGATGTCAAACTGTCACTATTTGCAGATGACATGATTCTCTATGTAGAAAACTCTAAAGACTCCACAAGAACACTATTAGAAACAATAAGCAAATACAGTAAAGTCTCTGCATACAAAATCAACATTTAAAAATCCATAGCATTCCTATACTGTAATAATGAAGTCTCAGAAAAGCAAATGGAAAAAATAATTCCTTTTGAAATTGCAACAAAAAGAATAAAATACCTAGGAATAAATTTAATAAAACATGTGAAGGACCTATATAATGAAAACGAAAAGACCCTATTAAAAGAAATCGAAGAAGATACAAAGAAATGGAAAGATATTCCATATTCTTGGATTGGAAGAATCAACATAGTTAAGATGACCATATTATCTAAAGCATTATACAGATTTAATGCAATCTCCGTCAAATCCCATCAGCATTTTTAAAGAAATAGAAGAAAACATCATCAGATTTTATGGAAGCACAAAAGACCTCGAATTGCCAAAGCCATCCTGAGAAAAAAGAACGAGGCTGGAGGCATCACTCTACTCGACTTCAAATTATACTACGAAGTGACAGTCATCAAAATGGCATGGTCTTGGCAGCAAAACAGACACACGGACCAGTAGAACAGAATCGAGAGTCCAGGAGTAAACCCGTATTTATATGGGCAAATAATTTTTGACGAAAGAGCCAAAAACATACAGTGGAGAAAGGAAAGCCTCTTCAACAAATGGTGCTGGGAAAACTGGAAAGCCACCTGCAAAAGAATGAAACTAGACTGTTGTCTATCACTACACACCAAAATTAACTCAAAATAGATTACAGACCTGAATATAAGACCTGAAACAATAAAATGCATAGAAGAAATCATCGGAACTAAACTCAAGGCCCTTGGACTTAAAGAAAGTTTTATGAATTTGACCTCAAAAGCAAGGGAAGTAAAAGCTAAAATAAAGGAATGGGACTACATCAAACTAAAAAGCTTCTGCTCAGCAAAAGAAATCATCAACAAGGTAAAGAGAGAACCATTCGAATGGGAAAATACATTTGCAAGAAAGATCTCTGATAAGGGCCTAATATCCAAAATATACAAAGAACTCATACAACCAAATAACAACAAAAAAACAAACGATCCAATTAAAATATGAGCAGAGGACCTTAACAGACACTTCTCCCTAGAGGACATAGAAGTGGCCAACAAATATTTGAAAAGATGCTCAACATCGCTAGCTATTAGAGAAATGCAAATCAATACCACAATGAGATGTCATCTCACACGTGTTACAATAGCTATAATCAACAGAACAAGTAATAACAAATGTTGGAGAGGATGCGGAGAAAAAGGACCCCTCATACACTGCTGGTGGGACTGCAAATTGGTACAGCCACTCTGGAGAACAGTATGGAGGTTCCTCAAAAAACTAAGAATTGATCTACATATGATCCAGCAATCCCTTTGCTGGGTATTTACCTCAAAGACTTGAAAACTCATATCCAAAAAGATATTTGCACACCGATATTCATAGCAGCATTATTTACAGAGGCCAGGACATGGAAGCAATCGAATGTCCTATGATAGATGATTGGCTAAAGAAGCTGTGGTACATATATACAACGAAATATTTCTCAGCCATAAGAAGAGATGAAACGCTGCCATTTGTGACAACATGGATGGACTTCATAATAATCATGTTAAGCGAAATAAACCAGACAGAAAAAGTTGAAAATCACATGATATCACTTATATGTGGGATATAAACCTAAAAGCAACAAATTAGCAGGACAAACAAACAGAGACTCATGGACATGGATAATAGACTAGTGATTACCAGTGGGTAGAGTGTAGGTGAGGAGGGGGAGGTAGATGGAGTAAAAGGGGTCAAATATAGGAGGGTAGGGAGAGGGTGAAATGGGTAAAGGGGATCAAATATATGGTATCTGAAGGAAACTGGGTTTTAGGTGGTAAACACACAATAGAATATACAGATGTCAAATTATAATGTATACCTGAAAATTATATAACTATTAACCAATGTTATCCCAATAAACTTAATTTTTAAAAAGTTAAAAAAACCACACTGCAATAAACAGCTTTGTAGCTAATTATTTTTTAGGACAAATTTCTACCAAAATAATGGGTGGGTCAAAAGATATGCAAAATGGATATGAATATGTAAGATGAAATTCTCCTCTAAAAAGCTGTACCGCAATAAATGCCCATATTCCCATATTCTTGCTAACATTCAACATAATGATAGTAAGAATAAAGTGTCAAATTTGTAGGTGAAAAATGATAGCTCGTTGTTTTATTTTGCATGTACTTGAGTACTAATGAGACTGAACATTGTTTCAAATGCCTTTTGGTATTTGTTTGTATTTCTTCTATTACAAATTGCTTATATTGTTTGCTCATTTTTTTATCTGTATGTTAATATTGCCTTGATTATTTATGTTAAGGATATAAACCCTTTACCTGGATACATATATTGCAATGCTTTCCCCATTTCTTTTCATTTTAGTTTTCATTTTGCTTAAACATACAGAAGTTTCAAATGTTTATGTAATCAAATCTGTAAATCTTTTCTTTTGTGACTTTTGCTTTTGATGTCATGTTTCAGACAGCATTCCTTACCTCAAGGTTTATACACACCCATCTATATTTTATTGTTTATTTTTCATTAAATTTCCCTTTTTCCTGGAATTTATTTTCATTAGATGACATTATTGGACAGAACCACCTTTTCTCACAGCCCTGAATGGCACACATAATCCAGGAGTAGTGTGCGAATATCCCCTCTCTCTAATGCTCCCTTCCACTCCACGGCTCTTCCAGTTCTTTTATATATTATGGTTTATAACAAGTTTTCACATCTGGGAGAGCAAGCATCTCCTCAGTTGACTTGTTTTCAAATTTTCTCTGTCTATTCATGAACTAAATCTTCCAAGTCCATTTTGCAATGATTTTTTTTCAAAATCAAAAGGATAAAAATCTCATTTAGATTTTGAGTTGAATTGTATCACGTTGAGAGATCAGTTTGTGTTGAAATTACATAAATGCTGTATTAAGATCAAATCTTGCCAAACAAGGATAAGGCACATGTCTCTATTCTAGTCTTCCTTGTACTTTTTTGAAAGATCTTTTTGGAAATTTCTGTTCTCAAAAATGAAATTTTTAGTGTATTGCGTCGAGGCCAGAGAATGTGGTCTGGACAGTTCCTCCATTTTTGTTTTTTGTTGGCAGAATTTATTTTAGGTATTTTGGTGGTTGAATATATGACCAGTTTATTCCAGCGGTGTTGCAAAAGAAGATGTATTTTCTGTTGGCAAGGTTATACATGCATACCTCCCCGCTCTCCATTTACACACAAGTACACACATAAACACACAATGATACTAATAATATAATTTAGAATTTTTATTGCCTCCCTTTCTTTTGTCTACTTAGTCTATCAAGATTGTGAGAAATGAATTATAATCCTCAGTTGGTAGAGTATTTTCACCAAACTTCCTCATATTTCTAAGAGTTTTTACTTTCTTTATTTAAAGGCAGTATAATTTGGTGTATACAATTTCATGACATTTTGATGCTCTTTGTCCACGTAATGCTTTTTGCTTTTTGTCTTATGTGCTACTGCATCTAAAATTAATATTTGAGCCACGCATTCCTCCTGATTTTGTATCCTGGTATATTTTTGTCTTTTGTAACTTTCTTTGGAAATGTCTCTCATGAACAACATTTAGTTTGCATTTGTTTTATGCAATATGAAAAGGTGGACTTTTAAGTCAGGTTTGCATTATACTTATTATGAAACCATAAGTTAAACATGTATTGTTATAATTAATAATTTCAGGCTTATTTCTGTCATCTTCTTTTCTGGTTTCTGTTTTTTCCCTCCTTAAGATTCTGTTGCCATTTTATTTGATTTTTATATATTTCAGGGTTTGGGGAAGTTCATGTATTCTGTTTTTAGCTTAACTAATTTCACCTTTTCAGACACATTCTTTGGCTCTTATTTTTCTAGTTGTCAGATTTAAGAGTCTAACACAGCATCTTTTGCCCCCCCGCCTCCATTTAAGAGAGATAGTAGGATATTTTTGGTGGCAAGAGAGAGAAATCCAAACCAAACTGCCTTAATTTCAAATGGAGCGCATTGGCTCTCTTAACTGCCATTGCAGGGGTGCGGTGTTTCCTGATGAGGCCAGACCTGGGACTCTTAGATCAACATCTTCAGCCCTGTGCAGAAAGCATTCTATAATTATCAGCTTGAAGGCCTGTCTCCCCACTGGATGGAGAGCTAACTGGGTGAATCTGTTAGGACTGCTTCTGGCTGACTTGAAGTGCTATAAGGCATACATATATCTGATGATCTTATATAACAGTAAGTTGAGGGATAGCCAGTTGTGTGGACTGGAAATAAAGGAATGTTTTAATAGGCAGGATCAGTGTCAAAGGAACTCACTGGGTCATTGGTAGCATAGGCCGGGAGCTGTTGGTATCTCTAGACCCAAAGGAAGAGAGAAGGAAGTCATGTTGCCAGAATCCAGGAGAAGGGGAGGTCCTCAGAAGATGTGGTCTGGGAGGACGGGATGCAGCCATTCTAGATAAGGAAGCCTGGAGAAGGGAGGGAAGGGAAGAAACATCCCAATATTCCTCTCTCTCTCTGATCTCTTTCCACACCTTCCACTGACCAGTGTCGCTGGGAGGGAAGTGAGCTGACTGAGTGTGTGGGGCCAGCCTCCCGGGCACAGAGTGGGTGAGGTGACAGGAATGGAAAATAACCAGTTTGTAGTTTTTCCTGAGACTCTACAAAACCAGAGTGCATGTCAGCCTCTGAAATTCTCCTGCCTTCTCATCGTGGTTGGAGGATGCCTGCTGCAGCAACAAGCATCCCATGCTCACATGACAGCATCACCACCAGGGTGAGAGAAGGTGGGGGAAAAAACCTTTCTGCATCACCATGTCTTATACTTGTGCGGGATGCTCTCCTAGAAACCCCAGCCAACTCCACCATACATCATTGGCCATCCCTAGGTCACATACCCATCCTTCTGCCAACTGCAGGTCAAGGTGATGGATTGTCCTCAGACAATCACAATCCATTCCCCTCTGGCTTGTGTCCACCAAAGGGCATTATAGGGTCAGCGATTCATGGGCTTCATTCTGCTTCATCTACCAGTAGAAGCTGAAGTTGATTATGCCCTCTGCCGATTTTTAAAAATCAACTTCACTGAGGTGTGATTTATGTAAAATGAGTTGTACCCACTTATGTGTGCAATTTGATGAGTTTTCACAAAGGAGTTTACCCATGCAGTCACCACTGCAATCACATTATAAAACTTCCATCAGCCCCAAAGTCTTCTCACAGTCCCCAACCACAGCCCCAGGCAACTGCCAATCTACTTTCTGTCATAGAGGATATTTTACATTTCCTAGAATTTTAAGAAAGTGGAACCATACAGTGTGTGTTCTTTCATGTAGGCTTCTTTCGCTCGCCTGATGATTTTGAGATTCACCCACTCGTGGCTTGTATCGGTGGTTAGTTTCTTTTTTATTGCTGAGTGCTTTTCACTGCCTGGGCAGACCGCACTCTGTTGATCCATCCACTCTTTCCTTTTTGAAGCACTGTCTTCGCTTCGATTATAGGAGAAACTCTTCTTGTCAGCCTTCTTCTCTGGGTTCTTTAGTCTCTCTTACCCCAACATTGGAGCCCCAGGATCCAGCTCAGTTCTCTTCTTATACCTGTTACACAGATTCCCACAGTGGCCTCACCCTGTGTCAGGGCTTCCAACACCTCCTAGAGCCCAACACTGTGCATACAGTTGCCTTCTTACCATCTCCCACTGAGCATGTCTGCATTCTTTTCCTCTCTTTGCTGTAATAAGGAACCATAGACTTAGTGGCTTAAACAGTACAAATTCATTCTCTTGCAGTTCTGGAGGCCAGAAGTCTGGGAATCAAGGTGTCAGCAAGATGGCATTCCTTCTGGAAGCTCTAGGACAGAATCTGTTTTTTTGCCTAGAAAATAGCTTCTAGAGGCCACCTGCATTCCTTGGCTCATGCTCTCCTCTCCTCTTCAATGTCAGTGGCTTAGCAGCTATTTCTCTCTGCTTCTTTTCTGACTCTGACCATCCTGCCTCCTTATATAAGGACCTGTATGACAACATTGGGACCACCTGGATAACCAGGATCAACTCTCCATCTCAAGATCTTTAACTTAATCATATCTGCAAAGTCTCTTTTGCCATAAGGGGTGATGTACTCTGGGGCTTAGGCCAGGGCTATTGCGTGTATACAAGAGGATTATTCCACCTACCACAATGCCCAAGGTAGGGAGTCCTGAAATCCCTCCCCAGCCCAGCTCTTCCTCAACCTTCCTCCTCCCCACCTCCCACACCCACATCAAAGTCTGTCAGCAAAATCTCTTGGCTTTCCCTCTAAAGTATACCCAGAACTGGCCACCTCTCTTACCTGCTCTGGTCAGAGCCATGGACAGCTTTCTTCTGGGTTAATGAAGTCGCCTCCAGCTGGTTTCCTGTTGTCAGGCTCTCAGAGCGGCCAGTCAGCCTTGCATGGTGTACTGTCTGCTCCTTTCTGGCTTTATTTCTTGCTGCCTACTCCCTCTACTTCCAGGCACACTGGCCCCTCGCTATCAGCACCAGCATTCCCTCTGCTTGGAGCCCCTCGCTGACCTCTCAATGAAGCCTTTCATGACCATTCCTTGAACACCCCCACTGCCCCTCTCTCGCCCTGCTCTGTCCTGCTTTCCCATTCATTTAGCTCCTCTCACATACCACATACCGTGAGCTCTGTTCACTTACCATGGCACTTGTCTTTCCTGTTAGAGAGCAGGTGTCATGAGAAGGATCTTGGCCTGTGTTGTTTAGGACTGATCCTGAGTGGAATGCAGAATGCAGCCTTGGAAAGTGTTGGTGCTTAGGATACGTTTGTGGGACAGGTGAATGAGGAATGGAAGTCAGCCTGGGCTCAAGGCCAGGAAGATGCCCGAGGTGCAGGCTGCCTGGGCTTCCTGGGCTGCCTGGTTCAGTGAGGGGATGATGGCCTGTCAGAGTCAGAACTGTGCTGAGGAAGTTCTCTGCTTCAGCCAGGGTGGGGTCTGGACTGGGATATGAGATGAGGTAGGGATGCGGGAGCTCCCCAGCCGTGCTGGTGTGGGGCTCTGCCAGGAGAGCTGTGCTTGGCTGATGGTGGGAAGTGTGTGAGCAAAGGGTGCAGTGTATGTGCCTGTGTGGATGTGCCTGTGAATTGGAGGGTCTGGTCACTGTGTCATGTGTGTGGGAACTTTTAGGAGTGTGTGTCTTGGGTGTGATTTGTGTACATTTGGGTGTGTCCCTGAATGTTAAAGGTGTGTGAGCACATGTGACTGCATAAGTGTGTGTGTTAATGTCTTTGCTTGAGAGTGTGAATGTCTATGTATGCCTGTGTGCATGTGTGAGATTTGTGTTTGCATGTATTCATGTGAATTTGAGTGTGCATCCTCATGGACATATGTGTATCTGGATGTGAGTGTGTCTGGGTGTGTTTGAGGGGCATGCGTATGAGGGTTTAGTGGCTCGCTGTGTTGAGTGAGGACCTGGGAGTGAGTGTGTGAGTGTCCATCTTTGGGTCTGGGTGTTCATGGCTCTCTGTGAACCAGTGTACACAGGTATAAGTATGGTGTGTCCAGGAGAGCGTATATGGGTCTGTGTGGCTAGCTCTGTGTCCATGTGTGTCTCTGAGTCTGGGCATCTGAGTCTGAGTTGGTGCATGTATGATTTGTATGTAAATGGTCATGTCTATGTGTGGCCCCAGGCAGGTGCTCATGTCAGCACCATCCAAAGGCCTCGACAGCCTCATCCTGCCAAATCTTTCCCCCACTCCTCAGACAGGACAAGAACCCTTTGTCCTGTTGCTGTCAGCCAAATCCTTGCCACCAGGCATGGGACTAGAAAACAGCTAGGACAGAGGGACTCTTGAGCCCAGGCCCTCACCTGTTTCACCCCTCGCTGTCACCAGGGCCACTGGCTGGGGTAACTGATCCCAGGGAAAAACCTATTAAGCGCCTGCCTCTTCTAGTTATCTGTTATCATTCTGTCCTTGCCATCATTGCGCTGATGAGCACTCACTCTTCTTCACATAACTGAAGAAAGTTTTCTCATTACTTGCCGTTTCTGTTGCACTGGCCCTGCATGCTGCCACCTAACACCCCTTTGCAGTCACATGGTTTCTGGTTTCTTTTCCTCCTCCTTAAAACCTAATTTCTTAAGCTGACCTGATTTCCACCATTTTTCATTTTTCTCCTAAACTTGGAGTCAGCTTGTTCTGATCCTCAGCTTCACCAAACCATGTTCTGGGAAGGGCTGCTCCCCGTTCTGGGGCAGAGTCTGGGCCTGTTGGTCAGCTGTCTTGGGGAAGAGCAGGGCCCATAGGGTCATTTCTTGGCCATGTGCTTTGGTGATTGTGCAGCCTCTGAACCAGTGAGTCCTGCCTGAGCTAGACAAGCTGTCTTAAGGTCATAGAAGGTGACAAATGGAGAGCTCTGGGCATAGTGCCAGCACTGAGGTGGGCTACTGTGGGGAGCTTCTGTTCTGACCTTGGCTTTCTGATGAACAGGGCCACAAAAAAAGAACTTCGTCTTTCTCCTCATGGCTAGTTTCTCCTGGGGGAACTTGGGCCCTTACTGGCACTAGAGGAAGGCCCTGCCTGAGGCTTTCTCTTTCTGCCAAGGGCTGAAGTTGACAGGTTGGTCTTCCTAGTACTCAGCTGCAATCCCTAACTCTCCTACCTCTGAGCCTTTTCCTTCCTTACGAAGGCTTTCTTCTCTTCCTAGGACCCATTGTATCCTGCACTGTGAGCAATGCTCAGTCAGCCTTGGCTCACCGCCTTGCAAGAAGCACGGACCGGGCCTTGTGCTGGCTGGGACTTGGTTCTAGTGAGCACTGGAGTACCTGTGGGGGCCATAAGATGAGTGGTACCTGCTCAGTACCTTGGACCTGGAAACCAGGTGTACCTCCAGTGTGCATGGCCTCACCCACTGCAGGAGAGCTGGTGGGATGCCCTCAGATTCCCTAATTCCTGATTCAAGCTGACTTTCTGTAAATGGAGTTAGAGAGAGTTTAGACCATACCCTGATGCCAGTCCCCTAGGAGGTCCTGGTGGGTGACATCTCAGGTTTCAGGTTGCCAGATATTTGAGGGTGTTTGTGGTATTTAATTCAGCTTCTTTCTACCTCCCTGACTCCCTGAACCCTCTGACTCCTGGACCTTAAGTAGCTGCTGCCACAAGCCCTGCTCCGTGGGACTCCACCCCCTGCCCCTTTCCATCCCTGTACACCTCACACTGTCAGGACAATGCTCCCAACCCCCAGGGGCAACAGCTGCAAGAGGGACTAGTTCTGGCTATGTCCACTATCATTCATGTCCCTTTGGTGCCCCTGAACTTGGTCACTCTGGGAAGGGCCTTCTGCTCCTGCCTTTCTGTGCTCCAGGACCCAGGTAACCAGGGTCAATCTGGGAACCAGCCTGTGCCCAGACAGGTCCAGCTTGCTTGGAGCAGTGACATCTGCATCCCACTGGTCCCTCTAGTCCACACACCTCACCTAGGAAACCAGGGCCAGGCATGTGAGGAACCCATCTCAGACCTGCAGCCTGCCTCTGGCATCACCACGGTGCTGGTGTGGAGCAGGCTTCAGGTCTTCAGTGGAGACTGGCTGGAGTGGGCAGAGTGCTCCTCACCCTCTGTTCCCACTGTCAGGTTACTCTGACACCATTGCACCCTGCCAAACACCTGAGCTAGCCTACAGAGTGTCCTATGCCAGCCCAACAATGCCTTCCAGCCCCTACACCTGGAACATCTGTGTCCCACAAATGCCCTTCACCCCGTACAGTGGGCTTCCTTTGGGAGCTGCCTGATTCTAGCCACATCAGCCCATACATAAGATGGCGTATGTCAGCCTCTCATTAGAGAGACCAAGTGGCATTATGCTTCAGCTTGACAGCCCAGATCAAATTACCAGTTGACTCACCTTGGCACATGATTCGCCTCTCCGCTCCTTAGCTTCCTCATCTGTAAAATGGGATGATAATAATAATAATACTTCCTACCTCACCGGATGGTTGTGAAATCAAATTAAATGAGTTAACAAATATAAGCCATTTGCAAGAGAAGTGCCAGCATGAGGTAAACCTTCAGTCTTGATTCCTCAGTCCCACATCTTATCCTCACCAGGTACCATCATATGTAACTCCCCTTCATGGCCTCCAGCAACCTCTATTTCCTGCCCTAACCTTAGAGCAGAGGGACAAAGCTGCTCCCCTGGGTCATGGTTAGTCTGCAGATTTGCTTAGCCTCATAGAGTGGGTTTTGTTTTTTAACTTTTATTGAGGTATAGGTTCTATACAGTAAGGTCACTGATCCTCCACAGACATATCTATTTGGGGAAACTCACCCAGATCAGGAGGTTCACCCAGATTGCCTGTACCTCAGGAAGGTCCTGGAGAAATGCTTGCTGCCTTTATCTTTACTGCTCTGACAAGAGGTCCTTTGGTGTACAGACTCTGGCTGCTTTTACTAAACGTCAGATTGTGAGCCCCACTTCCAGGGCTGGTGCATCAATTTTTTACTCTGTATTGTTATGTAATATTTCAATGTATGAAGACATTTTGTAGCATATTGAACATATTTAATTAGTAGACAACAGTTCAGTGGATTTCACATAAAAATACAGATATCTTACTTCTGTTGAAACCTTAGGAGCTTGGGCAGCTCTAAGCCTGTGTTTCCACATGATGTCACACAGTAAGGCTGCCATCCAACTGAGCCACAGTCCCCACTACTCCCTACTATAGGCTACACCTGAGGCATCTCTGCCAAGTGCATCACTAGCCCTGGCCCATCTGGGTATCTGGGCCGTGACTCCTGGAAGATCTGGAAGGGACAATCTCATCTCCACACCCATCTTCTCCAGTGTGGTCCATTGATCAATTGATTGCAAAAATGGCCCCCAATCCCTCCCTTCCCTGTATGCATGCCCCTTCAGGAGTTCCTCCCCTCCTGCCGAGGTCTGCTTCTCCACCTATGAAATGGGGGCTTGATCATGTGACTTGTTTGGCTCATGGGACATTAGCAAATATGATAGAGGCTGGAAAATCACTGTGTGCTGGAGCTTGCTCTCTCTTGCTACACTTGAACCTGAGACTGTATAGGGGACGAGCCTGGGCTAAACTGCAGGTGGAGGTTAAGATGCTATGTGGAGAATCGAGGCACCAAGGTCAACGGAACTGCCAACATCCAGACGTGGCTCTGAGCCACTCTAGAACTTTATGCTAACCACAGATACTTGGGAGAGCCTGGCAGATCTGGGTCAGACTAGCACCAGCATACCCAGAATAAAAAATGATTATTGTTTTAAGCCATTGAGTTTTGAAATGGCTTGTTTGCAGCTGATACATTGCATTTGTGCCTTGCAATAAAGCAGTGCTCATAGAGAGCCCTGAAGAAATTTCTGCTCTGTCTGACAAGGCAAGTGGTTCTCTCACTGTTTTGAGCACTGCCCTCACGGGACTGACTGTTCAGCAGCCCTGCTCCCATGCCTGGCTGGAGTCTGACCTCTTCCAGGGTTCCGTAGGATGGGCTCTGCGGGCCAGCACTGGGCACTCAGGAAAGTACCTGGGAAATGCACCACTGGGTTCTTTCTCCCACACCTTTCACATATCCCCTGTTGGTGCACAGAAGCCCATCCACACCTTCCCCTTACATGAGCCCTGCTGGTTTTGTCTGCCCCAACTCTGGCCTTAAACATAGCAGCCCCCACATACTCTGCAACAAATTGCCTGCTGTGGGCCCACTGCTCCCTGCCCCAGCAGGCTCAGCTGCCAGGTGGGCTCCTTAGACCCTCATCTGGGCCCACTATGTGACTTGAGACCAGGGACACTTCACTAAATATTGAGCAAGCCTGTGGTATGAGCACTACTGAATCAGAACAGAAACTATAGGTGTCCGATGCCACCCTGCCCATGTCCATAGCTCCTCCATGCCACATCATAGCAGATGCACACACACGTGCATAGAGATGCACACAAGTGCACACTTGCACCCACCCACATGCCCTGCTGGATCCCCTTCAGTTTCATGGAGCCATAGCAGCCAGTCTAATTCTCACTCTGCTGCCTACCTGTCCTCCAGGTAGGAAGATTGGACCAGCTAATCAATAAGGCACTCTGGTTAAATGGCTATGTTGTCTCTGGCGCTTCCTTCCTTTACTGCAATTGGGTACCTTGGTGCTGCTGGTTTCTGGGCCTCAGTTTCAACATCTTTGCAAATGGACTTTCCAGCTCAAAGTTTCCATCTCAGTTCAGGTTGCTGGTTACAGAGCTGTATGCCTGAGTGGAGAGGGTCTCAGAGATCAAGGACAGTAATGGATAGTGCCTATTCTGCCTGCAGCTCTGAGAAGCTCTGAGGAGTGAAAGATGCAGCCATGCGTTGTTCTCACTCATTCTGGACCACCTTGAGGACTTTACATACATTTTAATCCCTTCCTAGAATTCTCTTCACCCGCCTCACCCAGAAAGTGCTTTAGATCAGAAGTTTCAGATGTGGAGAAGTTTCCCCTGACCTTCCAGGAGAGGTCAGATGATAGCCTGGGGCTCTCATAGGACAATGTCCCTCACTGGGGTTGCACTCTGAAAATTAAGCAGAGTTGCAGTCTGACAATTACTTTTGTGATGGTTTGATGAGTGTTTTGCACTAGACTATCAGCTCTATGTGGACTGAGTTGTTTGCCTCTGCTCACCACTGTGTCCCCATAGCCTGGCAACTATCTGTCACACAGTAG
The DNA here is from genome assembly GCF_902729225.1 of Pteropus medius. Classification (NCBI taxonomy): domain Eukaryota; kingdom Metazoa; phylum Chordata; class Mammalia; order Chiroptera; family Pteropodidae; genus Pteropus; species Pteropus medius. The sequence continues at coordinate 1,596,251 of NW_024351546.1, forward strand.
GTGCCCAGCAAATATTTGCTAGATGGATGGACTGTTGCATGAGGTCTTCTGGGCTGGGGAAGAGCTGGGAAGGGTTCCTGCAGTGAGCAATCCTACTGCCTTTCTTTCTGAGACTGCTCTGGCCCCACCATTATTGCTAGGCTGCACCAATGATGGGAGATGTCAGCAAGCTGAGGGAGAGCCTCAAAGTGACAAGTGCTTCTCAGCTCCAGGCACACTCCAGGCCCTGGCTGAATTGGCTGTTCCAGCAGCTCTGTTTCCTGAGCTAATTGGGGAAGGGGTGGGGGAGCCATAGCAGGGGAAGCTCTATTATGAGCTCAGACAAAAGGCACTGAGGACTCACTCACTCATGACAATAGTGACCATTCTTGTGGATGGGGTGGGGGGTGCAGGGGGGGGTGGGGGGGGCAGGGGCAGGGTGAGGCGGGCAAGGAAAGACAGGAGAGATGGAGGGAGATGGTATATATGTGTACATGTGGTATAGGTGTATATGTCTTGGTCTGCCTAGGCTTGTGATTGAATTTTATATTTATGCTTGTACATGTGCATATGCTTTTGTGTCTTTGTGTAAATTCAGTCATTTGCCTGTGTATGTATTTATTTCTGTGTTTGTGTGAGTACATGAGTACATTTGTGCTTTGTGTGTCTGTGTATGTTTGTGTCTGAATTTGTGTGTCTCTGAGTATATGCTTTTATGACATATATATTTGTTCCTATGTATAGATTTATTTCTGTGGGTGGTGTATGTATTTATGGCCTGAATTTCTGTGTGTGTGTGTGTGTGTGTGTGTGTGTGTGTGTGTGTAGAGAGAACAGAGACAGAGAGAGATTATAGAGAGAGAGACAGAGACAGAAGTAGAGACAAAGAGAGACAGAGAGACAGAGAGACAGAGAGACAGAGACTGAGAGACAGAGAGAAAGGAGGGCACTTGGTGAGCAGTGAAGTTATGTGTGTGTATGTGTATGTGTATGAATTTGTGTGTGTGTGTGTTTGGAACTCTGTGTGTATATAAGTGAGGTGTGTTTAGTGAGCAGTGACTGAAGTGTTTGTGTGTGTCTGTATGCATGTGTGTTTGTGGGGGTATTTGAGTGTATGTCTGTGCACGTGTGTTTGTCTATGTGTATATACATGTATGTGTGTGGGCATGAGTAGCACTATGGATTTACCCCTAATGTAGAGCTCTCCATTTCTCCATGAGGATTAGAGGGCCATCACTTTCAGTGTGGGCCCAGCGACAGCTCTCACCTCTGCAGCTCCATCAGCAGCCCCCACCCCAACTCGTTTGAGGAAGGATGGCCCATGGAGTTCATGGCCTCCTAATTGCCTAGCCTCTCCTCTGGGCTCCTGCTCCATCCTGGCCCACCTGTGCCAGCCTCTCAGCAGGCCTGGAGCCCCATGCCAACATCCTGAGCACACTCACAGCTTTCGTAGACACCATCACACTGGATGGTGTGGGTCCCTCTGATGACTGTGATGCCATACCAGTTCTTCCCATTGAGACCTCCTGGTAAACCCCTCACTTTGGTTCTCGTGCCCATCAAGGGGCTTGCTTACAGGACCCTAGTTTTGCTAGGATGATCATGTCATAGGACACAGCCAGTTTGTGAATGAAAAGAAGTGCTATTGATGGTCACACAGGGCAACAGGCACCAACCAGTACTGACCCAAGCAAATCTGGTGACAGACACTTTCTCTGCTGTGCCTAGTCAGGCCCCTGCCCCATCCTGCAGGCACCATCTCTGACCTCTCTGGAGCAGCCTTGCGGCTCTGCCTTCTCAGACCTGAGGAGTGGAGGGTGCACCGCTCCTTCATACCACACTCACTTTGGGAGCTCCTGTTCTGCTGCACTAGGCATAATGATAGGCAAATGGGAAGCCAGGAGACACACCTGCCTCAGTCCCTGTCCTCTTGGAGCTTTGTTCTAATGGAGGTTCAAGGGGAAGAAGGCAGAGACACTAAACAAATAGCAACACAGATAAATGCAAAATCGCACCTGCGAGAAGTACCATCAAGGGAATATAGTATCATAGGCTACAAGAGGACTTTCAAAAGGGCTCTGAAGCCAAGAGGAATGTGGGCAGCATGTTCTAAGCCCCCTGAGCGCATACTTGCCCAGGTCCTGTGCCTGGTGAGGGTGTGTAAGGCTGGAGAAGAAGGAAGAAGGTGGTCTTTGGGAATGTAAAGGGGATGGACGTTCTGAAGGGCTCAGCAGTACTCAGTGTGGACCTCTTTTCTCCTATGGCTATGTTGAGGAGGGAAATATTGGTAGGTAGGGAGGCCAAGAGGAGCAAATGCAGGGGCAAGGCCTGACTGGGTACCAAGGACAATGCTGGGGCTGGAGAGAAGCAGGGATGGGTGGAAGGTGAGGTCAGGGAGAGTGCCTGGACTTTGGGCTCATCATGCAGAGCCTAGCCATACTGTGGCTGTTTGGAAACACCCTGGGCCTGATTTGGGAACAGATGAGCTGTGGCTTGTCTGGGGCAGGCAGGAGATGGCCCTGGTCCAGAGGGACAGAGAGGAGCCCCATGGGCTCATACGTGCCTGGACATGAGCTGCCAGTGCTGATCCCTGAGGTAGCCACAGAGTCCAGGCCATGTTGTCAATGAGAGCCAAGTTTTGTAGGGTTCTTTCTGGGTATCTTTTGTGTTTCTCTTGCCAAATTTGTCATGAGTGAGTGAGAGGGGTCCTTGCTCTTCCAGGGACAGCCTCATAGGTCCCCTGGGGCATCAAGATGGGCATTCCCTCCTCTGCTCTGCAATGAGCTCTGAGCTCTACAGAAGGGAGTTGCAGGACTATGTCAGGAGAACAACCTCCATGTCAGAAGGGCAAAATCTGTCCCACAGAGCCGGTCAGACTGTCGAAAGTCACAGCTGGGGACCATCTCAGCCTCAGTCCTCTGAGACACCTGTGTCCTCTGGGGCCTGTGAGTTTCCCAGCTCTTTGGACCCAGTGCCCTTATTCAGTGGACAGGAAACTTGGGCTCTTGGGTGGGTGGTGTTAGGTGCAGGAAAGAGCTTTGCAGTGGATGCTGTGGTGCTGTGAATGGTGGCTGCTATGAGCCTACAGCTGCCCCTTCTCCATTGCCCCAGGCTGATAGGTCCCCCTTGCTAAGAGGTCTCTGGGGAGTTAGGACTTTCCTCTTCCCTAGGGGGTGGCAGGTGTCCCACAGCCCACCAAAGATGGACTGACATGGGATTTAGGGTTCAAGACTCTAGTCTCCTTGCCTGGGGTGGGACTGCTCTGTGCTATTCAGGTTCCGTTGCTCTGTGGGATCCAGTGGAGGCAAAGGCAGCTGAAAGCCCAACCCTCCCAGCATTTTTCCTTGCCCTCTCCTCTTTTCCCCCAGAAAATCACCAACACAAGATCCCCCATGGGGTCTGCCCCTAGGAAAGTCACCCAGATGCCTGACACAATTTGTTGCACAGATGAAATTAAGAATTAACACATGAATGGATTGTCCTGTCTAGGGCTGGCACAGGCTGTAGAAATGGAGCCGGAGGGGCCTTTGGTGGCACTGCCCTTCTTCACAGGAGAAGAAAGTCAGGGAAGGAAGGAGGGGGGCCCTGCACAGGGATCTCAGAGAGGTCAGAGCCTGGTCTTCACACTGCTTATTCTCTAAAAAATAATCTTATTAAAAAATAAAAAATCATTTCCCAAATCAGGGTTCAAAAAGGAAAATGGAGAGAGGGGAGTCTGTGTCTCATGCCTACCTAGGAGAAGGTGCCTTCAATGAATGAGAAGGTCATGTTTGCTCCAAACCTGAGAACCCTGGGATGGAAACACTGCCTGGCCAGCCTCTCTGGGCCCCTCAAATCTGCAGGATAAGAAGCCCACTGACTAGAGTCCTCAGGAATGGGGCGTGTCCCCAAGAAGGGGCACAATATGGGTGGTTCTATGGTACTGGATCCACCTTCCTGAGAGAGCAGGACTTGGGGGCCATGTGTCTTCTCTATGTCTATGTCCCCCAGGCATGGCTCAGGACAAGCCATGGCATGATCAATGGATGGATGAATGGACGCAACCATTGGGGAGCTGCCTTGCTTTCTTCTACAGCCAGCAAAACTCAGGGGCCCAGAGGTGAGTCCTTGTAAAGGGAGGTGGGCCTTTTGGAGCTCATCCTTGCAGAGGGAGGGGTCCCTGGGGTCACCTTCAGGGACTTCAGAATGCAGTAGAGCATCTGAAAAAGGATCTTGAAGGAAGGAGAGGCAAAAAGGGGTGAGCAAAGGCCAGCAAAATCAGGGCTGAAATGTGACCCTGTTGATCAATGCCCAGGAAAGACATTCCTCCCTCTCCCTTGCCCTTCCCTTTCTCTCCCCTCGCCACCACCACACCTCTGTTCCCCACCTCCTTGCTCCCTTCCCTGCTCTGTCCTCTACCAGTGTAGCCGTTTGGGGACATCTTAGTGGCAAGATCCAAGTGACACACAGTTCCATGCCCACTGCTAACCAGATGCCCCTAGAGGCCCACCCACCTCAGAAGTGTCCTTGCTTGGAGGGCTCTGCAGTGCCTGATCCCTGCCTGGCCAGCCCTGCTACCACCCATCCCAGTCAGAACATCAGGGTGCTTCAGGATGGCCTTGACTGAGGAAAGGCCTTGACTGGCTTCAGGAAGGCCTTGACTGAGAGACAGTCTCACAGGTCCACAGGCTGAGAATACATCGCTTAACTTCCCCAAGGCTCAGTTTCCACATCTGTTCAGCAGGAATAATAATGCCCAGGTAGAGAGGTGGCTGTGAAGGTTAAAGGTAATGGAGTTGGGCATCAGTTGCTGTCTATCAGGCCCTGGGTCCTGTGTAGGTGAAGGGATTGAGGTAGGGGGCTGCAGCTTCCAGCAGCAGGGGAAGGTAAGAGCAGTCATGAGGGTAAGTGAGCAGGTGGGCCCTGTGGGTGCCATGGAGACTCTGGAGTGGCGAGTGCCCTCTCCTGTGGTGCCAGAGGCTGTGTGTGGTTGGGAGTGTGGGGCAGGGTCCTGGAGGTGGGATTGACTTAGGATCGGGGTGGGGTTTCCCTAGAGTTGAGTTTGGGGAGAGGAGATTGGAGCGAGTCCAACTTGAGAGATCCAGTGAGAAGGTCTCGCCGAGGTGCCTGGGCATAGGCTGGAGGGAGACCTAGGGGTGGTAGGCTACGGTCTTGACTCACCTTCCCACTTCTCCTGCCAGTGGTTTCCATGCTGGCACCTCAGGACCCTCTGGGCATTGCAAAGTTCCATCTGAGAGCCAAGGCCATAGCTCCTACCCTGTCTGCGGGCAAGATTCCTAGAGGCTCAGTCTATTAAGGACAATAGAGCTGCTCTGCCTCGTGAGATTAGGACCTTAAGTGGGCAAATGGCATGAGTCTGTGCTCAGAGGTGCCCCCTGCTTGCAGAGCAGTGGCACCTGCTGTCCTTGCAGGACTCCCTGTCCCTGTTGGCTGGGACTCTCGGGCTCTACAGGAACCTCTCCAAGTCCCTGGTTTCTCTTTGTAAATTGGGGAGTGGTGTGATAATAGGGCCCAGGTCATAAGGCTTTGGAGTAAATGAGTTTTCTGTGAAGAGCTGGGCACATAGGTAACCCCACTTTCCCTGTCCATCCTCTTCATGAGCCACTGGAGGTAGCTTGAGGTAGCCACATGAGGGAGATTCTACAGAACAGTGTCTTATGGAACTTTCTATGGATTGGACACGGGGTTCTTCCTTATGGGGTAGAATCTCATTGAACTAATGGAGAAACTGAGGGCCAGGTAGAATAACTTCTCTAAAGCCCCAGGCCTCCTCACCAAATACAGGCGGCCTGTTTGCAGTTCCTACAAGAAGGATAATTTGGCCTTGAGCCCTGCTGGGAACTGTCTTTCCTCGAAAAATCCCTGCCAAGAGGCTGCAGGCAATGCAGGCATTCAAGGTGCCAGCACTGACTGCCCACTGACAAGCAGGCCTGGGGAATAGACCTTGGTTATCGCCCCTAAACCAACAGTTATTGCCACAGATAAGAGCAGAGTAAACACAAAGTCCTTTAATAGATTTGCTAACATCTGTTCTCTGTTTATAGACACCAAGCTAAGTGGGGACCTCAACATGCATGGAGGCAGCATGCTGGTCATGGGTCCCCGCTGGCTACTGTCCACCTGAGCCTTCCTGGGGAAATCTCTCCCTCTCCAGGCCTCAGTTTCCTCATCTGTGAAAGGGACAGTCCCCATTAGATGACCTAGAAGGAGCTGGCATTCTGTAAGTTGATGTGTGGGTATGTGCAGTATGTGTGTGCGTGTGAATATACATGCATGTGCAGGCACACGTATACACACACACACACACACACACACACACACACAATCTTCATTGGGGAAGTCAACTGTTGAGCACAATGTTTTAAAATGTGCTTATTTATTTGGCTTGTTTTTACCTCACCTCCTAAATGCCTTTATAAATATTTATCAGTGTTGTTGCAGTGACATTTCCTGGGATGTGATGAGAATGGAAAGGGAGGACAGGATGTCGAAGAGGAGCTGACAAACTAAGGAAGAAGGGGCAGGCCACAGACCCAGTGGTGGGTGAGAAGAGAGCCAAAGGTCAGGGCTCCCAGGAGAGGGAGAGGGGCCCTTGACTCGGAGACCTGACCCAGGATCCACCAGCTTGCATTTGAAAGTGGGACCCAAATTTCAGAGCATCAAGTCAAGCTGAGTCAGGCTATGAAAGCCATTTGACTTCTGCCACTGCTGATTGTCCATCCGAATAGTTACTTATTAAACACCAACAGTTCACACTGACTTGCTGTATGCCCATCACTATTTTGAATAATCACTTATTTAATCCTTACAAACAACTCCACAATGAAAGGACTCATCTCTCCATTTTACAGATGAGGAAGCCAAGCCACTGGGATTTAGTTACCTGACTTCACTCATCTCCTCTGCTCAGCTGCCTTGTTTTCAGCTACTGTCATCACATGCTGGCTGGTCCACAACAGCGTCTTCCCTCTGTGGGCTCCCTCTCCTCACTGCTCCCTTCCATCCAGCCTCCCCATGCAGAGAGGTCCTGGTCACACTTAAATCAGAGCAGGCCCTCCTCTGCTGAAAGGCACCACTCAAAATGTCTGTGCGTGATCTGCTTACCTGAGAACTCACCACTCAAAATGTCTGTGTGTGATCTGCTTACCTGAGAACTCTCTGCCATCACTCCCATCTTCACTCTTGGTCTCTCATCTCTCCCCTAGCTGGCCTCCTTGCTATTCCTCCCACTTGTACCACCCTCTCTGTTTCACTTCCTCCAAGCTTTCCCTCTAATGCCACCTTCTTATCAAGGCCTTCTTTGGACACCTTATTTAAAATTGCAACCTCACCTCAGGACTCTCAACCCCTTCCCTGCTTTATTTTTCTCCACAACACTTGCTTCCTGATATATACTCTATAATTTAATGTTGGGTTTTTTTTTTTTTTGGTCAGCTTTCCTCAGAACATAATATCCATATATAGAAGGATTTATGTCTATTAATTGTGTCCTCTGCTCCTATCACAAGGGGCCTGGCATATAGTAGGCACTCAATAAATATCTGCTGAATAGATGGATGGGTAGATAATAGATGGTTACATGATGTATGTATGTATGATAGATGGATGAATGTTGTATAGATGAATGAATAGATGATGAATGGGTGGATGGATGGATGGATGAATGATTGATAGAGGGATAATAGATTGATGTTTGGATAAATGGATGATGGATGAATAGTGAATGAATGAATAATAGATAAATGAATGGATGGATGATGGATAATGAAGGGATGGATGAATGATGATGATGAATGGAGAAATAATGAATGGATGAATGGATGGACAATGGATGATGGATAGATGGATGGATGGCTTCTAGGTCCTAATTATCCACTGCCTAACCTGCTCACTGTGTAACCCTAGTCCAGTTGGCCAACCTTTCTAAGTGTCCCTTGTAACACTTAGAAAGGAGGTGGTGGAGATATGGTTTAATGTGGTGACCTGGCAACCTAAGCATAAGTTTTGTTTGGATCACACAGTGTTTTAAACAAAAAATAAGATTTTATATAAATATCTAGATTCCAGCTACATGTAAAAAAAGATGATTCTCTTATTTTGGGGGGTATCTGCCACCCTGGCAATATCTGGCTACAGTGAGAGAGGCTGCCTCTGTTGGTGGAGCTTGCACCCCCATCTCTCCACATACCCTGCTAGCTCTGCCCAGTCATGCCTAGTCCACATAAGCAAGTGAGACTCTGATCTATTTAAAGTATGTATATCTGAGGAGGCCATTTCTGGAAAGGGATAGATCAGACATTAGTTGAGTGCTTCCTGTGAAACTGATGCTTTATGTTTCTTAATGCCTTTGGCTTGGTTCTCTATGGTCAGGCAGGGATGCTGGTGACACAGGTCAATGGAACAATGTGTGAGCATGACCTCCTATGGAGAACTGTCACAGTTTAAGAAAGAATTCTCAGTACATCTTGCTTCCTTGGAGAAATGGCACTAGCCCATTTTTGGATGGTAATGTTGGGGTTCCAAGGGTTACATAGCTTCTCCAAGATCACATTTGTGAATGGCAGAGCTGACTCATGAGTCCAAGTAGGTCTGACTTCCCAGCCTGACTCCCCCACCCCCGTATTAGCTACCTCTGGTTAGGATGCCTCAGACCTTTGGGATCCCAGGGCATCTTTAGCTCTGGCACCTGAAAATCTCTTGTTCTATCTTCTCCCGGAAGTCTTTGTTGACTTTTATTCCCATTGATGACTTCTTTGTGGGAAGACTCTTAAAACTTTTTTTATTGAGCTATTACACAAGTGTAGCAAAGTGTACACATTTTCATTGTACAGCTCAGAGATGGTTTCCATATATAGACTCCTGTATATGTCTAGGTTAAGATGAAAAACACAACTTGCAATAATATTTTTTAAGTTTATTATTTTTAAACATTTTCTGTCTCCCTCTGGTTGAGCTAGCTCTCTGTTCCCATGATGTCCCCTTCACCTTGGGAGTGCCTGGCCTCCTCCAAGATGGCACTTAGAAAGTCTTATTTGTGGGATAGCTGCAGGATCATTTATTCCTTCAATAACTCCAACTAAAAACTTTGTTTTCCTTTATCTGGCTTCAGGCATTGATGGGATCACTTAACATTGAAAAAAAAATGCCAGTTATCCTCCAATCTATGTGTATCTTTGTGACTGAGAGTTGAGAGAGGGCTTCTTAAACAAAATTCCAAAAGTACAGGCTGTGAAAAAAAAGTGGGTAAATATATTGTCATCAATGTTAAGTATTTCTATTCATCGAAGGACACTGAAGAAATTTCCTAGACAGGTGGCTGCAATGTCTAAAACTGATAAGACTCTAGAATCTATCTATACTGGTCTGTATACCTACTGACAGTCTAGTATCTTATCTACAAGGGAAACTCCTGCAAATCAATAAGAACAACAGAGGAAAATGGACAAATGTTGTGACAAGGCATTACAGGAAACCCAGAAGCAAACAGGCTCAAACTTATCACCACTAAAAAAACACAGATTAAAACGATAAGAAGTCATTTTCACCTGCCAAATTGGCAAAAACAGAATTGCTGGATGACCTTGAGTGTGGTGGGATAGTGGGCCACAGAAACCTCATGTGGGAATGCAGGTGGGTATGGCTCTTAGGAGGGAGATCTCACAGGGCCTACTCAAGTTGAATATGTGCACATGACTTAAGCCAGCAAGCTGCTCTGTACACACCCTGGGAGACCTCACACATGCATAATGGGCCTGTGCAATGGCTTGTGCAATGATGGATATACAGGATCCTTTATGGGGTGGGGAGTGAAGGCAATGGGGAGGTGGGGTGGATAAAGTTTCACCAGACAACCCGGCCCCCTGACAATATGGAACAATCTTAAAAATAATTTTTTTTTTTGCTGAGTTGGGAAAAAGATACAGCATGAAGTTTAAACATAAATCTACTTATGTAAGTTAAAAATATACAGGAAAGAGCAATGCTCTTTTTGAAAGCACATGTACAAAGCACATGAATTGAATACAGGCTGGTCACCTTTGGGTAGTGGAGTAGAAAGGGGGAAAAGAGAATAATGAAAACTAAAAAGAAGAAAATATTTTAGGGCATGACAATGCTAACTAGCTATAAGTTGAGGAGTGTGGATAATGCATCTCTCTACACCTGAGGTCCGACTGCCAAAAAAACAAAAACAAAAACACACAATCAAAATTGCAGTAGGATTTTAAAAATGAACATAATAAACTCATTCTAAAATTTATCTATCAGAATATAATTATTTAAATAGTGAAGCCTGTTTTGAAAAAGCCAAGAAGGCCAGCTTGCCTTCTTGCAAAGCCATGGTCATAGGAGAGAGGGACCCGTATGGAAACAGAACATGAGTCTAATCAGGCACGGTGCAGGGATGCCTCCAGGACTCTGTTGAATGAAGCTGCTCTTCCGCGTGCTCAGCAGACTTGATCTGTATTTGTGCAGTGAGCTGTGATTGAGCATCTACTCCGTGCAGCCCCAGGCCTGGTGCTGGAATACAATGGTGAGCACAACAGACTCCTTTTGTGCTCATGTTGCTCCCAGTGCAGTGGATGGGGCAGAAAGAGTCACACGGTCACTTTCAAATGGTGATAATGGGTCCTGATGAGAAATATGGGGCTGGGGGCCCAGGAAGGGGGTAGTGTGGTGAGGTGGTTCAGGAAGCTTCCTTGGAGAGGTGATATTTACTTAAGATCTGAATGATAAGTCTGTATACACTATGTGAGGCATGTAGTGGGAGTGGGGTTAGGGGTGCTCCAGGGAGAAGAGGTATGTACAGGGTCTTGCCCAGAGGCAGAAAGGTGGGATGAATTTGGGAAGGTGGAGTGGAACCCTGCCTTAGGATGAGTCTGGAGTGCCCCCTGAAGGCCTTAAGCCCTAAATCCTCATTTAACCCCTATCACTTTTCTGTGGGTAGCCTTTATTTCTCACAGCTGCCTCTCAGAACCATAATAAACTCATAGGGTTTTAGAGCTGAAGGGCCCATATTTCAGATGAGGAAACTGAAGCTCGAAGAGATGAGATGGTGGTAGAGCACGTAAGGGAAGAGGGTCTTATGGAACTGTGCATAGCCTCCCTAGATCTCCTGGCCTCCAGATAATCCCTGCCCTTGGCCTGGCATACCCAGCCCCGTGGCACTGGCAGGTGGGACCCTAGCTACTTCCTCTCTCCTACAATTCGTATCTGTGGGAGAGCTGTTCATCTTAAATAAATGTTTTTAATAATCTCCAAGTATTTATGGAGCATAAAGCTGTCAGACAGAATGGTGATAGGGATTTCAAGAGTCACTTCCTGGATGCTGCTCAGCGAGAGTCATTATTAAAGACGCTCCCAGTAGGACAGCTTGCTTCTTGCTGCTAGGAACAAACAGAAGACTTGGGTGATTATCATCTTCAAGTATTTTTAATGAGTCAGTTTTGGTTATTTAACCTATAATAACCACTTAATAAACATAGTAAATTACTTGCATATTTAGGAATATTCTCTGCTCCTCCCTACCCCTCCTTGGGCCACCTGTGCTCTTGAGGTTTTGACAGGAAGTCCCAGAGAGGATGTTCTGCCCCCCAGGCCCTGATGCACAGGTCCTGACATCTAGGGGGCACAGAGTCAGATTGTGCCCTCTTTTGTGCCTCAAGTAGTGGTAGGTGTGCCCCTTTCCCAGCACTGGTAGGAAGGCTAGGAGGCAGTCAAGAGAATGAGGCAGACCATCTGGGTCCCAGGTTGGCCTGACAGACTACCCTTCCACCTCTGTGGGTCAGGTTGGGCCACCCAGCATTCTCTCTGCAATGAGGCTCTTGCTCCACAAGCCTGTCTCCTTCCACTTCCCTTCTCCATGGTGAGCTTCCCACCTAGCATGTTTACCTCATCATTCATGCTCAGTCCTCACAGCACAACAGACTCTCACAGATTTTCAAAGAACTGTTGAATGAAGCTGCTCTTTTAACCTATATGAAATAGCTGCTGCTCTTACCACCTTATCACTGGCCATCAGAATCTAACATTTATTGAGTATTTACAATGTGACTGGTGCCATTCTAAGCACTTGACACATATTCACTCACTTTATCCTCCCCACCAAGCTATGAGGTAGGAACTATTATTATCTGCTTTTACAGATGAATAAACAGTCTCAGTCTCTTGCTCATTTGTTGTTTGCAAGTAGTACAGCTAGGATGATAAGCCCTGGCCATTAACCACACTCCAATATCTAGCCCATAAGTTTCTGGTTTTCTGTGAACTATCCCAATGTTTAACAACTTATGTCTTAATCAGCTAAGGCTCCTATAATAAAATACTATAAAACTGCATGAATTAACTAACTGACATTTACTTCTCACAGTCTTGAGGCTAGGAAGTCCAAAATGGAAGTGCTGGCAGATTTGGTTCCTGGTGAGGGGCCTCATTCTGGTTTATAGATGGCTGCTTTCTCAATGTGCCTTCACATGGTGAAGATGCAGAGTGCTCTGGTCTCTTCCTTTTCTTATAAGGATACTAATCTCTTCATGGGGTCCTCACCCTCATGACCTCATCTACCTCTAATCACCTCCCAAAGTCCCCCTTCCAAATGCCATCAAATTGGGATTTAGGGCTTTAACATATGAATTCTGAGGGAGATACAAACACTCAGTTCATAATGGCTTAAAACAACAAAATCATTTTATACTTATCCCTCCTGGTTCCTGACATAGATAGATGGGCTCACCTGAGTGGTTCTCGCTCAAGGTCTCTCACATGGCTGCAGTCAAATGGGGACAAGGGACAGAAGTCATCTTGAAACTCCCTTCCATGCCAGTGGTAAACACTGGCCATCAGCTAAGGCAATGATGAGGCTCTGTGTGGTTCTTGCTTCCTCTTGATAAAATGGTTGGGTTTCCAAAGCAAATGTCCCAAGAGGACCAGGTGGGCATGGGACTATTTCTTGTGAACCAGCCTTGAACATCATAGTACTAACTCTGCTATAGTCATAGGCTTCCTGGATCAAGGTGAGGAAACACAGACTTCACCTGCTGGATGGGAGATGTGTCAATATCTCACTGCAAAGAGAGTGTGTGGATTGCAGATCCTGTTATAGTCATCTTGTAAGGTATCATTATCTGCATGTGATGGTCTACCTAACAGCCAAGTGCCAAATGTGTAGCTAAGCAGCCATGCTGCAAAACTTCAACCCTAACCTATAATCCTCACTGCTACCCCCAGACATGGTGGCATCCTTAGTCCTGTCTTCCAGATAAGGAAGACTGAGATTTGATGAGGGGCATGCCTAGATAGTGGTTAGGGCTGGACTCTGGTTTGAGCAACCAAAGTTCATGCAGCCACATAGCTTGAAAAAAGAAGCTAGGTAGAGGGAGTTGAGATGGTTTCACAGTTCCTCCTCACTACAGAGCTTCTCCCAGGAAAATCTCAGCTGGTAGATTATGGCATTGGCACAGTATTACTCAGAGCTCCCCAAAAGGGATGGGCCTACATTGGGAGTGTCTCAGATGACCTGTCAGGAGGCAAACAGAGAATATGAAAATTTTATCATAAAAATAACATAAACTTTATGTAGACTATAGGACATGTAGGTATAATTTAGAAAATGTGTATATATATTGGTGAGCATGCTTAAATTTTTTATCTACTGGGGCTGTGAGACAAAATGTGATAGACATCAAGGAAATACAAATTAAGACTATATGAGATATTGCCACATCACAGAAAAAGGGCTAGAACTAAAAAGACATATCTGCACTCACCACTATATTCAATATTGTGCTAGAGATTCTAGCCAGAGAAATTAGGCAAGAAAAAATAAAAAAGAAATAAAGGAAATAAATAAGGAGTAAGTAAATAAAGAATATAAGAAATAAGGAAATAAAGAAAATAAGAAAGATATGAAGAAAAAAGAAAGACAAGTCAGCACAATTTACAATAGTGAAGATATAGAAGCAACCTAAATGTCCATCAACAAATGATTGTATAAAAAAGTTATAGTTCATATATACAATGGAATATTGCTCAACCATTAAAAAAATTGAAATCCTATCATTTGCAATGACATGGATAGATCTAGAGGTTATTATGCTGAATGAAATAAGTCAGAGAGAGAAAGATAAATACCATATGATTTCACTTATATGCAGAATCTAAGGAACAAAAAGAACAAACTAATCAAAAACAAACTCACGAATATAAGGACAATCTGGTGGTGGCCAGAGGGGAGAGGGATTGAAGGGCTAGGAGAAAGGTGTGAAGGATTAAAGAAGTACAAATTAGTAGTTGATAGAGGTTCATGGAAATGGGGAGCACAGCATAGGAAATGCAGTTAGCATTAATGTGATGGCTAGGTGGAGAGCCAGAGGAGAGAAAGAGCAATTAGGGGGATCATTTTAAAAGCTATATAAATGTCTAACTAATGTACTGTATACATGAAACTAATAAAATAAAAATTTAAAAACAGAATAAAGGATATATGCCAACAAATTGGACAATTTGGAAGAAATGGACACATTCCTAGAAACATACAATCTCCCAAGACTGAGTCAAGAAGAAACAGAAAATCTGAACTGACTGATTACCACCAATGAAATATAATCAGTAATCAAAAACCTTCCCCAAAACAAAAGTCCTGGACCAGATGGCTTCATAGGCAAATTTTACCAAACATCTAGAGGAATTATTACCTATTCTTCTCAAACTATTTCAAAAACTTCAAGAAGAGGGAAGTCTCCCTAACTCCTTTTATGAGGCCACCATTACCTTGATTCCAAAACCAGACAAAGACATTACAAAAAAAGAAAACTATAGGCCAATATCTCTTATGAACATTGATGCAAAGATCCTCAACAAAATATTTGCAAACCGAATTCAGTAATACATTAAAAATATTGTATACCATGATCAAGTTGGATTTATTCCCAGGATGCAAGGTTGGCACAATATCTGCAAATCAGTTAATGTGATACACCACATTAACAAATTGAAAGATAAAAACCATATGATCATATCAATAGATGCAGAAAAAGCATTTGACAAAATCCAGCATTCATTTATAATAAAAACTCTTAGCAAAGTGGGAATAGAAGGAACATACCTCAACATAATAAAGGCCATATATGACAAACATACAGCTAACATCATACTCAATGGAGAAATGCTAAAAGCATCATCCTTGAGATCAGAAGCAAGACAAGGATGCTCACTTTCACCACTCCTCCTCGACATGTATTGGAAGTTTTAATCACAGCAATAAGACAAGAAAGAGGAATAAAAGGCATCTGAATTGGAAGGGATGAAGTAAAACTCTCATTATTTACCGATGACATAATATTATATAGAGAACCCCAAAGATTCCACCAAAAAACTGTTAGAACTATTCAATGAATTCAGTAAAGTAGCAGGTTACAAAATAAATATTCAGAAGTCAGTTGCATTTTTATACACCAATGATGGACTTTCAGAAAGAGAAATTAAGAAAACAATCCCATTTATGATTGCATTGAAAACTATAAAATACTTGGGAATCAAATTAACCAAGAAGGTAAAAGACCCGTTTTCAGAAAATTATGTCTTTGAAAAAAGAAATTGAAGAAGATACAAATAAATGAAAGCATATACCATGTTCATGGATAGGAAGAATCAACATTGTTAAAATGGCCATACTACCCAAAGCAATCTATAGATTCAATGCAATCCCTATCACAATACCAATGGCATTTTTCAGAGAGCTAGAACAAATAATCCAAAAATTTATATAGAGCCATAAAAAACCCTGAATAGCCATGGCAATCTTGAGAAAGAACAAAGTTGGAGGTATCACAGTACCTGATATCAAACTATACTACAAGGTACAGTAATCAAAACAGCATGGTACTGGCATAAAAACAGATATATTGATCGATGGAATAGAATAGAGAATCCAGAAATAAATTCACACCTATACACTCACTTAATATAAGTTTCTTCAATAAATCGTGTTGGGAAAATTGGATAGTTACATGCCAAAAAAAAAAAAAAAAAGCTGGACATCTTACACTGTATACAACAATAGACTCAAAATGGATTAAAGACTTAAATGTATGACCTGAAACCATAAAACTTCTAGAAGAAAACATAGGCTGTAAACTCTCTGATATTACTAACAGGAATTTCTTTTCGGATATATCTCCTCAGGCAAGGGAAACAAAAGAAAAAATAAACAAATGGGACTGCATTCAAACTAAAAAGTTTTTGTACAGCAAAGGAAACCATCAATAAAACAAAAAGACAACCGACTGTTTGGGAGAAGATATTCACTAATGATACATATGATAAGGAGTTAATATCCAAAATATATAAAGAACTCATACAACTCAATAACAAAAAACCAAACAATCCAGTTAAAAAATGAGCAGAAGTCCTGAACAGATACTCTCCAAGGAGGAAATACAGATGGCCAATAGAGATATGAAAAGATGCTCAAGGTCACTAATCATCAGAGAAATGCAAATTAAAACCACAATGAGCTATCATCTCATACCTGTCAGAATGGCTATCAGCAATAAATCAAAGAATAAGTGTTGGCGAGGATGTGGAGAAAAGAGAACTCTCATACATTGTTGGTGAGATTGCAAATTGGTACAGCCGCTATGGAAAACAGTCTGGCGGTGTCTCAAAAAATAAAAAATGCATATAACTTTTGACTCAGCAATTATACTTCTGGTTATTTATCCAAAGAAAACCAAAACAATAATTCATAAAGATCTATACACCCCTGTGCTCATGGCAGCACAATTTACAATAGCCAAGATATGGAAGCAACCTAAATGCCCATCAACAGATGATTGTATAAAGAAGTTATGGTTCATATATACAATGGAATATTACTTAGTCATTAAAAAAATGACATCCTACCATTTGCAATGACATGGATGGACCTAGAGGTTACTATGCTGAGTGAAATAAGTCAGACAGAGAAAGATAAATACCATATGATTTCACTTATATGTGGAATCTAAGAAACAAACTAATCAAAAAACAGACTCACAAATATAGTGGACAATTTGCTGACACAGTGACGGGCAGAGGGGGGGGGGTTGGGGGGCTGTGAGAAAGGGGTGAAGGGTTACAGAAGTACAAATTAGTAGTTGATAGTTGGTCATGGGGATGGGGAGCATGGTAGAGGAAATGCAGTTAGCATTAATATGATGGCTAGGTGGAGGGGCAGGGGAGGGAGGGAGCAAATGAGGGGTTCATTTTATGAACTATATAGATATCTAACCAATGTACTGTATACTTGAAACTAATTTAAATAAATAAATTTTAATAAAAGATAAAAAAGAATAAAGAAAAAGAAATAAAAGTGTGTAAAGAAAGTAAAATTATTTCTATTCATAAATAACATAATCTTGCATTCTGAAAACTCTAAGGAATTCATAAAAATAACTATTAATGCTAATAACTATACAGCTATAACTCTATAAATAAATAACTATAGAACTATTAACAAAATATTATCAAAATAACTATAGAGCTAATTAACAAGTTAAATAATGTTATAGGATACAAGATCAATATACAAAGATCAAATGTATTTTTATATGCTAGCAATGAACAATCCAAAAATGAAATTAAAAACACAACTTTATTTATGATAGTATTCAAAAGAATAAAATACTTAAGAATAAATTTAACTAAAGAAGTGTAAAACTTGTACACTAAAAACTACAAAACATTGTTGAAAGAAATTAGAGAAGACCAAAATAAATGGAAAGACAGCCTATGTTCATAGATTGGAAAACTTAATATTATTAGGATAGCATTACTCTTCAAATTGTTCTACAGATTCAACAGAATCCCTATGAAAGTCCTTTTTTGAAGCTGCCTTTTTTGACTAATTCAGCAAGCTGAGCCTAAAAGTCTGTATTAGTCAGAGTTCTCCAGAGTAACAAAACCAATAGGATGTCTGTCTGTCTGTCTGTCTGTCTATCTATCTATCTATCTATCTATCTATCTATCTATCTATCTATCTATCTATCTATCTATCTATCATCTATCATGGATGGATGACAGAGATTTATTTTAAGGAATTGACTTGCATGATTGCCGGGGCTGGAAAATCTGAATTCTGTAGGTCAGGCCCTCATGCTGGAGACCCAGGAAAGAACTGATATTGTACCTGGAGTCCAAAGGTGGAATTCTGGAAGCAGAATTCCTTCTTTCTTTGGAGACCTCAGTCTTTTTTTCTTAAGGCCTTCAACTTATTAGATGAGGCCCATCTGCATTATGGAGGATAATTGATTTTACTCAAAGATTATTGATTTAAATATTAGTCATATAAAGAAATACCTTCACAGCAACATATAGCCTGGTGTTTGACCAAAAACTAGGTACCCAGTCAAACTGACACACAAAATTAACCACTTTAATTCATATGGAAATACAAAGGATCCATAATAGCCAAACCAGTCTTTAAAAAGAACAGTTGGAAGGCTCACACTTCACAATGAAAATCTTATAACAAAGCCACAGTAGTTAATACAATAAGGTTCTGGAATAAAACCAGACGAATAGACCAATGGACTAGAACTGAGAGTCCAGAAATACATCCTTACACTTATGATCAAGTGATTTCAAGTCCATCTTTTCAACAAGCAATCTTGGAAAAACTGGCTATCAACATGCAAAACAATGTTGCATGAACAACATATATAAAAATTATCTCAAAATGAAGCAAGATCTAAATGTAAGAGCTATTGGAAGAAAACAGAGATGTAAATCTTTACAGATTTAGCAATGGTTTCTTACATACGATGCCTAAAGCAAAGCAACTAATGAAAAAATAAATTGGATGTCATTGAAATTAAAAAATTTTGTGCTTCAAAGAACACCATGAAGAAAGTGGAAAGACAATGGGAGAAAATGTTAGATACATGTCTGATAAGGGAAATGTGTCTAAAATATATTTAAAAATTTATAACTCAACAATAAAAAAAACCCTCAATTTAAAAATGGGAAAAGTACTTGAATAGACATTTCTCCAAAGATATACAAATGGCCAATAAGCATATTAAAAGATGCTCAACATCATTAGCCATCAGGGAACTGCAAATCAAAACTGCATTAAAATACCTCTTCATACCCACTAACTAATATGACTGTAATTCAAAAGACAGACATTGACAAGTGTCGGTGAAGATATGAAGAAATGGAGCCCTCATACACAACTGGTGGGAATAAAATGGTGTAGCTACTGTGGAAACCAGTTTGGCAATTCTTCAAAAAGTTTAACATAGAGTTATCATACAGCCCAGCATTTCCACTCTTAGGTATATGCTGGAGAGTACTGAGAACATATATCTACACAAAGGCTTGTACACGAAAGTTCACAGCAGCATTATTCTGCCAAAAAAAAAAAAAAAAAAAAAAGGAAACAAATGTCCACCAACTTATAAATAGATAAACAAGATGTGATGCAATGGAATATTATGCTGCTATGAAAAGGAATAAAGTAATGATACATGCTACAACATGAATAAACCTCAAAAACATTTTAAGTAAAAGAAGTCAGTCAAAAAGGCCACATTATGATTCCATTTGTATAAAATACCTGTGATTGAGACAGAAAAGAGATTATTGGTTAGTAAAGGCTAGGGAAGGGGGCAGTAGAGTGAATGGGGTATGACTGCTAATAGGTACGGAGGTAATAAAAATGTTCTCCAATTAGATGGTGGTGATAATTTCACAACTTTGTGAATATTCTAAAAACCACTGAATTGTATAGTTCAAAAAAGTGAATTGTATGGTATATACATTATATCTCAATTTTAAAAAAAGACTGACAATACCAAGTGTTGACAAGAATATGGAGCAACTGGAACTCCTTCATTGTTCCTGAAAGTGTAAAATGGTACTGTCACTTTGGAAACTGTTTGGCAATTCCTTCTAAAATTAAATATACAGCAGGTTCTTAAATAACATTTTTTTGTTCAACATGGTTTCATTGCAACGTTGATAAGTTGCTGTAGAAACTTAACTCTTGCTTATTTCCATTAGCCTATGGTAAAACTGGTTTCATAATAGATCTCTTAAAGTCACAGAACTTATTGATGATATTAAGTGAGAACTTATTGTATGGTTATCATATAACTTGCCAAATCTACCTATAAGACATGAATGCATTTTTTTTTCACCAAAATAACATAAAAGCACATATTTTTTTCTTTTTTTTTTTTTTTGGACACACATATTCTTAACAGCATTATTCATAAGAGCTCCCAAACGGAAGCAAGCCAAATGTCCATAAACAGCAAAATGGGAAAGTTGATTGTGAGCAAATAATGCAATGTTATACTATAAAGCAGTGACAAAGAATGAACTACTGCTACATGTGACATAGAGGAACCTCAGATACAATGAATGATGAGCAACAATAACCAAGATACAAAGAGCACACACCATGAATGCATTCACATCATTTTAAGCGACAGGTGAGGTAATGATGGAAAGGGAAGCACAGGTACCTTCTAGGGCCCAGAAGTTTTCTAAATATTGATTTGGGTGGCAGTTATGCAAGTGTACATACGTGTAACTTTCTATTTGAGCAAAGCCTAAAGATTTGTCGACCTATGCATGTTGTACTTGATAAATATTCAAGTGTTAAGGTCACTGGGGTGCCAAGTGGTTCCTTGCAGAAGAATCTAAGTGGGCAGAAGGCCCCAGACTTCCTCTGCAGCTGCAGCCACCTGCCTTGGGGATGGGGTGGGATGAGGTGGACCCAGTCAAGAGAGCTGCCAATTGCCTCTGAGAAGTGAGGGGCTCTGTTGCACATAGTGGAGTCCAGCCTGACACCATGTGCCCTGAACACTGGGTGAGGGTTGTCCTAGGTACCACCTGAGCCAGTCAACAGTGGTCACTGACCAAGGCCCTAAGCTGGATGCTGTTAGCATTCTGGGATTGGTGGCTGATCTGCTTGTGTGAGTCCCCTTTACCAGAGCTTGTGGCCACTTGGGGAGAAGCTGGCAGCTGAGTGGAGCAGGCCAGGGTGGCTGGGTCAGACTGTGATGCCATATGTCATCACATGACTGTGACCCAGGGTCTGCTGGCCCAAGCTCCTGTGCCTATGGCTCAGAGACAGTGGGCAGGCACTGGCACTGGGAGGGCAGAGGTCCCAGAGGCTGGCGTGATTAGCTGAGCTTGTATGGGAGCAGGAGGATGACTCTGGGCCTTCCGCCCTTTAGCATGGCCTTCTGAAGACCCCGAGATTTCCTTTTTTGGCTGGGTTGTGATGCTAAAGAGGGCACAGTGGGATGCTGTGGCCCTATCTGCCCAAGTTCTTTGTCCATGAGGCCATGTGGCTTCAGGAGCACTGCCTGACGCTATATGCATGCTTCAGGGAAAGCTGCTTCTCTTCCCTAGTGTCACTCCATCAGAGGAGAGAAGCATGGAAGGCATTTCTTGAATATTGTTATGTGTGATAAAGTGGGATATTGACCAGGTATGAGTGGAGTGCTGCCCTGGCCAAGGTGGGCTTAGTGGAAAAAAAAAAGGTGCAGGGCACAGCACGAGTCCTTAGACAAGGCCTCTGTTTGAAGTAGGCCAGGGAAGCAGGCAGGGAGAGGGGCAATGGTGACTGTGAGGCTGTGGGCTGAACACAGGGTCTGAGCCAGGATATCATGGTTGGAGTAGGTGGGGATAGCCGAGTGTAGCACACTGGAAACCAGCTTGGGAGATGGCGGGCAGTAACGACAGCTCTTGCAACACTGATCCAGACAGGAAGCATGTGAGCACAAGCACTGAAAAGGAGGGAACAAGTGTTGCTCAACGGCTCAGGCCCCTGCCTGTATCTGTGTGTGCATGTGTCTGTTTGCCTGTCTGTCTGTCTGTTTGCGATTCTTGGGTGCTCTCTTGCTCTCTCTCATTTACTCTCCTCTGATCTTCTCCCTTCCGCTATTGACTCTCTTCTTCAAATCACCTCCAGCTTTCACATTTTTTTCTTATTAAAGAAATGTTTATTGCGAAATATATCACACATTCAAAAGTATGGTAAGTGTATATGTGTGGTTTAAAGAATAGTAAAACGAATATATAATGAATAGAACATTCCCAGATTTCAGCAGCCTCTGTGTGTCCTCTGATCATGCCTTCCCCTCTCAAACTCTCAATACTGTCATAAAGTTTGTTAATCACTTCTGTGCATTGTATAGCTTATCAGTAATCTATTGTTTAGACTTTCCGTTTTCTTTTTTACAACCTTTATTAAGTGGAGTCAGACCTGTGTATTCTTCTGTGACTTGATTCTCTCTAGTGACATTGTTTCTGAGATTCATTTGCGTTGAAGTGTGTCCTATAGTTCAATCATTTTCAGTGTTGTGTGGAATTCCGTTGTTGAATATATCATTATTTATTTGTCCATTCTATTGTGAGTGGTCATATGAATTGCTTCCCGGATGGTTTTTTTCCCCCCTTTTCAAGAACAACTCGCTGTGGACATTTTAGACATTTCCTGGGACACACACTTTACTGGGGTGCCAGAGTGACTTTCAGGGTTACAGGGATGATACTTCAGAGTGGTTCCCCAACATGGACCTTCCTCCTATTTTCCATACTTTCCCTGCTTTCCCTGCTCTGTTCCCCTTTCTTCTCCTCATTTCCTGATGAGGTAGAGTTCAGACATGTGTTGATATACCTGTTGAGTTTGATCAGAGCTGCCTGGTGCTGGGGATGGAGGGGGAAGGTTGTCCTATAGAGAGTGCCATGAAGAGGTCTGGGGTGGGGGGAGTGTCCTGCGCTCACCTCGGTCTAGGCAGGCCATTCTCAGGAACCCATCTCTGGCCCCTACTTGTGCTCTGCCACTTCCTCACAGCTGCAGCATAAATGCAGCCCCTGGTTAAAGAAATCAAGATGCTTTTCTCCTATCCCTGTCCCTCTGGCAGGGTCAACCTTCTTTGGAGCAGAAAGAGCCTCCCTCAACTCCACATTAGTTCTAGGCTCCATCTGCCCTTGATCCTTGATTCTGACTTCTGTGGGAAGCAGGAAGATGTGAGGTGTCAGTTCTTTGTCAATTGTTTTTCAGGTGGTTTGTAAATACTCCCAAGGAAATGCTTCTCAGTAATGAACAAGGCCCCTGTGCAAGCTGAAATTGTATGAGCAATTAACCCCACTGGCCCCATGCCAACAGGAGCGCCCCAGCTGCTTCCCTGGGAGAAAGTCCAAGATCCTCAGATGTGATCCCCTCCTTTCCTCTGCTCTCTGTCACCTGAGGAGTGTCAGGCTTGAGTGGGAGGGGAGTGACTGAGTCCAGGCAGCCAGGGCTGCAAAGGGAGGGCTTTCCTTCCTGCTTCTGGCAACGTATCCACCCTCCATGGCTCTAAATTCCTGATGGTTTCTGAGGCTGTAGGGACTCAGAAGAGCATACTTTGAGGTCCTCATCTCTGGGTACCCCCACCGATATAGGTGTCCATGGGGATGAATGGGCTGGGGAGGGCAGGCAACTCAGGTTGGTGTATGTGGGTCACAAAGGTGACAATCACAACCACTTTCAGCATAGGATTCAGACATGTCTGTGCCCATCAAAGGACTACAGGAGATACTTCCTCTCATGAGGCTCTTTTTATAAGGGAGGAAGACCTTTTCCAGATACCCTCCCACCTGCCAGGACTGGCCTGTGACCCTAACAGCTGCCAAAGAGACTAGAGAAGTGAATATCCAGCAGTTTTCATCCTCAACAATAGAAAGCAGACTCTGCCTTCAAGAAAGAAGAAGGATGGCTGTGGGTAGACAGAGTTGGGCTTTGAAGACTGAATAGGAGTTCATTAGTACAAAAAAGAGGAGGATGGCATAAGTGGAAGGACCATTACTTCCATCCAACAATCTCTACCCATCTCCCAACTCCAGGTCTGTGAAGGTCTGAAATGGAGTAAGAGAGAAAAGGGGCTGAGGTTAGATTCTAGGTGGCTAACAGCTGAGGTTTAACTGGATGCATGGCTTTGGGGAGATCACAACCCTTGCTGAACCCTCATTCCCTTGTTCCATAGAGTGGGTTACAGGGCCTCTCACCTAAGGCTGTGTGTAGATTCAGCTGGTTTAAATGCCTGTAGGGTTTGGCACACTTGACATTCAAGCTGTGGTTACTAAACATATACTATGTGCTGGGCCTGGGGCACACAACCAAGAAAAGGGTAGAGAAGACATCACCCTCCTGGAGCTGCTGCACTTGAGTCAGACCATTCCAGAGAGAAAGTCAGCAGGATAGTGAATCAGCAGCCAGGGTGGTCTGTGCATCTTTTGCCTAGTAGTCAGGAAGGGGTTCTCTGGGAGAGGTGACAAAGGACTGATACCTGAGTGACAAGGAGCCAGTAGGGCAAAGATCTGGGGTAAAGCTTTTGGGAAGATGAACCAGCAGAATGAAGACCCTGAGGCAGAAACATGCTGGCACGTATTAGGAAAGCAAGGAAGTGGATGCAGCTGGAGCAGACTGTGTGTGGTCTTGTGTCTGGGGCAGCTGTCATTCTGAAAGGCAAGTTCCATTTGGGCCTGGTAGTTTCTTAACCATGAGAGAAAGCCAAGCCCTGTCCAGGGTGCTGAAAGGCCAACGCAGAGCGGCGGCCCAGAGCAGGCACCTGGATAAGATCCATCCCCTATTTCTGAGCGACCTTGGGTAAGTCCCCAAGCTTCTCTGTGAGCAGCTTTCTCCTCCACAGCTTGGGAGTAACAGTTAGCAATCTCCTGGACCTGTTATGGAAGGGAAGAGCTTGACCCACATGCAGGCCCACATTACACATCAGCAGCTGCAGTTAGTGCCCTGCTCTGTCCTTTCTAGATGTGCCACCTAGACAAGTCTCTCACCTTCTTTGAGCCCCAGCTCTGTTGTCTATTACAGAGGTAGGGACAGCAATGCCTCCTGGGCATGACACTGGGAAGAGAAAGTGAGAGATTGGGTGCCAAAGCTGTACCCCCTCTCTCAAGTGCAGAGAGTGCTGGATCACTGGGCTCTAGAACCTTTGCCACCTTAGTTGGGGTGGGGATCAGAAACTGTGGATTTGTGGTGGAGCCTCCCTCTTATTGGAGTTAACATGTCCCTCACTTATTGGGGCTGGCATGCCTTGATGCCTTGCAACCAATGGCTGGATATGAGGGCACAGGTGGAGCTCTCCTGGGACCCGGACTCGCTAACTGGATGTCTGGGAGCTCTGGCAGCAGTCGGATAAAGGTGTTATAAGGAATCCTGTGAGCAAAGTGTAAAGCCTTCTCTCTTCCCTATTAATAGATCACATAAGAGCCTCTTTGCCGTCGGATTCAATTTATTCCCATCTGGGCCCTGCTGTCTCCATCAATTTGGCTAATAAAGAGAGGTGGACTGCTGTGACCTGGGCTGCCACAGAGGCTTCTTCTTCCAAGCTAATTAACCAGCCTGAACAATCCCCTTTAATACTTCTGTTCTTAATACCCTAAAAGGGAAAATTGAATTGAGAGTGGGGGATGGGAAAGAGGAGGGGGCAGGGAGTGTGCAGATGGTTGATATGGTGAGGATGAGTGGGGTTGCTTACTCTGGGCTCTGGGCAAGTGAAGAGGTGGAGAGCCCAGCTCCAGGATCGCAAACTCCAGACTCCATTCTACGACGCTGAGTAGCTAGGCCTGCTGTCTGAACTTCAGCTTTTTTCACTTATAAAGCAGAGTGCATATTGGTAAGAGGAACAAGGGACAGCCTGGTATTGGTGCTGAGCTCCCTCTGTATGGGACAAATCTCAGAGAAAAAGGCATGCAAGTATGCTGCAATGTGTATAGGGTAGCTCTAGAAGAATACATGGGAAGTTGGCAGCCCAGTGGTCTCTGGGAGAGACTCCCTTTTATAGTAAGTGGGCTTTGTGCCAGGCTGCTTGGGAGTGGATCAGGGTTCACTTCTTAGGTGAGGGGCCCTGAGCAACAGTCTTTCCCTCTCTCACCTCAGTGTTCTTGCCTGTAAAATTTGGATAAGAATAGTGCCCTGCTCCTAGAATTTTATGGGGATTATATGAAATAATATTGATAAGATGCTAAGTTGCTTCCTCAATAAATACTAGCTGCAATATTTTTTATTATTGTGATTTGAATTCTTACCAAGTATGTATATTAGCTGTTAAAAGGCATCCATTTATGTTAAAAATACAGACAAAATCTCATTCTCCTCGGGTCACATGGCTTTACCCCTGCCTGCCCAGTGCCAAGCCTAGGGCAGGATGCTTCCTGGCATGGATGCTGGCTGACTTCTCATGCCATGGCACCTGGCACTGGAGCAGAGAAAGACATTGCTGTGGGCGATATTGCACATGCCATTTGACTTCTCTTTGTCTGTGTCTCTACCTGCAGAATGGACTCGTTTTGTCCCAGGCACTGCTCTGCCCAAGACAGTGGCTGGCAGACCTCCCCACTTTGATGAATGGCTTTTGTCAGGCTGCAGGGAATATGGTCAGAACACAACCTTTGGCTGTCAACTCCTTCAGGTTCAGCATCAGCTGTGGAGAGCCACCTCACCCAAAGCGTTGACCTCTCCAGAGCAGCCCACGTCTAGTGACTGAGTGAGGAGGAGGCATAAAGGCTTAGCCATCTCAGCCCAACGAGTAATAAACTGGCCAGCTGCAGTCACTGCAGCATTCCTTGATGGGTAAGCCAAGGCTTTTTGGGTCTTTGCTTTCTCTTGTGGAACTTTTATTCCATTGGGGGTTCCTATAATAATTATGTAGAATGTACCCAGAGAAAACCTTAGGGCTCATTGTCACTTCTAATCTGGTGACTTGCAGATGCTTCTCCAGCTTTTTGTTCTCTCCTGATCTCCGGATTTATGTGTTTAGTCAACTCTCTGACACATCCACTTGAGTATCCTCAGGTATTGCAAACTCTATATGGCCAACTGAGCCCCTGGTGATGCACCCTCTCCTCTCCTATACTTGCTCTCACAGTCTTTCCACATCAGTGAAGAGTCTCTTTCCTTAATTAGCCTAGGCTAAAAATCTTGGAGTCATCTTTTGCTTTGCCCTTTCTCTCACACACTGTATCTACTCCTTCAGAAAATCCTGTGGCTCCATCTTCAAGGTACCACTTCTCACCACCTCTGTCACTATCATCCTGGTCTGAGCCACCAGAGTCTCCTGTATGATTATTGCTGTCATGTGCTCTTCACTTATCTTCCTGCCTTATCCTTGTCTCCTTCAGTTGACTTTCCACTTAACAGCCATAGCGTTCACTGCAAAACTTAAGCCAGATCAGGTCATGCTTCTACTCAAAACCCTCCAGTGGTTTCCAATCTCAGATGGAGCCAAGAGTCCTTTCCTGGCCTACAAGACTGCATGACTAGGCCCTGACGTCCTCTCTAACTTCCTCTCCTGTCCGCTCCACTAACTAGCTTGCTCTAGTCATACCGGCCACCTCAAACACAGCATAGTCTTTTTTATCTCGGGGTTTTTGCACCTGCTTTTTCTCTTCCTGGAATACCCTTTCCAAATATTCTTACTCCTTTTATCCCTTCAGATTTCTGTTCAAATACCACCTTCATCCATCTCCCTCACTCTCTGCTTAGCTGCTCTAGTCAATTTTCTTTCATAATATGTATCATCAGTTGATTCATATCTGTATCTAGGTTCAGATAGAATCTTTCTTCCCCAACCATAATATACACTCCGTGAGACATTATCTGTTTTTTCTCTGATATTTCATCACATACACTTGATATATATCTCATCCGAATTGAGACATGCTATAAGTATAAACTACACATTAGATTTTGAAAGTTTAGTACAAAAAAGTTCATTAGCAATTTTTATGCTCACTATATAAGATGATATGTATATTATTAAAATTAATCTCACCTGTTCCATATATATATTTTTTAAGACGTGGCTCCTAGAAAATTATATTTCCATTGGGCACAACTGTTTCAGAGAGTGAAATGTAACATGGCTTGGATTTACTTTATCTTGTATATCTCTTACTGGGGAACCTGGTTCTCTCTCTCTAAGAAGCTTACACTTACCCAGGCCTGGGGCTGAGGGTCAGGGAGGGTGGAGGCAGTCATGGAGCTGTCAACTCTATAGTGGTGAAAAGTGTCCAACCTTGCAGCCAGGACCTTGTAGGGCATATACTAATACTGCAGCCCCTTGTGGGCACAGGAGCAGAAGAGAGAAGAGGCACCCTCTCTTCTCCTAAAGACATGCTCCTTAACCTGGGGAGGACAAGGCTTTGTAAAGGAAATGTTGGGAAGATAATTAGAGCAATAAATTGTGTGGCCCTGAAGGCAGGCAGGCGTCGGAGGGGTGGTGAATGGGAAGCTCCTGGAAGGTTGGCAGGTTCAGTATATTTGTCTTTCTGGAGGACTAGACTGGCCTTGAGCACAGTAGGATTCAGATAAGTGAACTTCTGCCATTAGGCTTATTTTGTTAGCACCCATGCACTGCCCCAAGTGCTGGGAGACCATGGAGATGAGATACATGAGGCCCTGCCCCTGGGGGCTGGCATCATGGGGTCCCGTTTCAGGATAAGAACAGCCTCCTTTCTTGGGTGCAATTCCAGCTTAATCTTTTCCCAGCAAGTCACTTCAACACTATGCTTGTTTCCTCACCTATGATGGAGTCTCCTCCAAACCCTGAGGGGCAAATTAGAAAAAAAGTGAGGTGCCAGGTATGGGGTGGGATTCTATAGATTCCTTCCAACCTTTGTTTATTATGATTTACTAAAATATTTTAAAACAACCTTCAATATTTTTATTAAAGTAAAACAGTTAAAAATTCAAATAGAGGACTTATGAGAAGTTGGTTCCCACTCTGGCCCACTTTTCCTTCCCTCAAAAGAATCCTTCTAACTCTTTCTTTGAGCTGCGGGAACGTCCTAAAGAGCCATAATTCATTCCATCTGAGCTCTGAGGAGACTGCTCTCCCACTGCGCCCTCCTCCCTCACCCACCTGAGCTACCGCTATTGTCTCTACCTTGCTAAGCCCTAGGGGTATCTTTGTGTTTTTATTTCTTGTTTCATCAACTACAAATAGCACCAATAGACAAGGATTTGTATAGCTTCTTTGTTTTCCAGTTGCAGAAGCAAAACTGGGAACAGTGCCCCAAATCTGCTGGGACAGAATCCTTTCCGGTTCCTTCCTGCTTGCCCTAGCACTCACCTGAAAGGCACCATCCACTACTCTCTGCAGGGTTCCCTGCCCCTCTGCCCACACCCACCCATCCAATGTAGTGTCCTCAGCTGTTCTGCTGACCTTCCAGCTGGGATCCCCTGTAGTTTAGGCAATGAGGAAGGAGAGATGATGGGCTTGTTCACTGTGGGAGAGAGATGATGAGGTCAATTCCCTGGGCATTTAGCCACGTTAAATGCAGCATATTTGTTGGAATTATTCATTCAACTGAGAAGGTAGGAAATAGGTACTATCTCATTTAACTCTCTCTTCAATGCCATGAAAAGTGCCTTATCATCTTTTTGTACAAGTAGGAAGACAGAGGCACAGGGAAATTCAGCAAATTGTCCAGAGGCACACAGGTTGTTAAAGGTGGAGCAAGGGGCACACCTGGGCATGGGATACACCTGTGCATCACCCTTTTTATTGTTTCAATGGCATCTGTCAGAGCCAGTAATTATCTTGGTGACTTTCCTAATGCCCACCTTCCCCCATGAGAATGTCAACCCCAAGGAAAGAGTTCTGCATTTTATCTTCCTCACTTGACACAGTACTTGGCATAGAATGAGTGCTCAAGAAATTGTTATAATAGCCTGTAAAGAAGGACAGAATCTGGATAGGGTGACCATGGAGGCATCTCTGAGAATGTAATATTATTTTTTGCATTTTTTATTTTGATAAAATATACATAACAAAAAATTACCATTTTAACCATTTTTAAATGTCATGTTCAATGACATTAAATGCATTCACATTGTTGTGCAACTATCACCACCATCCATCTCCAGAACATTTTTGTCTTCCCAAACTGAAAGTCTGTGCCCATTAAACACTAACTCCCCATTATCCCTTCTCCCAGCCCCTAGAAACTATCATTCTACTTTCTGTCTCTATGAATTTGACTACTCTAGAAACCTTATGTAGGTAGAATTATGAGTATTTGTCTTTTTTCGACTGGCTTACTTCATTTAACAAAATGTCCTCAAGGTTTATTCATGTTGTAACGTGTGTCAGAATTCTCTTCCTTTTTAAAGACTGAATAATATTCCCTTGTATGGATAGACTACATTTAGTTTATCTATTCATCTGTCAAACATTTAAGTTGCTTCCACCTCTTAGCTATTATGAATAATGCTGTTATGAACATGGGTGTGCAAATATCTCTTTGAGTTCCTGCATACAAATTTTGGGATGTATACTCAGAAGTGGAATTGCTAGATCATATGGTAATTCTATTTTTAATTTTTCAAGGAATTTCCATACTGTTTTCCACAGCACTGCACCATTTTACATTCCCAGCAATAGTGCACAAGGGTTCTAATGTTGCCACATCCTCACGAACTTGCTATTTTCTGCTGTTTTTAAAGTAGCCATCCTAGTGGGTGCGAGGTGGAGGAAGTGACATCTGAGCAGATACCAGGAGGAAGGTGGGGTGTCACACGCAGGGGTATATGAGTAAGAACTGCTGTGTTCAAGGAACTGAAGGACCCCTTAGAGGACAGAGAGAGAGAAGAGGGACCTGGGCTTGGAGAGGTGGGCAGAGGCCTGACTATTCAGAGTTCTGTAGGCCATGGTGAGATGTTCGAATTTTATATGAACTGATTAGAGAATTTGAAGTTGGGCAGTGGCACCATCTGGTTTCCATTTTTAAAAGATCTTGCTGGTTGTCAGGTCATATTTTGGTTATTTACTGTTATATAACAAAGTACCCCCAAACTAAGGGCTTTAAAATAGGCATTTTGTTTTACTGACAATTCTATGGGTTAGGACTCTGGGGAGGGCTGAGTTGGATAGTTCCTTTCAGCTCCACATAGTATTAGATGAGTCCGGCTTCTTCATCTCATGTCTGGTGCTTGGTGCTCCTTAGCCTTTCTCTCTCCTCCATTGAAAAAGTGGTGTCTCATCATTCAGGCCTTCCTCATGGGACTTGAGCTTTTGCACACGGTGGGCTCAAGGGAAGTGGCACTTCTTACACTACAGAACTGGAAGCCGACAGGCCATGCAAGAGCTATGTTGAGCACCAGCACAGCATCATTTCTGGCACATTCTATCAGCCAAAGGAGTCACAAAGCCTGCCTGGATCCAAGGGGTGGAGAGACAGAGTTCACTCTTCATGGAGGGTGGGTTGGCAAAGCCACAATGTGGAGGAATCCTGGGATAGGGGATAGTGTGGCATCCCAGGGCGGTGGATGGATGGTGGGTTAGAGTGAGGTATACCCAGTGGCTGTTAGTTGAGGAAGAGCTGAGAATGCTGGACATAAGCTGGTGGCTGTGAGAAGAAAAGTGGATAAATTAGATTCAGGAGGCAGCAGCCACAGAATTTGATAATCAAGTAGATAGGTGAGGGAGAGAAAGAGGTTAAGAGAGATTCCCAAGTTTTAGACTCAAGTCACTGAATTAACTATGCCTTTTATTTTCTAATACTTTGACATCCTGGGGGGAGTGCCCCTCCCATAGTTAGTTAATTTCTAGAGGTAGTAAAGGACTCATCTTTGAATGTGATTTTTTAAATACTAACCAACCAGTCTAGAGCCCACATATTCCCACCTCCTCTATGCAGCTTTCAGACTCAGGACCACTGTCTACCTGCCGCAATCACCCAGGACCAAGTACTAGACAACATGGACACCTCCATACCCCAGAGTCCTGAAATTAATCAAACCAGATGATTCCAAACCTGATCGTCTTGCTCATCTGTTCCTTCCTGCAGAAACTACAATAAAGGCTCTTGCTCACATTTGCCTGTCCCCCAGCCTCCTGACTGACCCTGGGGCTCTCCAGTGTGGCCCCTGTGGTGTGACATGCCTCCTTCTCTTGGGATCTGGGAGTATAACAAGTTACTTTTTCAATGGCAGTTGTTTCCTGATCTGTCGACCTCACCATATATGGATAATAATAATGCTTGTATTTTATAATAGCCACTGTAATCAAGGCACCCTGGGTATGTGCATTGGGGGAGGGATGCCTTCTTTGGTTTCCGAGGCTGGAAGAGAAAGGGCAGAGAAAACCTGTGCTCATGGGGTTGAGTCAACCCAAACCCTCTCACCCATATCTGTCCATTTCTTTGGCAGAAGAATGTTCCCATAACAACCAAGTAACAATGGCCATTCTCCAACATGTGGGCTCCATTAGGAATTGAAAGATGGAGAGGAGGTGAATGGCTTCTTTCTCTTAATAAAAAGAAAATATATAACTTTAGTTTCATTTACATTAAAAAAAACAACTAGGAGAAATTGTAGATATCCCACATTCTCCCATCTCTAACAAAATGACTATTTTCTTTTCTCAGGACCTATGCTTTTACTTATTTGTTCAATGGACATTTCTATTTTCCTCCACTACAACCACAATGTGCATGGTTGTATGCTGGCCATGGGGAGGGTGGGTGGTGATCATCCAGTTATTACCACATTGAGACCTTTCTCTGGATCTCCATGGTTTCCTGGCTGGTGGTTTTTAATGGCATTGTGCTGTCGTGGAGTGGAGCAGGGTGGGTGCTTCTTACCTTCAGCTGTTGTGTACAGTGGGATGGTGGCCTCAGCCAAGGAGGGACGTCCAGAAACAGAGCCGGGTCCAAACATGCCATGAGCAAACATGCCCTTGTTGGGCTGCCAGATCCAAGGGAGGGGTCTGAGGGTGCAACCAAGTCCAGGAGCCAACTCACTGCGGGTGACAGAGCTGGGCGAGTGGCTGCCAGGGTGGACAGGAGCCTGTAGCCAGCTGCTCCCAGGTTATATTTAGATGCTGCTGTCCATGATAGCAGGAGCACTGTGGCATATGAAACAGATGCATCATATGCTGCCTAAGTGGTCCTGGCATTGAGCATGTTGGTAACTTCTCATTTGGGGATGTTATTTTAAAATTTCTCAACAAAGAAAAAGGCGGGAGGGCGGGCAGGCAGGAGGAACTGTTATAGAATAAAAGAAACTTAAAAGAAGCAGATTGACCAAACACAATGCATCACCATTTTTTACATCCCGACTCCAACAAACCAATTCTAAAAGCTTGAACTTTAAAGTTATCTAAAGACATTTGGAAAAAATTGAACATGGACTGTGAATTAAAAGATATTAAAAATTTATTAATTTTGAGGGGCATAATGATATTGTGATTAGATTTTTCAAAAGTCCTTATCTACTAGAGATGCAAATTAAAGTATTTATGGACAAAATGAAATAATGTCTGGAATTTGCCTTCCAAAACCTTAAAAAATGTTAGTGTGTGTTCAGTGTTCAGTGTGTGTGTGTGTGTGTGTGTGTGTGTGTGTGTGTGTATGCATGTGTGCGTGCATTGAGTGTGGGGGAGATGAAACTATTGGCTGTGAGCTGATAACAGTGGAAGCTGGGGGATGACACATGGGCTCATTATCCTATTCTCTCTAATTTTGTGTAGGTTTGACATTTTCCTTCATAAAATGGTAAAAAGTGCTTCAATCAATACATTTTAGTTCATGGATATTTTCACTCCTTTAGGTTTGTTTTCTGAGGAATTATCCCTACAGCTGGGATTACAGGATCTAGGGCTCTGACATGTGCCATCAAAATCATTTACTCTTCAATAAGACAGTGCTGGTTTACGTGGCTGTGAGCATGGGAATGGGAGTCTGGGGGTGGGGTGGAGTTGGGGTGCATGTGCACCTTTGCTGGGCAGCCTTGCCAGCACTTATTTTAAGTTTCAACTTTCACTAATTCAATAGGTATAAAGTATTATTATTTTAGTTATTTCATTTCCAGCCCTTTGAATGTGGGAGTGGTAAGAAATTTGCCCCTGGTTAGCCACTAGCTGCTTTTCCTCCTGGCCCCTGGCCCTTCACACAGTTACCTGTGGGATCTTTGGTGTTAATAATCCTAAATATCTTCCAAAGCTTCAAGTTTCCATTAGATTTCCTATGACAGTATTGGATATAATCAGATCTTTAATTTATCTAAAGTTAACTGAGTCTATAGTATAATGTATTGAGTCTGTTTTTCCCCAAAATTGATCTCCAGATAACTCAATATCATTTTGTAAATTGCTTTTCCCTTCATCATCATTTTGTCTTGACTATTGTGTGTATGATGAACTCCTCCTGTATCTGATAGGAGTCTGTTTCAAGGCTCTGAATTCTTTCTCTATTCTCATCTCTATTTGGGGGCTAGCACCACACACTGTGTCAGTCATTGTTACAGTAGAGTGTATCTTGAGCTCTAGCAATCCTGGGCTTTATTCCCAGGTCCATCGAACACTTCCTTGGCTCCTTCCTCTCCGCATAGTCCCCAATGCCTTGGATCTGGAGTTAGGAAATTCCATCTAAATTCCAGTTTTGCCACCAGTTGAGTGTCTTTGGACAGGTCCCATAGCCTCTCTGAGACTCACCTGTAAGAAGGGGCAACATGTGACTTGATATGCAGATGAGATGCCTGCACATAATAGGTGCTCAGCACATGCTTGCACTTTGGAATTTAAAACCTGTCCCTGGGGGTAACTGAGTCTACAACTTGGGTGGACTTAAGCGGGGTTGAGGGTGTCTCCTCCACTCCTCTTGTCAATGGTGGAAACACCCTGATGAGGGATTTTCAGTCTGCAAAGCTAGAAATTGGTACTGGTTCAGGTGCAGAGCACTGAGGCACTTCATACCCATGTGAGCTATAGCTGTTCTCAGCCCTGTTTCCATGGTTACTACCTCAGGATGAGGTCACTTTCTTGCTTGCAGGCTGGGAAACACTCAGGCACTCTGCCAAGGAGGCCCGCCTGGCATGCAGCCATCACTGTGTCTGGCCACAGGGCAATATGGGCTAGGTTGTATGTCCCTCCTGGACAGCAGGGGTGGGCCAAAGGACACAGGTGAGGAATGTCACTGAGCAGAACCAGAGAATCAAGGTTGTTCAGCTGGGGTCAGATAGTGTGTCAATTCTAGTCTCCAAAAAGCATACTCTACAATAAAATGAGACATGCAAGAGGATGTCTCATCCCCCATGGAGGATGAGAAGAGGAAGTGGGAGCAGAAGCAAGCAGGAGAGCCTTAGCTTGGGTGCAGGACTTATACCTGGGAAAGGAGAGGGGAAAGGAGAGAGGACTGGGAGGAAGAGCCTCAGAGTGCAGTGAAGCCTGGAGATACCTTGGCCATGCTCATGGGGAGCCCCAGAGCCCAGATTGCCCATGGGGTTCTTGGGTTGGGAAGGAAGCTTCAGCACCTGCTGTGCTTAGTCCTTGGCCTCCATGTGAAAGCGCACCAGATCATAAAGGTGTGGGAGCTGCAGGCTGTTGGCCAACTACATTTCTCCCAGCAGGCCCACGCCTGGAGGCAGCAAGAGCTGCCTCTTGCCCACCACACGGCCTTCAAGGGTCCCTGCCCCTCCTCTTTGGTGCTGACATGGTGAGGAAGATGACATCATGTCAAGCCCAGGGAGGGCTGTTACCCTTCCTAACTCTCCCACTCCTATTCAGGGAGAAGCTGGTGGCTACACAGATGGTTCCCAGGACACTGTTATGATGAAGGGCCCTAGGGCTGTGCTGGGGATTCTGGGGCATGAGCTCATGGAGAAGAGGCTCTGCCCTCGCAGTCTGCCAGAGGGAAAATGGGAGATGTGTGAGAGTATGGGCAGAGAGGTGCTGTGTGACCATGTGGAGAGATTTTTGTGGAGGTACAAGTGAAGGGATGTCTCCTGAGTGCTGGGCCGAGAACTGGGCTATGGATAGTGGGAGAATTTGGAGGGGAAGAGGCAGAGGAACGTGAAGCAGGATGCTAGAAAAAGGAAATATTTGAGCAAGTAGTGCTTGGTCCATGATAGGAGGTGGCTGGGCAGGAAGGGTAGAGCCAAATAATGGAGGGCTGGGCATTCAGGAATTGAGAAGGTGCTGTGGAGAATTGTTCTAGAGAAATTCAGGGAGAGTGTTAATGAGCATTTGTAGTATGCCTACTGTTGACCTGTCAAGAGGAATGAAGACATTCTTTCTCAAGGGATCCCCTCCATTGGCTTCTGACTCATCTTGAATGGTACCTGGTCTACTTTGCTGCAGCTTCACAGAATTCTCTCTTCTGAAGTGCTCAGAGCTTTTGCACTTGCTGTTCCCTCTGCCCACAATGCTTTTCCCATGTGAGCCTCTGCTCATCTTTCAGTATTTTGCCCAGAAGTCCCCTCCTCTCTGATCATGCCTTTTAAGGAACCTTACCCAATAGTCTCTCCCTACTATTACATCTGGCCGTCCTTATAATACTTATCTGGCTGTCTTTATAATACTTATCACAACCTCTAAATTTGCTGATAATTTTTTTGGTTTATTCGTTTCTTTTCTGCCTCTCCCCACAGGTTTGTCAGCAATAAGAATGCAGGGACTTTGGTTTACCACTGTAGCCCCAGCTACTAAACCATGCCTGGCACAGTAGGTGCCTCATAGATCTTTGTGGAGTGAGTGAATCCATGGTGCTTTTAAATCCTTCCCCCGTGGAGATGGAGGATTGCCCACTTAATGTTCCATGAGGAAGCAGAGAGTCACTGTTCTGTGACATGGCAGGGAGGGAATGTGGATTGGATTTTCAGAGGACCATGTGAGGACTGCTCACATAAACACTTCCTGGACAAGCAGCCTAGCATGGGAACAGTCCCTCTTGTGGGCATTGTGAGAGTGAGGAAACAACACCAGTGAAAATACCCTGCACTGGGTCAGTCCCTGTTAGCTTCTCCTCTCCCTCCCCCATGCCATATCTGGATGTCCCAATCTATCCTGCTCCATGGTAGCTGCCCTTCTGACAGAAAGCCACAGGCCTCTGTGCTGGCCTGGGAGAAGACCCGAGCACGCCGCTTCTCTGAAGGGTGGGAGATGTGTGAGGAATTTATGGGATGGCACTCAAAATGAAAAGTGATTCAGTCCAATCCCAGGGTGGCATGAGGCTTCCTGGAGCCTGGCTAAGTGGGTCGAGTGGTGATCAGCATTGCAAATCTATTAGCCTGCTCTCAGCATCTGGGGCTGCTGCATGCATGAGTCATTGGGAGAGGGAGCCAGGAAGCTAAGCGGCCAGCCGGCTGCTCATCAATTATATTCCCCTCCGTTTAATTAAGACATAAAACATCACCTTGTGTGTCTGTGAGAGGATCTGGACATGCTGCTGGAGACGTGGCAGCCGCGGCAGGCAGCCCCCTGCCTCCCCACTTCAGACACCTGTCAGGCGGAGAGGCAACCAGCAAGTCACACTGTCCATTTTCCTACCCAGGATGCAGCATTCCTGATAGAGGCTGTCTGCTTGTATGTTGCCAGCGACATGCAGCTCACTACCCCATCCCTCTGCTGATCCATGCAGACCAGGTAGGCAAAGTGGTTGGTGCATGGCCTCTGGAGCTGGCTGCCTGGGGTTAGATTACTTGGCTGTGTAAACTTGGACAATTCCTAGCCTCTCTGTGCCTCATTTTCTCCATCTATATGTGGAGAGACAGGAATAGTATCTGTGGGTTATTTCGAGGGTTGAGTGAGTTAATGCTCACAGGGCACTTGAACCAGAGCCTAGAACATAAACACCTTCTCTGCACTGGCAGCTGGAACACCCTCTGGCCTCCCATCCCTCTGCCTGTTAACTCTGCTTTGACAGTTCCCTCCACCTGGCCCTCAGCCTGTGGACCATATGCCCGGGCCTCAAGTGACCTCAGAGCCACACACGAGATGCTGGGTCCAGCTCAACCTCTGGACTGGGAAACTTGAGGACAGAGTCCAGCTCAATTCACCCTCACTTCTTTAATGCCTATCACAAGCCCTTGAACAGGCACAGGGACAGCAGGTTTCCTGAAGAGATGGATGAATGAATGAATGAATGAATGAATGAATGAATTCTTGGACTTTTTGGGTCTCACAGAGTAAGATAAAAGGAGATGATGTGTTAGAAAATTGCCAGCCTTGGCATTAGGTAGATCCACTTGGAATTCTACTTCCCTCTTGAAGCCCTCTATATCTCTGAGCCTCGGTGTTCTCATCTGCAAAATGGGTGCCACATGAGTGCCCTTAGTCACCTTTTCCATATCTGGTTTTTGCTTCTTCTTCCTTATTTTGTGGGAGAAGCAGCTATTGTCTCCTCACAGGTGAAAAAAGCATCCTTTTTCCAGGCTCCCTTGCATCTGGGGGCAGCCACAGGACACCAACCTGTCAATGAAATGTCAGCAGGGTCTTCTGGGGGCTCTGGGAATTCAAGTCTGATACTGGACCCTCTTTCCTTACTTCTTGCCTTAAACTCAAATGTGATGTCTGAGGCCATGGGCATGGGGAACAAAGCCAGTCTGCAGGGGAAGGCAGGGCAGAGATGGAAAAAACAGTGAAACAGAGCTGCCCTCTGCCCCTCTGGACTCCTCACTGCATGACAACAAACCTCTGTGTGTTTAAACCTCAACACATTAGTGTCTTCTGTTTCTTAGAGCTGAGTGCCTTCCTAACGAGTGCTGTGATGTCACCACACATAGGGCACATAGCACCCATACTCTGCACAGAGTAAGTACTCAACAAACATGTGTATTAGTTCACATCCAGCTAGGCTCATTGTTATGCTGACCTGCATGGTGAAGCTCCACTCTGACAGAACTGGCCACAGAATGTGCCCCAGCCACAGCCTGCCCTCCAGGACTGAGCCAGAATCCATTAGCGCCAAGTGGCCCCAGGAGAAGGAGAGCAAAGTGTGCTGTGGACCCAGCAAGAGTCACTTGCTGCTCAATTTGGGAAAGTTTTGTAGAAGCTTTGGCCTACCAGCTGATCCTGGCAGATGGGCATGGCTTTGTCACAAGAAAATGAGAGGGATGAGCATTTGGGTGGAAGGGACTATAGGTAGGGAAGCCCAGGGCAGCACCTCTTTTTACTAGGCACATGGGGCATGGAAGGGATGTGGGAGGCCATGAGGGAGAGTCAGGTCTTTGTGGGAGCAATCTTGGCACCAGACTTCATTCTGTAAACCAGCATTTCTCCAACTTCCTTTCACAGTGTATTTGGTCACATGTTCTCTTCAATTCTGTTCACTTTAAAAAACCCAAACAAAGGTGGGTCTCCACAAAAAAATGGAAAGCTGATTCCACTTGCTATCACGAGAAGGTAAGTGTAAATCAAACACAATGAACGTCTGTAATAGTAATCAGTTCTAGCTAGCATTTTCAACCTGCCAAGCCTCTATGCCTGATGCCTGACCTTTCTCTCTGTCAAAAAGGGAGGTTAATGTGTGTTAGAGAGCTGTTAAAGACAGTTTAGAAGCAAACTGAGACTTTCTGAGGGATACAATAAGTAAGATTAAGGAAAAGAATTAAAAGGAACTTGATGTCCTCATAACGTGATACCTGACTTAATGCCAATAGATGCATAACCAATGGCAGAGCCTCTGAGGACTATGAGGCCAAGAAGCGTTCTGAGCAAGAGGAAAATATAATCAGTGAGTATGTTACTGGGTTGACATAATCTGATTCATGGAGGGTAAACAGAAATACAAGATCCTTCTGAAAGTGGAGGGGATCTTATGAAGGAGCAGAAGGCAAAGCGATTTCTCCATCTCCTTCTGCCATCTGAGGGCCAAATTCTGCCTCAACAGCTGGGTGTGAGGTTCTGTTCCTATCTTAATTCCCTTTCTCCCTGGGTGGGAATTATCCTCAGATGAGTGGGAAGGGCCCACATGGGTCATGTAAATGGAGATTGAGATGGGAGAGAACACCAGACAGATTTCAGAACTTCTGATCCCAGATTGTGCCCCAGGGAACACCTCTCCCAGAACCAACATTCTTCCAGCCTTTCTATCTTTAAAAGGGTAGATTGGAGAGGAGTCTGTGAGCTGGAGAAGATAAGCCACAGGAAAAATTTTAGGGTGGACATTACACACACAGTTTGAGAACACTTAGAGGCAAAGGACTGATCACTAGGGGTTCACAGGACTCACTAAGAACATTTCAATGGCAAATCAGTATCATTTGCCACAAGTAGATGACACCCATCAAATAAATACAAGAGAACAAAACAGTGCCACTCACTAGATGTTAGCTCTGTTTGCCATTAATCTCCATTTATGACACTTTCATATAGTTTAAAAGGAGTTTTCTTTTGATATGAAGAGAGAAGACATTTCAAGACGACAGTTAATATCACTCAAGATTCTCATGGGTAGTCAAGAGTTAAAGAAGGTTCTCAGTTATGACCATTTTTTATTTTTATTTTTACTATTTTTACTATAGTATAATTGATATATAACATTAATTTTGACATAATAATTCAATATTTGTATATATTGTGTAATGATCATCACAATAAGTATAGTTACCATCTGTCAACTTACACAGTCACAAAAATTTTTTCCTTGCAATGAGATCTTTTAAGATTTACCCTTAGCAACTTTTAAATATGCAATACAGTATTATTAGCAATAGTCACCATGCTGTACATTAGATCCTCATGATTTATTTATTTTATAACTGAAAGTTTGTAATTTTTGACTCCCTTTACCCATTTCTCCCATCCCACCCCATCTTTGTGTGACTATTTTTATAAACATTTATTTTTGGGTAAATTCCGACTAATGCAATAACACAAGAAACTGAAACGGGAAGTATAACTTCTGTAAACAAGTAGACAAAATGATCATTAATCAATGTGCATACAATTACATTCCCTTGAATAGAAAATTCAGCAGTTTAAGGGGTTCCTGCAAGTAGCTGAATAAAAGATAATTATACCCAAGTAAATAGCTTACTATAAACAAAAATAGCCAGTTAAAAATTTATGATAGACAAAGAGTGTGGCATCTAGAGCACCATTCACAGAAAGACTTGCTCCATCTGCTAGGAATGTGGTCAGCAGATGGCCTTCAGATGAAGTACCTCAGGGCAGAGAGCCACTTTGATCTAGGACAAAACCGTCCCAATGCTATACACATTCAGTGACAGAGGAGGGCAGGGGTCAGAGTCACCTCTGACAGGCTCCCTATGATGCCAGCATCACAATTCATCCTCTTTCTGTCCCATCCTGCTTCCTTCCCCTCCCTTCCATGGCATTGATCCCAGGAGTCAGCTTCCCAGAGAACCCCATATAAAACAAAAATGCAATGGAGAATGTCCCATTCACAATAGCAACAAAAAGTATGAAATAGTGAAGAATAAAATCTTAAGTGACTTTCATAAGGAAAATTAAAAGCAAGACAGAGATCCCAGCTCAGGACAATAAGCTATAAAATGTTAGAGTCACCCCTTTTGGTGCTAAACCCATACCAGGAATGAAAATCTTCAACGATTTAATACTGAAAACACTACCCCCCTACAGACAAGAAGGAGATTCCATGATGGACCTAAAAAATGTGAGGAATCCCCCAAATGCAGAGTAGTGGGATTATATGGCAGAGAAAACTACTGCCTAACCAGGGTGAGGGTCTTTGCCAGAGCAGAGGAGCACAGGCAGGGTCAGCAGGTGTCTGAGAAATGCCAGTGCCATCTTCAGCAAAGGGAAGAACCACATTCAAGTTTCTAATAGACTAATCTTCAGGAATTTCTAGAAGCTATCATTTAAAAACCACTAAACATGATCACTAGTGTTATCACAGATAAAGA
This sequence comes from Pteropus medius, assembly GCF_902729225.1. Classification (NCBI taxonomy): domain Eukaryota; kingdom Metazoa; phylum Chordata; class Mammalia; order Chiroptera; family Pteropodidae; genus Pteropus; species Pteropus medius. The sequence continues at coordinate 1,637,892 of NW_024351546.1, forward strand.
CTACTACTTCACCTATAAAACAAAGACAGAGGGTTAAGAAAAAGAACCAAATAGAGATTATGGAAATGAAATATATAATATTTCATATAAAAGACTAATAGATGGGGCACATTGCAGAACAATGCAGCACAAAGCATTAAATAGGCAGAAAGTATGAAAGAACAGTTAGGGAACATTGAATCTGGAAGTTCCAATATCCATGTAGTGGGGTTCCAGAATGGAAGAAAAGAAGGACTAGATAGGAAGCAATATTTAAAAAAAATAAGATTGAGAATCTGTTGAATAGGAGAAATAAATTAATCTTCAGATTTCAGGAACACATGAAGTGCTGAGAAGCACAAACCACCATAAAACAAAAAGCAGACACATTGTGATAAAATTTCTTTACCCCAAGGATAAAAACTCAACCCTAAGAGTTACCAGCAGAAAATATGGACTATCTACAAAGAATGAGATTCAGATGAAATCAGCAATAGAAAAAACAATAAGATAAAAGAAAGGCTGTCTTCCAAGTGCCAAGACACGGGAACTCTGCATCTAGTCCCTATATCAAGCCGCACTATCAACAAAGACTGACCGGAGATGAAGATGTTTTTGTATATAAACGTTTTCAAAAGAGTTTGCTACCCTCACAGGCCTCACTGGAAAAATTAATACAACAGATTCTCCAGTAATTACAAGAAATTCAGGAGGAACTTGTGGAAGACGAGAAGCAATGGTAAGTGGAGACATGCATTATGAGTATTCAGTTTACAGAAATATTGATTAAAAATAGTCTTGAGATATGTGAAAGGAAAAGAGAGTGGTAAAATTTCTTGATGCCAAGAAAACAGTCTCTGTTGAGGAAGAATAATGGTATTGATTCATTCAATTAAAAGTAGCAAATGTGAATGGATTAAACATGTCTATTAAAAGATAAAGACTGACAGATAAATATTAGCAGGAGAAGGAGGGTGTAGAAGTAGTAGTATAGGACAAAAGAGAATACAAGATAAAATCATTTTAAAGTTAGAGACAATGGATTAGTCATGTTCCAGAAAGAAACATTTGGAGGGTTAACAGAAGAGGGTTAATGAAATAACAAGTTTATTTACAAAAGTATTGGTAGGGCTGAAGGAACAAGAGATGATGAGGCTCCCAGGTACTAGCCTAGGTCTGCGGAGGAAGGGAAGAGGGCAATGGTCCAGGGGCCCAGAGGCAGTTTCTATTGTAGAAGAGGGGCAGTTGTTTGGTCTTCAATAAGAAATGCAGCTTCAACCAGCCCACAGCCCTGCAGGAGGCAAGTGGGTCTGAGTAGGAGCTAGGGTGTGTGTGTGTGTCTTGGGAGGTGGTGGCCCAGAACCTGAGCTCACACCCTTCTGCCTTCTGGTCTCCTGGAAGCCTGAGAGGGCAGGGATCTGGGGGATGCAGTGTATTGAGGCCAGCCTCGGGTTCACTGAAAAGGGCAGAGAAAGGAGGGCCTGGAGATGCAAGTAGAAAATCAATACCAAGACGTACATTTCATACTGATAAAAGAAGCAACCGTGGAGAAAATATAACAAGCAAAACTCTCAGTACATGCAATAACAAACTTGAAAATATAAAGCCAAAAAGAAAAAAAGAGAGAGAGAGAAAGAGAGAGAACTATAGGAGTCATGGGACAATCTATACAGCTGTCTCATGAATAGATCATGTGGAAACAGTGAGAACATCAGAAATCTTCATGATATAATCAAACCAGTATCAATTAAAATAATGAAGTAAGATATTACTAATTAGAAGGAATTATAGTTTCCGATAACACTGGAGTTGATAAGTGGACTCAAGGGTGGCAAGACTGGAGCCACTCAGTGAAAAAAAGATTCTGAGAGATTAATGTATTTTTGGAGAAACAATACAGATGTTAGTTAACATTAGAATTTAAATATCTCTGTGTGTTAACAATTTAAAGATAATTGCTATAAGAACAGAAATAAAAGGTATAACTTCCAAAGAAGTAGAGAGGGAAAATGGAACAAAAGAAATTAAGAGATCCAATGACTGTCAGAATGAGGAAAATAGTGAAAAACATAGTAAACAGAAAAAAAAAAACCTGGAAAGAATAAATCTGACTAGATTATATTCATCTATTAACAAAGATTCTCTAATTGCATTGAAACACAAAATCCGGCTATACTTTGTTTACAAGAGATTCATCTAAAATGCAGTCAACGAGAAATGGGAAAAAAGAATACAAAAGATGCAGTATACAAATGACAAAATATAAGTGTAACAAAATTATGTGGGAAAATGTAATCGAGGGTAAAAGTATTAAAAAATACAAAGAAATAGGCACATTTCACCAAGAATAAATCACCTCTATTGGCCTAAAGAAGCAGCTTCAAAATATATAAATAAAAACAACACACCCTTCTCAGAAAGGGACAGATAAAGTAGAAAAACAAGAGAGGAAGGGTTCATTTAATGTGGCTGAAAATCTTGACAACAGTCTTAGCACATGCACTTACTTGTTTTATATGCTCTAGGGGTGCAGATCAGAGATGTCAGAGCCAAGGAGGGAACCCCTCTCTGAAATGGGAGCAGTAACCACCAGAGAGAGAACCCCAGCACCAGCACAAATTCACATACAGGGCTGGGGAGACTGGCTCCTATCTCTGCAGCCTCCTCTGTCTCCTGAATGGACCTTTGGGGTGGAGCTGGACAGGAAGTGCCCCTCTCCTTTGTGCCTTTCTCAGCTCACAGCAGAACTGTTTCTTTACTTTTCAGCTTTTTGTGCTTGAGAGAGCTCTGAAAGTAATATAGTTTAAGAATTAGCCTCACAATAGTGTCGGCCCACTTATTTCACCATGTTATTACCTGGATCCCACTTATTTACATGGGGTGGGGCAATCTCACAGTAGAAAGTGGGCATGAGATGGGGTCACAAGTTAGGGCAGAGGCTCTTCCTGGGCCCAAAGAGTAGCCCTAGCATTTCGCATTTCTAAATTTGAATAAATTTTAAAAGAGTTGCCACCAAATTGACTTGAGGGCTTATAGACCTCTGATGAACACACTTCCTTCTTATAACTGCAGTGGCTGCCCCTTGCTGGGACTGGGGGTTGGAAGTACAGACCTGCCAGAGGGCCTGGGGTGTCAACAGACTGCTGGTCCAGCTCCATCTCCCCAACATCCCTTGACTCCTGGGTCCAGCCAGCTGTGGGCTCCTGGAAGGGTCTGTTTCTCTGCTGGGGACTTGGCAGCTGGGCTTCCCTCTGCTCCTTCTCCCAAACGGGTTGATTCTCACTCCACCTCCAGACCAGCTCCAAGTCTCCTCATCAGTCATCTCTCCCTGACCTCTCATAATGAAGGAAGTTATATATCCTGGCCTCTCTCCTTTCCAATATTCAATCCAATTCCATCTGTACCTTTGTTTCTGGAATAAACAAATTACTGTATTAATCTGACCAACTTCTCACCTATGATTGAGTCATGGGGAGCATACAACATTTGACAGTGAATGTTGATCCTATACGCCCTTCACACCAGGTCAAAGTTCCTTCCCTCTCCCTCCTCCTTTTCCTCTCATCCCTACTTGTAATATCTGGGCACCTCTATTCCTAGGGGAAAGCAAAATTGTAGGGTGGGAGCTATGGCTGCTTGAGCCTATAGTTCATCACTTTATTGTCCTGGAATGTTCAAGGCCAATCCTTCTATGCACAGAGCCAAAGAAGGACATCCCAGGCAGGTGTTTGAAGGGTGACAAGCAGATTTTGTTGACTGGGTCGGATGGGGTACCCCATTTGGCTCTGGGGGTGGGTTGTCACTCTATTCTGGACAGAGGGCCAGTGTGGCCCATCATTCCCATGGCCCTGATTCCTTGCATCTCCCCTTTGCTCAGCAGCTAAGCCTCCCTAACTGTTCTCTCCCCACATGCCTCTTACAGATTACTCCCTCTTTCTGTGCCCTCTTGGATGCCCTCCTAGCCTTCCCCCTGTATCTACTACTCCCACCCCAAACTTCCATTAGGATCACGATGATTTCTATCCTGGAGACCCCAGCCTACAAATGGTGCCCATGCCTCAGATATGACCAGTATCCTGGCTGCTTGCCTCCCCAACCCCCATTTTAGTCTATGAATTTTGGGATTGGGGTGTTCTGCCAAATTGATCTCTAAGCTTCCATTATGCCCTAACAATGCACTGGAATGGGTTTATCTCCATAGCTTGCGAAACACCATATAGAATAAAAAATTTTACATTTTACTAAATAAATTCATTAAAGCCAACCTTCCATTCATTCTTAAACTTTTATTTTCTTTGTTAATGAGCTGAACAACTTTTTATTAGTTAGTTGGCTTCTCAGCCCTCATAGAAACCTGACAGGTACCCAGTAGCCCCAGCTCCATGGCAAACTTTAGGTCTAACTGAGAAGCCAACCTGTAACCAGCCTCATCATGGAAGTACTTCATGTGTCACTGGATGGGATGCCCACCACATGCCCAATTCTTTAGACTCACATGTGGGTGCCCTTTGGCAGTCATCCCTGGGTGAGGCATCCCCCTCCAACTGCCTCAGAGCCTTCAGTCTGGCTTTGGGGCATCTCCAGCTTTGATCTCCACAAGAGAAGCCAGCATTTGGCTATGTCGGCCTCATGTGTATTTGTTACCGCAGGGCCCCCCACCTCTGTGAACCTTAGTCCCTTCAACTCTGAGTAGGGATGCTGCCTCTGGTCACTGTACCCAGGTGGGATGGCAACCAGCTTAGCCTTCCTGTTACAGTAGGAAAGGGGGTGGCTGTCCAGAGGATCTTCCCACTTGAAGAGGTGCCAAGCCCCTCCATCAGTTTGGACCTCCAGGTGCAACATTGGGGCACCTGGGCTTTCCTCCAGCCCAGAACTCTGTCCTCTGCTCCCTTTCCCTAGCATATACATCTTCAGCCCAAACACTGAAGATGTATATGCTAGGGAAAGGGAGCAGAGGACAGGTGGCTGGAAAATCTGAAGGTGGCTGGAAAATCCAGCCTATGATAGGGTGTCAGAAGGATTGCAGAAGGTATGGAGGGGGAAGGAGCCCCAGTTAGGAGAACCTCAACTGGAGGGGTAGGGTGAGCATGGGCTGGTGGATGGAGATGAGCTCTTCCTGTGAGGAGCCATGTGTGCTGAGCATTCATTAATTCTGCTCAGTCTTTGACCTGGAGTGAGTTCTTCTTCAAGAAAAGAGGAGTACCCTCCTCGAGCTTTTCATAGCTTCCCTCTAGGCTCTGTGATCTGGATGATACTTTCTCTAAAGAGGGTACGTATATGCATTTTATTTAGACCAAGACTTCTCTTGCATTGTGAAGATGCCTTTTTCCTTTGAGACTACCTGCAAAAGTCTGGACAAATTTAAGAGACTGCTGATGACAGGTGCACACATGACCACTCTAGGAGGTCACAGAGGGTGGGGCTGGCCTCAGGTGTTTGGGCTGCTTGGCCACTGCCTCCCACAGTGTCCCAAGGACCAGTCCGGACCAAGACTGGGAGCCCCTTCCTGTTATTAAAGTCCCTCACAGGCTGGCTCCACCAGGCACAACGCAGCACAGAGAACTGCAAATGTCACCTGCCAGCTAGCTCAGGGCCTCATAGAGGTGCTTGGCAGGGAGTATGAGGATGACATAGAACTTACATCCCCTACCCCCAAGCTGTGCAGTGCTCCCACTCACCCCCTCTCTTTTTACATTTATATATGAAGAATTTCAATGGTGTTAACCTAAAAATAAAAAAGCCTTTCAAAGTGAGAGGCATACAAGTATTTATCTGAGATCAATAAGAATAGCTATTCGGAAGCACAGATTCAGGCAGAAGCCCAAATAGTGCTCCAATTAGGAGACAAAGGCAAGAGGTATTTATGAGAAGGGAAACGAGAAGAGTTACATCAATAGAAGGAAGACATTTCTATTGGTGCAGATAACATGACATAGTGGTGTTAATTCTAAACAATGTTTTTAATTTTTAGTCCAGTGGTCATCAGTCTAGTAGTCATAATATATGCTTTCTTGTTATTTCTGCAAACAGTTCTTTTGGGACACAAAGTTGCTTAGGCCCAGTCCAAAAGTTATTTTGCCATTTTACCATTACAAAGGTTTGAGGCATAAGATATGCAAGGCAGTTCCTCTGGAATGGCAGCTCTGATTCTATTTTCAAGTGACTCCATTTATACTATTGTTTACAATGGTAAGGAGTAACACGAAGAATGGACACGCATACACTCTCCATCTGGATACTCTTGTTATTATTTTGCAATATTTATTTTATTTTTCTTTCTATTCACACGCACACAGGTACACTTACAAACAGTATAATCTATATCTCTATTTAATCTATCCATCCGTCTCCATCTGTCTGCCTGTCATTTCCCATCAATCTATTAAATCATTTCAAAGTAAGTTACAGATATCTGACACCTCTTCCTGTACCTCTAAAAAATAAGGGCATTTTTGTACATTATCATTTATCATTATCATACTTAACAAATGAAGAGTCCTCTAATATCTAATATTTGGAACACATTCAAGTATTTCCAGTTATTTTTTGGACTAGGATAGAGTACATGGCCATTTGCATACCCTGTTTTGTGATGTGATAGTTCCAGACTTTCCCCACTTTTTCTCTTGGGTTAGGGCTGTTTTATGTGTGTGTTTATAAAAAGTTCTTTATGTGTTCTTTATACAAATCTTTTGTCAGATACTAGTTTTGCTTATATTTTCTTTGTGGCTTTCTTTTTGACTTTTAAAATGGTATCTGTTGATTAATAGAAGTTCTTAATTTTATGGAAATTTAATTTATCAATGTTTTCTCTTTTAATTAGTGCTTTGAAAAATCTGTTTCATAATTTTTGTTTACTTCAAAGTCATGAATATATTCTCATAGGTTTTTTTCTTGGAGTTTTATTGTGTTGTTTCATATTTTCATCTCAAATTAATTTTTGAAATGTGTCGACTCTTGGCTTTTGGCATAGCAAATAGTGTATTTTAGTAAATGTTGTGTATTTAAGTTTTTTTGTGTATTTCTGTAGTCATTGGGTATAATATTCTATATGTGTCAACTAGGTCGGGTTAGTTAATCATTTTGTTAACATCTTCTATATTATTTTTTATGTCTCCTGTTCTATGAGTTATTGGGAGAGTTAAAACCTCCAACTGTGATTGTGAATTTTCCCATTTTACCTATTAGTGCTGTTAAACTTCGCTTTATATTTTAAAAGACATGCTATTAAGTATATTAAATTTAGAATTGTATTGTCTGGATGATTTGTCCCTTTTATTCTTATAAAATGTCAGATTTGATATCTTTCAATGCTTATGAAATTAAAATCTGTTTTGTCTGACATTAATTTATTTGTTCTTCTTTTGGTTAGTGTTTGCTTTACTTTCAATCACTTTCCTTATATTTAAATGTATCTCTTGTAAACCATGGATAGTTTTTAAAATCCAGCCTTCATTCATACTTAACATAATCACTGATACCATTGACCTTGTTCATTATCTCAGTGTTTGTGTTTCTTATCCTTAGACCTCTTTTTTCTGCACCTTTTATGATATTTAAGCATTTCTATTACTCCATTGTATCTCCTTCATTACTTTTTAGTTATACGTTAGTGTCACTTTTTGTGGTTACTCTAGAGACTAAAATATATACTCTTGATTGATTGCAGTCTACTTAATATAAATTGTACCATTTTCTGAATGAGTCATCCTCCCAACAGTTTAATTTCATTTTTCCTCTTCTAGCTTATGTCTTATTGTCATAATATATTTTATGTCTGTTTATGTGATAAATCTCATAAGACACTGTTAATGCGTTAGTCTTAAACAGTAATTATTTTTACACATTTGCCCATATATTTGTCTTTCCAGCATTCTTTCCTTCCTGACTTCTATATCTCCAACCAGAATAATTTTCTCTTTCTTCAATGCTTCTTTTGGTTCAGGGTGTCTTGTGAAGAATTATCTCAGTTTATGTTTGCCTGAACATATCTTCATTGGTCCTTCATTTTTAAAGGATATTTTGCTAACGCTTTTTGCAAGGTTGGCATTTTTTTTTCTTTTTGAAATTTAAAGCATCAATTCATTTTACTTTTTCAGTGGGATCTAAGTCTGAAGGAAGATTTTGGACAACTTGAAAGCAGGAGAAGTTCAAAGGGTTGTGAACACCCACATCAACATGTTCACTATGATTCATTTTTATTATTGATTGTAATTTATTTCCACTGCTTGAGAATGTGACCCATATAAAACTAATTCTTTTAAATTTATTGATATTACAAATCAAGTAAATTTTGTGAATTTACTCTCATGCCCACATGGTGATTCCAGAGTTCTACATATGTCCATCAGATCACATTTACTGATTGTGTGGCTCAACTCTCTTACATACTTAACTAATTTTTAGTTTGTCTGATCTTTCAGTTTCTTGGAGAGATGTGTGTTAGGTGCTTTATTAAGTTCAGCATTATTCCTTGTGTTCCTATTTTTCCAAAAGTTTTAAAACTCACAAATGCAGTGATATTTATCAGAGCTTTTCTGTATTTACTAAGTATCATTTTGTATTAAAATAATCATCAAAATAGTCACTTGTTATCTTCTGTAGCCTAATAATCTAGTGAATTATTTCATGTTGAAACATGAACCTGGCATTGCTGGGATAAACTATATCTGATTTTGTAATACATTTTGCATTTTGTTTGTTAATGTGTTATTTAAGATATTTTATGTAGAGGAAAAAGAACCTAAATATGTTTCTTGTGTTAACTTTACCAGTTTTGAATTCAAGGTAATAATAGACTCAAAAAATAAATTTCACAGCTTTTCCTCATTTTAACAATTTTGTTCTGGAGTGCATTCATAGAAAGTTTGGAAAATTCATCTGTAAAGCTGTCTGTGCCAGGAACATTTTAGTAGTAAGGGAGTCATCATTTCGTTTATCAAATTTATTTTCATATTAGTAGTTCATAAATTTCTTTTGTAGTTCTGTATTTTGCTCTCATCTTTCTTAATCAGTCTTTCTGATATTTTATTTATTTATTTTTGTTTAAAAAGAACTAGTGTTTAGGTTTGTTTACTCTTTGTTGTTACTCTACAATCATGGATTTCTGTCTTCATTTTTTTTTTTCATTTTGTTTTTATGAATTTGTTCTGTTGCTGTTTTTCTAATTTCTGTTAAATCTCAATATCTCTGGTCCCAACCCCCTTCCTCCTTATGATAAACCTAAAGCTTTATGATAAGCCTAAACCTACATTTTCCATGGAATACCTCTTTACGGTTGTCTCACGAATTTGGCAGGTTGTCTATTCATTATCACTTATTCAACAGGGTTGAGGAGCTCTTAGTGCCTCCATGGCTGATTGGGAGGTCAGTTTCCCCAGCTGAGCCTTGGGACATCAGCACTCAAATCTTACAGTGCAGGTCCTGCCTGAGTGAGGCTGAGGGTTCTCAGAGCATTTAGCCCTGAGCTTAGTGTTTGGGTCCCGAATCATCCTTTCCCTCTACTTTACCCCTGTTCAAATCCTTTACTCCATCACCACTACTCCTCCTATACACAAAGCCTACCACAGCACCCTGGTCATGCTCTTGGGTCACTCTGCAGTTAGACAGGACCCATAGCATATAGAATGTCCACCGTGGACTCTGCCTGGGATCCCATGTCAAGTCCTGAGCAAGTTCAAAATACCTGTTGTACCACTCTCAGTAGGAAGTCAGGTTATGTTGAGATATCCTTGTAGATAAAATGTGATTCTGCTTAGCCATTTAGGTGTAGTGGTGTTACTAAAAATGGCTGGCCACTAAATCTAGGGAATGCCCTTAAGACTCTAATTTAAAGTCAAAACTCACACTGGAGCCCAGTGGGGGCATTTTGGAGGTTGGAAGCTACCCTCCAGAGCCCCCTACCTCGAGGAACATAAGAGGGTGACACTCTGTGGGTCAGGGGCTTTAGAACATGGGAGGGGAGGAAAGCAGGCAGTCTGCAAACATGAGTGCTAAACCCAAAGCTGAAAACGGAGATGACCTGTCAGCATTTGTCCCGTTCTACAATCCCACTTTCCCCGCACCTCTTCCTACCTCTCTCACCCTCTGCAAACTCCTGGAACTCACCCTCCAATGGGGTGATAGCTAGACATTGAGATACTGAACTCAATTGTAAACTCTGACCATTCCTCAGCCAACCTTACAGTTTTCTACATTCCTGAATTCCTACTTCATATTTTATTTTAAATTAGATTTTGTTACCTTAATTACAATATTTTCAAAGCATGTGTTACATACTAAATATACTCATTAAAGTAAATAGAAATTTAGGGTCACTTGCCATTCATAGAATGTCAAACTAGATATAATGAAAACAGAGCAATGTGATAAAACTGTGTTCAGATATTATTGCCCTGCTGGAGGTCTTAGTCTCCATCCTGGTCTTGCTTTGTTAATGAGTGAGACTGGCAGGTGTAGAAGTTAGGTCCAACTGCTCTGACCTCTAGCTTTCTCTTCGATGTCACAAGAACACACATTGAACCTCCAAGACTCCTCTGTTGCAGAGCCTGAGCTGACAGAAGCTGAACCTGAGAACTTTGGATTTAGCTACATCCATCTCTGCCTGCCCCGGCTCCCACATGAAGTTTCAGTTTTGCCCGGTGCGCAGGGCAGAGACTGAAAATGAAGTCTCCTTTGCATTCCTAGGACCTGCCCTATAAAAGTCTTGAGCACTCTGCCCCATCTCCCTTCCTCATAGGCTTCTGACTTGGTTTCCCCACTCCCGTTCCATTTCCCTACTGGGCCTCAAAGCCAGCCTGCCTCTACTACAATGTCCTGTGAACAACATGACTTCCATCTTGGGCTGTTGTTGGCTGATGCTGGGGGAGCTGCCTGTCCTCATTACCACCACAGGCCTGGGTTGACCCTCCTCTACTGTGACATGTTCCCACCTTCCAAGGGCCGAGTGGGGACAAGTCACAGGGGCAGGGTTAGGTGGGTAAGTTCCCCCTGCGCCTGTGTGCTGGCCCTTCTGCTCTGCTCTGCACCAAAGGACTACATGTCCCAGCTGTCCTGCCACCTGACACCCTGAAAGAGCCAGCCAATGGAGGCACTGAGGAGAGATCAGAGGGCAGGAGAAGCCAACTCTATCTGCTCTCCTCCATGTCCTGAATTCCAGGTTCTACTAATATCTTCTTCTCCCATTGTCATTTAGCCCTAAGGGTGGTTAACAGCTTCCTGCTGTTGCCTCACTATCCCCTCAGGTCAGGCTTCTCAGCTCTTCTACCCCTGAGTAGCCAACGCTCTGTAATAATTTCCCTTGGTTTGTAAGACCTCCAGAGGCTTTTCTCTCTGTACCACATGGACATGAGATGGAGGGAAGCAGGAGGACATCCTTGAGGATTTGTACCTGGAAATGACACTGACTTGCCCACTGTAGCACAGGGCTTGAGTCTGGGGAATTCTAGAATCCTTCTGCTCTCCCCTTTGCTACTTGGATAGACCACTTGTTGTGGGGGTCAGGTGGGAAAAGGTTCTGCAAAGAGAAGGGGAGTCAGGGAGACTGAGTTCAGCTGCACAACCTACCTCTGGAGACTACCAGAGGCATACCTGCCATTGGGTTGGTCTTCATACTCATCTTCAGTGACAGAAAACACAGGATATCTCAGGGAGGAGTGTAAGAAAGAAGCTATTATTGGATGTGGGCTTTGATTGGGTGGTTTGGGGAGCATCCAAGGAAGTAGGGGCTTGCTTTGCATGGTTATTGCTGAAAATGGAGAACATTTCATGATAAGATTCTGGATAAATCTTGCCTGAAAAGAGAAGAAACTAGCATGGAGATGAGATGTAATGGGCAAAGAAGTGGCAGAAGCTCTTTTTAGCTGAGAGAAGGGAGTGTTGGTATTTTGTTTGGTCTGGGCTTAGACATGAACATGGAGCAGCTTTGTAGTCTCACTCTGTCATGGTCTCAGGGACCTTGTCTGAGGCTGGTGCTCGGAGAGAAGGTTTATATTCCATGGAGAACAGCATGGCCTAGCTGGGAGCACAAGATCAGTTTCCAGATGGCAGGGCTGCTCCTTTCTCCTCCTCAAAAGGTATTATGTAAAAACAGTTCTGATTATGGTCTTTCCCCTGCTCAAGCCCCAATGAGGCCCTCCATGGCCAACTTGACCTAGTTCAAGTGCTCCTTAGCCAGGCTCACAGTCAGACTAATGGTTGGTACCATGCAGGAGCCAGTATTGCACCAGTATTAGCTAATTTAATCTTCACTGCAGCCCTGTAATGTTCTTATTAAGGATGGTATTATTAATCCCATTTTTCAACTGAAGAAAATGAGGCACAAAGAGGTTAAAGCCTTAGCTAAAACCATACTCTAGAAAGTGGCAGAGCTGGGGTTCTGTGACAGGTCATCTGGCTCCAGGTTCTGTGCTTCTGACCATTGTACCACCCCTCCCCTGGTGCCCCACGCTTTCCTTTTCCTGTAGATCTCACAGTCTTCGCTGGTTCTGTTCAGAGTCCACTGCTTAGAACGCCTTTCCTGACCTTACTCTTACAATGATCATAATGATGATGGTAATAATCCTAATAATAGCTGCTGACATTAACTGAGCACCTACTGTGTACCAAATGATAGAACTTGACATTAATAAGCCCCTGGATTGGCACCTCAGCTCTGTGAGGTGAGTGTTGCATCACCATTTTATATATGGGGAAACCAAATCACAAGGCAGCTAGATGCTTTTGGACACCTAGGCCAAGCCATGTGAAGGACAGACCCCATCATCACCCCAGGGGAGGCCCCTCACTCCTGCCCACTTGCTCCAGCACAGCCCTTGCAACCCCCTGACCTTGCTGCATGTTTCTTCTGCATCCCGGCTACTGTCTGTTTCAAGTCCATCTTTCTCACTGCTGTGGGAGTTTTGGGGTGGCCAATACCTAATTGACCTTATGCCCCATGATGAATGTGAGCAAAGTGTAGATGAGAAGAGGTGAGGGGTGGGGCAGGCAGGGAAAAGGCCATATGTCACAAGAGACTGTTTCATAGAGGTCACAGACTCGGGCAGGGCTGAGACATGGGAGGCCATGAGCAGATGTGGTGGCACAAGGACTGCAACTTCTCTGACTTTGATGGCCGATCTGAGCTGGACAGGTCTCATAGGTGCCAGCCTAATTTGAGAGTCAGGAGCAGCAGGTTGAGTGACCCAAACCACAGACCCTCCCATGAGAGATAGGCCAGGGAGAGGAGGGCTGGGATAGCTGCAATTTGACTCCTGAAACTGTGCCTGTGGGTTACTTTATGTGACACCCCAATATTGGCAGGATCATACTGGTGTTGCAGGATAAAGAGGCCACAGGGTGCACCTGGCTAAGGGAAAACGCAGGGGCATACTGCCATGGAGTCCCTCACACTGGCCACTACTGGGGTGCTCAAGGCTTTATCAAGAGCAGAAGTCAATCAGATAGTTTACAAGCTGGTTTTCTGTGCTGGGATTCAGCCATCCAGAGCTTAGCCTGTTTAGTAGCCTGACCTACTTGGCTAGAGCTTTGGCCTGACTGCCTGAGGCACATTTGCTGCTAACCAGCTGGAAAGGTCCCCTTGGAGCCCATCAGCCTAGACAGGTGAGAGATGGCTGTTGGCGGAACATGTCCAGACCTCTGAGTGGAGCCCTACCAGGAGCTGAGACCTGACTATGTCCACCCCTCCCACAGGCAGCACTGGGTGGCCTGAATGTGTCTGCATGAGGGAAGGGTCAGATTGGTAAATGGACAGACGGAGGACTGAGCTGCCCACATGGCTTGATCCCCTAGTCCCAAAGAAGATTCTTATTACTAAAATGCTTCAGACACATGGGGTTGGTGGTTGGTGATTTTGAGAGCTCTGATGTCAAACAAACCTCTTTGGGTTTCACCCCTTTTGAATGGGAATTGACAAAAGCTTTCTATGACCTGGTAAAAGGAAAGCTAATACTGAGGCCCAAGTTGTCCTGCCTGGTGCCATGCTCGGCCACAGCAGTAGGAGAAAGCTGTACCCGCTTGGGTTCACTGTGACCACCACCCAGTCATCAAATCTAGATACACCTTCCAGGTGGGCCACATGCTAGCCCCTAGCCTACCACCTCCACTGAATGCTTAGGCCCCTGCAGGTCTCCTGGTAGAGCCCTCTGCTTATGAGCAGACATGACCTTGGACTAGAATCTGGTAGAACATGGCAGTGAACTTGACTGGCCCTTTGTCCACTTGTGCTTCACTTCACTTTTCTCACCTGCAGAAAAAGCAGGAAGGTCACCTCTGAGAATCCAAGAAAAGCCTGTGGTGAAAGGTAGGGACCTGGGAGCAGGTTGCCTGGGTCTGAGTCCAGGCTTCACATCGTCATATGACTTTGGGCAAGTCACTAGCCTCTTTGGTGCTGTTTCCTCATCTGTAAGTGGGGTCACTTCAGTATTTATGTGCAAGGCCTCTTGGGAGGATTAAATGTGTTGATGCAGGCTCAGAGATGGGTACCTAGAGCTGGGCATAGAGTGATGCTAAGTGCTGTGAGCTCTTTATTGCAGCCTTGGTTAATTTAGGCAACAGAGGACACTAACAAGGGATCAAATGGCTCAAGGACTACTTCTAAGGGGACTGATGCTTTCAATGAGTGTGACTTTCTCCTGGGGTTACTTGGTCACTGCCAGGGGCAGGCCTGGGAAAATGAAGATCACAGTTAACTTTGACTAGGTACCTATGGTGTAAAAGCTTTGCATGGGTCATTTCAACCCTGTAAGTAGATACTAAAAAAATCAGTACCAGCCTCCCCATTCCACAGATGAGGAAAGTGAGGCAAAGGAAATGTACATAATCTGCTCAGGTCACACGGCCAGGAAGTGCCAGAGCCAGGTTTTAAACCACACACATCGTCATCCCAGCCCAGGGCTTTGATTAGGCTAAAAAGGGCCATCTTCATAGTCAAGGTCAGGACTGGGTCTTGGGCGGGGTTTGGGGAGGGAGGCCGGGGCATGAGGCATCTTAATGGTACACAGACATGCATTAATAATCACTGATTCACATTGCAAGAGACTCATTCCTTTTTCATTTCCTTCCAACACTTCTGCTAGAGAAAGAAAAGCTCCAGTGAGGAACAGGCTGTCTTTAACTTCTCTAGTCTGTGCTGGGCTCCCAGAGAAAGATTTATCTGGATTTAACAACAGTTTTCCAGTATGTTTATTTTTACAACTATTTAGGATGAGTGATGCTGGGTCTCTGTTTTTCCCAAATGACATAAGAAAAATAATGCAAATATATAACCAAATGCCATAAAGGAAAATAAAGGTGTCACATGGATATGTAAGGTAATCATCAAACCCAGCTGATCATGAGATGTCTGTGAACTCTTAAAGAATCGAGACAAGACAGGGAGAAGCAGTGGGAAAGAGTGAAGTCATGGAGGATGACCTGAATTCCAGGTCTGCCTCCATTATTCCCAGGAGTATCCTCTATGACTTTCAATTAAGATTTTGAAATTACTGTTGTGCCGAGGGTGAAGCTGGTGTGGAATATTCTGCCTTTTCCAGGTACCTCACAAAAGACCAGGTATGAATTATATGTATGCCACAGAGGCAACATCTGAGGCCATCTTCACATGACATAGCCACAGCCAGACAGTGCTATATATAGGCTGACCTATCCTCTTGTTGATTCCTTTTAATCTCACTTCCTGCTAAGGATGTCACACAGGGGGTTTCTCAGCCTCAGGGAAAACCTTGGTCACTCACCATCACCTTCAAAACTCCAGGAGGGCCCCTCTGTTCGGAGCAATAGTGAAACAGCAGAGCTGGTCCCCTCCCCAAAGGCCAGAGCCCTAGCCCTCTAATAGCTGAAGTGGGACGTAAATGATTCCAGATACTGAGTGATTTCCTCCCAGTCCCATCTATCCTCGAGGTTGGATATCACAGCCAGGGAGGTATCCTAAGGGACAGTACAGCACATGGGGAGTGGTAAACCCTGAGACCTGAATTGGAGGAGATGACATAGAAATGGCACAAGCTAGTACCAGGGCCGCCATGAAGGTGGCTGCTGTTTCCAGGGGCAAAGAGCTCAAAGGGAAAAGAGCCAATGTTCTGGGTACAGGCCATGAAAGAAAAGTGATGCAGAAAGCCAAGAGCAGACAAAGCAGGGTTTGAGCAACAGTAACAACAGGAATGTGTAGGAATCGTGATAAATCTCCAGGGAACAAGAGGGTGTTAATATTACAAAGCAGGAAAAAGCAGTTAAAAGGAAACACTTAAGAAAATGCTGGGAATGGAAATGTCATGAATGGAAACAATGAAGACTTTAATAGATATGAAAACAGACTTAATGAGCTGGAAGATAAAGTAGAGGAACATGTTCAAAAGGCATGACAAAAAGGTACAGTAATAAAAATGTAAAAGTTAAGAGATGTGGAGGGAAAATCATCAACATCTGCATATTAGAATTGCCGAAGAAACAAAATTTAAAGAAATATTTGAAGAAAAAATAACCAAAATTTCCCAGAGTTAAACTTGAAAGATTAAAAAACAGCCGAAAGAATAGAAAAGAAAAACACTGCCCTTTAGACACATAATGAGATTTCATATTCTCAAGTAGAAAGGAAACCTTTGAGAGACTCCTGGGAGAAATAGTCTATCACCCACCAAGAAGCAAGTTTCAGGGTGATATCAGGCTTCACAGCAGTCATGGCGGGAAGTCATAGACCACAAAATAAGAATATTTTCGAAGTCCTGAAAGAAGACAAGGTCAAACTTGAATTTTCAGGTAAGTGATCATTCATTGTGAGGGCAGTCCAAGTCCCACAGAGACCACCTTTGAAAACACTAAGGGGAAATACTACAAGACAAAAATTAAAGTGAGAGGATACTGAGACAGGGCCGGGAGGGGTATGGGTGGATAAATAACTTAGTAAAACTTATTTTTATCTAAAAGAGTAAAAGGAGAGGGAGGGAGAGTAAGCAAGAGTTAGAGCTAGCATTATATCTATAAAGATTCTGAACTAAAAGTTTAGATAACTATAAGGTTTTCTGGGGTTTGGGTGGTTGTGAAACCAGTGAGAATCATGCTAAGTAAACTGTCATATCTGCAAGGGAATATAGCTACTGATAAGCATAAAAAAATTGATAGAGAAATAGACATAAGTATAGGTCTTAAAAGTTATTGGTTATCCATTGAAGACTGAAAATAGTATACAAACTAACAGAAGATAACAAGATCTATCTAGTGGAAAGTGAATAGGGGAACAAAGCAGGAACAAGAGACATTAAATAAAAACCATTAAGAGCAATGACAGAATTGAGTCCTAACAATAATTATAATAAAAGCAAACTCACTTCAATTCATTAAAAAATCTGATTCAGCAATACTGTCTAAAGGAAGAGTACATAAAACATAAGGGTTCAGAAAGGAAGAGAATAAAAGGATTAAAAATATGCACTAGGCAAAAATGAAATGAAAGAATGCTGAGGTGATAATACCTTAAAAACAAGAATTTACTCAGGGAGAATCTTCACACAGGAAAAAGGGAGGGGATTATATATCAGTGGAAGGAATGGTAGAGCAAGAATATACAAAGATGATGAACACAGATATGCATAACATATTCCCTTGAAGTATATATAACAAGATATGAGAGACATATGAAAACAACAATGTAGTGGAGATTTCCATACCTCTCTGATACCTGACTTATAACAATTAGATCAAGCAGACAAAAATCAGCAAGATCATGGCATTAAGATACTCCACTAATAAGTTCAAGTTAATAGAGCTATTTTTTAAAAGTCTTACATCCAACAAGCAGGGCATATGTAATCTTTTGGAGCATTTATGACCTTTCACAATACCTGGCTATACCCTGGGTCACAAAGGAAGCCTCAGTAAATGCCAAAGAATCAACGTCATACAAACTCTGTCCTGACTAACTTTCATTAAATCACAACTTTAAAAAGGTTAGCTTTAAAACTCCTGGAAATGAAATAACACACTTCTTAATAATCCTTTGAAGTAAAGAAATTATGGAATACTTAGAATGAAATGATAACATTCTATATGCCAAAGTTTAGAGAATACAGTAAAAGTGTATCCAGAGAATGACACATTTACCAGAAACAAAGATTATTAGGAGATTAAAGAGCTAAGTGTTCAACTCAAGAAATTAGGGAAACAGAAAGAATATATAGGTTTACCTTGAAGTTATTACGGGCTCTGTTCCAGACCACTGCAGTAAAGCATATATCACAATAAAGTGACTAATAATCTTTTTGCTGGTGGAGGATCTTGCCTTCCATTTGTAAAAGACACAATATCTGTGAAGCACGATAAAATGAGGTCTGCCTATAAACCCAGAGTCAATGAAAAAGAACCTAAAGGTCAAAACAGAAATATATACTACAAACTTTTTTTCTTCTTCACTGAACAAAATTAAAGCTTGTTCTTTGAGAAGACTGTTTAGGTATGTTCTGATAAGCAGGACCATGGAAAAAGCAGAGAAAAAGACATATTCCTAGTCAGATTTTGAACAAGACAAGGATGCCTGCTATCGCCACTATTAGTTCACACAGTCCTGGAGGCCCTAACCAATTGTTATAAGTCAAGAATAGAAGTCCCCATGGGAGGGACCACTAAGGGGTGTCCGAGAGCTCTGAGTGCTCCTGAATCAGTGCCCTATAGATTGTCATACTTCCAGGTCCAGATGAAGATAGAATAGATACACTTCTTCCTACACATCCCACTAAATACTGAAAAAACACCCTCTTGACATTATATATAAAACAAATATGAGAAAATGGAATATTGGCTAGGGACTTTGGGTCCTGAAGAACCACACAGCTGTGAATTTTCCAGAGATTTTTCTTTTCGCCTTATATATTCCAGACTGGAACAACAAAAGCCAACCACCCAGAAATGCCAATAAGAGTGGGGAAAAAAAACCACAAGGAAAGGCTCCCTTCTGTAGCTAAAGGACCATGAAAGGGGCAGCCTAGGAAGACAGAATATCTGAAGACAAGAACCATATTGTCTCAGCCAAGCTCCACGAGAAAAAACCATGGCTCCAACCCATCAGCAAAGGCCAAATGGGAAACCCAAACTTTTACACTTGCCTAGCTGTAGGAGGCACTCCTCCCCTTCCCATCAGGGTAGTATTTGTGAAGGGCTAATGGGAGCCTGAACTTTCCTTCATCCCAGAGTAACAAGGCACCCTACTCTGCAGGCTGTCAAGAGAGGCCAAATGGGGAACCTGGACCTTCATTCCCACCTGGAAGTAACAAGGTGATCCCCCTTTTCCACCACCAGCCTGGTATCAGAGGAGGCCAGCAAAAATAGAAAATTTAAATAAGATCAGAGTCTCATAGCATGATACCCCAGATGTCCAGGATACAGCTGAAAATTGCTCATCATACCAAGAACCAGAATCTCAACTCAAATGAAAAAAAAAAAAGTCAACAGACTCCAACACTGAAATGACCTTAATGTTGGAATTATCTGGCCCTTTAAAGTAGTCTTCATAAAAGATGCTTCAATGAGCAACTAAGAATATATTTGAAACAAATAAAAATAGAAAATCTCAGCAAAGAAATGGCAGATATAAAGAACAACCAAATGAAAATCTTAGAATTCAAAAATATAACAACTGAAATAATAATAATAAAAAAAACCCTCAATGGATGGATTCAACAGCAGAATGGAGAGAACAGAGAAAAGAATAGATGAGTTAGATGATAGAACAATATAAATGAACCAGTCTAAATGAGTAAAAAAAACAAATGAAAAGAATCTTAGGAAACTGTAGGTCTATAACAAAAGATCTAACATTTGGGTCATTGGAGTCCCAAGAGTGGAGAAAGAGGACAAAGCTAAAAAAGTAGTCAAAGAAGTAGTAGCCAGAAATTCCTTGAATTCAGCAAAAGACAAACCTCCAGATTCAAGAAACTGAGCAATCTCAAATGAAATAAATCCAAAGAAATTCACATCAAGTACATTATAGTTAAACATCTGAAAACTAAAGATAAAAAAAAAATCTTGAAAGCAGTGAAAGATAAATGACACTTTATCTGTAAAAGGAAAACAATTTGAATGATGTAGATTGCACTAAAATCTATACAAAGAGATACATTCAAAAATATTATGATAAATCAAAATGGAATTCTAAAAAGTGTTCAAGTAATCCTTGGGAAAGCAGGTAAAAGAAAACAGAGAAATGAAATAGGAGACATAAAATAGGAGATTTAAGCCTTAACACACCAATAATCACATTAAAAGTTAATGGTCTCACATACTGTATGATTCCATTTATATAATGTTCTCAAAATGACAAAATTACAGAGATAGAGGACATACTAGTGGTTGCCAGGACTTAGGGACAGTAGAACAGGAAGAGTGGGAAGGTACAGTACGAGGAGGATCCTTGTTGTGAGAGCATAATTCTGTATCTTTTTTTAAACTGAGGTAACAATGGTTAAAAGCATTACATAAATTTCAGGGATACATTACAATTTGACTTCTGTATATTCTCTTGCGTGCTCACCACGAAATATCTAGTTTTCATCTATTACCACATACTTAACTCCTCTGACCCATTTCTCCCTTCTCCCACCCCCTTCCTCTCTGGTAGCTACCATTCTGTTGTCTGTACCTATGAATTTATTTTTGTTTCATTTTGTTAGTTTATTACTTTTGTCTTATATTCTACATGAGTGAAATTATATGATTTTTGTCCTTTTCCACCTGACTTATTTTACTTAGCATAATACTCTCAAGATCCATCTGTGTTGTCACAAATAGCAACATTTCACTTTTTCATGGCTGAGTAGTATTCTAGTGTGTATGTGTTTGTATGTGCGTGCATGCATGCATGTATACATACATGTATATACACACCTAAATACATACACACATATATACACATACATACATACATACATACATAATACATATATACATGCATACATATATACACTTAGGTTGTTTCCATGATTTGGCTATTGAGAATAATGCTGCAATGAATATAGGGGTACATATATTTTTATGAATAAGTGATTTCAAATTTTTCAGGTAGATGCTGAGACAAGGGATTACTGGATCATACAGTAGTTCTATTCTTAATTTTTTTGAGGAACCTCCATACTCTTTTCCATAGTGGCTACACTAATTTACAATCCCACCAACAATTCACGAGGGTTCTCTTTTGTCCATGTCCTCATCAAAACTTGTTATTTCTTGTCCTTTTGATAATATCCATTTTAACATGTGTGAGGTGACATCTCATTGTGGTTTTGATTTGCATTTCCCTAATAATTAGTGATATTGAACCGAAGTGGTGATTGCACAAAGTTACACATGTGATAAGATGACATAGAACTGTACACAAAGTGTGTACACACCAATTTCAGTTTCTTGGTTTGATGCTGTACTTGAGTAAGGCAAAATATACTACTGTTGGGGAAATGTGTGAAGGTACATGGCACCTTTCTGTACTACCTTTGCAACTTCCTAGGAATGTATAATTTCAAATTTTTAAAAATCACAGATTGTAACTTATGTACACACTTTTTAAAAGGTCAAACATTTATATATTTAGGAGAAATAATAGTATTTCACTACGTAAATACTAGAATATGACTTTCTAGAAGACATGATATCATTGGATGTCACACTATTACGAAGAAGTTAGGATTGGGGAAATAAGAGCAGAGCCATTCCATTAAAAAAAAAATACAGGAAAATGAAAGAGGTCACATTCACTAGTATTCAGTGCACATTAAAACTGTGCAAACATATTTTGTGTTTCTATGTAAAATGAGTTAGCTTCTAGGCTATAATAACTATCAACTGTTTTTCACCTCTCCGAGTCCCCAGTGGGACTGGTGAATCAAGGGCAGTTCTCCACTGGGAGGGATACTGGCATAGCGGAAGTCATTTAGCTTCTGCAGTCCCTGCCCATGAGAAGTCAGTAACACTCTTCAAACATCATGTCAGTCAGATAATCCCCAGAACATTCTTTAGATGTCACCTAGGCAGGAGGGTCAACTCTATGAAGCATCCCCACTTAAAAGGACACTACTGGCTCCCCTGGGGACACTACTCCCTTGCAGTCCTCTTCAACGATGGCCATTTCCTCCCCTGTGTCCTTCTTGCTTCTGGTTCTTCTTACTTCTCACTGCTACTTCCATGCCACTGTCTTTTGAAGGTCACATCAGACTATGCCATTGCTACTCCCTTTGGCGACAGTTATCTCTCCTCGTTTCATATGATTTTGCACCACTTCTCAAGAACTGACCTATTTCTTTGTAATTTCCACATTCACATGGAGGAATCTTCCAGCACACCGTGTCTGTTCCTTTACTTTCTCACTGCCAATTATTTTGTTCTCTTACTTACCCCAACAACCCACTCCCCTTACCAAATTCAGATCTTATCATTTCCATAATTATACTCATTCCTAAATAAATGTAGAGCACTGCCTTTTCCAACCAGTAACTTCTATCTTCCCAGCTCACGTATTCATCTAAGGGTGGTGGGCCTTAGTATAAGATGTTCTGCAAAGCCATTCAGAGCAGCTAACTAAATGTATGTAAGCATGGTGGGTGGATCTAAAACATTGTGTTAACTGATAGAGAGCAAAGAGAGCATGTCATTTAGTAATTTAAAAGCACAGGTATACAAAACTCATTTTACAATATGCATACATATTTGAGGACATATATTCAATATCCTAGAGTGCTGGCCCCAGACAAGGGATAGGGAGAGGAAAGGGCGCAGGCAGCAGGGTTGAAGAGCAAAGGGGAAAAATGAAAGTGAAAAGAAATAATAAGTAGAGGGGCCTTGCATGGACTGACAGATAGTGTGCTGTGTTCTGAAAAACACTAAACAACTGATATCCTGAGATCCCTTAAAAACATAAGTCAAACCTGAGTCCAGGCAGACTCATACTTCACTAAGCACCATGCAATATGTCTCTCATGCTTGGAGCAGGTTGGAGTTGGTGGTATTGATTAGTGCTCAAAGAGATGGTGTTAGGCCCTGCAGGGTGGTGGGGATGGGGATGGGGATGCAGGAGTTGGTGCACAGAGGCTGTGTTCTGGGCTGGAGAAGGGCACTGTTGCTCCAATTCTGCATCTATAGGTTCAGTCTTTTGGAAGAGCTTGGCACCTCTTCAAGAGAGAAGCTCCTCTGGTTGCTCCTCACACCCACTGTAGCCAGGAAAGATGAGCTGGCTGGACTCCGCTATCCTACCTGTGTATATTGGCCAGAGGCAGCCTCTGTTTTTTTCTCAGAGCAGGAGGGACTGATGAGTTCAGGGGTGGGGGTCCCATAGGGTAAGGAAATATGCCGGAGGCCGAGGTGGCTAAGTACTGGCTTCCTACAAGGGGACCAAAGCTGGAGAAATCTCAAGGCCAAAGTGGAAGAACTTCCTCTCAGAAGAAGGAAGAAAAGTCAGGGACTGTTGCAACAATGCAGTAGGGAAGTGACAGCCCTTAAACTAGGGGATGCAGTGGGAAGGGAGAGAAGTAGGTGAACTTCAGATATGTTTAAGAGACTAAATTGGGGCCCTTAGAGAGCAGATATTGAAGGAACAGTCCAGAAAGGAGCCCAAATATACATAGACACACAAATGCAACAAAGAAACGAGAAGAGCATGGGTTTGGGGAGGAGAGTAAGTTCTGTGTGAAGCCAGCCATTTCTTAGTCAGTTTTCTTTGACGTTCCCCAGGCCAGGCTGCTTACATTAGATGCCTCCATTCTTCCTTCTCCCGGTAGCCATTCCCCCAGGTAATATTACTTACTCAGGCTCTGGGCTCAGGAGATGTGTGTGAGTGTGATGCAGAGAGAGGTTTCAGAGGGACTCTTTCAATCTGGTTATGAGAATATGCCCAAGCCGGCCTACTGGAGTATGAGAAAAATAAGCATAGAGCTGAGGCACTTTACTATTTGTATGTCAGCCCAAGAGCCAGCTGACCTGCAGATGTTAGCAAGCCCAAAAGAGGTGGATTCAGTCCCACTGAATCTTGAGGGGTTTGGTCAGGGAAGCTGGTGCTGAGAGCACTCTCCCTGCAATTCTAATGCACATTAACTACTGAGGAGTACTGGCTTAAATGACCTGCAGCTGCCTGCTAATGCCTGCTAGATCCCATTTGGGACCAGAAGAACTGAGAATTGAGCCTGGTCAAGATCAGCAGAACCCTGCAGGTTTGTTAGCTAGAAAATGCTATGTGCTACTGAGAATTTTTGTTGTTATGCAGTGTTATTTTGCAATGAATGACTGAGACTTTCCCACACTTTCCTATAAGTAGACAGATTCCAAAGGCTAAAGCAAGAAAAAGTCAGAGGGAATAAAGAAAAAGGGTACTCCATCCTTTTCCTTTCCATCCAGGATACATTCTGAGGGACAGGCCAAAAGGACAGAGTTGAGGGTAGAGGAGAGCTGAGCTCATCCCTGCCCACCTTGCTGGGTATAACAGTAACTACTTGAAGACCACTATGGAAGGAGTGCGGGAAGAGGGGCCCAATGGAGGCCATAGTCAGCTGCCTTCTGAGGTGTCTCTGATGCCCAGATATGTTGTGACTGGGCACACACACCTGAAGACATGAGGTAGGAATACAGAGGAGAGTTTAGATTATGAACAGGATCCAGGTGGAAATGCCAATGTTTAAACAGATGCTTCCATGCCTATCAGAGGCAATAGAGGCTAGCAATGGGAGAGCAGAGGGAAGTGGATGGGCCAGGCAAACCCCCATAATGCTTTTCATGTGTGAGCCTCACTGCCCACCTTAACCTGACTTCAGCCTTCTGTGCCCAGGTTTGGAAAATAAAGTTGAAGAAGTCTCCCACCCCCAGAAAATAGAACAAAATTACAAAGGTAAAAAATGAGAGAGGAAATAAGAGAATTAAAGGATGACTAGATGTCTAACATCCAAATAAAAGGAATTCTAAAAACAAAAGAGTAAATAGAGGAAAGTTAATCAAAGACATGATTCAGGAAAGTTTCTCTGAACCTAAAGGATATGTTTCGTACGGTGAGGAAATATGGCGGAGTGAGAGATGTCCTCAAATCTCTCCCCCTGAAACAATAAGCTGAACATCTAAAACTCAGCAAAAAACACCCAAACTGCATGCCAGCATGTCTGAGCGTGGGGTCTGCACATAAGAGCTACCAAAGGTTAGAACCCTGGGTGTCACGTGGTGGACTCGGAGAAATAAAGAAGCTGCCTCTCTCAGCTGCCAGAGCTCCTTGCAGGAGGAGGGGCA
The DNA here is from genome assembly GCF_902729225.1 of Pteropus medius. Classification (NCBI taxonomy): domain Eukaryota; kingdom Metazoa; phylum Chordata; class Mammalia; order Chiroptera; family Pteropodidae; genus Pteropus; species Pteropus medius. Next base: position 1,663,107 of record NW_024351546.1, read on the forward strand.
GAAGTGAAGGTGTGGCGACTTCCCTTATCGGCCTGCCTGGAAGTGCTGGAAAGTCTAGCAGCTGGCAGCAGGGCCAAGTCATCAGGGCAGAAAGCGGAGAAGCTGGATGGGACAGCAGAGAAACAACTGTTGATTTTTACTGGCTCCAGTTGCAAAACCAAGGCAGAACTGCAGCCCCTGCTCCCAACCCAAGGGCTCCTCCCTGCAAACCATCCGAGACCAATCACCACGGAGCCTCAGGAGAATCTGAGCAAACGCTGCCAAAACTTTTGTTAACACTGACAGTGACTGAAATTGAGAGCAGCAAGTGTGATTAAATATCTACAAGAAAATAAAAAAGACATTTAGACTTTATATAAAGCAGAGATCCAAGAGGCTTAGATGCCACCTACTGGAAACCAACAGAAAAGTGCCTTTTTTGCAGCAGGCTAAGAGACCTTTATATAATAAATCTTCTTTCTGGAAAAAAAGCAGAATACACTTCCATTAATGCCCAGGCACAGAAATGGTCAATTAAACACCAAGACCAATCAAGGTGAAAAGGCATCTCAGAAAGGAAGAGAAAAATCTCCAGAAAATAAGTTTACAGACATAGAAATATGCAAATTAAGTGACAGAGAATTCAGAATGGCAATCCTGAATTGAAAAAACTCAGTGAGATCCAAAACATCTCAAATCAACAATTTTAGGAATTGAAAAAACAACTAGATGAGCAGAGCAAGGAGATTGGAACTCTCAAAAAGAACAGAATAGATCTTCTGGAGATAAAAACACATTTCAAGAGTTGAAAAATGAAATAGGAAGCTTGGGAAATAGAATCAAACAAATGGAGGAAAGGATCATTGATATTGAAGACAGAAATCTAGAAATGCATCAGAAAGAAGAAGAGAGAAACCGAAGAATGAAAAATAATGAAAGAGAAATACAAGAACTAGCTGAAACCATCAGGAGAGGAAACATAAGAATAATGAGCAGTACTGAAGGTGAGGATAAGGAACAGGGACAAGAAAGCATTTTCAGATAAACAGTGGACAAGAATTTTTCAAATCTAAAGAATGAGTTGGATCTTGGAATTGAAGAAGTCAACAGAACACCCAATTATCTCAACCCAAAAAAGCCTTCACCGAGACACATTGTATTAAAGTTATCAAAAATCAACGACAAAACCTAAATTCTCATGGCAGCCTGGGAAAAAAAAGATGGTGACATATAAAGGAAAACCCATTAGAACATCCTTGGACTTCTCAGCGCAAACCTTACAAGCCAGAAAAGAATGGAATCAAATATTTAAACTATTAAGTGGAAGGAACTACCAGCCTAGAATAATGTATCCAGCTGAGCTCTCCTTTAGATATGAAGGAGAAATTAAGACCTTTCCAACATACAAAAATGGAGAGAATTCTCCACTACGAAGCCTGAATTACAGGAAATTCTGAAAGGGGTCAGCTTATCTAAAACAAAATAACAAAACAAAAATAACATAATTAGGAGTAAAGTGACTATCAGGCAAATAGAAGCAGAGGAGTGCAACCCTTACTAAAAACAAGACATTATAAGCTTAAATAATAAGAGAATTGCTATAGCAGGATAGCAATGTAGTAATGAATGTTTAGCATACATAGGAACAAATTAAGATAGCAACGACTGAAAAGGGGGAGGATTCAAAGATCCAAATTCACAAAGAGGAAAGAGATAAGGCACTTGCAGAAGAAAATGGACAACTGTGTATATATATATATATATAAAACTATCCTTTACATATTTGTAATGGTAACCACACACCAAAGATATAACTATCCTTTACATATTTATATATATATATATAACTATCCTTTACATATTTGTAATGGTAACCGCATTACAAATATCCATTACATATTTGTAATGGTAACCGCACACCAAAGATTCAGAACTGAAGTATATAACATAAAACAAGAAGAACCAGAGGCAAAACCCACAAAAGACAACCAAAATCAAGAAAACAGAAACACAAGGACAAGGAAGCAATGGAAACACTGAGCTACCACAAAGCAAAAGATAAAATGGCTATAAGAAGACCTCATATTTCAATAATCACCCTTAAATGGACTGAACTCACCAATAAAAAGGCACCGAGTTGCAGAATGAATCACAAAACAAAACCCAACCCTATGTTGCCTCCAGGAGTCACATCTCGGCTCCAAAGACAAATATAGACTCCAAATGAAAGGGTGGAAAATGATATTTCAAGCAAATGGCATCCAGAGAAAAGCGGGAGTAGCAGCACTGATATCGGACGAAATAGACTTCAAAATAAAAAAGATAAAGAAAGATACTGAGGGACACTTCATAATGATAAAGGGAATCATGCACCAAGAAGACATAACACTTATTAATATCTATGGTCCCAATCAGGGAGCCCCGAAATATGTAAGGCAATTACTAACAGACCTAAACACCTCACTGTCGGACGGACAGATCATCCAAACAGAAAATCAATAGGAAATAACATCTTTAAATGACACATTAGACCAACTGGACATAATTGACATATACAGAACCTTCCATCCCAAAACAGCTGCTTATACATTCTTCTCTAGTGCACATGGAACATTCTGAATATAAGAGGGTGGAAATCGTACCAACCATATTTTCTGATCATAATGCTTTGAAACTGGAGATCACCTGTAAAAAGAAAGCAGGAAGAACCATAAACAACATGCTACTGAAGAATAACTGAGTCAGGAAAGAAATAAAAAGAGAGATCAAGAGATACATAGAAATGAATGATAATGATAGTACAATATATCAAAACTTTTGGGACATGGAAAATGCAGTCATAAGAGAAAAGTTCATATCATTACAGGCCTATCTCCAAAAACAAGAACAAGCCCAAATAAATAAGCTAACACTTCATCTTAAAAAACTAGAAAAGGAAGAACAAATGAGGCCTAAAGTCAGCAGAAGGAAAGAAATAATCAAAATTAGAGCAGAAATAAATGAAATTGAAAATGAAACAAAACAAAAAAACGATAGAAAAAATAAATGCCAAAAAGAGCTGGTTCTTTGAAAAGGTTAATAAAATTGACAAACCCCTGGCTAGACTCACTAAAGAAAAAAAAGAACGGACACAAATAAGCAAAATCAAGGATGAAAGAGGGGAAATTATGACTGACATCACAGAAATACCAAGAATCATGCAAGAATACTATGAAAAATTATATAACCCCAAATTTAATAACCTAGAAGAAATGGACCAGTACTTAGAAAAATACAACCTTCCTAGACTGAATCAAAAAGATCTGGAAAATCTAAAGAGACCGATCAGCAGTACGGAAATTGAAACAGTCATCAAAAACCTACCAAAAAGTAAAAGTCCAGGACCAGATGGCTTCACCAGTGAATTCTACCAAACATTCAAAGAAGATTTAATACCTATTCTCCTCAAACTCTTCCAAAAAAAAATCAAAGAGAAAGCAAGACTTTCCAACTCATTTTATGAGTCCAATATTACTCTGACACAAAAGCCTGGTAAAGATAACACATAAAAAAGAAAAATACAGACCAATATCTCTTATGAACACAGGTTCAAAAATTCTAAATAAGATACTAGCGAACCGAATACAGCAACATATTAAAAAGATTATACACCACAATCAAGTGGGCTTCATCCCAGAGGCACAGGAATGGTTCAACATATGCAAATCAACTACACCACATAAACAAATTAAAAAATAAGAAACGTATGGTCATATCAATAGATGCAAAAAAAGCCTTTGACAAGATAGAGCATCCATTTATGATCAAAACACTTAACAAAATCAGTATAGAAGGAAAGTTCCTTAACATAATAAAGGCCATATATGACAAACCCTCAGCCAATACTAAACTTAATCGTGAAAAATTAAAAATCTTCCCTCTAAGATCAGGAACAAGGCAAGGCTGTCCAATATTGCCAGTGTCATTCAATATAACATTGGAGGTCTTAGCGAGTACAATTAGACAAGAGAAAGATATAAAAGGCATCCAAACAGGAAACAAAGAAGTCAAACTGTCACTATTTGTGGATGACATGATTCTCTATATAGAAAACCCTAAAGACTCCACAAGAACACTACTAGAAACAATAAGCAAATACAGTAAAGTTTCTGGATACAAAATCAATGTTCAAAAACCCATAGCATTCCTATAGTGTAATAACGAAGCGCCAGAAAAAGAAGTGGAAAAAATAATTTCTTTTGCGATTGCAACAAAAAGAATAAAATACCTAGGAATAAATTTAACAAACATGTGAAGGACTTATATAATGAAAACTACAAGACCCTATTAAAAGAAATCAAAGATACAAAGAAATAGAAAGATATTCTGTGTTCTTGGATTGGAAGAATTAACATCATTAAAATGACCATAGTACCTAAAACATTATACTTATTTAATGCAATCCCCATCAAATCCCATCGGCAGTTTTTAAAGAAATAGAACAAAAAATTATCAGATTTGTATGGAAGTACAAAAGACTCCAAATTACCAAAGGCATACTGAGAAAAAAGAATGAGGCTGGAGGCATCACTCTACCTGACTTCAAATTATACTACAAAGCGACAGTAATCAAAATGGCATGGTACTGGCAGAAAAACAGACACATAGACCAGTGGAACAGATCGAGAGTCCAGAAGTAAACCCATATTTATATGAGCAAATAATTTTTGACAAAATAGCCAAAAACATACAGTGGAGAAAGGAAAGCCTCTTCAATAAATGGTGCTGGGAAAATTGGAAGGCCACCTGCAGAAGAATGAAACTAGTCTGTTGTCTATCACACACACCAAAATTAACTCGAAATGGATTAAGGACCTAAATATAAGACCAGAATCAATAAAATGCATAGAAGAAATTATAGCAACTAAACTCAAGGCCTTTGGACTTAAAGAAAATTTTATGAATTTGACCTCAAAGGCAAAGGATGTAAAAGCTAAAATAAAGAAATGGGACAACGTCAAACTAAAAAGCTTCTGCTGAGCAAAGGAAATCATCAACAAGGTAAAGAGTGAACCATCCGAATGGGAGAATATATTTGCAAGCAACACCTCCTATAAGAGCCTAATTTCCAAAATATACAAAGAAGTCATATGACTCAATAACAACAACAACAAAAAACAAAAGATCCAATCAAAAAATGGGCAGAGGACCTGAACAGACAGTTCTCCTTAGAGGACATACGAATGGCCAACAAATATATGAAAAGATGCTCAACATCACTAGCTATTAGTAAAATGCAAATCAAAACCACAATGAGATACCATCTCACGCCTGTTAGAATAGCTATAATCAACAGGACAAGTAATAACAAATGTTGGAGAGGATGTGGAGAAAAAGGAACCCTCATACACTGCTAATGGGACTGAAAATTGGTAAAGCCACTCTGGAAAACAGTATGGAGGTTCCTCAAAAAACTAAGAATTGATCTACCATATGATCTAGAGGTAAATACCCTCTACTGGGTATTTACCCAAAAGACTTAAAACCCATATCTGAAAAGATATTTGTACACTGATGTTCATAGCAGCATCTATCCTAGGAAATGTCCTAGGATAGATGATTGGCTAAAGAAGCAGTGGTATGTATATACAATGGAATAAAAAGAGATGAAATGAGATGAAATGCTATTTGAGACAACAGCCATAAAAAGAGATGAAATGCTATTTGAGACAACATAGATGGACCTTGAGATAATCATGCTAAGTGAAATAAGTCAGACTGAGAAAGATGAAAATCACATGATATCATTTATAAAAGCAACAAATGAACAGGACAAACAGAGACTCAGGGACATGGACAATGGACTAGCAATTATCAGAGGGTTGGGGGTGGGGGAGGACGAAGGAGGTAGGGCAAAGGGGGTCAAATATAGAGGTGTTAGGGGAGGGTGAAGTGGGTAAAGGGAATCGAATATATGGTAGCTGAAGGAAACTGGACTCTGGGTGGTAATCACACAATAGAATATATAGATGTCAAATTATAATGTACATCTCAAAATTATGTAGTTGTATTAACCGATGTTTCCCCAACAAACTTAAAAAAAAAAAAAGGATATGTTTCTAGAGTGCCAACGGTCTAGCAGATAAGTGAAAAAGGGCCTATGCAAAGCATGTTATTGTGAAATAAGTACCCAGAACACCGGGAAAAAAGAAAATCGTACATTCTCCAGATAAAACGAATACAAAGATTTCAGAATTGGGATGGCTTCAGACTTCAATATGCTGGAAGAAAATGGAGCAATGCCTTCAAAATTCTAAAGGAAAAATTTGTTCAACTTAGAATTCTAAACCCAGGCGAAACACATATTAAAGATGAGAATACCATAGATATACTTTAAGACATGCAAGGTGTCAGAGTCTACCTTCGATGTATCCTTTTTCAGAAAACTAAAGGATATGCTATAGCAAAATGAGGAAATAAGGCAAGAAAGAGGAAGACAAGGAATACAATACAGGAGAGGCTAGGGAGTTCCCTTGATGACAGCTGTGAGCCAGCTGGTCTAGAATAGGCAGGCTAGAAAGCTCCTTAGGAGAATGCCTTAAGACGAAGGCGCTGGGAGAATCCCTGATGTTTCTAAACATATTGAGGAGATGAGCAGGGGTGTGAAAGAGCTAACTTCTATAATGCCTATACCTAAAAAACCAAGTACCAGCGTGTCATTCAGAGATATGGAGTAGATAGCAAAATAATTAGCTAAAAGTGTTGCAAGGAATTGTCCCTGGGAGAGACAGAATGATGGAGAGGAGGAGGAAGTGTCTCCTTTTTCATATCAACTCTGTAATTCTATTTGAGTCTGTTATATGTATGAAATTGATATCAATAACAGCCCTTCAAAAAAGAGGAGGCTCTCATTTTTCATCAAGGGATTGGCCAAGATTAAAAAGAGTGATAGTACTGAGTGTTGGGGAGGAGCTGGGGAAAACTAGTCTAATTCTTTCCTGGTGAGAGTAAAAGGACACAATCTCTTTAGAAGACAATTTGTCAGTAAGCAATCAAAACTTAAAATGTGAAACCCAGCCCCAACCCTTGCAAGTTGCTTTTCTCTCCCTTCACTGTGCTTCAGGAACTGGAAAGAAGAAACTGAGGGTGGAAGAGGACCCATTTAAGGCACTCCTGGAGTGTGGGTGGGAAAAAGATTTGGGGGCTGGTGTCCGCAGGAAGGATTGAGATAGACAGTCTCAGCCACCGATGGGCTTCCAACCTCCTTGCTGGTGGGGAAACCACTTCAAGGAGGAGCTGGGACTCACTGCAAGGGGTCAATTAGGGTCTATGGAGGAAAGGGAAGGGGATTTGATTCACTGGAAGCTGGGGAAGGTGCAGAAGAGTTTTGTTTAAGAAATGTGGATGGGGGCTTGTTTAAATGGTAAAGAAACAACAGGAGGTGAGAGAGTGCTAGGGCTTTAGAACAATAGGGACTGTTTAGAGTACCCCAGAGCCTGTGGAGGAAAGATGAACGAGTGTTAGCCAGGAGACTGGACATCCCTTCTGAGAAAAGGGAAATAAAACCCATCCCAACCAGACTAAAGGTGCTCTCCCTCTTGCATAAGCCTGGAAACCCACATATATCCAACTCTCCTAGAAGGTTCTCCTTTAGTGCTGGAATGCCCTCCCAAAGAGGAGCCTGTAGTCTTGGGCGTTCGAAGCTGTACTGCACGCCCAGGTCAAGTGCTGCTCCCTCACCCCATGCACCAACCTCCTGGCAGCCTTTAGGAAGCAGAAAACAGCCACACCTATCTGCAGTGCATTATTTCCCAGTGGCCTGTGCATTAGGCTCACACCTGACTCTCTTATACTAGGGGAAGAGAGGCTAATGTTTGTCACGGGAGGAGGGCATGGCCAAGACACCTGATGTGACTCTGAAAGAGAGTATAGGATCAACATTCACTGTCAAATGGTGCACTTCCCCCATGACTCAATCATAGGCGAGAAGCTGGTTGGATTAATCCAGTAATCTGTTTATTCCAGAAACAAAGGTACAGACAGAATTGGGTTGAGTACTGGCAAGGAGAGGGGCCAGGGTGTGTAACTGTTATTAGAGGACTGGGAAAGATGACTGACGAGAGGGCTTGGAGCTGGTCTGGAGGTGCAGTGAGAGCCAGCCCCTCTGGAAGAAGGGGCAGAGGGAAGCCCAGCTACCAAGGCCCCAGGGGAGGAGCAGACTCTTCCGGGGACCCCCAGCGCCAAGCAGAAGCAAGGGAGCTGGGCAGAGACCTGACAGTCAAGTGGTCCCTCCTTCCAGCAGCAATAGAGCCAAGGCAGAGTTTGGGTTAGAAGCAGGAGATAAACACAGGTTAGAGTAGAGGGGCCTTGTTTTGTTGCAGCTGGTGAGTGTTGGAGAGCAGAGTGATGGCTATACAGGGTCCCTTGGATTAGGGAGGAAATTGGGCAGTGGAGGAGAAATGCACCATGTTGAGAATGAAGATTTGTGGAGGCAATTAAGATACCTACTGAGTTTATTCCAATCCTCATAGTCTTCTCCGTATTTGTGTGCATGTGTGTGTGTGTACTTGATTTGTAGTTTTCTAAGAAGTGTGTGTTAAAATCTTTCTCTGTGATTGTGGATTTGCCAATTCCTTATGATTTTTTGTTGCTTTTTGTTTAACACATTTTGAGGCCAATTATTTACATAGTGCTTACCAGGTGCCAGGCACTGACCTAAAGACTTTCCGAATATGAACTCATTTAATCAATACTGATAATGGATTAGTTCAGAAAGTTATACAGTCAGGGCTTTGAGAAAACTGTAATAAAAGTTTATTGATTAACAAGGAAAATTGTCCATGGTATAGTATGAAATGAAAAAGGCCAGTTACAATGCAGTGTACACAAGCTGATTGCTTTTTTGATGAATGAAAGAAATGTAACTGCACAAGAAAATGAGGACATAGATTATCTTTGGGAGATAGAATTATGGGTAATCATAACTTTTTGTTTCTATTTATATGTGTTTCCTGTTTTTGATAATGAAAATCTATTGGTTTGGTAATTAAAAAATAAAATAAAGCGTTTGATAGGGGTCCTGTTATTCAAAATACGAACTTGAGAAATTGCTGATAAATGGACTGAAAATTCCTTTTGATTAAGAATAAGGTCCCCAATCTAAAGATATAAAGAACTGGACACACAGCTGTATGAGCAGAATTAGAATCAGTGATAACTGGGTAAAGAGAGATGACAAATCAGGCTACTGGGGCAGAGATATTCCCTTGGCCCCAGGAGTTCTCAGTTGCAACACACAGGGCCAAGTGCAGCCCCAGAATTGCTGATTCTGTCTGGTGTGAAGCTGAGAGTTTGCATTTCTAGCAAGTTCTCAAGTAATGCCAATCTGCTTGTTTGAGAAGAGACCACATTCTGGGAGCCCCAGACATACTATTCAGATGATGTGGCTACTATACACTATTATTTGAAAGTTGAAAAGAGCCTGACTCATTAAAACCTTTAGGCTCAGAGCTTTTTGAAAAATACTATTTAGATCTGATTTTGCTTTTCTCATGTTATGGTCTACTCAAAGGCTTTTAGTTTTTGAGCTAATTTTGTTAGTTATGTTTATAGCTTTTCACTTCTCAGAGATTTGGAAACCTGTTAGCATTGAATTGTGCAAGTAACTCCTTTGCGTAGTTATACTTCCTACTGCCCAATCAGTCTGTAGCCACAGCTCTCCTGTTTCTCAGCACTAGCTGCTTGTCCCACCCCAGGACAGTTGTAACCAACAGCCTCTCAAGGCCAGGTGACCCCTCCTTGAAGGGCCATTATTATGCCCAGAGGTCACTCTCAATCCATTGTGTCAGGGGCCTGGCTTGCATGTCTCCTGACCCAGAACAGAAACAAATTCAGCCTCTGATTACTGTGAACATTTCTTTGGGAAAGTCCCTCTCTGGAAGACTCAGGATATAGGATGCTGGTCTGGCCATTTTCTTTTCAATTGAAAGGTTTATTTGCTTGAGTTTAATAATTTTGCATATTTTTAGTAGTAGTACAAGTCACTCAACATGTACCTAGTGAGTTACAGGCAAAGAATCACAGAATGTTTTTGAAAAAATCTAATAGAGTTTATTTTATCTTTTTGAAAAGTTTTTATGATGATAAAATACATATAACATAAAATGTATCATCTTGATCATTTTAAGTGTATAGTTCAGTGGCATTAAACACATTCGTAATGTTGTGTAGCCATCACCATTGATCTCCAGAACTTTTCATCTTACAAAACCTTGTACTCATTAAACACTAACTCCCCATCCGCCTTCCCAGCTCCTGGTTACCACCTTTCTACTTTCTGTCTCTACAAATTTGACTACTCTAGTTAACTCATGTAAGTGGAATCATACAATATTTGTCTTTTTATAACTGGCTTATTTCACTAGGTGTAATGTTTTCAAAGTTCATGCATGTTGTTGCATATATCAGAATTTCTTTCTTTTTTAATGCTGAATAATAGTCCATTATATGTATATATCAGATTTTTTTATCCATTCATCCATCAATGGACACTTTGGTTGTTTCCACATTTTAGCTACAGTGAATAATGCTTTGAACATAGGTGTATGAATATTTCTTTGAGACTCTGCTTTTAAATCTTTTGGGTATATACCCAGAAATAGAATTGCTGGATTGCATGGTGATTTTTTTTTTAGTTTTTTGAGGAAACTCCATATTATGTTCTGCAGCAGCTATACTATTTTACGTTTCCACCAACAGAGCACAAGGATTCCAATTTCACTACATTGTCATCAATACTTGTGATTTTCTGTTTTCATGTTTTGTTTAACAGTAGTCATCCTAATGGATATGAAGTAGTGTCTCATTGTGGTTTTGATTTGCCTTCCCCTCATGATAAGTGATATTAAGCATTTTTTCATGTATTTGTTAGCCATTTATGTATCTTTGGAGAAATGTGTTTTCAAGTCCTTTGTCTATTTTTTAATCTTTTTGTTGTTGTTTTATTGTTGTTATTGTTGAATTGTAGAAATTCTTTCTTTATTCTGGATATTAATTTTTTATTAGGTACATTTTGCAAATATATTTTTCCATTCTATAGGTTACAGAAGTTTTTAACTTTTATATAGTCCTACTTGCCTATTTTTGCTTTTATTATCTGTGCTTTTGCTGTCATTCCAAAAAATATCATTGCCAAAGCCAATATGTTGAAGTTTTTTTATATGTTTTCTTCTATGATTTTTGTTTGTTTTAGGCCTTATATATATATATATAGGACTTTGACCCATTTTGAATTAATTTTTTTATATGGTATAAGGTAAGAACACAACTTTATTCTTTTGCATGTAGATATCAGTTTTCCCAACATCATTTGTTGAGAAGTTACTATAAAGAAGCAAGAAGATAAATTCAGGATGTGGGACAGTCTATAGAACAACAGAGTTGGTTTCTGCAACATGTAATTGGCACAATAAAAAGAGAGTAGGTGCTTTCCCAGATAAGAGATATAACAACTACATTCAATGTATGGACCTTGTTCAAATCCAGATTCAAACAATTAATTGTGATAAGACAGTTTTCAGATAGAGGAAAATTTATTATGGACTGTTAGATTCTACAAAGGAATGATGGTAACTTTTGTCATAACAGTATCATGATTATATGGATACAATTAGGAGTCTCTTAATCTAGGCAGGAGATGGGACAGCACATTCAGAGAGGAGTGTACTGTTCTGAAATGTTTTGGAAGGAGAAGCACAAAGGCTTTCTGATGGATGGGAGTTATAGGGAGCAGTGGAGATATCAAGGATGGTCCTTGACTTCTGGCTTTTGCACAAATTGAGGATGGTGGGGCCCTTCCCTGACTTCAGGAACAATGGAACAAAACAAGTTTGAGGGTCAATATTGACTTTAGACTTGTTTAAAGTGCTCTCAAAATCCCAAGAGCTGTTGAGTGGTCCATTGCATGCAAGATCTAGATCTCCAAGGAGAGGGCTGGGCAGCTGGCTATGTCCCAGCCTCACAGGAAGGCCTGGTGTAGAGGCCAGTTCTGTGACCAAGACCCCCAAATCTATCCCCCACATATTCCACCCTCCTCCCATATTCTATGACAGCTCTATTTTTAGTAGAAAACACTTAATCTTGACACTTTTAATATGACGAAGTAACTTTTAAAACTTCATCTCCTTTGGGTGAAAGTTCTATCGAATTCTCCTTCTTTTTCCCTTGTCCTCTTGCATAAAGAGAGACCTGAGTTTCCTGCAGCCTCTTCTGATGTGGACTTCATTGCAGGATGCTGGGCACTGCATTGGTTGATCTGAAGCTGGTCCCCTGGTCTTTTTGGCATTGAGAAGTTGATGTGCATTGCTCATGTCCTTGTACTTGTGGTTAAGATGGATTCTCAGCTTGATTCTCGCTGCTCCTGGTCCACTAGACTACCCAACTCTTCCATACTCCCTTTAGAGCTCAGGTGGCCTTGGTTACTGCCCTCGAAGGTGTCTAGGGCTCTGTAAGCCACCCTCAGATCTGTCACCAGATACCTCCTCAATCTAGAGAAACAGAGTTCTGGTATCAGGTAAAATATAAGGTCTTTCTAAGAGGACTGCAGCCTTCTCAACCTTCCTGGGGTTTTCACTATCTTGTCCAATCCTACCCACACTGTGAAGTTGGAAGGAGAAGGTCCCTTTTCTTGTACCCAGACAGCCTCAGTCTTCCTCCTCACTTGCTGACCTTCTCCAGCTTCTTTTCCCAGCTTATCCTATGTGGTGGAAACGCATCCTGATTTCTCTCGATACTGTGATTAATTATAAAAATTTCTCCATTCAGCACTCCAAGCTTAAGTCATTGTTGTTTTGCAGCTTTTTAACTTTTAATAGATTCACAGAAAGTTGCAAATACAGTACAAGGAGGTCCCACGTACTCTTTCAGTCTCTCCCAGTGGTTATGTCTTATGTAACTATAGTGCAATGTGGAGACCAAGACACTGACACTGATACAATACGTGTGTCTAGTTCTATGCCCTTTATCACATGTGTAGGTTCCTGTAACCACCACTGCAATCGAGATACAGAAATATCCTCAGGTTGCCCTTTACAATCACATCCCCACCATCCCTCACTCCCGGAATCCACTAATTTGCTCCATCTCATAATTTTTGACTCCCCCACTTATTAAAACTCAGTTTTAGAAGTGCTAAGAAAGGCTTTTTCTCTCTTCAGTACTTGGACTTTCCCTAGGTTCTCAGGATGCCTCTGTATTCAATCTTTGTGAATTCCGGCAATGCTTTCTTTAATCTCCCCTGGGTTCTGCCCTCCCAACCAGGGACCAAGGAAGCCTGAGCATCAATGAAGAAGGGCTGCATGATCCCAGGCCTCCCATCAACAAAAATCCTTTGCACAATATTTCAAAGAACTCTCCCTGGACCTGAAATCCCAGTGCTGCTCTTATGCATTTTGGTTTGAGGCTTTGACTGAAACCACACTTTCTATGCTGGTGATGAAGTGCCTGTGCTGCTTCTCTTTCCTGAGACACCTCGCAGCCCTGGCTGGGCTGCACCTGGAGCTTCCTGGAAGGAAGACCACCTTTAAAATCCAGGTGCCCCTCAAGGCTCTGCAAGTGGGCTTTGTGTTCAGGCAGGGCGTGATAAATATTTCAAATTTGAAAAAAAAATCTACCTCTTTCACACAATGCAATAACAGACAGATAAACTTCATTTTACCTCTGTAGACCTCACTCAAAGTTTTCCACAGCTCCAGGAAGTAGGCACCATTCCATAGTTTAGGGCCACTGAAGACAAAGAGGAGAGGTAAAAGCCAGCTGGGCTCTAGTGACAGAAAACAGATCAGTGGTCTCTTGGGGAGAAGGAGACAGGGAGGAGGGGATCTGCTGCAAAGGGGCCCAAAGAAACTTTCTGAGGTGATAAAAATATTTTGCACTTCAATTATGGTGGTGCTATGTGACTGTATATTTTTGTCAAAACTCAAACTTTGCACTTAATGCAGATAAATTTTGTTATATGTAAGTTACATCTCAAAGCTGATTTTATTTTTTAAGGCAGTTTGGGAAAGATGAGGAACGGCATCTAGGAGTGACCAAGAGGAGAAGAAAAAGGAACAGCTTAGCAACTGAGGGCACAGCGCATACCAAGCCAGAAAGTTCAGAGAAGCATTCTGAGTACCTTTTAATGACTTACTTTTTTTGCTCAAGGGAGAATCACAGAGCTTCTTGGCTCCAGGTAAACCCTGACATTCATCACCCCCCATCCAATCTCTTTTCTAAACTCCAAAAGGATTCACAACCCTTAGGAGAGAGATGTGGAAGGGGGATGAGGAGAAAGGAAAAGGAGAGGGAAGGATGGGGGATGAGGGGGGAGAAGAAAGAGAAGTGTGTGGAGAGTGTGAATGTGTGTGTAAATGAGTGTGTAAGTGATGCAGCAAGAGTACGGTGTGGTCAATGTTGTCTGCGGGGCACACGTGGGTTTTGGGTTTAGGCTGAGGGTATGGAACAGAAAGCAGAGCTCTGGGCTGGAGGAGGAAGGTCCCTAGGCGAACAGCAGAACATGCTGTAGTCCACTTACAAAGAAAAGAAGGAAGCTCTGTCTAGGGATGAAATGAGTTGGAGATGGCCTCAATGGAGCCTCCAGGCTACTTTGAGTAGAGGCTGGATTCTTACCAGGGTAGGAGCTAGAGCCATCCCTGGTCCATGTGCAAGAGGCTCAGATAACTAGACACAGAAGTCCCATCCAGGAAGAGAAGCAGAGGGCAGCTCCCTGAGAGATTACCTCTGGGCCTGTTGTTATAGGTGACTCCATCCCTCTGGACTGTGACCACTCCCATCACAGCAGAGCCTGGTCCTAATTGTGGCTGGAATTCATATGAGGACCTAGTTCCATCCAATGGCTCCAAATAAGAGCTCCTCAGAATTTGAGAGGGGAGGGCACGATGAGAAGGAGGGTCACCAGAAGAGTTCAGGAGCATGTGGGGATTAAGGGTGTAATGGAAGGAGCAGGAAAGCCTAACAGAGCCACAGAGAAGGCCAGAGAAAGCCAGCAACCCAGGAGGCCATTCAAGGTGAGGGTGAAGACCTGAAGGTTTACTGTGGCAGGAACTGGAGTCAAATCACATGTTCGTCATTCCTCCTGCCTTAGTGCTCCCACCCCATATTGCTGAGAACAGACACTAGACCATTGGTGGAGGGGAGCCAGGCCATTGATAACCAAAGGACCTATTTCTTCCCAATTTTGTTCATACTAAGTTGGGAAAGTGAGCCAGTGGGCAGTTTTTTATGAAATTATAAAACACATTCGCCTAACCATTCCTCTCCTTGTATTTACCCAATAGAAATAAACACATCTGCCCACACAGAGACTTTTGTGCCAATGTTCATTGCAGCTTTCTTTAGTCATGATAACCCCAAGCAGGAGAGAACCCAAATGCCATCAACTGGTGAAGGCCGAATCTGGATCAGTTGTCATGCTGGGTGCCAGGGTACCACTGTGAGTGGAACAGGTGTGGGCCTTGGAGTCAGTGGCCTCAGTGTTCCACACGGGAGAGACCTTTGAATGGGCCATGGCAGGACAGGGTAGCCTGTACTCTGATGGAGAAGCAGAGGGCCTAAGGCCCCTGATCTGGACCTGGAAGTTAGAGAAGTTGATTGGGAAGGAGAGTTCTGGGCAGACGAATGGAGGCAGGTAGAGTCCTTAGTGTGAACCCTTCATGAGTGCTAGTGTTTGGGGTAACAGAGAGAAGCTCATTGCGGGCGGTGAGATGGTAGGAGGGACAAGGGCTTAGGATGGAGTTGGTTGAGTGCTCCTCAGCTATGTCAAGAGTTTCAATTTATCCTGACAGTAACCAAGAGCACTTGAATTGGTTTAAGCCAGTAGTGACACAATCAGATTTGTGTCTTAGAAAGAATGCTCTGCCTGAAGGGTGAGTAATCGGTTTTAGGAGATCAAGAGGCAATTCCATTGGGGGAAGAGGCTGAAATCCAATAGAGAAATGATGTGAGTATTGTAGATGGAGAGAAGCAGGTGGATTTCAGAGCTATTTAGAACATGAAGAGGAAACTGTTATGGAGCATTGGGGTTGCCCAGGTTTCTGCTGGGGTTGTTACAAAGAGGCCAGTATCCCATTTGGCCTGGGGTTTCCATTATCAAAGTGCCTCAAACCTAAACTTTGGTTATCCCCAATGAAGTTTCATATAGAACCATTAAATGTGGAATGTGTGTATAAAGTGTCAATTTGCTAAGTTTAAATATTTAAATGCGTCTAATTCTGGTATCTCTGTTTTGGCGTGTGTTCACTTTTTGAACACTCACGAAACGTCCAAATGAAAGTGGCTGGGCTCTCAGCTTGTGGGAGATCTTGTTGCCCCTGAGCCCTAGTGGAGAGTAGAGCCTTCCCTGGGGCAGGGCTGAAGATAGAGATGCAGGCTGAGAGAGCCTTTGGTGCCAGTGCCTGTGAGATAGTCTTGCAGAGGAGGCTAGGACAGTGTTTTTCAAACTTGAATATGCATGCGAATCCCCTGGGGATCTTGCTAACAATGCAGATTCTGATTCAGGAGGTCTGGGATGGGGTGCAAGATACAGCATGTCTAACCAGCCCTCAGGGGATGTTGGCACGGTGTGCACTCTGAACAGCAAGACTAAAGAAGACAGTTGGGTAGGTGGGTCTGGAGCTCAACAGAGAGATTTGGGCTGAGTTAGAGGAGAGTGTCATTGATGTTCAGATGCTCATGGAAGCAGGTGTGATGTACAGATCACTAAGTACAGTTCCTTAAGCATCTGTGTGAGTAAAGCAAGGCAGGTATAGAGTGACGACAGGGAGAAAGTGAAAAGCAGCCACAGACTTGAGAATATATCTGCAATGCACAGACTGACACAGGAGAGCAATCCAAAGTATAGTGAAAACCCTTCATATCAATTTAAAAAAATGACAAACAACAGAAATGGGCAAAAGGTTTGAACAGACACTTCACAAAAAAGGATATACAAATGCCAATAAACCTATGAACAGGTACTTGGCCTTTTAGTAATTGTGGAAATTAAAATCACAACGATATGCCACTAGCATGGCTAAAATTAAAGAGTCTGACAATGCCATGAGTTGACAAGGATGCAAAGAAACCAGAGTGCTAATACATGGAAAGCAGTGCTTTTGGAAGACTGTTTGGCATTAGTAATAAAGTAGGAGCTGTGATACCCCATGATTCAGCAAGTCCACTCCTAATTTCCTAGTTACATTCCTTTTAGTGTGTAACTTCAGTGCCTTAAAGACACTGGGACCAATGAGGACTGTGGTAAATAGGAAAGCAGATGATCTAATTTTGTTAGTTGCCCTAAGGGAAATGACAATTATATTAATAATTTTTAAAAGTGGATGCTATTTTTTAATTATCAGATTGTCAAAAATTAAGCTATGTATAATCCACTGTGTTAAGGCAGGATTGGTTGTCCCATGTTAGAGTCATCATAAATTGGTACATCCTTTCTAGAGGGCACTGAACACTGGGTAGCAGAGTCTGACCTGGGATATGCACACACCAGCAGCAGCTCCACTTCTATGATTAAGACACACCCATAGTAGGAAAAGCAGATTATTCACACAGCTGACTCTGAGTTTCCTTGTCGTATACATGTTTTAGGGCATCCATAGATTTTCACTCTTCCCATGTATATCTGAGGACTAGCTGGCTAAGTTTTAGGAAAAATCCCTATGCCATATGGATTAGAATTGCATCAAACTCCTGGCTTACTTTGGAGGTGATGACATATTTTATGGCACCCTCCAGATAGGCTTCATCTCTCCATTTGTTCAAGTCTTCTGTATTTTGTCATTTGCTACCTAATCACATCTTTGGTTAGGTTTATTACAAGATATATCAAAGGTTTGGTTGCTATTGTGAATGAAAGGTTTAAAAACATTTTTTAAATTTCTAATTGGTTATTACTAGTATGTAGGAATGTTAATCTTGTAACTTATTAATTCTTAACATGTGCAGACACTGTTCTAAGTTGATTGTCTCAACAAACCTATGAGATACATACTACTAGTATCTCCGATTTACAGCTGTGAAAAAGAGTACATAAAAAGGTTGTTTCTCTGTAGAATCTCTTAGATTTTCTAGATAGATGACTTTGTTGCCTATGAATAATGACAATTATTTTTTTCTCTTTTCAAAATATATGCTTTTTCTTTTTCGCTATTTGCATCGGCTAAAACTGACATTGAGTAGTTCCGGCCATAGCACTCCTCCTTGTCTACTGTCTCACTTTAATGGGAATTCTTCTCTTATTTCTCTGAGTAAGATGTTTGCTACAGATTTCTGGTAAAATTCTGTTCAATTCAAGAAGATAACATCTACACTTGGGTCACTGAAAATGTTTACTATGTATTAGTTTTTGAATTCCACCAAATGCCTTTTAAAGCATCTGTTAAGATAAAAAGGTGGTTTTTCTCCTTTAGTCTGTTAATGAAGTGAATAACATTGATGTCTTTTCTAATGTTAAGTCATCCTTAAATTCCAGACTAAAATTCCTGGACTAAATCTACTTTGCATTTTCTATTAATGCACTGCTGGCTTTGAGTTGTTAATACTTTATTTGAGATTATTTCCATCTGTTTATATATAGATTGAGTGTAATTTAGCTTTCTTCTGGTGTACTTAACTGGGCTTTACATCAGGTTTGTGCTTATTTTACAAATAATTCAGATATCAGTAACAAATTTAAAAAATCAAACTCTTTCAACAATGTGCATGACAAGAACTGTAGAGGTAGGTGGATACTGATGTTCCTTCAGTTATTCAATCAGGTCTGGGCCTTCATCTCTGTAGTTCTCTTGACCTTTCATCCATGGTTGCAAGATAGCTAACTCAGCTCCAGGCATCATGGCCCTGGCAAGAAACAGGAGGAATTTGGAATCAGATGGCTTTCTCCTTTGGAAAAGAAAATAAAACTTTCTCTGAAGCTTCCATAAAATTTCTGCTAGTGTATCATTGGCCAGAACTGTCATATGGAAATCTCTAACTGCAAGGAACACTGGGAAAGTATTTAATTTTTCCAGTTTTTCTTGGTAGTTAGATGAGAGTGGAGGAGTTGGGGTTGTGTGGTCCGTTAGCAACCAAATTTGTCATAGCCTACTTGGAATGGTATCTCATGTTTCCATGTTCTGAAGTAAGTTACATGAGATGTTTTGATAGATTTCATCCACAAAACCATCTCTCATTCTGGTAATATTTTACACCTAGATCTCCCATTACACTTTTGGTTTACTTTAAGCTTATTGAGCTTTTTATTGGGCTGATATTAATCATTTATATTTTTCTAGAAAGTTATTCATTAAACATATAAAATGTAATAATAGTAATTATACATGGAATATTCTTGATTTTTAAAAATCTCCTCTTTACAGGAACTTAAGCTCCATTTTTTCCTGATACGAATTTGTGTCCCTTCTCCTTGTACTATCTTTCTTACAATCATTGGCCAATGGCCAAATCTGTGAGTCTTCTGAAATAATAAACACTGTATTTCATTGATAAACACTAATGATATAAAAAATACAAAAGTAATTTCTGTTTCTAAATTTATTAACTTTCCCTTTTTAGTTTCTATTTGCTGTTCTACTGTTCCCTTTCTAGAATTTGGGATTCATGATTTAGTTCATTTATTTTCTTCATTGTTATAAAATATCTCAAAACACTGAAAACTGATAAGAGCAAGATAAATATCCATGTGCTTACCACTATAATTTGGCAAATTTAACTAATTTAATATTATTACACAGTTTATTTGAGATTTAAAAAAAGTATTACACTTAATCTCTTTTTGTCCCTTCAAATCTCTTTCTGCTCTGCCTTCTTCAATTTTATAATTGCCACTCAGTTTTTTCTATTTTATTGAGCTAAAATACACATAACATAAAATTTACCATCTCAATCATATTTAGTAGAATTCACCAATGAAGCTGTCTGGTCCTGGACTTTGTTACAAGGATTCTATCTCCTTACTAGTAACCAGTCTATTCAGATTTTCTATTTCTTCACGATTCAGTCTTGGAAAGTTGTCTGTTTCTAGGAATTTATCCATTTCTTCTAGATCGCCTAATTTCTATGTAATTATTCAAAGTAGTGTCTTTTGAGCCTTTGTATTTCTGTGATATCAGCTGTAACACCTCCTCTTTCATTTCTGATTTCATTTGAGCCCTCTCTCCTCTTTTCTTGGTAACTCTAGCTAAATGTTTATCAATTTGGTTTATCTTTTCAAAAAAACAGCTTGTGGCTTCCCTGATGTTTTCGTGTGTGTGTGTGTGTGTGTGTGTGTGTGTGTGTTTAAGTCTCTATTTTATTTATGTCAGCTCTGATATTTGTTATTTACTTTTTAATTCTAAATTTGGGCTTCCTTTGTTCTTCCTTTCCTAGTTCTTTGAGGTAAAATTTAGGTTGTTTATTTGAGATTTTTCTTAAGTCTTGAGGTATGCCTTTATTACTATGAACTTCCCTCTTAGAGTTGCTTTTGCCATGCCCATAAATTCTGGTTTGTTGTACTTCCTTTTTTATTTTCCTCAAGGTATTTTTTTATTTATTTGTTGACTTATTAATGTTTAGTAGTAGCATGTTATTTAATCTCCAAATATGTGTGAATTTTCCAGTTTCCTTATCATAATATAATCTTCCTGTAATTTCTAGTTTCATACCATTGTGGTCAAGAAATATACTCAATATAATTTCAGTTTCTTAAATTTATTAAGATTTGTTTTGTGGCCTAACATATAGTCAGTTCTGGAGAATGTGCCATGTGCACTTGAGAAGAATGCACATTATGCTGCTTTTGGATGTAATGTTCTGTATATATCTTTTAAGTCCATCTGTTCTAATGTGTTTTTTTAAGGCCAATATTTCCTTATTGGTTTTCTGTCCAGATGATCTGTCCATTGGGGTAAGTGAGATATTAAAGTCCTTTACTATAATTGTATTGTTGTCTATTTCTTCCTTTAGGTCTGTTCATGCTTGCTTTATATATTTAGGTGCTTCTATGTTGGGTGTATAAATATTTACAATTGTTATATTCTCTTGTTGAACTGACCTTTTTTGTCATTATGTAATGCCCTTCTTTGTCACTTACAGTCTTCTTTTTAGTATAATTTTGTCTGGTATAAGTGTAGCTACCCCAGCTTTCTTTTGGTTTCCATTTGCATGAAACATCTTTTTCCATTCCTTCACCTTCAGTCTCTGTGTCCTTACATCTGAAGTAAGTCTCTTATAGGCAGCATATAGATGGGTCTTTTTTTTTTTTTAATCCATTTCACCCCTCTATGTCTTTTGATTGAAGAATTTAATCCATTTACAGATAGATATGTACTTAATGTCATTTTTGTTAATTGTTTTCTGGTTATTTTATAGTTTTTCTCTGTTCTTTTCTTCTTCTTATGCTCTCTTCCTTTGTGGTTTGCTGATTTTCTTTATTGATATTCTTAAATTCTTTTCTGATTATCTATCGTGTATCTACTATAGATTTTTGCTTTGTGGTTACCATGAGGCTAATCTAATGTATAACAATCTGTATTTATAACCGTCTGTTTTAAGTTGATAACAACTTAAGTTTGAAGGATTTCTAAAGCTCTACATTACTCTTTCCCACACCACGTTTTATGGTTTGATGTCACATTTTACATCTTTTCATCTTATGTATTCTTTAACTAATTATTATAGTTATAGTTGTTTTTACTACTTTTGTCTTCTAGCTTTATAAACAATTAATTTACTGTCTTTGTTATATATTTACCTTTTCTAGTGAGATTTATACTTTCACACATTTTCCTGTTACTAAATAATGTCCTCTCTTTTCAGTTGAAGAAGCCCCTTCAACATTTCTTATAAGGCTGGTTTAGTGGTGATCTCCTTTAGTGAACTCCTTTAGCTTTTGCTTGTCTGAAAAACTCCTTCTCTCCTTCAATTCTGAGTAAAATGTTCTTGATTGTAAATTTTCTTTCTTTCAGCACTTTGACTATGTCATGCTAGTCCCTTCTAGCCTGGAAAAGTTTCTACTGAAAAATCTACTTATAGTCATATGGGGGTTCCCTTGTATGTAACAAGTTGTTTTTCCTGATATTTTTTAAGATTCTCTCTTTGTCTTTAATGTTTGACATTTTAATTATAATGTGTCTTGGAGTGGGTCTCTTTGGAATTGTCTGGGCTTCCTGGATGTGGATGTCTGTTTCCTTCCCCAGGTTAGGGAAGTTTTCAGCCATTACTTCTTCAAATAAGTTTTCTGCCTGTTTCTGTATCTCTTCTATTCCTTGGACCCCTGTAGTGCAAATGTTAGTCCTTTTAATGTTGTTCCAT
Organism: Pteropus medius; assembly: GCF_902729225.1. NCBI lineage: Eukaryota > Metazoa > Chordata > Mammalia > Chiroptera > Pteropodidae > Pteropus > Pteropus medius. Next base: position 1,685,403 of record NW_024351546.1, read on the forward strand.
AACTCCCTTAAGCTATCTTCACTTTTCAATTAAATTAATTAATTAATTATTTTATTGTTTTATTTTTTTTGCTTCTTTGTGCATTCATTCCACTGCCCTGTCTTTGAGATCACTGGTCTCTTCTTCTGCTTCATCTAGTCTGTTATTGAACTCCTCTAGAGTATTTTTTTAGTTCGGTTATTATATTCTTCAGCTCTGTGACTTCTATTTGGTACTTTCTTATATTTTTTATCTCATTGTTAAAGTTCCCAATGTGTTCATACATTTTTCTTCCCAGCTTGGTGAGCATATTTATGGCCTTTACTTGAACTCATATCAGGCCAATTATGCATCTCCATTTCACTGAGGTATTTTTCTGAGGTTTTCTAAAGTATTTTTTGTCTTTTAGTTTGTAACATAATCCTCTGTTTCTTAATTTTGCTTGACTCTCTGTGTTTGTTTCTATATTAAATAAAACAATCACCTCTTCCACTCTTGAAGGAGTGGCTTCATTTAGGAGATGAAACTTATTCTTTAACATTGCCTTAGCTCTTGGTTGTCTCTCAAACCTTTGTGGTTGGCCAAGTAGCCTATTTTATTTTTAATAGTTTCTAGTTGTTAAAGATGTACCAAGACTTGTCAGTGTCCCAGATGGGAGGGTCTCAGTCAGCATCTAGTTTCAGGCTGATTGGAAGTCAGACACACTCAGGTAACTGCTCTTAAAGTATGCAAATATATACAGTGCAGGGACTTCAAGTGTAAGCCCTTCTGGCCACCAGACCAGGTAATCTGGAGGTGTCCACTGGGCAACAGTCACAAAAATCAGGGCTCCAGATGAATGTATCAACTTCTTTCTGAGAGATACATGTAAGCTGTAGTGGGGCAGAGGAAGAGCAGAAAGATGGCATCCCATGCTCTATGTTCCCTGAGAGCACCTCTGTAGGCCTCTAGTTGTGTGCCAGACCTGAAGCCTGCCTCTCAGGCCAATGCTCTGCGATAAGCAAATAGGTCTCTTTTACAGAAAGACTGGGAGTGTGTTTCAGTCTGCTGTCTGTTCTGTGCCCTAGGGTGGTAGTTTTCCAAGAACTGTCTCTTTGTTTGTTACAGTTCCATGTAGAAGCAGTTCCACCTAGAAACACAAACACCCCTGACTCCAGAGCCAGGAGATCAAGGGGTGTACCCTGGGTGGCAGCTGCCACAAAAGCCAGGACACCAGACATGTGTAAGAGCTTCCCTCCAAGAGATATCTATGCTCTGAAGCATGACAGAGGAAGAGTGTGAAAATAGTGTCCACTTTCCCAGGTCTCTGGAAAGATTTATTGTCAGCCTTAGATGTGTGTTTGATTAGAAGCCTGCCCCTCAGGCTGCAGCTATGGTGATAAGCTTATAAGCCTCTTTCTCAGAAAGACTGAACTCCCAGCTCTGTTGCCCCTTGCTATGCCCTGGGGGGTGGGGGAGATGATAACTGTTTTAAAACTCCTTCTATGTTGGTTACAATCCTGTGGGACCTGCGATGTAAGCCCTGCTGGCTACCAGACCCAGGTATTAGAGATGTCTTCTTATAGCAGCAACTAAAATCGGCACCAAACAAAAGTATAAGCTCTTTTCTGGGGGATACTGAAAAGCTAGAGTGAGACAGAGGGAGAATGCAAAGATTGCATTTACCTGCCTCTGTTCTCTGAGAGCACCTCCATAGTTATCTAGAAGTGTGTGAGACCAGAAGCCTGCCCCTTAGGCCAAAGCTTCTGGACAAACAGTCCTCTTTTTCAGAAAGATGGGGTATGTTTCAGTCTGCTATCTGTGCAGTGCCCTGGAGTGGTAGTCTACCAAGAACTATCTTTCTGATTGTTATAGTCTCATGGGACCCATGAACACAAGACTCACCCTGGCCTCCAAAACCAGATGATCAAGGGGCATCCCTGGGGCTGCAGCTACAAAAACAGAGGCACCAGATATGTAAAAACTCCGTTCTGGAAGACACTGGTGCTGTGAGCATGGCAGAGGAAGAGCATGAAGATAGAACTTGTCAAGGAAAAAGGAAAAAAAAAGGAATAAAGAAAAGAAATGGTGCCTACTGGCTTTAGTTAAGCAGAGAAATAACACAAATATGGCACCTGATAGGTGGCACCTGCCAACAAATAGAAAATAATGGTGCGTGTCAGCTTTAGTAAGGTAGAGAGAGAGCAAGAAAATGATGCCTGCAAGCACCTCCATCCTTGGAAATTATCCCAACAGGCCTCTTCCCCTCCAGCCAATGCTTCAAGATTAGCAAATTAATTACTTTTACATAAAGCCTGGGCATTTTTCAAATGACTGTTTCTGCACTAGAGCCTGGGGTAAATGACTCTGCATGTGAGTCCTTCTAGAGTGGTTTTTCAGTTCCCTGCAGCCCTTGGGATCTTGTGCACACAAGCTCTGTTGGCTTTCAAAGTCAGATATTTTGGGAGCTTGTCTCTTAGGTGCACATCTTAAAAGTTTGGGTGCCTGCTATGAGCTATGAACCCTTTGCTCCTCAGGAAGAAGCTCCAGGTTTGTAAGTTCCCTCTCGGTTGTGAATTGCTTGCAGAAGTTGGGGTTTATGGCAAGACTGCATCTCAGGCCCTCTTGGCCACCTCAATGTGTCTGTTTTCTCATTTGCTGAAGTGAAAAACCACATTGGCTAGTTTTCAGGTATTTTTTAGAGGAAATGTTTCCATATGTAGCTGTAGATTCAGTGTGTCTGTGGGAGGAGATGAATTCATAATCTTCCCACTGCTTCCATCTTAACCATTTTTAAGTGTACAGTTCAGTGGTATTAAACACATTCACATTGTTGTGCAGCCATTACCATCCCATTATTCTGTTTATCTTGTAAAACTGAAACTCTACATCCATTAAATAATAACTCCTATTTCCCCTCCCCAGCCTCTGACAATACCATTCTACTTTCTGTCTCTATGAATTTGACTATTCTAGTTAACTCATATAAATGGAATCATACAATGTTTGTCCTTTTGTAACTGACTTATTTCACTTCACATAATGTCCTCAAGGTTCATCCATGTTGTTACATATGTCAGAATTTCTTTCCTTTTTAAGGCCGAATAATATTCCATATATATATATATATATATATATACACATACTACATTTTATTTATCCATTCATCAATCCATGGATGCTTTAGTTGTTTCTACATTTTTGCTATTATGAATAATGTTGCTTTGAATATGGGTGTATAAATATATTTTTGAGACTCTGCTTTCAAACCTTTGGGTATATACCCAGAAGTAGAATTGCTGGGTCATATAGTACTTTTACTTTTAATTTTTTGAGAAACCACCGTACTGTTTTCTACAGTGGTTCTACCATTTTACATCAACACATACCATCAGTGCCCAAGTGTTCCAGTTTCTCCACATCCTCACCAAAATTTGTTTTGTTTTTTTTGGTAATAGCTATTCTAATGAGTGTGAAGTGATATTTCCCTGTAGTTTTGATTTGCATTTCTCTGATGATTAGTGATATTGAGCATCTTTTCATGTGCTTAATTGCCATTCATATATCTTCTTTGGAGAACTATCTATTCAAGTCCTTGCCTACTTTTGAATTCAGTTGTTCGTTTTTTTGCTGTTGAGTTTTAGGAGTTCCATATATATTACAGATATTAATCCCTTATCAAATATGTGATTTGAAAATATTTTATCCTATTGTATGGACCATTTAGTTTTATATTTTTACTAAATATGTATGTGTCTATAAACAATATGTAAATTGTTTTACATACATTAATTAAAACTTTATATTATCACACTGTAAATCTTATTTTATAACTTGCTCTTTTCTACCAGCATTAGGTTTTTGAGATATATCAGTGTTAATAAGCTTCACCTTTCTTCATTGCTGTATGAAAGTTCCACAATTTGTGATTTGTGTATTTATTTTCCTGTTGATGGGCATTTAGATTGTTTCTATTTTATTATATTATTTTTTACTGTTATAAATAGCGAACATCCTTGTATATTTCTCCTTCTACAAATATGTGAGAGGTTCTCTAGGCTGGATACCTAGAAGTGGAATTTCTAGGTCATGAGGTGGATACATCTTTAGCTGTACTAGAAAATGCCAAGTTGTTCTCCAAAGTTGCTGTACAGCTGTTACTATCCTCAGCAATGTACAAGAGCCCCCATCAGTATTTGTCTATTTTTGTACTTTTTACTAAGGTAGTGGGTATGGAATAAAATCTTATTATTGTTTTAATATGCACTTCCTGATTTTAATTGAACTTTATTATGTTTTTACATCTATTAGTCATTTCAATTTATTCATCTCTGAATTGCATGTTCATATTTTTTTCTCATGTTTCCATTCAGATTTTTGTCTTGTTCTTACTGATTTGTAGGAGTTCTTTTTATAAGCTAGATACAAATTCTCCATTAATTACAAACATTGCATATATCTTCTTCCTTCTGTTTGTTTTGCTTTATTAATTGTTATTCTTTATGCCTTGTTCAAGAAGTTCTTCCCTACACCAATATAATTCAGATATTTTCTTGCTCTTTTTCCTTAATGGTAAACATGTTGCTTTTCAAATTTAGGCACTTAATTCATTTGGAATTTGTTCTTGTACATGGTATGACATAGGGAATTCATTTTAAAATTTCCATGTAAATAACCAACTTCCCAGCACCATTTATGTAATTGTTTATTGTTTCACCCACAATTTATTATGGCATCTCTGTGATATACTAGTTTTCTCAGATGGTTCAGGGTCATTTTTGCACTGTTTATTCTATTTCATTGATTTTATTAAAACTCCTACTCTGATACCAAACTGCTTTTAATTACTCTAGTTTCCTAATAAGCCTACATGTTTGGTGGAGAAACAGGTTTGGTCTTCTACGTTATTCATACTTGTGGACTTTTATGCTTCCATATAAACTTTAAGGTTTGTTTTGTCATGTTCCATCCAACATTTTTTTGTTTATTTTATTTTCTTTCTAATTACTATAGGTATTTAGAAAAGCATTGGATTTTTGCATATTGACTTTGTAGCTGATCATCTTATTAAAAATATTGTTAAAGCTCTTTGGTTTTTAGATAGTAAACAATATCACTACAAATAATTATAATAGCAGCTAATAATTAATGAGAACTAGGGACATGTTGATAATCTTTGATTTAGTCCTCACGAGAACTCCAAGGCAGGCTCTACTATGTTCTTCATTGTGCAGTTGAGGAAATGAAGGCAGAGTGCAGCTACCTGACTTTCCAAGGTCATCAATTAGTAAAATGGTGACACTGACAGTTTCCAGCTTACTAGCCAGCCACCATGCTACACTGTCTCCCCAAAATTAGAGCTTTACTTCTTACTTTTAATATTTGTATCTTTTTCTTAGATTATTGAACCATATTTTCACTCAGTAAATCACTTTGTTTCATACTTTGCATAGAAAATAGAAACTATTATAAGTCCTTGAAAGGTTTTTTTTTTTTTTCCTGACACCAAGTCTGAATCTCTGGCACCAGCTGGGTATCCAACAACTCAGTTCTGACACTACCCAGAGATAGCATCAGACTTCACAGGTTTGAGAGTCAGTCCCACAAGACTACCCCCACTTCAGATGCCAGCCACATATGGGCTGCCCAGGCCACCCACACTTCTGATTGACTGACTACAAATTTGGGGGTTTGTACAACCCCTCTCAAGTCCAATAATTCCCTAGAATGACTCACAGTATCCAAGAAAGAACTTTACACACCATTACCAGTTTTTTATAAAAGATACAACCCAGGGATAGACAATAGAAGAGATGCACAAGGCAAGGTAGGTGGGAAAAGACATAGAGTTTCTATGTTCTCTGAGCACACCATTCTCCCTCTAATCTCCACATATTCACTAAACCAAAAGCTCTCCAAACCTGTCCTTTTGGGTTTTTATGGAGGCTTCATTATATAAACATGATTGATTAAATCCTTGGCTTGGTGATTAAACTCAATCTCCAGCACCCTAATCACAAAGTTGATTCTCTAGCATCCTTGTTGACCTATGCACTTTCCAAAGTCACTTTATTAACATAACAAAATGCATTTTTAAGGCTCTCATCACGTAGGAAATTTCAATGGATGAAGACCAAATATATACTTATTATTAATGACAATATCACAGGAATATTAGTTAATAGAATGTAGATATATTAAAAATATATACAGTATAATCAAATAGGGTTTATCTCAGGAATGCAAGGATGGTTCAACATTAGAAAATATATTAATGTTCTTTATGATTTTTAAAGTGAAAATCATATGATTATCTCAATAGATATAAAGCATTGATGAATTCCAACACCTATTTGTAATAATAATAATTACAACAACAACAACAAGACTTCTTAACAAACTGAGAATAGAAGGGAATGTTTTTACCTTATTAAAGGTTATACGCCAAAACACTATACTTAATGCAGAGACTTTAGATACATTTTTTTTCAAGATTGGGAACAAGGCAGGAATACCCACAGTCACTACTAGTTTTAACACTGAACTAGATACCCCGAACTAGAGTATCAGGGAAACACTATGAGAAAATAAACAGACATAAGAAGTAGAGACTGTAAAGAGAAGAGATTAAACTATCTTTATGTCTACATATAAATACATATATATGTCATTTTACTTATTATATTTGTATACCTCATTTATCTCATATATTAAAAACAAAAGCATCAAATACAAACCTTGAAATTTAATTAGAATTTGGCAAGATTGCTGAATACAAGATTGGCTTATAAAACTCAATTGCATTTCTCCACATCAGTTAGAAAAGATAATAAATACAATACATTAGGTGTTCATAAAAACAACAGAATGTGCAGTGTTTAGGAATTTCCCTAGTAACGAGGACATAAAATTCTGTGAGGAAGATTTTAAATGAGATTTTTAATAATGACTTAAAAAAATGGAGGGACATTTAGCGTTTTTGAATTTTAATATTATAAACATGTCAGGAATTCCCAAATTAATCTACAAATCAAATACCATCCACTTTTGTGGATGGTAATAGTAGGTTCCTAGTTTTATTTTTCTCCATATTCACCATATGCAGAGATAGCTTCCAAAAGGATTAAAAACCTTAATGTGAAAAGTAAAACTATAAGTGAATAGAAGATGATATGGGAGATTTGTGATATGGGTGGGGAGGGGGACTTCTTAAACAACCCCCCAAAGTAAAAATCATAAGGCAAAATGGATGAATTTGTTTATATCAAAGTAAAGGATTTCTGCTCAACAAAGGACACGTGAGGCAAGGTTAACAGGCAGATAACAACTGAAATAAGATATTTGCAATGTCTAAAATTGAAAAGGGATTAGTATCTAGTGTAATATATATAGATATATCCCTGTAAATCAACAAGGAAAATACTACAATTCTGTTAGAAAAGCAGGTAAAAGGATTAAAACAGGCAAAAAGAAACTCCAAAGGTTAAGCAAATATATAAGAAGACTGTCCCATTTATTAGAAAGATGTAAATTAAAGCTGCAGTGGATCATTTTAGCCCATCAGATTTGCAAAAATTTACAAGTTGGATAATGCCCCGTGTTGGCAGTGACTCTTGGCTGGGATGACACAGTCATGACTGACTAAGGGGGGCTTGTGCAAGTTAAGTGCACACCCAGTCTGAAGACCCAGTGATCCTGGACAAAATCTTATACTGCCCATGCTGTGTGAGGAGCTAGAAAGGTCCATCTGGCAATAACTGGATAAGAAAACCAGTGGGTGCACAGCATGGAATAGATCGCTCATCAGTCAGATACCATGGCAGTGTGGAAGGATCTTAAAGCATCACAGAATGAAAAAAGAAATAACCAGGATGAGCTCTATACCTCTACTCAATGTGGACATCAGACCGGACCCACAGCCTATTGGAAATTCAGAGTCTCAACCCTTACCCAGACCTGCTGATCAGAATCTATCTACCTTTTAACAAGACTCCCCGGGCTAAGTGAAACGTGAGGGTCCCTTGTCTGATCAGATTTCACCCATTACCAGAAAGCTGCTGGAATCAGAACACTCTGGGATCGGTATGGGAATAGACAAACCCTAGTGGGCTGGGCTGGGAGGACCCACTTGGAAACTCACATAAGACAAAATGGTGTCCATTCAGCAAAACAGGGACCTGTATTTGCTTGGAGATGTGGGGAAACTGTTTTACTACTCAGAAAGTGAGCCTGGAGGCAGGATATTTTAGATGGATTAAAAGTTGTCTTTCTTGCCTGACTCCCAGACGTCTGAGTCTGCCTCCCATCCCCATTCCCTAGGTTTATAAGACCCCCAGTGCCAAGAAAACAAACAACAGATTTCCCTGTTCCTGGACATATGTCGTCACCTTGGGTGGGGGCAGGGTGTGGGGCTGAGAGATTGCAATTTTTCTTTATTTATCCTTGCCTTTCACCTGCACTGGTGGTAGTGGACACATTCCTAATTATGAGTAATTCCACTGTAATTTTCCCTTTGTTTAGGACTAGACTCAGAACTGAGTTCACCATACCTCTCAGCCCAGTGACCCTACAGGTCTTCTCACTTTAGGGACTCCTTTGTCTCTCCTTCCTCTCCCCAGGAACAATCTTAATATGTATAAAAATATCCTTTTTGTGGGTATCTCATTGTTCTGTGTGTATGTATTTTTTAGTTTATGTAAACTTTAAGACCATTTTGTTCAGTTCCCAAAATAAACAATATCAAGTTTCCAAGGATGGTACTAACTGTATTTGTTAATTGGAGGAAGATTGATTTTTATGTAGCAAGCCTCCCACCTCCTGTCCTGGTGCCCCTACACCCTTTCCATAGGCAGATGAATTCTCACTAAAGATCTCATAAATGGACCCCTGACCTCATGTTCCTTCACAGCTTCCTACCACCTCACCATCTCCATGTTAAAGTTGAAGCCCCAATCTCCCTCCTTATATACATTGCTGTCTCTGTTCAGAACAGTCCCAATTCCTGTTGGTAAATTCCCTCTAACTGGGCCCTGGACTCTCCTGTTACTCCTGCCCTCACTCCTTCCCCTTAGCCTAGGCAATGTTTTTGAAATGCAAAATTGGTCACCCCCTTAAACTGAAATACCTTCAGTGGCTTTTGTCTGCTCCAAGGAGCCATTCTGAGCTGGCTACCAGCCTCTAGACTTTTCCCTTCTCAAGAGTTGGTGCCTCAGTCCAGCTCTGGTTCAAGATGAGGTCTCAGCTCTCAACTCCTTCCACCTCAGGGCCTCTGCACAGGCTATTCCCTGCCTTTCCCAACTCTCTCTCCTCCCGATTCTGCTCTGGATCCCAACCTCAACTCTGAGGTGATCTCAGACCCCTGCTGGGTACCCCACAGCACCTTGCACCTTGTCCTTATTACCCTGACCTACTCTTGCCCCGACGGATGCCATTCTCTCCCACCTCCTGTTGTACCTCCAGTCAGTCAGAAGCAGGAGGCCTGGGTTAGCCCCAGATTCCTCCCTCTGCAGCCCTCACACAGATCTGCAAGTGTTACCACTAGATTGGAAAAGTCACACCAGCCCCTGAGCTCCAATGTGGTGGATGTGTGTGTGGGAGAAGGAGTGAGGAAAGCGCACGCTGTGAGGAGAGAAGGGAGTGGGGGATGGGCTTCTGGATACAAGCCTCCTTGGGTGGAGGGGCTTTTATAATAACAATCCTCTCAGCATCTTCATGGTGTGTGGAAGTGTTAAGGGGGGTTCAAAGGAACCTCAGCCTCCCATTCAGCCTCCTTGTTTCTCCTGTCCTCTTTGCTTTGATCACTCCAGTTACAATGACCTGCCTGCCTTCCATCTCATTCTCTGAAGTCTCTTGCCCTCCTCACTCCCCCTGGAGCCAGCACCTCTCACTCTGCAGATTACAGGCCAGGTGAAGCCCTAGGGAAGCCCCACCTTGGTCAAAGTCAGCCTGACAGTAACCAGAGTGTGGTGAGAAGATGGTCTAGCAATCATAGAATGAACACTCACTGTGCCAGGTCCTATTTTGTTTTTGTTTTTCTTAAAAATATCTTCATTAAAGGTTTTAATTATAAAAATAGTACATATTTATTGTAGAAATATACAGAAGCATATGAAGTAAGAATAGGAAATCGTCCCCATCCTTTGCCTGTCTCCAGAGGCAACCATGCTTAGTCCTTGGACGTGTACCTTCCTGTCTTTTCTAAACAGCTGCATGGAGACAGGATTCACAGGCCACAAAGTTTCCCACTTAAGTGGGCACTCCAGTTTTCCTTAGTGAGTTCACAGAGGTGTGCAAACATCACAGGCCCCATTTTCAGTGTGTGTTAGCTTCATTCTACATTAATGAAGAAACTAGAATTATGTTATGTCTAAGAAGTGAGAACAGGATTCTGACCACAGCACCTCAATCTGGGTACCTCAACCTGGCCTGTGGTTGCACTACCAGCCAAAAGTATAATATGAATCATGGACGAGCCCATCTGAGACACTGAAATCCTTGTAGAGAGGAGCAGCCACCTGCCCATCCCATCTGGAGATGAAAGTGCATATGGGAGGGCCACTGGGAGCCTGCGCCCTCTCTTACCTCCTGAGACCTGACAAGGGAGTAGCCCATGGGCCTTGATTGCTGCTATCTCTAAAGCTGGCTGGTTTCTGAGAGCTCTGAAGACCTAGGCAGACGTAGTTTCTCTGGTCCGACTTGTAAGGACCAGTGTATCTGTGGCTGAGACGGTCCTTCTGCCTAGGTAATAGGGCCACAGGGCTACTAGATGATGTCATCTCCACCTCAAATTGTCTTCCTCCAGCCCTTCTCCTCCTCTCTCCTACTTGGTTCCTGCGGGAGGGTTGGACTTCTTCTGAATAAGCTTATCTAGCTGCCTCATCCAGGATGAGCTAGCACCTTTTCTGCCTAATCCAGTCCCCTCTGCCCTCCATCCCCACCACCGTTAGCTGTCTTCAAGTGGAATTTGAACATCTTATTCATTATCCCCAGGTCTTCCCTGCCCTAATCCCTCCAGTGCTGGCCCAGAGCACCTCTCCTCACAGCCAAGCCCCTGGCAAGCACTGAGTCTGCTCTGGGTCTCAGTGGTCCTTACCAGGCAGGTGTGGAATTTCTGGGGTGGGGGGCTTCGGGGACTGGTTTGCAACCCATCAATCCACTCTGTTCTCCTTTACTAGAGCTCCATGGACCAACTTCCACCACAAAATGCCTTCTGTTGGAGTAAAAATTGCCTTTTTTAATTAACAATTTATTTTGGATATGGAAGTAGAATAGCTGGGCCAAAGAGAATAGACACCTTAAATTTGAGATCAGTTTCCAAACTGTTCTCTCTCAAGGCTGTATCAATGGAATCCCCGCAATCATGTATATGAATATATTTTCTTTATAGCCTTAGAACTCTACTTATTAAACTCTTTAATGTGCCAATCAGACAGATAAAAAATAATATAACATTCTAACTTTTTTTTGTTTCTCTACTCTTGAAATTAACAGGGTTCTCATGTGTTTATTGACTGTTACAAGTCTTTTACTCCATTGTGCATAATCTTTGTGTGTGTGAGTGTGTGTGTGTGTGTGTGTGTGTGTGTGTGTTTAATTTTCTGTTTCTGATTTTTCTTTAAAAATTTTTTGGGGGGTACATAGAGAGATCTTAAATTTTTTTGTCATCACATCATTTACTGTTAGTGTTTCTGCTTTTGGTGACATTGCCAGGAAAGCCTTCCTATCCTGCACATGCCTTTTCTTTTTCAGATTGTTTCTGGGTAGTTTTGCAAAAAGATCCAGCCCACTGAGTTTGCATCTGTAGCGGGGCCACACAGGCACTCATGTGAAAGGGTAATCCTGTCTCCTGTTTCCCCAACTCCATTTCCGTGCTCAGCTCTGCACTGGCAGGAGTGGAGAGGCTCTAAGGCTTGGCCATTTCAGGGTTTTCACATCCCATGGCCTGTGTACACATACTCATCCTTCCAGCTTTGGCCCATCTCTTCTCCAGCAGTGCCCTGCCCCCGTAGCCGCCACCCTTGCCTCAAATTCAAACACCTGCCCCCACTGCCTAAAGCCTCTGTCTTTCCAGATCACTTCCTCTTGCCCCTAGATTCCAGGACTTCTTCCAGTCAACAAGGGTATTCCTCCTGTTGACCTACCAACTCTTTCCTATCCCTTCTATCTCAGCGTTCACCTCTCTCCTTCCCTGCGCCTACTCATTGCTCCATCACGGTAATGATCCCCTTTGTAACAACTTCAGTCTCTTTGCCCTTTCTCCTCATACTCATTTGCCCGCCCCACCAACTCCATCCCTGCACCTGAGTGGCTTAATGTGGCTGGAGAGATCCATATCCATGTGGATTGGGCCCACTGTGACACTGTGGCAGCTAACCTCTAAAGTTCTGTGTGTGCCCTGGGCTGTGCATTCCCTTTGTCATTTCACTTCCCATGCTCTCCTTCCTTCTCCTACATCCAAGACCTCCTAACTCTCAGGCAGTGATACCACCAATGAAAGAGCAATCCCAGTCCCCCAATACCTTCACCATAGATGCCCTGTACCTGCATCTGTGCCCAATCCTACCACGGATATACCCTCTAGATGTGGTAGCACAGCCCTTGCCCTTGTTGCTTCTGCTTTAGCCCCTTTAGTTCCTCCTTCTGTCCTGGATCATCCTCAAGAGCAGACAAATGTGTTTTATTGTTCTCATGTTTAAAACAACACTTCTTACATCCCAAATGTCCTCCATCTGTCACCCTGCACCCTGCTTCTAACTTCCCACCTGTCTCCTCTCACTCCATTTCTCTTATAGCCTCTCTACCTACTTAGCTCCAGTGACCTCCTGGATGCTAAGCTAGCTGTCACCCTTGACCTCACATTGTCCCTTGCCGTTGGCCAATCCTTCTCAGTCTTGCTGTGCCCCGCCCCAAATCCTGATGTTTTCCCTGACTCCCCTGGCCTTATCCCCTCTCCCCCATTCTTCCTTCCCTCCTCCCCTCCTTCTCCCTCCCTCTACTGTGCTCCGAACACACACACAGGCTCAGTGCCTTAGCAGCATTTCCTCCAGGGCTCCAGCACTTCCTTCCATGCTCTCCCAGACTTCCATAAGTGAGTGTCTCCTCCTCAGCCCTCTCAAATAGTTCTCTAGGCCCTGCCAACCATACTCTACTTTTCCCCCACAGCACTTTAGGATCACCTGCCACATTTGGCTTTTGCTTGAGTGTTTAGTGTCTGTGTTCATGTCCTAGGGACTTGAGGCTGTGTTTGTTCTGTTCACAGCTTTATACTAAGTCTTTGGGATAGTGAGCAGTACATACTATCTGGTCAATAAACAGGTCGTTTGCTGCAGGTGACCTCTCTATAAGCACCCTTGTGACCTGGAGACCTACAGTGGTCCCACTGCCCTCAGACAACCCTACTTAGCACTAGCACCATTATCCTTGCCTTCCCAGCCCCAGTGAGCAACTTCCATTTCTTGTGCAGCATGCTGCATACACCAGGGACTTTATACAGGAAGTTCCTTTTGCCTGAAATGTTCCTTGTCCTCCCTCTGTCATCAAGACCTCAGCTAAGATGCCATCTTCTCTAGGGAAACTTCTCTGACCCCTTGCATCCAGCCCTTTGCTGTCTTCTAGAGGACAATTGGTGCATACTGGCCTAGTAGGAGGCAGACTTTTAAGCCTTACTTTTCTTATCTTTCATTTGGACACAGTAACATTCACTTATAGAAGCTGAGACAACTTATATAAGCTGAGGTGCCCCAGAATGCTGACCTACTCTCTTCCCTTTTGACTAAAGAGTTTCGTGAAAGGTTCCAGAACCTCCTTTAGAATGCCTGGGACTCTCCTGGCCACCTGAGCCCCCTTTCCTGAGCAGACCTTTGTTTCTCCTAGTTTTTTCACCTTCTGTTCCTCCATAGAAAACTGGCTGGGGTGTGTTCCTTGAGGCAGAAAAGCCATTTGGAACCAGACCACCCACTGTGCAGAAGCCTATTTTAGTGTGGCATCAGTCCACATGCAGAACCAGTCCTCTATATGGCTCCCAACTTCTCATGAAGCCAGGCTCCACGAGGAAGCAGGTCTCTGGTCCTAGTCAGCTACCCCACCCCCATCCTTGGGTTTCCAAAGGAGGCTCCACTGCAGCAGGCCCTTGCTTCAACAAGGAATCCCTCTGGCTTATTTCTCTTTCATGTGAGACTTCCAAATCAGGTGCCTTCACTCCCTTACACATCATGTGGGATAGTCCCAGCCTTTATCCTTGGGTGGGTGCCCAACTTCCAACCAGTCTAGGCCTGGAACTTCAGGGAGATGAACCTCTGGGTAATTTCTCTCAGCATGGGACTTCCCTCTACTTCATATACCCAGTCTCTGGGCTCAGTAATCAGGCATCAGATGACTCTCTCCAACCCAGAACTCATATCTATATCCCTTCCCCAAGTCCAAACAGTACCAGGCCTGTTCCCCTGCCCTCCCTGCAAAGCTTGCCATTGACTCTGCAGATGATAAAGCCCCAGATATGCCTCCACCATTACTCAAGGATGGGGGTTCTGGTGAAGACCAAGAGAAAGAAAGACATATACCCTGGGGCCACAAGTCCTGGGGCCACTGCCAATTGGAAGGAAGAAAAAAAGGACTTGTAGGATTCAAAGGGGGAATCTGCTCCTTGCTTCCATGCCTTTGCACATGTAGTTCCCTCTACTTGGAATGCCTTTTCCATTGCCACCACATTTGGCCTGTCCAGCTGTCCAGAATCCATTTAAGAATCTCCTCCAAAAAGCCTTCCTTTTTTCTCCTGGTGGAGGGGCCTCTTATCCATCTCTTGTTGGCCAGATGGGGCCTCCATATTTTGTTCTGAATAATGACACCTATCTCATGAACCACGCACCCCGCCCCGCCCACCCCAGTTAAGTGAAACCCAAATAAGAGAAAGTTTATATTGTTTATTATCTGTCTATTACCTTATACAAAAATAGCTCAATAGATTTTCACCAAATTCAGAAGGCATATTTAGGAAGGTCTGAAATAAAATAGAGGCTATGAGACTCATACAAGACTCATTCAATCAAGACCTTGAGAGAATTCCCCTGGAGCAGCTGATGCTCGGCCTTATGACTGCTCATCAAAAAGTAGTGTCTATATAGGCAAGAAGTAGAAAACTGCCCAGAAATGTTGGTTTGAAAGTGAAATTTAAGGACGCACATTCACATTTGCCACAGCCATTTGCAGGGTTGCTCTTCACCTGGGCAACCCTATGTCCCTGATCCCCAGGGGCCTTTGCCGAGGATGATTTATCTCCAAGTGATGATGGAGCAGGGCAACCCCAGGATATCTTCCAGGTGTCTAGCAAGTGCTCTTCAGGTTCTAAACACTCAATAAATATTAGACATTCTTCCTCTTATTGTTGTTTTATGAGACCTATGCATACAAGGGGAGAAATGTGTGGCTCTTTGGGTTTATTAAGATTCAATACCCCTTTCTTCTTTTTCTAATTCTTCTTTTTCAGACACCAGGTTTGCCTGAGCACCTGCTGTGTACAAGTTCTGGGCTGTGAGGATTGGGCAGGACGGGGCTAATCTCTGGGACCCAGTCTCACTGTGGATAGGAAGAAGGAAAGAGCCAGAGGTTCTGGTTCCTGGCCTGGAAGACCAGCCTGGTTCATTTCCTGGGTCAGTTAGTGATTGCTGTGAAGGCTCTTTTCTGAAAAGCATCTCAAACAGCCTGTGAAAGCCAAACTCTGAATCTTTCCCCTTTCCCCACCTGTTGCTCCTTGGTTGTGCACACCAGGCCAGAGTCAATTTTGTGCCTCCTACTCCAGCCAATCCAACAGCTAGTCTCCCCAGATCTCTTCTAAAAGCATGTCTGCTGTTTGTCTTTCACTGCCATTCAGCGTGCAGGAACAGAAAACACACTTACATCATGCCTGGAGCGCAAGGGGAAGAAACATGCAGGGTGAATGCAAGGGGTCTTGCAAGAGATCGTATCAGCCCCTATCAACAAATATAAATGGTATTGGTTTATGAAATGAAGATATAAAAGCATTATTATTTGTCAATGAAATCATGGAAGAGCCAGCTCATTGTCTCCTAATATTTCTCTTCTTCTTTCAGAGTAATCCAATGTTGCATCTTTAGCTGGGCACATGGTCACCTAGAAGAACTACACTTTCCTTCTGCCGGGCAGGAGGTGTGGCTGTGTAGGTCTAGCCCAGGAATGTAAGCAGAATCATCCAGTGGCAGCTTCCAGGAAACTTCCTTAAAGACATGCTCTTTTACTTTGCCCTTTTCTCTTTGGTCCTGTAGACTGGGACATGCTTGATGACCAAAGCTGCCCACCGTGGAAGGTGAGGGCTATACCCTGGCGAGGATGAAAGGTGTGGAGGAAGGGTGAGGCATGGAGAACATGCTTATCTCAAGCCATTTCTTTTATTTAAGGCACTCACATCCTGTGTCTGTCTAGTCACTTCCTGATCTATGTAGTCCTCATACAGAGAATCCAATGAAAAGATTCTATAAATGACCCTTGAACAACTCATGGGTCAGGGGTGCCAATCAAGAGATTGAAAATCTGCTTGTAACTTTTGACTCCCAAAACTTAGCTACAGTTAGCCCTCCGTATCTGTGGGTTTTGCATCTGTGGATTCAATCAATTGATTATCGAAACAGTATTTTTGGCCTGTGGTTGAGAATCTGCAGATGCTGAGAGTTGACCATATTGATAGCCTGCTGTTGACCTTCTGGAAACCTTACTGATAACATAAAGTGTTGATTAACACATACTGCATATATTACATGTATTATATACTGTATTCTTACAATAAAGTAAGCTAGAAAAAATAAAATGTTGTTAAGATAATCATAAGGAATAAAAAATACATTTACTCTATTTATTGAAAACTATCTGCGTATAAGTGGACCCACACAGTTCAAATCCATGCTGTTCAAGAGTCAACTGTATAATTAATTGATGGTCCTCAGTAAAGTGGATGAACACAATGAAAATAATCACAATCAACAGCTTTCCTATAGAAAATGGATAGCCTGTTAGATATCATTGATGAAGAGATCATTTACATTTGCCGTAAGAAAAGTAAGGGGAAAACAGACAGATAATTATGAGTGACATTAGAGGACATGGGCCATTCCTGGTTCTGATGATGAGTTGAGAACATGAAATTCACAAAGTGATTTAAAATAGGTATAAAAATGATCTAACAAATATGCACTCTAAAATAAGAACATCATTTGGGGAACCATAAAATGTACTGATTCCCTGAAAGCAAGTGAAAACCTGGATTAGGTAGAGGAGGAAAATGACCACCCCAGGTAGGTACATACTAGAACATTTCATGATAAAGATACATTCACTTGGAAGAGAGTCATCACCATAAAAGAAAACACATATTAAAATAATACAAGAGATTTACCTGAAAAGCCTGATTTAGTAGAGCAATCAGAACAGAAATCATTTTGTGTATTGGAAAATTAGTTTCCTTGAAGGTAAGGAAGGATATCATAGTAAAAATAAAAATTAGCACTTATGGAAAAGAACTAATTAAGGATTTTGGCCACCGGGGTCTTAGGAAATATCCATGCAGTGGGCACCCCATTCTCATACCTGGTCAATGGTGTCTATCTTCTGCTTTTGGTCTTTATCTCTAGCTCTGTCAGGGGGTTTGCTGGTGTGAAACAGAAGCCAGGTCTGGCAGACTTAAGCAGAAGAGAAATTTAGTGACTTGCCCGGTGGCCAGGCTTGGGAAGCGGCAAACCTGGTAGAAACTGGGCCCCAGTATGCGTCTTTAAGAGACCCACAGAACAAGTCCTTCTCCCTTTCTCTTTCTCACAGAAAAGTGATTTCCATGACAAAACGAATCTTGCTCCCTTCTCTTTCTCCATTAGAATGTGGGATAACTAAATACTCCCTTCCTGCTCCCACCTAGTCATACTGGCTTTTTCCCCAAGCAATAGAAACACAAAGTCTCTTTCTTTGGAAATACCATCTTGCCTCCATTCCTTTCTCCTTAACTTCCAGATGTTCTCTCTTCCTCATAGCCCACCATCTTGAGAGTATCAACCAGTATCCACTTGGAGAGTCCACATCACTCTCAACCTGCTTCAGCCTCTCCTTCTAGAGGTGACTTTGTTGGCAAAATGGAGCCCAGACTTTTCTGTACTGTTGCTCCTGCAGATCCGCACAGAATAAAACAGCCCCCTGGTGTGTCTGTAGAATCCACTTGGGACATATTGCTCTACACTTCTGCTCTTCTCTTTTAAAAGATTGACTTGAACATGGAAGAGGGAATGTTAGCACAGAGAGTGTAGAAGTTTAGAAGTTTTATTTTGATTAAAAAGAATTTTGGTTTTGATTTAGATATTTTATTTTGGTGTCCAAAAAGCTTCTGCTAATTGATGTCCAATGAGGGTATATATCAATACCCATTTTTGAACTTTGCATGCCTAATCAATGAAAATGTTAGACCAACACTTTTTCCATTTGCCTTTATGATTATTAGTGAGGTGGAACATGTTGTTGTGTGTCCAGTGGTTATGTTTTCCTGTGGTTTCAGTGTGTGCAAGTTGAGGATCTTACTATCTTTTCAGTGAATTTTTCCTTTCTTACTGATCCTCATTAACCCTTATAATACTCTGTTGGCCTATAGGTTTGGGGTTTTTTTTTGTTTTTTGTTTTTTTTTTGATTGATGTAAACATTAAATCAGGTTCTAGAGCTAGAACTCAGATGTTGTAGCTCTTCAGGCTCCCAGGTGATTCTAGCATGCAGTGTGAGATCACCGGGATAACCCTCCCCAAGGCTCCCAGCTGAGGCTCCAAGTTGTCTCCAGTCTTTTGATGGATGCATGTCAATCTGAGGGAGGGTCCTTCCTGTTACCCCTCCACCTCCTCTCATCATTCCTGGTCCTGATGTTGTCACCCTCCCTTCCTCCATTACAAGTTTCATTCCTAGAGGGCTGGCAGCCCCTAGCCACAAAGTCGAAATCCCGAAGGCCATTCGAAATCCCGAAAGCCATTCTCACTGCTCTGTGGCAGTGAGAGGCCGCACATTGCAAGGCGGGCTCAGCATGGGGGCCTCCCCGGTGAACTCCTGGTCGAAATTGCTGACATCAGTACGGCCCGACAGTGTGGGCACGAAGGGTGGAGGCAGCGGCCGGACCAGCAGGACATCCCAGCCCAGGGTCTTGAAGAAGGGCCATTTCTTCACATCCTCTGCATCCCTCTCACTGGAACCCAGCCTCCGGTCTGGATTCCTCCTCAGCAGTCTGCGTATGATGCCAATGGCTTCAGCTGACAGCGGGGATAGTGAACCTCATCATTGACGATGCTATCAAATACTTCTTCCTCGTCATCCCCTAGGAACGGGGACTCGCCAACTACCATCTCATAGAGCAGCACGCCCAGTTCCCATCAGTCCACTGCCTGCGTGTACGGTGTGTCCGTCAGCACCTCGGGGGCCAGGAACTCCGGGGTTCTGAAGAATGTGCTGGTCCGGTCCCAGCACATCTTAGTGTGGAAATGAAACTTGTCTACACATCACTTCTTATCTTTGGTTTTCTACCCACCCATCATGACTAGGATCTTCACATTATTGATAAATGATAATGTCCACTGGGTACATGCTTTGGGCCAGGCAATTTGAAAGTATCACTCACATGAGTCTCATCTTTGGAGACAGGTGTTGTCTCTCGTTTACAGATGAAGAAATTGAGACCACAGAAGCTAAGTCGTTTAAAGTCCTCTTCCCCGCAGCTTGTAAAGGGCTGACTACCTCTAAGTTAGGTTCTAGTCCCTGCAGATGTGATGTTGTCCCCCCAACCCATTCACCACGGCATCTGTGAAGAAGAACCCAGGTAGAGAAACATAGGAAAGAAGTTCAGGTGTGTGTGTGTTAGACTGCTCAGATTGCCACAACGAAATACCACAGACATTTATTTTCTCACAGGTCTGGAGCCTAAAAGTCTGAGATCACAACGCCAACATAGTAGGGTTCTACTCTTGAGTTGCATATGGCCATCCACCTTCTTGCTACATCCTTACAGGACCTCTTTTTTTTTTTTTTTTTTTTTTTTGTGAGGAGAGAGAGCTGAGCTCTCTGCTGTCTCTTCTTATATGAATCAAGACCTCATCCTTATAATCTCATTTAACCTTAAATACTACCTTAGAGGCCCTATCTCCAAATACAGCCACACTAGGGGTTAGAACTTCCACATACAAATTTAGGAGGATATATACATTCAGTTCATAGCAATATGTATGCACATCTGTGTGTTTTGGGGCATGAAGGCCTGTTTGGCACTTCTTGTGTCACACCTGGCAGGTGACCATGCCCTTTAACATATTGCGGAAGTTCTTAGTTTCTGTGATAGGTGGTAAATTTCAAGGCCAACCATGCTGGCCAAGCTCAGCAGAGGTGTTCAAGCAGTGAGCTAGCCCAAAGTCAGCCTGGTCAGAGCAGACAGGATGTTGGTCACCTTCTGGGGAAAATTGGCCTAACATCCATTTGGCCTTTGGGAGCTTTCACTATCCACTTGCACTAGACTTATAACTGATGTCTCTGTCCAACCCTCTAGGGCAGGCAACAGCTGGCTCCTAGCCATGACTCTGTCCCTCACCCTACCTGGGTACAGTGACCCCCAAAGCTCTTTCCCTTTCAGGCCTAGCCAGGCTTGAAGTCACCCTTCATCTCCAACCAGCACACCTGGCCCTGAGCCCTCTGCTCTGCTCAGACAGCAGGGTTTCCAAACACAGCTATGTACTGCTGGTAAGCCATTTGTCTGCCAAGGGTCTTGCCTCTCTGAGCTTCACTCTCTCCACCAGAAAAATGGGGAGAAGCTGCATTAGCCCCAAAGAATTGTGCTGAGGGTTCTGAACTCGTTCCTGCAAAGTGCTCAGGGCTGAGTGCAAGCCCTTCCCCCTCATTATCTGGAGGGCTCTGATCTCTGGTCTCACCTCTCCATGGGATGAAGTGTCCCCAGGGACTGGCAGATTTCTGATTCCAAGCAGCAGTGACAGTACAGGCAGCCTGGGACGGAGAATAATAAGACTCTGCCAGGAGATGCTAATGACTCCAGCCAGGCAATTATTTTTAATGAATTCAACTCTCCCGCAGGCTATGAGGCCTGGGTGGGAGGAAGAGGGAGTCCTTCCACCACAGAAAGGGGGGCTACCAGGGATTCCTGTGAATGGGCCAGCACCCATTAGACTGCACCAACTCTTATCTCTCCTGGCATTTTAAAAGGAAACTTATATGATCGTTGTTAATGGAAATGCAATATTAACTACCACAAGTAAAAAAGAAACTCTAAAAACAATATGAATAATCTGACAACAAAGCTGAGCTCTGGCCTGGGCCGGTGTCAACATGTAGCTCAGCCAAGCCACGCAGCAGGCTGACATCTGCCCTCTCCCAAGCCTCAGGACCTTAGAGCTGGGCAAGTTTCCAGTGGTACTCTATCTAATTTGCTCTGAGCTTGAAATTTACTCTCTCCTCCTTAAAAAGGGTGACTCACAGTGTTAGGAAGGTGGTAGACATGGCAGTCACATTCTTCTACAAAGGGAATCACCATCACTCAATGCACAAGCCAGGAACCTCCTAACTTTGTCTTATATCCCCAGTGGCTCAAATCCTCGCTGTGTGTGTCGAGTGGCCCAGGAAATGCTAATTCTAGCAGAACTCAGAGAGCATCTCAGAGTAAGTGGGGTCTCAGGCCCTGGAGAAGCTGTATTTGGCACATGAGTGGTGGGCTACAGCTCCCAGGAAGTTTAGCCACATCCAGAAGGGCCGCACCGATGAACTTCAGCAGAGTGAGTTCGTTCTGCTGCACCTTGAGAGATCACAATGGCTTCTGTGTGGGTGACAACAAGGCACCAGGTGCCCAGAGACCAGGGCAGCACGAAGCCCCTCTTGGAGACTTCTTTCTTCCTCTTTGTAATGGTTTCTACCTGGCCCAGCTGCAAATCCTCCCTGAGGCCTCTTGGGCAGCCCTGCTCATGCCAGCTTCCCCTAGAGCCTTACTCCCATCACTGATCTCTCTTTCCTTTCATCTTGTGCTTTTCCCAGGACCTCTTTTCACAATAGGGCCATGAGTGAGGATCTGGTTCTCTCTATTTGTGGTTCACTTCCCTGATGTTGACTACATTCTCAGCCCTGAACCCCTCCCCATCCAGCCACACAGTGACTCCTGACCTATAACCCCAGTTATATCCTGATTTTGACCTCAGCCATGCACTGGCAGCCATGCTCTGACCCTTGATCCCAGCCCACATTGATTCTTTAACCAACCACATTGACCTCTGACACTAGGCAAGCCCTGATGGCTGACCCTAGCCCCAGACTAAACTACACCCTGGTTCAGTCAGTGAGCCAGCTCAGAAGCCTGGAGTGTGGTGTGGGCTCAGGTGGAAGGCATAGAGGCAGCGGTAAGGAGGCTGAGACTGCTCCTTGTTGTGTACTGGGTTCCAGAGGCAGATGTCTGGGGCCCCTGAAGAGATGACAGAACCTCCCTCACCACCGAGTTGCTAGGTGACCTTGGGCAGTCAGCATTCCCGTCTCTGGAGCTCAGTTTGATCAAGTGTAAAAACTGAAGGCTTGTGAATTCTAAAGACTTTTACAAGAAAACAAGTGCTAAGGGACCTGCCCAGTGCGGATCAATTGAGATAATGTGTTTAAAATGCTCAGCACAGTGCCAAGTACATCATGAACATTGAATAAATGCAGATTATTAATGTTACTATTAATAACTCCCGCCTGCCCACTCCACAAGGCAGACGAAGGATCAGTTGAGCTGCAGAGTACAGGAAGGAGCTAACCGCAGGGCAGGAGGACATTTTAATGAGAGGAAGCAGGAGGGTAGGGTGGAGTTAGGGGAAGAGGTAATGTCAGCATCTGGAGACCAAGCAGAAAGAAGGCAGACTGGGACTCTGGGCTGGAAGAGGACTAACACTTACCTCCGGAGTGTCAGAGCCAAGGTCCTCCTGGATGGAAATGCTGCAGTCATCTTTCCTCCCCCAGCACTGGCTACTTTCAGCCCATAATGGTCCTCTGTGAGGATGAGAACTTGGGATTACTGGATTCATTAGTGTGCTCACAGGAGCATGGTTAGCATGAGTCTTCAGGATCCCAGATACTTGTCCAGTCCACCACAATGTTGGCAACTAGGGAGGGAGGTGGGAAGGGCAGGAAGGGGAATTAGAGCCCACATGCTGGGAGAGGGACAGAAAACAGGTTCTTCTGATGCTCTACCTTTGCAGGTAGAAGTAATGCCATTCCTGCTTTTGGATTTCACCTGCCACAGAGAGAACCACCTTCTACTCCCATCCCTACTCCTCTAAAGTCACCCCTGCATACTGCTGGACTCAATGTGGGCATCTGAAAATAATAGAACCTCACTCAGCATTCTTGTGAGGACTGGAAGTAGCCAATATTTATGGATGTCAGCCAATATGTTAGGCCCTTCGTGCATCTTCTCATTTCATTCGTACCTTATGTTGGTCTTTTCCAAAGAGTGGTAGAACTACCACTTGTGAAACAGGAGGTGAAATTACATGGGCACAAGTCAGATGTTAAGTGACGAACCAGAGTTGTAAGGCCTGGGGGAATATGTCCGAGCCAGAGCACCCCAGGAAGGGGACAGATGGGAGGTGAGGCTGGAGGAGCTGGCAGAGGCGGGCTCATGTAGTTCCTTTAGAGTCGCTTCAAGAATAACAATGGGAAAACATTAAAGGATTTTAAGGAGGGTAGCAATTTGATGTTCTATATATTTTAGAAAGTATATTTTGCCTAAGAGACCGAGAAAATTGAGAGAGGACAGAGAAATGGTAAGGAAGACAAGTTTGGGTTGCAATTAGGAGGGAAAAGATGGTAACCTGAGTTAGGAAGCATTTGGTGAATGAGAAGTAGGAAGAGATCTAAGATTTTTTGCAGGTAGATTGCTTTGGGTGTTGGTGACTAGAGAGAAGGGAAAGGATGGGTGGGTTGTAGAATGATGTTAAGGTTCCTGGGTATATGACAGAGGCATTGATAGACACAGAGAATGCTGCATGAGAATCAGCTTTGTGGGAACAATAATGTGTTTGAACATGATGAGCAAAGGACTTCTGTACAATGTTCAAGGGGGAATCTCAAATGGGCAATTGGATATACAGTTTTGGGGCCAGGAGGGGAGTTAGGATGAAAGTAACTTAAGGAATTGTCAATATGTTGAAGTTATGCACATGCATGAGATCATCCAGGGAAATATATATAGATGGTGAAGAGAATTCTACTTATGCATTCTCTTTAAAATCAGACAAAATACAAGAATGTATAAAGCCACCATTCTGATTCCATATTATATTAAAGATATTAGGCAGTGAAATAAGACAAGAAAAAAAAAACCTTAAAATATATGGTTTGTAAAGGGAAAATGTTAAGCATTTATTATTTTTATAAATGGTATAATTTTCCATTTATAAATACAAAAAGAATCTGGAGACAAATTACTAGCAATAATAGGAAAATTTAGCTATGAAGTTGAATATAAGATCTGTATACAAATTGCATGTACAAATGTGAATTCCATTTGTATACATTATCAAGAAATTTTAAAATTATGCTACTATTTTTGTAGCAACAAAAACTACAAACATAACTAGAAATAAATCTAACAAAAGTTGTCAAAACAATATCTTTTTCCATCCCCTTCCTTTTAGTCTTTGTGTGTTTTTTAATCTGAAGTGAATCTTTTGTATTCTTTCTTCTTAAAGAAGTCCCTCCAACAATTCCTGTAATACTGGCTCAGTGGTGATAAATTCCTTCAGTTTATTTTTGTCTGGGAAGCTCTTTATCTGTCCTTCAACTCTAAATGATAGCTTTGCTGGATAAACTATCTTTGGTTGTAGACCTTAGCTCTTCATCACATTGAATATTTTGTGCCAAGCCCTTCTGTCCTGAATAGTTTCTTTTGAGAAATCAGCGCCAGCTGCCAGTCTTACGGGTGTTCCCTTAAAAGGAATTATCTGTTTTTCTCTTGCTGCTTTTAATATTCTTTCTTTGTATTTAACCTTCGGCATTTTAATTATGATGTGTCTTGGTATGGGCCTCTTTGGATCCCTGATTTTTGGAATTCTCTGAGCTTCCTGGGATTTTATATCCATTTCCTTCATCAGGTTAGGGAAGTTTTCCATCATTTTCCTTCAAACAGCTGTTCAACATCTTGTTTACCTTCAGGTACACCGATCAGACAGAAATTTGGAACCTTAATAGTGTCCCATATGCTCCTTAAATTATTTTTATAGTCTTGGCATCTTATCTCTTGCCATTCTGCTTGCATGTCCTTGGCTTTCCCATCCTCTAGATAGGACATTTGATCCTTTTCTTTATTCACTTTGTTTATTCCTTTGTTTATTCCATTTAATATACTTTTCATCTCAGGTAATGTGTTCTTTATTTCAGACTGGTTCCCTTTTACAATTTTCATTTCCATTTTTAAGTTTTTTTATCTCTTTGTTGAAGTTCTCTACACTTCCCAAAAGTTCATTGAGCATATTTATAACTAGTGTTTTGAACTCTGCATCTGTTAGATTACTTGGCTCCATTATATCTAGATATTGCTTCGATGGACCTAGAAGTTATTTAAGTCAAGCAGAGAAAGATAAACACTATATGGTTTCACTTACATGCAGAATCTAAGGAATAAAAAGAACAAACTAATCAAAAACAGACTCACAAATATAGTGGAAAATTTGGTGATGGACAGAGAGGAGGAGGTTTGGGGGTCTGGGATAATGGGGTGAAGGATTAAAGAAGTACAAATTCGTAGCTGCTGGCAGGTCACAGGGATGGGGAGCATGGCATAGGAAATGCAATTAGCATTAATACATTGGCTAGGTGGAGGGTCAGGGGAGGGAAGGAGCAATTGGGGGGATCATTTTACGAGCTATATAGATGTCTAACCAATATATTGTATACTTGAAACTAATTAAGATAAATAAATTAAAATTAAAAAGTTGTAAAGACCTGTGTACAAAAATTTGTAACATTTTCCTGAAGGATATGAAAGACCTAAATAAATGAAAAGAGAGCCCATGTTTATGAACTGGAAGATTTAATATAATATAATCTCCTCCAATTTATTTAATAATTTAATACAACTCCAATCAAAACTCAACAGTATCCTTTGTGGAACTTGACAATTTGCTTCTAAAATTAAATAAGAATATCAAAATGCTAAGAATATCTAACACAATTCTAAAGAAGGAAAGTATACTTACTTGGCCAGATAGCAAGACTTACCATAAAGCTTTAGTAAGGGATACTATGTAATATTAGTGTCAGGGTAAATAAATTGACCAGAGGAAAAAATGGAGGGTATCCAAATTGTCCCATGAGTAAATGGAACTTCTATATATGATACAGGTTACATGGCAAGCCAGTAAGGAAAGGAGATACTTTTCAAAAATGTATGTGGCATAAGTCGTTATCCACACGTAAAAAATTAAATTATACACTAAAATCCACTCCAGATGGATTAAGAACTTGTGTCAAAGCAAATGTCTAAAGCAAAAATTTTTAATTTTTAGAAAAAACATAGGTGAAAATTTCTGATTTCAAGGTAGGTTTTTTTTTTTTTAAATAAAGTACAAAAAGTACCAGTGTAAAAGAATAAAACCTAATATATTTGAATATAACATGATTAAGAACATCTACAAATCAAGATAATTAAAATGAAGTTTAAAAGAATAAGTCAAAGTTGAGACTTTATTTGCAAAATATATAACTTACTAAGAATTGGTGTCAAGATGAAATAAGGAACATCTTAAATCAGTAAGAAAAAGAAGGAAAAAACCTCATGAAGAAGAGATTAAAACAGCTATTGCATAGAACAGAAAATACTTGTAGAGGTACTAAGTGACACTACTTGTTTGGATATGCAAATACAAACTACAACGAGATTGTTTTATTAACCAAAATTAAGAAGTCTGATGATACTGAGTATTGGAGGGGATATGTATTAACTTATACATGGCTGAAGAGTGTGTAATTTAGAACAATCAATTTGGCATAATCTTATAAATTTGAGCATTGGCATGCCCTATGAACCAGCAATTCCACTCTTTGATGTGTCTCCAAGACAAAAATTTGCACATGTCTACTAGAAGATATGTACAAATATGTTTATGGCAGGACTATAAGTTCATAATGGAAAAAAAAAAACTGGAAGCAACCCAAAAGCCTGCCTACATGAGAATGGATAAATAAATTGAGGAATAGTCACATGTTGAATATTGCACAGCAATGAAAATTGATGATCTACAGCTATACCTGTAATTGAGTGTAAAAACCATGTTGGAAGTGGATCAGCAGTCGTAGACACGCCAATTGATGCCACATGAGTCAGTGATAAACTGCTTGGCAGAGCCTTTCCAAAATCCTTGACTTATGAAACTGTGAGTGAAATAAAATGCTAGTTCTAAGACTTTAAGTTTCTGGGAAGTTTGTTACACAGCTCTAAATAACAAGAACTTTGTGTTATTTTTACCCTTTCCATAAAGTGTACAAAACATCCACTTATTTTTCCTTCCTACATTGGTATGCCATTCCTTAGAATAAAGTTATTTGGTACCCCACTCAGCCCCCCAAATAAAGCCAGAGCCCTGAAAAACTTGGAGTATGCAGTTTATGCCATAGACAAGTGTAAAAGATTAAGTGGTATACACAAGGAAGCACTAAGCAGCACTTAGGGTGCTAAATAAAATAGAATGACTGCTGCCCCAATTTTGAAGTAATAGTAGGCTATATATATTGGATGTTTACCATGTTCTAGGCACAATTCCAAGCACCTAATGGGATTCCTTGAGGTTGGTACGCTCTTGTCTCCATGCTATTCCTGGGAAAGCTGAGACCCAGAGAGGGTGATAAATTTTTCTTTGGTTACACAGAAGGTAAGTCAAGGAGCCAGGATTGATCTCAGAGGCTGTGCCTTTAGCTTTTCTTCTGTACTGCCTTTGCAGACCCATGCATGGCATAAATGACAAGAAAAAAAAAGGAAGATGCCCAGGTGCCAGAACAAAGAAGGGAGTGATTGCAGAGTGGAGAGCATGTGGGCTTACACGTGGCTAGCTCTGGACAATTATGGACCTTATGGATCAAAAGCTTAAGTGTTGTGTACACACAAGAAAAGAGGGTGACACATTTAGCTCTTGGAGGCAAAGAATTGGAAATGAGATGCCTCCAAAAAGCCAGGACTCCTATGACCCCAGTGGTGGTGGTGGTAATAGTGGAGGGGGAGTGAATAAACTTCTCACACCTGCCCAGGAGAAAGAAGCCCAGCTATGCTGTGATGTGTGTGGGGTATAATCCTCAATGATAAACCAAAGTCATGGGCTTTCCTTTCCTGAGGAACTCAAGTCTGGCTTTAAACTTTGCTTCCTGGCATATAGACCAGAAACTGGGAAACTAACACAGAATCTGTTCCTGGGATGGTGGGACACCCACCCCACCCTAATAGCTGGCATAAACCAAAATAAAGCCACCATGAAAGGACACTTTAACAATCCAGGCACCATAAATTTTCCACAGTAAATACAAGCCTTGCTTGGGAGCAGCTAAATATGCATGTATGCACAAAGGTATATGGACACTCAAAAAGAATTTATTCCATGATGAGTGAAATTGTGTGGCAGAAGAAGACCAAATTTGACCAAAATGATGGCAATTTCATATGGTTCAACCTAACACACAACGTATGATTTCCAAATGAAAAAAGCTAAAGTGGAAAAAACTTAATCATACCAATAAAAGGCAGGAAAGATGGTGAGAGAGAGAAGCAAGGAAAACCATAGTAAATGCTCCCAAAAGAAGATGATATGAATTGAATATTAAATCCTCAAATTAAAAGATGAATTCTCCAATCAGGTAAGTTGGTTCTTAAACCTGCTAATTATAAGAACTACATCCACAGCAAATTGACTTA
Source organism: Pteropus medius (assembly GCF_902729225.1). Classification (NCBI taxonomy): domain Eukaryota; kingdom Metazoa; phylum Chordata; class Mammalia; order Chiroptera; family Pteropodidae; genus Pteropus; species Pteropus medius. Next base: position 1,714,301 of record NW_024351546.1, read on the forward strand.
AACTTTGGAAGTAAAAGGTTGAGAGCAGAGATAAGCTAATCGTATTAATAAATTTTGAATGTTGATGTAGGTATATTAATATAAGTCAAAATAGACTCAGTAAAAGTATTATTAAGAATGAAGATAGTACATATATAACAAAGAAAAAAAAATCACCAGGAATTTGTCAGAAAGATATAAAAAAAAATCTAAATTTCTAAAAAGCAAAAATTGGCAAAAAGTGTAAGGAAAAATGAGCAAATCCATATTTATAATCAGAGAATATAGTATACATCTCTCAATAACTGACAGATAAGAGAGATAAATTAAGAAATTAGTACCTGTGAGGGAAATATTATTGTCATTTTACAGATGGTGGTATTGTGGGCCAAGTATGAGAATAGGAATTTTCAAGAAGGAAATAATCATTTGAAGAGATGCTCAGTATTACCTGTCATCAGGAATACCAAAAGACTGATAACACCGAATGTTGAAGGACATGGGGAATGTGATAGACGTTGCTTGTGGGGAGATCAATGGACACAGCTATCTAGAAAGATAGCTTGGATGTACTTAGGAAAGTTGAAGATGGACTTTGGCTGCTACCAGAAATTCCAATTTTAGGTATCCATTCTAGAGAAATTCTCATTCATGTGTGCCAAGAAAATATGTGAGATGTTTATTGCCACATTGTAATTGAAAAAGAAAGAAAGAAAGAAAGAAAGAAAGAAAGAAAGAAAGAAAGAAAGAAAGAAAGAAAGAAAGAAAGAAAGAAAAAGAAAGAAAGAAATGTTGCTGTTAGTAAGGCTGTGGATACTAGCACCTTCTTTAATGCAAAAGGTGGAATTTTTCAGCATGAATTATTATCAGATATAATGATGAGTGAAAAAAATCAAGGTGCTAAAGGACATGTACAGTATGGTACCACCTATGTAAAACTTAAATGAAACTACATACTGTTTCTGAGTACATGAAAATGATGTAAAGCCTTCCCAAGACTGAAACACTGCACAATAGTAATTAAAAATTGAAAATAAAAGAATTAGAAGACAGCAAATAGAAAAATGGGCAAAAAGACTTGAATGGGCACTTTGTAAGAGACATCCAAATGATCAAGAAACATGAGAAACATCATCAATCAACATTATCGGTCAGCAGGGAAATAACTACATACATAAAATGAGCTCCTTAATGTCTATACTTGTACCTCCTCTCTTCTTCACACTCATTTATTTCTTTGATGGTAGTTTCCTAAGGCTGAGATAGCTGGTGATAGAGTCCTGTGAGAAAACACTATGTAAGGGTCTCTTATTGGAACACAGAGGCTGAGCTGGCTGTGATTTATAAGTCCAGGATATCTCCCAGAGAAGCAGAAAATCACCTAATCCCCACATCCCTCTTCTACCCCAGATGGGGAGATCTGCAGCCTGACTCCACAATGTGTCCTGCTTCCATGTAAGTACCCGATTCCACCCAAAGGACTGGTGCTACCCTGGTGTTTGCTCCAGCCAGGACCAATGGCACAGGTCCATCTGGCTATACACTACAAGCTGGCCTTACACCGTGGCTCCAGAAACACCCCGGGAGGAATGTTTCTAAGAGAGAATCAGAGAGTGGGGAAAGAAAAAAATTAGGGGCATGTTTAGCAAAGGGTTGGAGGAGTGCGTCAGGAGAGCCCCATGAAGAATAAGGGAGGTCAGAGGATGGGATAGGACTCAGAAAAAGCAAGCTATGCTGTGATGTCAGCAACTCAAGGATAATTTCTATCTGTGCTCTGCATTTTAAGTAAGTTATCTCTTTAATCCTGAAAATGGCCCTCAGAGAAGTTCTTCCAGATATTATGCAAGTACTTTTTCAAGTGTACGCTAAGTGCCAGGTACTAGAGATACAGCTGTGAACCCATAGAGGTGGCTCCTACTTCCACTGCTTAAGAAAATAATAACTCAGAGTAGGGCATATGCTGTGAGGGAGAATAACTGTTAAAGGGCATATAAGAGGGATGTCTGCATACCTACCTGGACATGGGGTCACAGCAGTCATACTGGAGGAACGTAGATCAAGTCAAAACCAAGACAGCTCAGGAAGGCAGAGGGAACTGCGTGAGCAATGTTCCTGAGAAAAGTGCTTTCAGAGGGACTCAAGGAGTTCCAGACAACTGGAGGACAGGTGGGAAGGTAGAGATGTGATAAGGGAAGAGGCTGGTGAGATTGCAGTGGTGGTGGTGCAGATCCTGAAACAAAGAGAAATTGAGGAAGGGGTTTAGCAGAAAATGGCATCAAATTTTGGATCTAGAATGATTTATCTGTTTGACTATAAATATATTCAATTAAAATATAAATGGCAAATAGGAAAGACTAGAAGGACGAGCCATTGGGAAGCAGGACCACTCTCACAGAATGGGTTGGATGCACAATTTTAGAATACATTTAAGTGGTAAAAATGCAAGAAGCTGGACATTGGCTGATAGGATTGTTAGGGAGGGAGAAGAGAAGACCCGAGTTTGCTCCTGAGCAGCTGGGTGAACATTGTAACCATTCACTGCTGGGAGCACAAGGGAAAATAAAGACCTTGGGGCTGATTATAGTTAAGGTGCCTGTAGGAGGTCCAAGGGCAGGTTTGAAGTTTGCAGCAGTGTGCAGGGGCTCAGTATCCTACAATAGTTCTGAATGAGACGTCATCATGGAGCTAGTGCCTGGTTCTATCCATAAAGAGAGGAACTGAACCACGTGTGTGCATGAGGCTGCCAAGGGAGGGTGGAATAGTTAGAAGGGAAGGATAGAATAGGATAGAATCCCAATGCACACCAGCCTCTAAGGAAAAGCTACAAGGCTGTTGTGAAATAGCAGCTTTAGAAAGAAAGAGAAACTGGAGTAGTATAAACTCCAGAAACCACGGAAGAAAGAGTTTTTCAGACTGTAGAAATCATACAAGGACTTGACCTCTCAAGAATTTCATTCTTGATCTTTGTCGGTAGCTTTGAATGGAGAAATGGAACAGGTGGAATTTGTCTTGTGTTGGACTAAGGAGTCAGGAGGCTGGGAGAGAACCAGTGAAGAGGGTCACCTAAAATGAGGAAAAACTTAGGCTGTAGGAGAGGAATAAGGGACAGTGAGAAAAACTAAGCATGAGGTGGGTAATGATAGGAAGTGAATGGATGATAGTGTGGGGTTGGAGGGAGTGGCAGTGGTGGCAGTGGTGGACTTATGAGCCTCCTGGAGTAGGCTGAGTTTTTTTAAACTAAAATATTGTTTCATTAATTTATGTTTGAAAACACAAGCATCAAGCACATAAGCTATTTATTTCAATCAGCGGACCCCTTTCCTTTCTGGAAGAAAGCTACAAGTGAAACAGAAGTACAGTTTAAAAAGTGGGTGGATGGTCATGGCAGGGCAAGGATTGACAGCATCATAGCATTTTAGCCTGATGCACCCAGGTCTATTAAATGGTTATCCCTACATGGGGCACACAAAACTGTCCTAGTTGCCCTGGACATCTGATCCATGGATTTGCTAGATACGAATTGATAAATTCTACCTCTCTATTCCCCAACTGCTTATGTTTTCATGAAAAACTCTTGCTTTCTCATGATACAGAGGAGTGGGTTTTTTACAAGCACTATGGTTCTCAACTTTGGTCACATTTTCAAATCACCTGGAGAGGTTTTGAACCCCTTGTTTCCAGGCTGTGTGCCATCCTGACTAAATCAGTATCTCTGAGGTGATTTAAAACAGATAAGCCATTTTCTACCTCCTAGCCAGCCCCTCAGGTTATTACAAATGGATAACCAAGGCTGGAAACCACTCAAGTGGTGGACAGGCAATGGCCCAGAATGGGCACTGGAGATAAACTGGACTCAGGAATAAACAGAAAGTCAGCTAGACAAATAACAGTGTGACTAATTTCAATAAAATCGAGAAAGTTGTTCAAGAACTAACCCTCCCCCAACCCCCACAAATGAATCAGTCCTACATTTCTCCATAAGTTAGTAAATGCATTTCTAGATACCTCACTTAAGGAAGAAAGACTCGACACCGTAAAAATGTACTTTGTTTAAATTAACTAACAAACCCACTTCTATTCAAAATATCAGTAACAGTTTTAGAGACCTCATCAAATGGTTTGTGGTGGAATAATATTTAAAAGTATTAACGGATGCTTATTTTTCCTACAATTTATTTGTCATACTTAGGACTGTTATTTGCCACCTCATATCCACTTTCCCCTTCTTCCTTAAGACAGACTTTGGTATTATTCAAAATAACCATGGGCTCACCTAAAAGATTTTATTTCCCCCCTCACTTGCAACCAGGTGTGGCCATATAACAAAGTTCAGGCTAAGGAGATATAAGAGAAAGAGTTTGAGCTAGACTTCCAACTTGCAGGAAGACTGATTTAGGAAGCTGACTCAGACATTACTTTTCTCTCTCTCTTTTTTTTTTATACTTCCTACTTCTTGGAATGAGGACATAATGTCTGACATTCCAGCAGTCATTTTGGATTGTGAGGTGACTATGTACCTGGAAGCCACACACTAGAATGGAGCAACAAGATTAAAGACCCTAAAGCTGACATATGCCTGAATTTCATAGCTCCAAGTTTCTTTTCTGTGAGAGATAAATAAGCTTCTGTTTTGTTTCAGCCAGTATTGTGAGCCTCTAAATCTGATCCTAATTGTTACCCTAGTTGTTCTCCCAACATCCTGGACCCATTGATAGCGTTCTATACTCACAGTCCATTAGTGGGGCAGGGTTGCTCCAAGACTCCAATTTAAAAAAAAATTGTTTTGTGCTGCTTGAATGTACATCATTTTTTTCTTCTTCAACTTTCAAAATACACTCTTGGAATCCATTATTGAGAAAAATATTATTGAGAAAAAATTACTAATTTTCGATGATCAAAATCCAGTGGGAAGAAAGTTTTGCTACAAAGAAGAAGCATAAAAGAATCTGAAAGAATCTTTCCATACCCTGCTGGCCAAGGTGATATCCTATGAGCTGGAGGAGGGAGAGAAGTGGGGAGGACAGTGGGAGTGTTTGATATGGGTGGAATTTGACCCTCTTTAGCCAGAGATGGGTGGAACGGGGAGGAGAGAAGCAGGAAAACTGAGTCATGAAGTAGGAGTCCTGCCACCTTTGAGTAGAGAGTGGAGTTAAAATGGGTTTGGAGAACATCTTGGCAAAGGGGCCTGAGGCAGGCATGGGGTTCTCCCATTTGCCTGAGGGTGGAGGGGGCATACGAAGTTCCCTTGTGCAGACTTGAACCATATAGAGGAAGATCAGGTGACTCAATGACACGAGAGGGCAGGAGAAAGGCCCCACAGCATTGGATCCATAAGGCCAATGTCTACCAATACTCCTGACAGCATTTGATGCCTGTCTTTTAATAAGTGTTCTTTCAGGTCCTGAAATATGCCTTAATTGTCAAATGACTTTAAGGTATGGGACAGGCTTTCGATTCCTTGTATAATATGCAAGTATAAAGACACATATCCGCTAGTGATAATGAGTACCAAGTAGATTTTACTATATTGATGTAGATTTATTATTGAAAAATTTTCTCCTTCTGAAGTAAAGACATGTATATGATATATAGAGACCAGTGGTATTCAAGTTTTAGAATAAACATCCTATTGATAAAAGCTGATTATGTGTCTTAATATCAGTCACCACTCTAACATGTATATGATCAAAGAAAGAAATTAAAGGGGCACAAAAATGAAAGACAAAAAAACAAGCCTCTTGATACCGAATGAATATTGGCAAGTCTTTCAGGAAGGTAGGTATGACTGCCAAAGAAGGAGGAATGGAGAAACACTGAACTAGTAATGAAAACTCTGACTTGCCAAGTGTACCCTGAACTATGATTAAGCAGTGAAATGACTAAGGGTGATCCTGAAATGACTAAGAAAACATTTTCCATGCTGCTGCTGCAAAATGGGCCACTGCTGTGGCAGATGTGACCCTCTGGCCCTGAGGGGAGGTAGTAGAGCCCATTGCAGGAACCAGAAGAGCGGCCTGGGCCTGGAGCACAGGGCAGAGTGGCAGTAAGCTGAGGCTGGATACACTAGGTGACACAAGACAGCCTCAGTAAAGTCAAAGGAGGAATGTTGGAAAGAGAGGAATATCTGCAGCACATTGAAAAAGTATTACTATTTTTGATACGTAAGAAGTTCCTATAAATTGATAAGAAAAAGAAAAAACCCAATAGAAAACTGTGCAAAGGATATTGGCTATTAACAAAAAAGAAAAATAAAGCCGACAAATGCATAAAATGATACTAAACCTTATTAATCAAGAAGATTCAAATTAGATCAATAATGACATTTTTTATGCAAGAGATTGGTAAAAATAATAGAGTCCTGACATTTATTGCTGGGAAGAGAGTGGGAAAATAGGTGCCCTTATCTTCTACTGGTGGGAATTGAAATTTTAAAACCTAATTGGAATGCAATTTCTTAATAACTACTAAAAATAAAATATGGCCATGCTGTTTGACATAAGAATCTCACTTTGTGAACTTATTTTATAAAATTAAAAGAACAGATACTTAAGACTCCAAGTAAAAATATTAAGTGAAGCATTTTGATGGTAGAAACACCCAAGAAACAACCCATTGGCAGAAGATTACTGCATAACCCAAAGTGTGTGCATCTTGTGGAGAGATAACCAGCTCCCAGTAAGGTGGAGATGCATGGGTTGACTGGAAGCTGCCCAAGGTGAAAGCTGGCAGGCTTACTGGGGAGATGTTCAACTGCAAGGAGAGGAGTCACCACAGATGTCCTGGTGGAAGTTTGTGTGGTGCTCCCATATCAGGTCACCTCTGCCCACTGCAGGTGCAGAATGGACTCCATCGAGGCACCAGTCCCCACCACACCTGTCACACCTGTTACCCGCCTGGACCCTGGGTGGATAGTAACACCCCGTTTTAGTAAAATCAAACCATACACATTGCCTTTAATATACTTATAGGTTTGTACAGGGTTCTATGATTACAGGGAAAGACAATACAAAGGGAGTAGAGGGAGACACATTTCTTTCTTTCTTTTTTTTTTTGTCTCTTTCTCTTTTGGTAGATATATCTTAAATTAGTAAGATGAAAACTGTGAAATTTTAATAAAAGAATTATACTACAGTAAAAGCCAAAAAGAAGAGTTTAAGAGGATAGTCGAATACACAAGAAAAAATCTTTCATGTGAAAAATTGTCTTCATTTTCCTTGGACATTTTCTCTTACAAATGAATCTTAAAATCAGCCCGTCAAAACCTACTTAATAAAATGCAAAATCCAATTCATAATAAACCTTTTATCAAACTCTGAGAAGATGGGTGTGATCAATCAAGCATATCTATGAGAAACCTATGAAAACACCCTGCTTAATGGTAAAACATTTAAAATATGCCCATTATCACCAGGAATATGTGAGGAGGCTGACATCAAGTTACTCATTCCTTATACAGCACTTTAAATGTGTCATGCTTTCTCCTTGTTTCTATTAACCCTATATGTCTTTTGTTTAGTCCATCAAGTTTTCTTTGATTCACTTTTTCCTCAACTGTTTGAAATTCTACATTCTATTTCAGTTCACTTATTTGTTACCAGTGGACACACACACACACACAAATGTCTAGAATTCCATTGCTCTCTCATATTCAGCATCTATAGAATCTTCAGGAACTAGACAAGAATTTTAATACTTTGCTGTTCCTTCTGAACTCCTCTACCTCCAAAATGTCAATGTCCTCTGGAATTTTAATTTTAGGTTATTCATCTTTCTTCAAGAATCCTACTTATTTAGACTTAATAATACATTTTCCTAATTTCCTTGCTCTGGTTCTTCTTGCATTCCACTTCTTCCTCTTGGGTTCTCTCGCTCTCGTTCACGCTCTCTCTCATTCTCTCTCTCACTCTTGCTCTCTGTCTCTCTCTTCTTTCTTTCTTTCCTTGGTTGAAAAACATTGTGCTTTCACTGTAGGTAGCAAAAACCTCAACTCGAACTGACTTTTACAGTAAGGGAATTTATTAGTCTGTGTACTACAAAGTTCAGAGGAAGCTCATACTTCGGGTAGTTTGATCAGGATTCAGGCTCCCTTTCTCCTGTTTCTCTACAGTCCCCCACCCACCTACCCCTCAGTTGATAAAATAGCTACCTTTTTAGTTCCAAAACCTCCCGTCTGTGCACTACCTGGTACCAAGCACTCAAGAATATGACTGGTTTACGGAATTCTAGATTCAGAGTTATTTCCTCTGCAAGCTTTGAGAATGTCATCCCATTGCTTCCTTGGATTCCTTGATTCTGCCTAGGGAAATCTGATGTCAAGATAATTCTGCTTTCCTTGTAGGTCTCATCTCGCAGATAGCTTTTGAGATTTACTCTTTACCATACTATACCAAGGTGTGTGTTATTCCCAAATCTTGCTCAGAGTGCATGTATTTCTTCAGTGTGGGGAAATTATTAGCCATTATTTCTTCATATATCTTCTCATCCAAATGTTCTATTCCTCTTGGTAGAGCTCCTTCAGTAGATACTCTCAGTCTGAAGTATTTTCCATACCTTCCATGTCTTTTTTGCCATATCGTGGGGAACTGCCTCTGCACAAACATCTAGTTTACTGATTTGTTCCTCAGTCCTATTCATTCTGCAATTGAAATCACAACATTACTTTGTATCCCAACAACCTTGTTTTTTCATCTCAAGCATCTCTAATTGGCTTTTTATGTAAGTACATGGGATGTCATAGTATCCTGTATTTCTCTGAGGATGTTAATTATACTATTTATTTATTTGTTTTCAATTGGAATTGGCCTTCAATATATATTAGTTTCAGTGATATAGTATAATGGTTATAAATTTATATAATTAATGAAGTGCCCCCCCCAATTAGTCTAGTACTGCAGAACTCATACATAATAATCACAATATTAGTGATTGTAATTCTATGTACTTTGTATCCCCATGACTATTTCGTAAGTGCCAATTTTTACTTCTTAATTCCTGCACCTTTTTCACCCAACCCTCAATCCTCATTCCATCTGGCAACCATCAGTTTGTTTTCTGTATCTATAAGTTTGTTTCTGCTTGTTTGTTTATTTTGATATTTTTAGAGTCCACATATAAGTGAAATTATATGGTATTTGTCTTTCTCTACCTGAATTATTTCACTTAGCATAATATCCTCTGGTTCCATCCACGTTGTCTCAAATGGTAATATTTCATTCATTTTTATTGCCATGTAATATTACATTGTTTGTGTATGTATAAATATATATATCATATCCTCTTTATCTAATTGTCTATCAATGGACACTTAGGTTGGTTCCATATTTTGGCTATTGTAAATAATGTTGAAACGAACATAGGAATGCATATACATTTTCAAACTAATGTTTTTGGTTTCTTTGAATAAGTACTCAGAAGTAGGATTGCTGGGCCATAGGGTAATTCTATTTTTAATTTTTTGAAGAACCTTCATACTGCTTTCCATAGTGGATGCAAAAATTTGCAATCCCAGCAGCAGTGCACGAGAGGGCTCCCTTTTCATGACGTCCTCTCCAAAACTTGTTGTTTGTTGACTTTTTTTTTTTTTTTGATGATAGTTATTCTGGCAAAAGTGAGGTAATATTCCATTGGGATTTTAATTTGCATTTCTCTGATGATTAATGATGTTTAACATCTTTTCATATATATATTGGCTATCTGTATATCCTCTTTGGAGAAATATCTATTCAGGTCTTCTGCCTGTTTTCCAATTGAATTGTCTTTTTGGTGTTAAGTTGCATGAATTATTTATATATTTTAGATATCAACCTCTTATCGAATGTATCATCAGCGAATATTTTCTCCCAATTGATAGGCTGTCTTTTCATTTCGTCAATGGTTTCCTTTGCGGTGCAAAACTTTTTAGTCTGAAACAGTTTTTCCTTTGCGGTGCAAAACTTTTTAGTCTGAAACAAAACTTTTTAGTTTTGTTTCCCTTGCTTGAGGAGACATATCTAAAAAAATAATTACTAAGAGCAATGTTGGAAAGTTTACCACCTGTGTTTTCTTCTAGAGTTTTATGGTTTCAGGTATTACATTTAAGTCTTTAACCTATGCTGAGTTTAGAAAGTGGTCTAGTTTCATTTTTGCATGTATCTGTTCCATTTTCCCAGCACTGTTTTTTGAAGAGACCATCTTTACCTCATTGTATATTCATGTCGCCTTTGTCATAGATTAATTGACTTTATAGGCATGGGTTTATTACCAAGCTATTCTGTTCCATTGATCAATGTCTCTGTTTTTAGGCCAATACCATGCTGTTTTGATTACCATAGCCTTATAGTACAGTCTGATATCAGGTAGTGTGCTCTCCTTTCTCAAGATAGCTTTGGCTATCTAGGGTCTTTTTTGGTTCCATATAAATTTTAGAATTATTTGTTTTAGTTCTATGCAATTGATATTTTCATAGAGATCACTTTGGGTAATATAGACATTAACATTAACGATGTTAATTCTTTCTATACATATGCACGGTATATGCTTCCATTGATTCGTATCTTCTTCGGTTTCTTTCTTCAATGTCTTATAATTTTCCTAGTACGAGTCTTTTGCCACTTTTGTTACATATATTTTATTTTTTGATGCAATTGTAAATGAGATTGTTTTCTTAATTTCTCTTTCTGATAATTTATTACTGATATATAGAAATGCAACTGATTTATGAACATTAATTTTGTATCCTCTACTGAATTCTCTTATAAGTTCTATTAGTTTTTGGTGTAATCTTTAGGGTTCTCTATATATAGTATCATGTCATATGCAAATAATGCCAGTTTTAATTTTTATGTTTCAATTTAGTTGCATTTTATTTCTTTTCTTGTCTGATAGCTATGGCTAGGACTTCCGATACTATGTTGAATAAATACTATGGTGAAAGTGGACATCATTGTTTTGTTCCTGATCTTAAGGAAAACGCTTTTAGCTTTTTCCTATTGAGAATGATGTTAGCTGTAGTTTGTCATATATGTCCCTTTATTATGTTGAAGTATGTTCCTTTTATTTTCACTTTGCTGAGAGTTTTCTTTTTATCATAAATGGAATCTGGATTTTTGTCAAAGGCTTTTTCTGCATAAATTGATTTAATTATATAGTGATTATCCTTCATTTTGTTAATGTGGTGTATTATGTTAATTGATTTGAGGATATTAAACCAACCTGGCTTCCCAAGAATAAATCCCACTTGACCATGGTGTATGTTCTTGTTAATGTAATGCTTGTTAATGTTTTGCTAATATTTTGTTGAAGATTTTTGCATTTATATTCATCAGGGATATTGGCCTATAATTTCCTTTTTTTATGATGTCTTTGTCTGGTTTTAGAATCAAACAAAGATAATTGGCCTCATAAAATGAGCTTAGGAGCCTTCCTTCCTGAATTTTTTGGAATACTTTGAGGAAAGGTGTTAATTCTTTTTTGAATGTTTGGTAAAATTTACCCGTAAATCCATCTAATCCAAGATTTTTATTTATTGGGAGATTTTTTTATTACTGATTCTATTTTGTTAGTAGTATTCAGTCTGTTCTGATTTTCTTTTAATTCTAGATTCAGTCTTGGAAGATTGTACATTTCTAGGAATTTGTCCATTTTTTCCAGATTGTCTAATTCATTCACATATAATTATTTGTACTATTTTCTTATAATCCTCTGTACTTCTGTGGTGTCAGTTATCACCTGACAGTTATTATCTTTCATTTCTGATTTTATTTATTTGGGTCTTCTCTGTTTTTTTTTTTTTTTTAATGAGTCTGCTTACAGGTTTATTAACTTTGTTTATCTTTGCAAAGAACCAGCTCTGGTTTCTTTGATCTTTTGTATTGATTTTTTTTTTATTTTGTTTATTTTAGTTCTATTTATTATTTCTTTCATTTTACTCACTTTGAATTTGCTATTCTTTTCTAGTTCCTTTAGGTATATGGTATAAGGTTTGCTGTTCTTTTTCTAGTTCCTTTAGGTATAAAATTTTTCTTGTTTCTTGAGGTAGAACTGTATTGCTATGAATTTTCCTCTCAGAATTGATGTAACTGTGTCCTATATTTTGGGTCATTGTATTTTCATTTTCATTTGTTTAAAGGTATCTTTTCATATTTTTCCTTGATCTTGCTAATCCATTCATTGTTTAGCAGCATGTTATTTAGCCTCCATGAGTTTGTGTGTTTTTCAGTTTTCTTCCTGCAATTGATTTCTAGTTTCATATCACTGTAATAAAAAAAAAAGATGCCGATATAATTATAATTTTCGAATTTATTAAATCTTGTTTTGTGGCCTAACATGTGTTTACCCTGGAAAATATTCCATATGCACTTTAAAATAATGTAATTCTGTTGCTTTGGGATGAAATGCTTTAAAATATCAATTAAATTATCTGGTTTAGTGTGTCACTTAAGGCTGCTGTTTCCTTGTTGATTTTCTGTCTGGGTGATCTATCTATCCATTGATGTCAATGGTGTGTTAAAGTCTCCTACTATGACTCTCTCTTTATGTCTGTCAATATTTGCTTTATATATTTGGATGTTCCTACTGGTGCATAAATGTTTACAAGTGTCATATCCTCTTGTTGGATAGATCCTTTATCATTATGAAATGTCCTTCTTTGTCTCCTGTTATAGCCTCTGTTTTAAAGTCCATTTTGTCTGATATAAGTATTGCTATTCTAGCTTTTTTTGGGGGGGGAGGGGGATTGTTGTTAGTTCCATTTGCATGAAACATCTTTTTCCATTACTTTGCTTTCAATCTGTTAATGTTTTTCTATCTGAAGTGGGTCTTTTATAGGCAGTATATGTATGGGTCATTTTTTTAAAAAATCATTTAACCATGCTGTGTCTTTTGATTTGAGCACTTAATTATTTACATTTAAAGAATGATTGATAGTTATATAGTTATTGCTATTTTATTCACATTTTGATCTCTCTTCTCCTTCTCCTTCTTCTTCCTCTTTTTCTCCTTCTCCTTCAACTCCTTTTTCTTGTCCCTTTAACATTTCCTGAAATACTGCTTCGGTGGTGATGAATTTCTTTAGTTTTTTCTTATCTGGGAGGCTCTTTATTTCACCTTTGATTCTTTGTTGTTGTTGTTACATTTTATTATTATTTTTAATTTTTTTATTAAGTTTATTGGGATAACATTGGTTAATACAATTATATAATTTTTAGGTGTACATTATAATTTGACATCTGTATATTCTATTGTGTGTTTACTACGCAAAGTCCAGTTTGCTTCAGCTACCATATATTTGATCCCTTTTATCCACTTCATCCTTCCCCTCCCCTCCTATATTTGACCCCCTTTACACCGTCTACCTCCCCTCTCCTCCCTTCCCCACGAGTGACCACTACTTTATAGTCCTCTGGTAACCACTAGTCTATAGTCCATGTCCATGAATCTCTGTTTGTTTGTCCTGCTCATTTGTTGCTTTTAGGTTTATATCCCACATATAAGTGATATCATGTGATTTTCAATCTTTTCTGTCTGGCTTATTTTGCTTAGCATGATTATCTCGAGGTCCATCCATCTTGTCGCAAATGGCAGTATTTCATCTCTTCTATTGCTGAATAATATTCCATTGTATATGTGTACCATAGTTTCTTTAGCCAGTCATCTATCATAGGACATTTCAGTTGCTTCCATGTCCTAGCCACTATGAATAAGCTGCTATGAACATTAATATGCAAATATCTTTTCAGATATGGGTTTTCAAGTCTTTGGGGTAAATATCCAGGAGAAGGATTGCTGGACCATATAGTAGAACAATTCTTATTTTTTTGAAGAATCTCCGTACTGTTTTCCATAATGGCTGTACCAATTTTCAGTCCCGTCAGCAGTGTATGAGGGGTCCTATTTCTCTACATCCTCTCCAACAGTTGTCATTATTTGTTCTGTTGATTATAGCTATTCTAACAGATATGAGATGGTATCTCATTGTGGTTTTGATTTGCATTTGCATTTAACTAATAGCTAGAGATGTTGAGCATCTCTTCATATAGTTGTTGGCCATTTGTATGTCCTTTAGGGAGAAGTGTCTGTTCAGGTCCTCTGCCCATTTAGTATTGGATCTTTTCGTTGTTGTTGTTGTTGGTATTGAGTCATATGAGTTCATTGTGATTTTTGATATTAGGCCCTTATCGGAGGTGTTGCTTACAAATATATTTTCCCATTTGGATGGTTGTCTCTTTACCTTGTTGATGGTTTCTTTCGCTGAGCAGAAGCTTTTTCGTTTGATGTAGGCCCATTCATTTATTTTAGCTTTTACTTCCCTTGCTTTTCAGGGCAAATTCATAAAATCCTCTTTAGTTCCAAGGTCCTTGAGTTTCGTTCCTATGTTTTCTTCTATGCATTTTATTGTTTCAGGTCTTATATTCAGGTCCTTAATCTATTTTGAGAAATTTTGATATGTGGTGATAGACAAGATTCATACTTTTAAGGTGGCCTTCCAGTTTTCCCAGCACCATTCATTGAAGAGGCTTTCCTTTCTCCACTGTATGTTTTTGGCTTTTTTGTCAAAAATTATTTGCCCATATAAATATGAGTTTACTTCTGGACTCTCGATTGTGTTCCACTGGTCCATGTGTCTGTTTTGCTGTTAATATCATGCCCTTTTGATTACTGTCGCATTGTAGTATAATTTGAAGTTGGGCAGAGTGATATGTCCAGCCTCATTCTTTTTTCTCAGGCTGGCTTTGGCACTTTGGGGTCTTTTCTGCTTCCATACAAAATCTGATGAATTTTTGTTCTGTTTCTTTAAAAAATGCTGATGAGATTTTGATGGGGATCGCATTAAATCTGTATAATGCTTTAGGTAATAAGGTCATTTTTAAATTATGTTGATTCTTCCAATTCTAGAACATGGAATATCTTTCATTTCTTTGTATATTCTTTGATTTCTTTTAATAGGGTCTTATAGTTTTCATTATATGTGTCCTTCACTTGTTTTGTTAAATTTATTCCTAGGTATTTTATTCTTTTTGGTGCAATTTCAAAAGGAATTATTTTTTCCACTTCCTTTTCTGAGACTTCATTGTTAGAGTATAGGAACACTATGGATTTTTGAACGTTGATTTTGTATCCAGAGACTTTACTGTATTTGCTTATTGTTTCTAGTAGTGTACTTTTGGCATCTTTAGAGTTTTCTGTATAGAGAATCATGTCATCTGCAAATAGTGACAGTTTGACTTCTTCGTTTCCTATGTGGATGCCTTTTATATCTTTCTCTTATCTGACTGCACTCACTAGGACATCCAATGTTATATTAAATAATAGTGGTGATAGTGGACAGCCTTGCCCTGTTCTTGATCCTAAAGGCAAGGCTTTTAGTTTTTCACCATGAAGTATAATGTTGGTTGAGGGCTTCTCATATATGACCTTTATTATATTAAAGTATTTTCCTTCTATACCGATTTTTTTAAGTGTTTTGGTCATAAATGGATGCTGTATCTTGTCGGAGGCTTTTTCTGCATCTATTGATATAATCATATGTTTCTTATTTTTTAAGTTGTTTACTTGGTGTATCACATTAGTCGATTTGCATATGTTGAACCATCCCTGTGCCTCTGGGATGAAGCCCACTTGATTGTGGTGTATAATCTTTTTAATATGTTGCCATATTCGATTCTCTAGTATCTTATTTAGGATTTTTGCATATGTGTTCATAAGAGATATTGGTCTGTAGTTCTCTTTTTCTGTGTTACCTTTACCAGGTTTTGGTATCAGAGTAATACTGGCCTCATAAAATGAGTTGGGAAGTCTTGCCTCCTCTTAGATTTTTTGGAAGAGTTTGAGGAGAATAGGTATTAAGTCTTCTTTGAATGTTTGGTAGAATTCACTGGTAAAGCCATCTGGTCCTGGACTTTTACTTTTTGGTAGGTTTTTGATGATTGTTTCAATTTCAATACTGCTAATCAGTCTATTTAGATTTTCTAGATCTTGATTCAGTCTAGGAAGGTTGTATTTTTCTAAGTACTGGTCCATTTCTTCTAGGTGATTAAATTTAGTGTTATATACTTTTTCATAGTATTCTTGTATGATTCTTTGTATTTCTGTGATGTCAGTTGTAAAATCCCCCTTTTTCATCCCTGATTTTGTTTATTTGTATCCTTTCTTTTTTTTTTCTTTAGTGAGTCTAGCCAGGGGTTTGTCAATTTTATTAACCTTTTCAAAGAACCAGCTTTTTTTTGGCATTTATTTTTTCTATTGTTTTTTGTTGTTGTAGTTTGTTTTTTTACAATTTCATTTATTTCTGCTCTAATTTTGATTATTTCTTTCCTTCTGCTGACTTTAGGCTTTATTTGTTCTTTCTTTTCTAGTTTTTTAAGATGAAGCATTAAGTTGTTTACTTGGACTCATTCTTGTTTTTGGAGATAGGCTTGTAACAATATGAACTTCTTCTTATGACTGCTTTTGCCAGGTCTCAAAGTTTCGATATGTTGTATTATCATTATCATTCATTTCTATGTATCTCTTGATCTCTGTTTTTATTTCTTCTGTTACTCAGTTATTCTTCAGTAGCATGTTGTTAATCTCCATGTATTTGTAGTTCTTCCTGGTTTCTTTATGAAGTTGACCTCTAGTTTCAAAGCATTATGATGAGAGAATATGGTTGGTATGATTTCAACCCTCTTATATTTGTTGAAGTTATCTCTGTGTCCCAGTATGTGGTCGATTCTTGCAAATGTTCCATGTGCACAGGAGAAGAATGTATAAGCAGCCATTTGGGGATGGAAGGCTCTGTATATGTCAATTAAGTCCACTTGGACTAATGTGTCATTTAAAGATGTTATTTCCTTATTAATTTTCTTTTGGATGATTTGTCCATATCAGACAGTGGGGTATTTAGGTCCCCTACTACAATAGTGTTTTGGTCTGTTTCTCCCTTTAGTTCTGTTAGTAATTGTTTTACATATTTTGGGGCTACCTGATTTGGAGCATAGTTATTAATAAGTGTTAGGTCTTCTCGGTGCATGATTCCCTTTATCATTATGAAGCATCCCTCAGTACTTTTCTTTATCTTTTTTATTTCGAAATGTATTTCATCTGATATTAGTACCGCTACTCCTGCTTTTCTCAATGCCATTTTCTTGAAATATCATTTTCTACTCTTTCACTTTGAGTCTGTATTTGTCTTTGGAGTTGAGATATTTCTCCTGGAAGCAGCATATGGTTGGATTTTGTTTTGTGATCTATTCTGTAACTCTGTGCCTTTTTATCGGTGAGTTCAGTCCATTTAAGGGTGATTATTGAAATATGAGGTCTTCTTATAGCCATTTTATCTTTTGCTTTTGGTAGCTTGGTGTTTCCATTGTTTCCTTGTCCTTGTGTTTTTGTTTTATTCATTTTGGTTGTCTCTTGTGGATTTTTCCTCTGGTTCTTCTCGTTTTATGTTATATACTTCAGTTCTGAATCTTTGGCATGTGGTTACCATTACAAATATGTAAAGGATAGTTATATATATGCAGTCGTCCATTGTCTTCTGTGCATGCCTTATCCTCATTCTCCTTTGTGAATTTGGATCTTCAAAACCTCCCTTTTCAGTCATTGCTATCTCAATTTGTCCCTGTGTATGCCGAACATTCTTCAATTGCTATCTTGCTATAGCAATTCTCTTATTATTATTTAAGCTTATAATGCCCTATTCTTAGTAAAGGTTGCACGCCTCTGTTTCTATATGCCTGATAGTCACTTTACTCCTAATTATGTATTTTTTTTTATCATCATATTTGGACTTGGACAGTGAAGTACTGAAACAGGAGGGAAGCAGGTGTACTGAGAGGTAAGCATATTAAGAAGGGTTGCAACATGCTGGAACATTTTGAAGAAGTTAGGGAAAGGCAGCAGGAGCACAAGAATCTCCTGAAGGCAGCATTCACGTGGTTGATGATTACTGGATGAAGGGGCATTCAACACTGTCTGCCTGCAGGGCATTCTCCTGACCATAACCAATCACCCCCCATTTTCCTTCCCCAATAGAGAGGGGTTTGAAGCTTTTTCCTCAGGTAGAAATCAAGGGAGAAAATGCAGGTTTGGATAACAGAAAATGTGTTCCTTGTGGGGCTGATGACAATAAGGTGTTTCTGTGTTATCCCTGTGGAGGTGTGAATCTGGGGCTCAAGGGAGGGGATGGCTGGAGCTGGATTTAGAGTAAACCCCATGTAGTAGGTCATCGCTACTGTGGGGGGATCAGATCAACCTGAAAGTATGGAGGAGCAGAGAAGGCCTCTGATAGAACCTTGAATTCCACTGCTAACCCTTAAGGGAAAATGGGGGAAAGCACATTCCAGGGCCACTGATATAAAGGAAAATTGGGAGTATGCACCCAGACCCAGAGTGGAGAGAATGAATGTGAGAGTTGTAACTGCCAATATTGTCAGTTAAGTAGGATAGAATAGGCTTATGAGGTGGCCGTTTGGGTTGGCCACAGATAAGTTCCTCCTAGAATTAGTGAAGGCCACTTCATGGTGGTGGTGGGGGCAGAGGTCAACTTCCAGGACAGTATGTGGGGGAAGATGGAGGGTGAACAACAGCAGTTAGAAGGAGATACAGCAGGGATAGACTTCCACCAGGGTGTTGGTGGAGTCATAGTTGGGAGTCAACACTGTGCCAAGTGGACTCAAGTATAAATAACAATTCTAACAGACCCACTACAGTGGAGCAACCAACACTCTCCTCCACAATCATCATTAAAAAAAAAAAAACAAAAAACATGATCAGATTGTCTCATGGGTGAATTTTTCCTTGGTTAGGGAAACTCAAACGCATATTAATTCTTACATCAATCTACAAAAAGGGCAGAGTCCCTACAATACTGGGAGAGGAAGGTTGAGATGTGATATTCTGTGGTAGAATCATGTTTTATGACACATTCACAGCCCTGTCAGTATTTCCTTTGATCTCTCTTCTTTACTCTCGGAAGTTAGCAGGAACAGAAAGAAAGGGACATTAGTCATTGCCCATATTTGGGCAAGGAGAGTTTTGAAACCGATGACAGATATAATCAATAAAAAATATTTGAGTTTGGGGTTTTAAGCATCAAATATCGGAGTCATGGGAGATCCAGAGAATAAAGTCTATGCTTTATTTATTAAGAGTCCTAAATGACTCTTGTGGTCTTTCAGAGCCATTTTGGTTACTTCTGGAGCTATAATAAGCTCAGAGCCAAACTCAGTCTCAGAGCTTATTATAGCTCCAGAAGTAACCAAAAATGGCCTGGGTGAGCTATAGGATGGCTGGTGGACTGGAAGTCACTTTGCAGGTAGGACTTGGAGGGTTCAGAGAAACTCGAATGGCTGATGACCTGGCACCCATGGAAACAAAAGCAAGGGGTGGCTGTGTGAACTAAGTACCATGTGATAGCATGTAAACCATCTTCCTCTTTGTTAACCTAGATGCAAACTCAGTAGAAGTGTGTGTGTGGAGGGGGACGTTGAGAGATCTTTAATTGACTGAAGAAAGTCTGAATTGATAAACTCCAGAAAAGGAAAGACCACTTGAAAAACCAATAAGACAATCAACCAAATAGATGAAAACAGCAAAGAACAATTATAGATAATCCATAAAGGAAAAAAAGCAAGTGCTTTTTTTAAAGTATATAAGATGATAAATCGTACAATAAAGCAATTCAAATTAAAGAAAAGAATGAGACATTATTGTGCATCTATCAAACCGGTAAAGATCAAAAGATTTAGGACACTTGATGTGTGAAGAAAAATGTTTTGAAGAATAATTTGATGATAGCAATAAGATTTTAATGCTCTTTAGAAAAAGACCAAGGAGGAGATACTTGATTTATCCTACATCGAGAAATAGTATGAAGCTATAGCAATGAAGATGATATGGTGTTCGAACAGAGGTAAATGACTGAGCATAGGAATGAAATAGAAAACCCAGACTAGATACACATCTGTGGAAATATGGCCAATGACAGAGCTGGCATTGAAGATTATTGAAGATTCTTCCCTGGGCTACTTGTTTAGTCTAAGAGAAAAATCTCAGAAAACTGACATTTAGAGTTCTCCAATTGGATAACCCAGAGATAGAAATTCTGTGGAACCCACTGTCAACGAGCCCTACTCATAGGCTCAGAGCCACCATTTATCTTCTCAGGGTACCTTTTTCAATATGGACAGCCAATCATATGTCAACATCAGAGAAAAAACTCTAACCTGACAATCAAACAGAAAAAAACTCAGAAATTAGAATGTCTCTAAAATCATACATGTCAAAAGTAATATTGAAATCTAGAAGACAATAGAAAATTGTCTTCCAAATTCTGAGGGAAAAGAATCTATCACCTAGAATTCAACATCCAACCAAACTATCACTTACAAATCAGGTTACTAGAGGACTTGCTCCACCAGGAAAAAAATAAACCAAGAAAGAAAAAGACATGATATAGAAGAAACAGGAAATAAAATTCCAAAGAGGGAAAAGAATTCTCTAGATGATAGTAAAGGGATACCCCAGGGTGACAACTGGGAACTGGCTCACAACCATCAGTCTAGGCTAGAGCAGGTTAGAAGGGTGTGCCAATAACGCCACAAGAAGAGTTTGAGAATGAGTTAGGGGAAAATAATACTGGTGTACTAGGTGGCTCCATTTTGAATAGTGGAATTCTACTGGGAGATGAGAGCAAAAAGTGTGTGTAGACTGTAGTGGGTGGGTTGCGGTGCATGCCATGAGTGGTGGGGTTAATGCCTAAAATGGAAAAAAAACAAAACAAAACAAAACAGTAAGAGTAGTGGAAGCAAAAATTTAGAAAACAGAAAGTTTTCTCAGAATTTGGAAGAGGGAAGAAGAGCAGGGCAAGTCCTTCCAGAAGCCCTTCAGGAAGCCCACTGCTTTTGGCCTACCCCCAGGCAACTATCTCCCTTGTAGATTAAGATGTCATCTCTAACTCAAAGAACTGCATATATATATATATATATATATATATATATATATATATATATATATATATATACATATATACAGAGAGAGAGAGAGAGAGAGAGAGAGAGAGAGAGAGAGAGAGATAGGCGGAATAAACATAATTGCCCTGGACTGACAGAGGAGTGAATTAGGCTTTAGTTTTCTGCTTGTCAAATGAGCCTACCATGATGAAATTGGTCTAGACATAGATACTTGCCAGATTGATTGACCTAATTATTACAGAAAAAAAAATGCACAATTACAAATTGTGTTAAGTGCCAGTGAAAGGGAGGTGTGATGCTGTAAGAATGACTAAGAGGAGGGTTTGATTAAGTTTGGAAGGGGTTGTCAAAAAAAACAAGTATCCAAGGGAGAGATATTTGGGCAGAAATTGGAAATATTAGTAGATGTGAACCAGGTTGGCAGGGGCAGGGAGAAGAGGCAGAGGAGGGGAAGAGCACATGCCTAGGTGAGAGGTAGAAGGGAAATCTGCCCATCTCAGGAACTCCGAGGAGGCCGGATTGTTGGGCGGGGATGGGGGTGGGGGGAATTTGTGAGATGAGGTTGGGAAGACCATGGAAGGTTCTGGTTTTGTTCTAAGGGCAATGGAAAATGAGGGAAGGGTGTCAGACAAAGGGATATGCCATGATGGCATAGATTTCGTAAAACATCACCCTGGCCACGAAATGGAGAGCAGATGGAGGGATTCTTGGATTAAATCAGTAGGGCAAGGAGGCTCCTGCAGTTCTTTGAGTTAGAGATGACATCTTATTAGATTAGGCCATAAAGAAGTGAAAAGTTTCATGTTTAGAAATCTACAAGAGAAAGAGCCAGTTGTGTTGGTCTGGACATGCCCTGGAAGAGGAAGGACACTGCCAAATTGGTAGTGCTGTTTATTAAGACAGAATATGTACCAGGAACTTGCTATGAGTGGGAAGGTTATAAGATTGGTTTGCACACATTAGGTTGAAGGAGCTATTGAGCAACCAAGTGTGAGAATGTTCAGTAGCAATTTTTGGGTCTGGAGCTCAGACAAAAAGTTGAAGCTGAAGGTCTTGTCTATGCATGAGACATATGTCATTGGAATTTAAATCTTTGTGTATGAACACAATGATGCAGGATGAGAGCTGAACTGTCCTTTAAAAAATTCTTCTAAAATTAGTGTACAAATAGATTTCTGGTCAGGATGATGGAGTAGATAAATGCTGTGCTTGCCTCATCTCACAACTACCTCAAAATTATAACTAAACTGAAGAACAACCAACACTGAGAATTGCCTGAAGTCTAGCTAAACAGAAGTCCTATAACTAAGACCAACCAGAATAAGCCACCTTGAGACTGGTAGGAGGGGCAGAGATATGGAATGGGCTGGTCCTCTGTGTGTAGAGATTAAAAATTGGGAAAGATATCTTGGCTGTGGAAGTGCCCTTGGAGGAGTGAGGGGTCCCAGCCCCATGTCAGCCTCCTCAGCCCAGGATTTCAATGCCAAGAAGAGAAGTCCCCACAACTTCTGTCTATGAAAACCAGCAGACTGTGGCTAAGTGAGACAGAGGGTTGAGGGAGTTCCAGGTGTTCCTCTTAAAGGCTCCACACCCAAAGTTATTCACTGATGGACTCACTCGCTCTGAGCTCCAGTGCTGAAGGAGAAGCTACAAAGGAGCCAGGGGCAACATACAGGGAGAAATTGAATTGTCTGGCTTTAGGGCAAGGGCTGGAGGAGAAGCTTTCTCCAAGGCAGAAGTGTCAGTTAGTAGAAGCTATTCTTTCTTTGTTGAGCCCTCCCTCTTCCCAGCATGCAGATGCAGGCAGCCAACATATCTGAGTCTCCATCAACCAGGCTAACACCATTTGCCCTGCCCTGCTGATTCCTGAGAACCTGACACACCCAACTTATAGGCCCATCCAAGCCACTTCCAGTGGCTTTTCCATATAAATGACCTGTGTTGGCTCATGCTGTGGACTTTCTTAAAATCTCTCAAAGTTTCACAAAACCCAAACAAGCAGCATCTGGTGTCAGTGTGCCCCATACTTCTTGTTGAGCAGCACCAAGCCTGGCACTGGCAGCAGCTGACCTCAGTTTACAGTTTAGCCTCTTAAGGTACCTACAAGCCCAGGGTGGGTGGCAACCATCTACGGGTTGTTTGGTGGCTCATTCCAGGTGGCCCCTGGCAGGGCACAGGCTGCGACTGAACTTGGCCTGTGGTGGAACCCCTGTCAGAAGACCAGGGGGCTGGCATGTCCAGTGGCCAACTTCAGACAGAGTTGGAGCAGCACCCAAGACCACATCTGAGGATGGCACACCTGAAGAGCAGACTGGGCAGGTACCAGAGCCGTTAAAGCTCTAATTTGCATTTCCTTGATGACTAATGATATGTTTATTTTTTTAAATAAACATTTTAATTTTAGAATAACTTAAATTTACAGAAAAGTTGTGAAGATAATACAGAGTGTTCCCATGTATTTCACTGTTTCCCCTTTTATTAATGTCTTACATTAGTACATTTGTCACAACTAAAGGACCAAAATTGATACATGATTATTAAATAAAGCCCATATTCGATCCAAAATTCTTCAGTTTTTTGCTAATGTACTTTTTCTATCCAAGAATCTCATGGCTCCACTTGGCTGTGACAATTTCTCATAGTTGCTCTGTTTTGGATGACTTTGACAATATTAAGGAGTACCAGTCAGGTGTATTGAAGGATGTACACACTATCAGCATGGCTTGTCACTGTTGGTGTTGACCTTGATCACCTGGCTGAGGTCATGTTTGTCAGATTTTTATGCTGTAAAGATATTTTTCCCCTCTTTTCACATTGTCCTCTTTGAAAGGAAGTCACTGTGACCAGCCTACACTTAAGGAGAGAAGAATTATGCTTCATTTCCTTGTGGAAGGGGAGTATCTACATAAATTATATGAAATTCTTCTGTATGGGAGATTTGTCTATTCCCTCTCATGTATTTATTCATTCATTCATTTATTTATTCATTTATTTATTTATTTATTTATTTATTTATCTATCTATCTATTTATTTATTTATATTGGTATGAACTCATGAATGTTTATTTTATACTATGGGTTATAATCCAATACTATATAAACTATTCTGTTACTCAAAGGTCCCAGCTTTGGCCATGCGAGCTTTTTCAGTTGGCTCCTGTGTCCTTTTGACGAACCTCATCTTTGTGGTATTTTGTTTTGTTTTTGAGTACCTCCTTACTTTCTTTCACCACAAGATATTCCATTCTCATCTTGTATATTCCCAATTTTTATTGAGTTTTCATGTGCTTATTGACCTTTTGTGAAGTACGTGTTTTCACAAAAAACTTTTACCATTTTATTTTTGAGTTGACTTTCTATTGTTGAGTTGTAAAAGTTATTTATATATTATGGATACAAGTCCTTTGGTGGATGTATGTATTGCAAGTATATTCTCCCAGTCTATGGTTTGCCTTTTATGGTCTTAATAGTGTCTATCAAAGAACAGAATATTTTAATTTTAATAAAGCCAAATGTCTCAGGTTAAGATTCCCAGGAAGCCAAATCTGAGATAGAGTGAGGGAATAAAGCAGAACTGGTCAGTCTCAATGTTGTGCCTCCACTGATCTATAGTAGCTCACAGCTATCTGTTGGGGTGTGAGCTGTCTGCCAGTAGCCATTTTAATAGCTGAGGTTGTCAATCTTTTATTTTTAAAGAAGGATTTGGGTAGAAAATTACAGTGCCCACTGCATAAAATTTATCAATATTTTCTTGCATAATTCATATTTTTGTGACTCATCTAGGAAACATATGCCTACTCCAAAGTCATGAAATTTTTTCCTATGTTTTCTTCTATAAATTTTTTAGTTTTATCTTTTGGCTTTATGTCAATAATCCATTTGTGTTCATTTTTGTGTAAGGTGTGAGGTAAATGTTATGTTTTGTATTTTTACATATGAATACCCAGTTTGTTTCAGCACCATTTGTTTAAATCAGTGCTGGGTTGTTTATTTTTTCATGAGACTGGATGAAATGGTTTTAATATTTATATGGAGAATTAAATTCAGGAAAAAGAGCCATGAAAAATTATGAAAAAGAACAATAGTGAGTTGAAACTTTCTCACCTATCAAAACAGTATGATATTGGCAAAGGAACAAGCAAATCAGTGGATGAAAATAAATCAGAAATACATTACAGCTAATAATAACAACTAACATTTATTGAGTTCTTACCATGAATGAAACATTGCTTCCAGTACTCCTCAACAAGGTTGGCATAGGCACTAGTGTTATTCCCATTTAAAAATAAGAAAATTGTCCGTGTCACCAGATATGGGACAATTAAGAATCTTGCTTGCTGTGGTAGACCAGGATTTTAACTTGACTCTCTTGTTCAAAAGCCCAAAGTCTTAACCCTTTCCTTATATTACTGACATCTACAAGGGAAATTAATGTTAGACCAAGATCATATTTTGATTCAATTGGAAAATGTGTATGTTAGTTCCTAATTGCTGCTATAACCAATTACTACAAACATAGTGACTTAACATAATGCAAATTTATAGTCTTTGTTGTGGAATTTTATTTTATGTGCTCACCACCCTCTACAAATCTGCCCATTTTGGGTTGTGGTGCCTGGATATCTTTGCCTGTCTGGTCTCCAATTGGTGGCATTACCTTTTTTATACTGCCACTTCTCAGCATCTTTGAAGTTTAACATTATATTCCTTTGTTTCAGTCTTGTTGTTGTTGTTGTTCTGTAATTTGTTGATTGTATTTAACTGTAGGAGTTCTTTTGCAATGTTTACTGTATTGTAAACACCTAGATCATATGATGAGTGCTTTATAAATCAATAAAAGCTGACTTAGAGGCTTAAAAAAGAGTACTGGAAATCAGGTGTAAATGGGGCTGCATTTCTTCTAGAGGCTCTAGGGAAGAATTTGTTTCTTTGATGATTCCAGCTTGTAGAAGTTGCCTGAATTCCTTGGCTTGTGGTTATCCCCTTCATCTTCAAGGCTGGCAGTGTAACAAAAATATTCTAGGGATTCCCAGTGCTGATTAACTGGAGAGAGGGTGGAATAAAGAGGCATTGGGGGTACATCTTTCACAGGTTATAATATACATATTTTCTTCAGTTTTTGAGAAATAAGTTCATAAAATTTTTTCTTTTATTAATTTTAAAGAAAATTGTGTATTATGAAAAAGTTCAAATATCTCTACAGAAAAGTAAAAGAGTATGATGACTACCCTGTGTACTCACCACCCAGCTGCAACAGTTACCCAAACAATGCCAATCTTACTTCATTTATACCCCACTACTCCTTCAACACTGGGTTATTTTGAGGTAAATCCCAGGCATCATTTCATTGAAATCATAAATATTCATTATGTAGCTCTAAAAGATAAGGGCTTTTTAAATGAAATATAACTATAATGAAGATATTTAAATAAAAGAAATGAAGAGCATACAGTCAAGAGAAGGAGATTGAATAGACGAGAGATGAAATAATCAGAATTTGAGATTGAGGTGAGTGTACTTGTCAATAGAGTTGTCATCTAGAAGTTTCCATTTTCTCTTCAAAGTAGCAGGTAAAAGCATTGCTGAAACTGAGGGAAGTGGTGAGAAAGAGATATATTAAAGTAACTAGTATGAGCTGTCACAACAGAATGTCCCCCTCCTCTAATCTTGGCTTTAACCAGTCAAGATTTACTTATCATGTGAAGGTCGATGTGAGTTGGATAGCCTTCCCACCTGAAACACATGGTCTCTATTTTACTTTCACTCCCCTTCCATTTCATTGGTCAACTCCATTCACATGGCTCAAACTAAGTGCCGATGGTGGAGGAGTAACTGGATATTGAGGATCAATTCTATATCCTACAGGAGGTTTGTACTGGGAGATTATTCTGGAACTTTCAACCACTTCATTCACACACACACACACACACACACACACACACTTTAAAAAACAAATGTATTAATCATTTGGGGAGGTGCTATAAGGCAGGCGTTAACTATGCAGACCCAAAGTTGTTGTGCTTGGGTTGCAGTTCAAACTCTACCACTCCCTATATAGGATCTCAGGCAAGCCATCTATTTACTCTAAGCTTTAATTTATCCATCTGCACAATAGAAATCAATAATGACATCCACATTACAGAGATATTTCTGAGGATAATTTAAAATAATGGATGAAATAATGAAATGATAATGAATAATATTGTTTGTAGGCAAATAGTAGTTATTATTCTTATTAGCATATTCAAATGATATTGTGTGAGAAACCTAAGACTAAAATAATTAAAAGTTCTTAATTATAAACTTAAATGCAAGAAACTAAATTACTTCCTACGTGCCATTAATAAGCAATTATATGGTAGAATGAGCCAGTGTGGACAATGCCCTTTATATACGTACACACAGAATATAAATATTGGAAAATGTGTATGTACAGAGATGATCTTGAATGATAAAGAAAAAGAATTCCCTATGTGTCATTAATAAAATAATTGATGACATGGTGGCCCTCATAAATATTAGCTCAGAAATAAACTTTAGAGGACAGACGTAGGGATTCTAATGCTTTATCTGAAATGGAGACTTGCCCTGTTATCCCACATTTAAGAGTCAGAAGAGAGACTTCAGGTAAAACCTGGGGTCCTGGAAAAACTATCCTTCAGTGAAAGAAATTAAAATGAATCTGCCCATCAACCCAAAGAAGCGACAAAAAGCTTAGGTCTACTAAGATTCTAGGACAAAAAATATATTCTAGGCTCCTCATCATGGTATGAGGTCCCAATTTATACTAACTACAAGTTTCAGAAATCATAAAGACAAAATATCAATTTTAAAAATGTTATTCAATACCCATGAAATTAATGAGGCTAAAAATTTGCTTTCTAAAAATACTTCCACAACACAGAGCATAAGAATTTCCCAAAGGGAAAAATTATCCTTGGTGAAGATAAGCTCATAAGTGACTACAAATCACAAAGCCAATCTTATTTCATCTATACTATTGCTCATTTCCTCAATCTTGATCCTTTTGAAGCAAACCCTAGGCATCATGTATATATATATATATATATATATATATATATATATATATATATATATATATATACACACACACACACACACACACATACATATATATATATATTTATATTCCTATCTAAAAGGTAATGAAATGAGTCTCTGGGAGAGTTGACTGAAAAAAATAGGAATGACTAGCATACTAAAAAATTAAAATAACAAATTAGTCTGAACGTACAAAGTAAATATGCTTGAAATTCTTAATGAGACGAAATAGAAAGCATAAGCAAAAACAGGAAACTATGAAAGCAAATAAAAATGTATAGACTTAAAAATGAAGCAAATACAACTTCTAGAAATAAATATAGTCACTGAAATTTAGAATTAAGTGAATATGACAGTTTAAATGTAAGAAATTCAAATTTACTGCAGGTGGGACAGCGAAGAGATGGAAAATATGAAAGGGGTTAAGTGACATGGAGGAGGAGGGAAAAGGATCCAATATACATCTAATAGGAAGGAGAAGAGGCAATACTCAAAGAGAACATAGCTGAAAATTCTCTGGATTGGAGGTAAGAGTTGAACGCTCAGAGAGAAGAATCGTAAAGTGCAAGCAGGATTTAAAAAACAAATTTACATTCAAACATTATGTGAGTGAAACTGCCAAAAGCAAAAGGCAAAGAGAAAAAGCATTAAAGCAACCAGATAAAATAAAATAAACATATTATCTAAAAATAACTAATAGACTGACAAAGACTGTTGGCAGCAATGGAGAAAAGAAGGCGATGTAATAATACCTTCAGAGTGCTGAGAGGAGATAACTGCCAGCTCAGATTTCTGTACCCAGCCAAACCATCAGTCGAGAAGCTAAAATGAAGCATTTAAAAAAATATGTAGGAATTTTATATCTACATCCAGGCTCTTGCTAAAGGAAGTTTTAAAAGATGTTGTTATAAAGAAAATGAATTCCAAAGGAAAACATGAGATACAAGAAGTAATGATTGATACATAATTGATAAACATGAAAACCCCAAGTAAGCCTTCAGTCCAGAAAAATAAATAATGATTATGGGTGGGGGAGCACTTACAAATCAGATAGAATTAAACTAATGAGCACAATGATGAGCAGATATGAGTAATGAAAGGAACTAAAGCACTTTAAGCAGTGGTCTTAAACTTGGCTGCATACTTGAATCACTTGAGAGGCATTTTAAAATCCTGGTATCTAGGCTGCTTTCCATACCAACTAAATCAGAAACTCTAGGAGTGGGACCCAGAAAACAGAATCTTTTAGTTCCTGGGTCATGCAATGTGCAGCTGGTTTCGAAAACCAGTCATCTGAGTTGGCTCTTGTTCTCAGCTTTGGCTGTCCTTGAAATCACCTGAAGAGTTTTGAAAAACACTGATGCCTGGTTTGTACCCCCAGAGATTTAGATGGAGCATGGTCATGGCAAACACTCACACTGAAGGCACCAGTCTCACTCCCTATGGTAGATTTCCTCACAAAAATAATGAGCCATGCAGGACAATCAAGACGTGAGAGACAGAGTTTGGGTTATTCTTTTGCCATTGAGATTTAAATCTAATACTTCCACAGCCCATGGTGCAAAAACAAATGAGTTGTTGCTGTGACACTGAGTTCTGTTTAATGTTACAGGCATCATGCAAGGGCTGCTGAGTAGTAATTTTGTCTGCCACCAGCTAAGAAAATGATAAGGACTTGGAGAAAACAAGAAGAGCAGCTTTCAGCTGCTAGATGTGGCAAACACAATAATTATATGTTTTCTGAAAAAAAAAAAAAAAACCACTTCGAAATATACTTTGAATCCACATATAGAAAGAGTACTTAAGTGTTTTTCTCCCCAACATTTTCCTCTATAAAATTGGTATGTGGCACAGTCTTCTGGCTATAGAAAAGATGTCAGATTAGCATGGGTCCACTGTTCCCTAAAATAACCTTGGAGGTACCACCAAAGGCAGAAGGGGGTTGATGGACTTGTCGACACAATGCTAAAACCAGTGAAAACCCCCAGAGCAACTGACTGTGATTCATCCCAGTGAATGGTGGGGAGATGGGGCAATGACAGTCCTGAGTGAAAGACTGAGCTCCTTCCATGTAGAGAAGTATGGATAGGGTACTTTGGGGGTAACTTTAGTCTCCTCACACTGTCTTGAATAAACCATAGCCTGCTGAGTCTCACTGTAAGACAAAAAGACAGAATTCAGACAAATGGTCTAATCTGGAATACACTAATGAGAAACCAATGAGAAAAAGGCAGATAATCCAATACAGCAATGAGCAAGAAATATGAAGGGAAAACCTTTGAAAGGGAAGCGAGAACACAGAACAAGAAAGTGCAGTGCTCAACCCTTCCAGTTATTAAATTAAAATATGACATCAATGAGATGCAACTACACATCCATCAGATCACAAAAATGAGAAAAGTAGATAGTACTAATTTTGAAGAGAATGTAGATAATGGAAACTCTCATGCACTGCTAGCTGGAATGTGAACTGGTTTGGTTATTCTGAAGAGCAAGCTAGTAGTACTTAATAAAATTAAGCGTGAGTAGCCCTGTGACTCTGCAATCCACCCTCGTGAGTATCAATCCTGATGATAGTCACATATGAATGAGAAACATGAACAAGGTTCTTTCATCACTGTATTATTCATGGGTCTTGGAAGGTTGAGGGAACCTAGACACCAATGGCCAGGGAAATGGATAAATATATATGATGGGTGTGCACTATGACAGGATGCAGCAGTCCAAATCATCAGACTGGAAGTATGTACAGCGATATGGGTAGATCTTGAAATATATAACTGTTAGGTGAAAAAGGGAAGAACTATAATTACACTTATTAGATATTACCATTTATATAAGTTAAAACATACACACAAAACGATACTACCTATTTTTCAAAAGTACTTACATTTCTAAACATATAAACCAAACACATTTTATTGGGTGTCACTGGGGGACTTAGGTTGGAAGAAGTAATCAAGGATTAAAGGAAAACAGATTAACACCAGACAGAGCATTGCATGAAGTGATGATAAAAGCAGGCCAAGATCTGTAAAATGTAACTAACTTAATTTTCAGCACCTGAGGTCAAATTTTAAAAATTAAATATGACACGGTGCTTTTTGTATAACTGTATGCCAGGTAAAAATATGCAAATATGGTAATTCTTTCCTCTTTCAGTCTGTCAGAGTGGCTACCTTAATAGAGGTTAAATTTTTATAAGCTTTAAAATATGCTTCTGGATCAATTTTATCAATCTGCCTTTGAATCAGAATCATATTCTAAGTTTGTGACTTTATGTGTTTTAATACTAGTTATAGAAATTCACACCCTGCTTATGGTTTCCAAAATTTACTTTGCTATTCCTCCTCTTTTGTTCACATTACCTTTGTGATCAATTTTTCATTTTGTAAAAAAAATCCTAGGGGATTTTGGATTACTTTAAAGTTAATAAATTGGCTAAGAAACTGTTGACATATATTTTAAATTAAACTTTTAACTTCAGAACAGTTTTAGATTTATAGGAAAATTACAAAGATAGTACAGAGTTCCCCCATTACTAACATCTTATCTTAGTTAAAATTAATGTATATTTGTTATAATTAATGAACCAATATTGATACATTATTATTAAATAAAATTTATACTTAATTTAGATTTCTTTAGTTTTTACATAACATTTTTCTGTCCTAGGATTCCATATCTCATTTAGTTATTACATCTTCTCAGTCTCCTCCTGACTAGAAAAGTGTCTCAGACCTCTCTTGTTTTTGATGTCCTTGACAATTTTGAGGAGCACTTGTTAGTGGTTTTATAGAATGTCCCTCATTTGAGATTAGTTTGATGTTTTTCTCATGATTAGACTGGGATTGTGTGTTTTCATGGCACAATCAATGTGACTTGTCACTAATAATGTTGACCTTATTCACCTGGCTGAGGTGTTTGTCAGTTTTCTCCACTATAAAGTTACTCTTTTGCCTCTTCCCATACATTCCTCTTTGGAAGAAGTCACTGAGCCCGGCACACACTTAAGTGGTGGGGAATTTAACCTTTTCCAGAATGTCATATATTTGGAATCATACCATATATAGCCATTCAGACTGGCTTCTTTCACTTAGCAAATACACATTTAAGTATTTAAGACATTTCTTCATGTCTTTTTCATGATTTGATAACTGTTTTCTTTTTTATTGCTGAATGGTGTTCCATTTTTATGGAGGTACCATGGTTTATTTATCCATTCACCTACTGAAGTACCTCTTGGTTGCTTCCATGATTGATAAATTATAAATAGTGTTGCAGTGAACATCCATGAGTAAGTTTCTGTGTTGACATAAGTTTTTGAATAATTTAGATAGATACCTAGGTGTGGGATTGCTGGATAATATAGTAACCACTATATTTAGCTTTGTCAGAAATGGCCGAATTGTCTTCTGAAATGGCTGTATCATTTTGCATTCAGCATTTAGTGAGAGCTCCTGTTGTACCACACGCTCACCAGTATTTGATGTTGTCAGTGTTCCAGATTTTAGCTATTTTAATAAGTGCATAGTGGTATTTCATTTTTGTTTTAATTTGAAATTCCCTAATGACAAATGACATTGAGCATCTTTTCATATGCTTAGTTGTTATCACACACACACACACACACACAAACACACACACACACGTTTGTTTTGTTTGTTTCTTTGTTTGTTTATGTGTTCTTATCCAGAAATAAAATTCTCCATTGTTTTTTCAGCACAATATAGTTAACTTTTATAATAGTCTTCAAACTTTTTGGTAAAACATATTTTAAAACATTTTAATATTTTCTGTTCTTATTGTGAATAGGAATCTCTTTGGATGGTGCTATCTAACTGGTTAATTATTTCATATAAAAAATCTACTCACTTGAGTAGTAATCTTAGTAGTGTTCATACTGAAGCATCTTAATAATTTTCAGTTATTTTTTAATATTCTTGGGAAACATAGGTATATAAAGATATCATTGCAAAATATTATAATTTTGTTTTTTCATGTATAAAAACCACACCTCTTATTTATGGTTCATATGTAATTGAAATTGCTAGAAATTGCAGGAAAATGTTCAATAAAAATGATGGAAACAATATCCACATTTAATTCCTAATTTCTATTAGACTTTAGAGTGGTGGCTGTTGATCTGAGATTGAGTTTCTAAGGCTAGATAAAAAAGAATCCTTCTGAATACCCAGTTTTTCTTAGGGAATTAAATAAATTAATTAGGCATTGACAATAAAGTTGTAGAAGTTTTTATATGGGAAAATGTCCAAAATATATTGTTAAGTCAAATACAAGATCCAAAAAACTGCATAGGGTGTGATTTGATTGTGTAAGGAAACGTGCAATGCATGCCAGGTAAATTGTGCACCAGCACTCTACCAGCTACAACTGAGAAACAGCTTTATTACTTTCCTGCCACTGCCCAGTCACATGATCCTCAGGTCCCCCTCCAACATTCCTTGGTCGCATCTGGCCACTTTTAAGAATGAGAAAAGCGTCATCTTCAAGTGTGAAAAATCCAACCAATTTAAATAAAAACTTAATCTCACATACAACTTAAAGTTGTTTCCTTTCCCACCCCTTTGGACATGATGCTCGACTCCAGGACTAGCAAAAGGGCAGAGGGAGAGCACAGTGTGCTTTCAACTCCTTGCTCCATTATCCCCTCCATGTTTTTGGATCTTCTAATATAAGAGGAAAGGGGAGTAAAGGACTTTTCATTTGCTGGTGCTGCTGGTGATTTTATCTTAATTGTTGTAGGCAGCTCCCTTGTGGGGTCTTCAGAGACATGCCCCCTGGGACCTCCTCATTGCATCACTCCATAGGCAGTGCATATCTCTTGCCTCACCTCTGTTTCTGTCATCAGGGATATGCTCATAGTCACATTGGTGGGGATACTTCTGCTAGGCAGGCAGTTTTCTGGGCGGGGTCCTTCTAAGGAGGCTTATGACTCGATTCACTCCGTAGAGTCCAAAGACACAGGAGACATTGACTTCCTTGTTTTAATAAGGTATGTCTAAAAGCTGCTTTCATGGTTCCCTGCCACTGTCCACTATGGAGAGCATCACCTGTCAGCCCAAGACACTGATAAGAATCGGATGCCCAAAAACTAATGCTTCAATCCAAGAGCAATACAAGTTTCTATGGCCAGGCTAGCCTCCAGCCACAGAAGAAGACCCTGCTCCCCCTTATTGAACACTACCCTAATTTTTATAATGACTCTCTTGTGGGCCCCTCACACCTGGCCTGAAGGAGGGATGCACCTTCCTTAGTTATAGGGAGTAGAGGAACAATCAATACCATGCCCTATACAACTAAGCATTTTCCAAAAACAACCTTTTACTCTACTAAACCACTAGGCCCCGATACAAGCCAGAGGTGATGGATAACACTGATGGATTCAATTTGGCTAATTTTGAATCATGCGTGAATGTGTCTCACGCCAGTCTTTCAACATGGGGGCACTTCTCTGAGACAACTGCAAGTGTCATCGCAATCTTGTAATCAAATCAGAACAACCACACACGAAAATGATCTCTCTAAGAAGCAGAATACAAGAGACTTTTATTTCATTCTTTATGCTTGTCTCCTATCTAGTATTCTGCTGTGATTGGGAATGCCTCCCCTCTCTGACAGCTAAATATTCTGTTCTTCCGTTTGCAAAGAAACAAATAGCAGGACACCAAGAGGCAGAGACCAGCCAAAGAAGTGCACTCCTGTTGCTTCCTTTTACATTTCAGATCATGTCATCAGCAAACTCACTCCACTCAGACAACCAGATAGGAAACAGCTTCATTCTTTCATATTGCCACAGTTCTCATAGCCTCTCTGGTTTTTAACAAAGATAGTAAACTCCAGACTCAACTAATTTAAAATTTGTGCTCCTCCAGCTCTTAACTCAATTAGGCCTTTGGTGGGAGAAGGGAGGCCGATTACTCTGTTCTCTTTCTCCTCCTTTCTGCGTGCTAGATCTTGCGACTCCAGAGGTCTCCTGTGGTTGAGGAAGGTGACAGGGCAGAGAGTGCCAAGGCTCCCTGTGTGTTGAGTGCCCTCATACTGGTCCTTTCTTTCAGGAGAGTTTCTTCAGCTTCCATAGACACCCTCCCAAGGGTCTCCATCCACAGCTTCCTGCATGAGTGAGCTTGTCTTTGGGGGTCTCTCCTTCCTCCTTCTTCATCTCCTTGCTCCTGGCCATCTGCTCCACTCAAACTGTCAGGCTCCCTCCTTCTGCAGGTTGTGCTGTAGATGGAATCTTTCTCCAGGTGCCATGGTCTGACTTCTCTCTACTGGGTTCTACTCCCTCATCTCGCTTACAGGTCACATGGTTATGGTAGGAGAATGCTCAGTTCTGCCTAGCTGAAGAGTCACACACATCTCCTCATTCTGCTTCTGGGGCAGCCAGCCTTTCTCATTTACTTCCTGGGGATGGCTCAGGTGTGAATCCCCCAGTTAGGGGAGGGGCACCTGCCAATCTCTCAGATTAGTTCCCTTAAATCCCCTCACTCGGCTAGTGGGGAGAAGGTGACAGAGTTGCCAGAGCCTCTGTTCTCCAGTCTCTTGTCCCATGGTCAATTCTGAGTTCTTCCTTCTTGGCCTTTACAAGTCCAATGCAGGAATTGTGCTTAGCTGTACTTCGTAGAGCTCCCCCAAACAGTGGCCTGAAGAAATTACATAGTTATTTTGCTCTCACCCAGAAGAAGCCTGAAGATAGGAATCTCAGGGCTGTTCTGGAACCAATGTGAGTTTCTCACTCTGCCTCTCTAGTCTGACCCACATTTTCATGTCCTCAGGATGGTTGCCAGAACCCTAGCTTTTGTATCTGCATTTCAAGCAGGAAGAGGATAAAAAGCTAGTGGAATCAGCTTCTTTTCTTTTCTCTATGCTTTATTGTGTCGCATGACTGCTGCACTGCAAGGAACCCTGAAAAATGTTTTAGAGCCAGTTATGTCACCACTCCAGATAAAGTGGGGAGAAAGGAAAATGGAAGAGATAATGTGCCTTTACCATAGTTAACTAACAACTGCCTAAAGATGTCCTCATGGCACTGTGGCCTTGGGCTCGGGGTCTCAACCAAAATCAAGATGTCAGAAAAAGTCCCATTTTCTCCTCCTATTTTAATATTATATCAGACACTTCCTGCACAGACCCCAGCCCACTCTTAGAAAGATGAGATTTCTGAGAGACATGAGTTCATGCAACTCACTTGGGAGAGTAGGAAAGAGCTGAGGATTTTTCTAGAATGGCAGCCAAGACTTCATAAGCTCCAACAGAGACTGAGGGGTGGATGCTGAGTCAAGTAGAGTGGTGTTGGTATGTTCTGTCTCTTTTTGTGTTTTCTCTTGAGGCATAAAATTAGGACCCAAGCTAACATCCAATAAAAATACTTTTTTACCTCAGTCAGGATACCAGTATACAAAATTTCCCATCGCTTTTTGTATACATCAAAGAGAAAAGCAAGCAAAATGAGACAAAGACTATTGAGATGTATAAGACAAAGAAATGAACTCCATTGAGCAAGCTGTGTGGATCCTGTTGACCCTGATAAAGACCATGATTCCCATTTATTAATTCCATGAAGCTCTGTGGAAAGAAGATTGTCTCCAGGGATTCCGACATTCACTCTCTCTTTTTAATGTTTTTTTTTTTTTTAATCAAGCTTTATTTTGATTTTTAGACACCTTTATTTCCTAGAGGTAAAAACATTTTCTCAAAGTAAAGTTTTTCTTTGAGTGTATCAATTCAATAAAGGTTTAAAAATGTTTTGAATGCTTTCAGAGACCTTAATTACTTTATTATTGTGGTAAGAACACTAAACATGAGATCTACCCTTTTAACAAAAAGTTAAACCCACAATACAGTATTTTTAATATAGGCCAATATTATACAGCAGAGTTCTAGAACTGAGGACTTTCATAATATGCTTTTCCCCTTATCTTCTCATAATGACAGTGTATTTCTTGTGTATTTACACGTTTTTAAAAGACATCGGTTTATAAGGGTTCTAGTATGAAATGTTTGTGCTCTGAGCTGGTGTGAGGTATTACCAATCTCCTCTCCAGTGAAGAAAGAGGCTCCACTGGGGAGACATAACCAGCCCAATAACCCTGCCTGGGACAGAAAGGAAATCAATATAGCCTGGAAAACAAAAGATGATAAATCTAGAATAAACAAGGAAAGAAATAATTCCTGTGGCAAACCTTGATGAAAGATTTCACTGGATGTTTATACAAGCTGAGAATTTATCTATTCTTTAAAAGTTTTTTGCGGGGGGGAAAACTACCCATCAAAACTTCAGAGCTGTCATATAAGGTCATTTTATCTTTTATATGAATTTATCATGGTTTTTTTTCCCATGGTTCCTGATGTATTGCATCTTTCTTCCTTTTCTTGAACCAGTTTTGATCATTTTTATTTTTTAATGAAATCTTCTGGATTTTTAAGGTTTCAGATCTATCAGAATAGAGTTGAATGTGATATACATTTATGATGCATATATTTCCTCTGCTGGTAGAAATAATGACTTTCTCATCCCACTGTAAAAATTACCTCAGGACACAGTTAATAAATTAGGGACCTCTGTTTTTATTACATTGATCACAAGTCACATAATGGTCTTCCTATATGAGCTGAGTTACTTGTAGGCCACTTCAAGCAGTGTTTCCTTGACGCTTTACATTTATCTGCCATTATCACTCAATATTTTTCTTTAAATAAACTTACTGATGTCTAACTTAAAAACTTATCCTTAACTTATGTCCCATTTTGACCCCAAGTTAGTGTCAGCCCCACAAGATTAAGGGCAAAGTCCTCCACAGATTGACCCACTTCACACTCCAGTTATACTTCCAATCAATCATCTACAAATTCAGCATCTCATGACCACTTCAATTTTGATAGTTTGTTAGAAGGACTCACTAACTCATTGAAAATGCTGTACTTTGGACCACAATTTTATTATTAAAGAGACTGCTCAGGAGCAGCCAAATGAAGATACATTTAGGGCAAGACAAAGGGCAGAAATAGGGAACATAGAACATCTGTGCCTCTTGTAATCCATGTGTGACACCTCTCAGCATATCAGTGTGTTTACCAACCAGGAACAGTCATCCTGCCTTGGTATCGAGAGTTTTTATCGGGTGTTCACTACATAGGCATTACTAATGAAATCATCAGCCGCACATTTGAACTCCATCTCCGGTCTCTTTCCTTTCCGCAGAGGTTAGGCAGCTGAAAGTTCCAAGCTCTAATCACATGCTTAATCTTTCTGGTGACCAGCCCCCATTCTGAAGCTGTCTAGGGACCCACCATGAACAAAGCCAACAAAAATACTTGCTTTTATGGAGCTTATGTTCTAATGTGGGAGCAACAAGGAATAAACAAGAAATATGTGTAAAAACATAGAGTATACTAGTGATAAGTAGCATAAAGATAGAGTAAATAAGAGATAAAGATAAAATAAAGTGGGTAAATCTTGGTAGAGAGATATTGAAATTTTAGAATGTGTAGTTTAGAAATATGAAACCTTGAGACAGTGACATGGCATAAGGGAAAGGCAATTTGACTTCTTTGTGTAAGTGACTTTGAGGCTTTAAAAATCATAACAGTGAATGATGAAATGAACGAATAATGTTTAAGAGATTATATCTATGATAAGAGGTGGTGAGAGCAAAAGGAAGAATATAACTTTTGAGCAAAAGTCACCAAAAACTAAATTTATATCTGGACAAGATGGCAGAGTAGGTAAATACTGTGCTCATCTTCTCCCACAACTACTTCAAAATTACAACTAAACTACAAAACAACCATCATTGAGAATTGTCTGATTCTCAAGTCTAGCTGAACAGAAGTCCTATAGAGAAGGATATAGAGAAGAAACCATGTTAAGATTGGTAGGAGGGGCAGAGAGATGGAACAGTAAGGTCCCATACCCATGCGTGGAGGTTAAAAATAGGAAGGGATATTATGGCTGTGAAGGCCCCCCCGAGGAGTGAGAGGTCCCAGTCCCACACCAGGTGCCCAGCCCAGGGTTTCAGTGATGGGAAAAGAAGCCCTCATAGCTCTGGCTGTTAATACAAGCAGAAATTGTGGCTTAGTGGGACAAGGGCTCTCGAGTCCCAGGCATTTCTCTTAAAGAGTGCACACATGGACTCACTCACTCTGAGCACTGACATTAGAACAGCAGCTCAAAAAGTTCCAGGGACATATGAAGATGAACTGAATTATCCTGTTTCAGGGTGAGGGCTGGAGGGTCAGCTTTCTCCCAGACAGAAGTGCTGGCAGAAGTCATTATGTTGAGCCATCCCACTACCCAGCCTGCACATACAAGCAGGTGCTATATCTGTGCTATATCAACCTCGCTGACAAAATTCACCCTGCTTTGGTGATTCCTAAGACCCCACTCCACCCAACTCACGGGCCCACTCAAACCACTTCTGGTGGATTTTCCGTATAAATAGTCTGCCTTGGTTCATGCAACAGACTTTCCTAAAATCTCTCAAAGGTTCACAACGCCCCCCCCAATAGCATCTGATGCTGGCATGCCCCATAACTCTTGCTAAGCAGCTCCAAGCCTGGCACAGGTGGCAACCAGACTTGGTTTGCAGCTTAGCCTCTCTCAGGCACCTCTAAGCCCAGCACAAGTGACAACCATCTTCAGATAACTTTTAAACTCATACCAAGTGGCCCCTGGCAGAGCTCAGGCAGTGGTTGACCTTGGCGTGCACCAGAGACACCTATCTCTAGAGGCTCCAGAACCAACACACTCACTGGTCAGCTTCAGACCACACCAGAGCACCACCAACAACTTCCACAAATGATACACACAAAGAGCAGACTGGGCTTGCACCAGAGCCTCACTAAGCTGAATTCTGCTCCTTAGGATCAGTCCCTGTACAATAGCTCTCCCACTGTAGTCATGGCCAGTAACATGGCTCATAACAAATCATTCCGAGGGTCACTCCCTCCCATTGACATGTCAACAACAATCAAGGCTTAACTGCAAGAGGAGGGCACACATAACCCACACAAAGGGCACACACTTGGAGCGCTCAGGTCAGGTAACCACTGAGACTGTGCTACTGGGCCTTGTAGAACACCTACTACATAAGGCCACTCTGTTAAGACCAGGAGACATAGTAGCTCTGCCTACATAGAAATAAACATAGGGAGGCAGCCAAAATAGGGAGACAAAGAACATGTCTTGGAATGAAAGGACAGAACAAAGCTCCAGGAAAAAAAAAAAAAACTTAATAATGGGAAAATAGGAGACAAGTGTTAGATCTAATAGATAGAGTAAGTTCTAAAAAACACTGTTATAAAATGATTGGTCGTCCGTAGGTGTGAGAGAACTCAAACAAAAGAAGAGTATTACAGGAAACATAACAATAGAGATAGAAACAGAAAAAAAAAAACAAATCAAAAATGAAGAATACAATAACTAAAAATGAAGAATAGTTATTAAAGGGAATAAATAGCAGATGAGGCAGAGGATCAAGTCAGTGATTTGGAAAACAAGGTAAAAAAAAAAAACTAAAAATATGAGGATAGTTTAAAGGGTCTTTGTGAAAACATCAAGTGTACCAACAACCACATCTTAAGTATACCAGAAGCAGAAGAGAGAGAACAAGGAATTAAAAGCCTATTTGAAGAAATAATGATAGAAAACTTCCCAATCCTGGTGAAGGAAATAGACATACAAGCCCAGGAAACACAGAGAGTCCCATACAAGATGAACCCAAAGATACCCACATCAAAACACATCATAATTAAAATACCAAAGGTTAAAGACAAAGAAAGAATTTTAAAAGCATTAAGAGAGAAATAGTCAGTTACCCTACAAGGGAGCTCCCATGACTGTCAGCTGATTTCTCAACAGAAACTTTGCAGGCCAGAAAGGAGTGGCATGAAATATTCAAAGTGATGAAAAGTAAGGACTTCAAACCAAGATTACTCTACACAGCAAAACTATTATTTAGAATCAAAGGACAGATAAAGAGTTTCCTAGATAAGAAAAAGTAAAGGAGTTCACCACCACCAAACCAGTATTACAAGAAATGTTAAAGGGACTTCTTTAAGAAGAAGTGGTGAAATGACAATAACTATCAACAATTACTTTAAATATAAATGAATTAAATGCTCCAATAAAAAAAAAAAACATAGGATGGCTGAATGGATAAGAAAACAAAACCCACACATATGCTGCCTACAAGAGACTCACTTCAGATCAAAAGACACACAGAGACTAAAAATAAAGAGATGGAAAAAGATGTTTCATGGAAATGGAAATGAGAAAAATGCTGGGGTAGAAATACTTATACTAAACAAAATAGACTTTTAAAATAAAGACTGTAATGAAATGAAGAAAGACCCAGTAATCTCACTTCTGGGTATTTATCCAAAGAAACTCAAAACACTAATTTGAAAAGACATATGCATAGATATGTTTATTGCTGCATGATTTACAGTAGCCAAGATATGGAACCACGCTAAGCGTCCATCAAGAGACAAATGGATAAAAATGAAGTGGTACATATATACAATAGAATATTACTCAGTCATAAAAAGGAATGAAATCTTGCCATCTGCAACAACATGGATGGACCTAAAGGGTATTATGCTGAATGAAATAAGACAGACAGAAAAAGACAAATACCATATGACTTCACATATATATAGAATCTAAAATACAAAATAAACAAACAAAACTAAACAAGCTCATAGATACAGAGAATACTTTGATAGTTTTCAGATGGGAGTGGGGTTGAGAGAATGGGTGAAGTGGGGAAGGGATTAAGAGGTAAAAATGGATAGTTACAAAATAGTCATGGGCATGTAAAGTACAGCATAGGGAGTATAGTCAGCAATACTTTAATAACTATATGTGGTGTCAGATGAATACTAGATTTATTGGGGTGATCACTTTGTAAGATATAAATGTCTAATCACTACATTGTACACATGAAACTAATATAATATTGTATATCAACTATAATTGAAAAAATATTTTAAAAAATAAAGGAAGACAGGGGAATTAGTCTGAGAAAAAAGAAATAACTTTATTAGTGATATCTAAGATATATAACTGCCAACTCGTATCTTTTTAAAAATTATCCTTATTATTAAAATGATTGCAGGAAAAATAAATTTGTAATTGTGAATCTGTAAATTTCTAAGCTTTACCCCCTTTTAACCTATTTTTTTTTTCAGGGAGAACTCTTCCTAAAATCATGTTTTCTCAAATTGTACAATAACATTCTTTTGTTAATTTATTTTTAATTTGATTTGGTTTGATTTGACTGGTTTGGCTAGAGATTTGAATTATTTTTCTGGTATATATTAAATAGCTAGGTCTTGCCCAGATAAATGCTAAATGTGGTCTATGAGAAATCCACATTAAATATAAAGACATAGAGAAAATAAAAGAAAAATGATATACTGTAAAAAGACTAGTCAAAAGCTGTAGTGGCTAGATTAACATAAGATCATAGGCTTCAAAAAGCACACACAAAATTGGAATCTTATTAGTAGAAAAAGGACATTCTGCAAGATAAAGGAGTCAATTGTCCAAGAAGACATTAACAATACATAATGTATATGCACCTAACAACAGAGCCTCAAACACACGGAGCAGAAACTGGTAGGACTGAAAGAAGAAATACACAGTCAACTGTTATAGCTAGACACTAACTAGCTGGATCTTGGGATTTTTGGTCAATTCTTCCAGTTTTCTGTTTTCTAAATTCTGTCTCTAGTGTTATTATTTCCTTCTTCCTACTTTCTTTAGCTCTAATTTTTAAAAAGCGTTATTTACAACAGCCAAGACATGGAAACAACTTAAATATTTACCAGTGAATAACTCTATAAAGAAAATGTGATATATATATTGGGACAGCGTGGATGAAACTTGAAGGCTCTGTGCTAAGTGAAATAAGCAGATAGAGAAAGACGAATACCATATGATCTCAATTACATGTAGAATAAAAATAAACTAACTAACTATAAACAAATGAATAGATACAGAAAACAGACTGGTGATTACCAGGGGTGTGAAGTGGGGGGTTGAACAAAATGAGAATTAAAAATTTTTTAAATTGAATTCTTAGCTTCAGTTTTTCTTATTTACTATTGACAGTACTTAAGGCTTTGAATATTCCCCCGAGTATAGCTTTAATTGTCTCCATTTGTCTAAATATGTAGCATTTTCATTACTGTTACTTTTTTAAAAATTTTAATTAGATTATTTATTTATTTATTTATTTATTTACTTATTTATTTATTTTGGCCAAGGATTTTTTTTTAGAAGACTGTAGGTACTAGTCAAAAGGAAAAATAATTAATGTAATGATATACATTACAGAAGGTACACATGTTAAGAAAGATCCATGTCCCTGAATGGAAAGTCTAAATAGTTCAAATATGTTAATTCTTCTTAAATTATTATAATATTTAATTTAAAGTTGATGGAGTTGCTCTAAAGTTTATGCAGAAGAATCATGTAAGGGAATAATGAAGGTGATCTTGTGCTCCTGGATAGCAAAAGCATTAAAAGTCATACTTTTAGATGTAATACTACCACTGGACTAGCTGAGCAGGTAAATGGAAAAGAATAAACTTCCAAAAAACTGACTCTCGCAGTTTAATAATTTTATATATGTCATAAGTGATGTAGAAGGAATGAGAAAGAAAGGCTACGACACCAGAGAAAAAGGCTCGATGTTTAAGTAAATGCAATTAGGATGCTGGCTAAATATGTTGAAAAAAATAAAAACAGAACCTCTACTTGACTGAAGTAAATTACAGATGGATTAAAGATTTCAATGTACGAGGTGAGCCTATAAAAAAGTAGAAGTAAATAAAAATGACAATTTACCTTATGTAAATTTTATCAAAGTAATACACATTCTATGTAAAAATTATAACATCCATAGTTATAATAAAAATAAAAATTACCCTCAATTCCAT
The DNA here is from genome assembly GCF_902729225.1 of Pteropus medius. Lineage (NCBI taxonomy): Eukaryota > Metazoa > Chordata > Mammalia > Chiroptera > Pteropodidae > Pteropus > Pteropus medius. The sequence goes on from NW_024351546.1 coordinate 1,758,238, forward strand.
AACCCAAACATTGACCTTTTAATGTCTTTCCAGATATTATGTATGAATATTTATGTAATGCTATTATATATCCCTTTTTACATTATCCCATGTACAGCAGAGAGTCATTCTGTATGCATTTTTGTATCTCATCTCCTATACTTTCCTGAATGTCTTGGCAGGGAGTTGCATGGAAGTCATGCCTGGGACTGGATTGTTTCCTCACCACTCTCCCAGACATGAGGCAGGAAGAGCCCAAACAGCTCACTGTTTCCCAGGGCCCTGCTGGGAGCAGGCACTAAGTTTTCTCTTATCCAAATTCCAAACCATGAGAATTCTACTCCTCACCTGCCCCAGCCTATGAATGCTATGACTTAGAGATCTAACTCCACGAGAGCTTTTCTTGCACCAGTCCTGTCTCCCTCTGCCCCTGACAGGCCCCATACCAGCTTTGATCCCACAGATAACAGGGATAACGATAGTTATAGTAGTTGTAATGGCAATAGAATGTCCTACAGCCACTCTAAAGTACGAACTGCCATTTAATTTCCAGGGCTTGAATGTCTGCCCTCAGGAAGCAATCAGAACCAATTTGAGCCATTCTATCACCCTGGCAATGGCTCAGCCAATGAGACTGTCACAATCCAACCAATAAAAAGTCATTACACTTGCTACTCCCAGTTTCCTCCAATAGACTCTCTCTGTTTTGTTTGTTTGTTTGTTTGTTTGATTTTTTACAATAGTTCCTCCCAACTTTCCCTGTCCTCTATAAAAGAGCATTCGCATCTTTGTTCTACAATTTGCCTGTGGTTTTGCCATGGCTTTCATGTCCTGAATTGCAATTCTCTGCTATTCCAAAACAAACCCACTTTTGCTGATAAAATAACTGTTTTCTTTTTAAGGTCAACAGAGCAGAGAGGGCTAGCAGGAAGCTTTTTCCTGACTGAAACATGGTGTTCTCTAGTTTCTGAAACTTGTCAGATGTTTCAAGCTAAGTCTTCCTCTTACAGGTGCTTTCATTGGCTCCTCAGAGGGGCCCCCTCAGGGAAGCTACAGCCCCCAAAATCTGGGGATTTATCTTCAGCTTCCATCTGCAGGGTTCCTTTAGGCCTCCAAACAACCAAGAGGTGGTCCTTGCCAGCCCTCTCTGGTGTGTGTTCACCTGTAGTCCAGTCCATGGGGCACACTCACTAATTCCTTATCCCTATATGGCTGAAAGGGATGTGACCTCTAAGCCCCTTAGTTTAGACTACTCTGGGTCCTGTGTGCCACAGACCACTGGGTGTGGGGCCAGCAAGCCCTCATCAAGTCCCTTTCTTAGATTACACAATAACACCTGCCCCATCCTTTAGGTAAGGTGGGACTTACAGCACAGATCTCTTCAAATTAATCCCATTCAGTGTATTTTTCAAAAGTCAATTATTGTTCCACTTATACCATCAATATAGGTTCGAGTTTAAGAGCCCTATAAATAGTTTTTGGCACCTGTATCACTTTAATGTGTATTTAAATTAATTGGGGGTCTTGTTAAAGTACAGATTCTGAGATTCTGCATTTTAGCATCTCCTAGGTCATGCTCATTGCCTTGGGCCACACTGCACAGTGAAGGATCCATAGAGCTGGTTCTCAAGATCATCTGGGGAGTTTTTAAAAAGTACTAAAGCCAAGAGCCAGCCCCAGGAGTCTGATGTTACTGGTTGAGAGCATGGGCCTGTTTCCAGAATTCTGAAATCCCTCAGGTGACTGCCAGCAGCCATGGCAAAAGCAAGGTGTAGAGCCTCCTAAGGAATGTGATTTCTGCTGTCTTTCTTTTTGCACTTATAGAACTTACTCCTATCTGGGCTGTCAGAACACTGGCTGTGGTTGTAGCATTGGCTCCATGTCCTGAAGCGTTTAGGGTTTTGCTTTTAAGAAACAGAAAAAAAAAAATAAACTTAGTTATCAACCTAGAAGAGAAAAAAGAGAAGAAGCAGAAACAATCTGATTTTAAATCTTAAGTGCCTAAATTCCCCTGGAAATGATTAGATCAAAGTTACTGCCATCTGAAGAAGGGAATGTGAGGCGGAGTTAAGTAGATAAGTGAAAAATGCTACAATTGTTTGTCTGCTTAACTACAAGGATCAAAAATATCACATCTACTAGACTTACATCACTAGAATAACCCCGTAATATAAAATATCAGGGAGGCATTCAAATCACCTTTCAAAGAATACATGATAATGTTTTGTGGAAATGTTAAGTAAAAAATTTACATTATAAACCTTATAAATAATGTAATTCCAAGTTTATTTGTAATATGTATATGTATATTCATAAAAAGAAATATTGCAAGGAAATACTCCAAAATATTAACAGCAGTAACACGCTTATAAATTATTTTAATTTTATTCTTTCCACTTTTCTGCATGTTCAGGGACTTTTGTCCTTCTTTTTCTTTCTTTTACAACAAATATATATTAATTCTTTAATCAGAAAATAATATACACTGAAAAACAAAACAAGCAGAGGAGCTGAAGGAAGAGCCAAGGTGGCTGGGTCTGCCTCTGGGGCCGAGGTTTGGGATTCAGCATCTGAAGGAGAGACACTTCTCTAATGAAGCAGATAGAAAGGAGGCATAGAAAGAGTCAAGGAAAAATGATCACACCATGACCTTAATAACATATCAATACTCATTGGGAAAGACAATCGTGCACAGCTTGGTTGAACCTTGCAAGGTGGCATAATATTATGCCTGATATCTGGAACATTTTCGTCCATGGAGAGAAAGAACCCTCATAGCTTGTGTTGACCACATCTCTTAGTTTGGGAGTCTCTTTCCTTGTTCCAAACTTAATGTGTACTTCTTTATTCTGCTCAAGCATGTACATCATATGGCACCTGGCCAACCCCAACACTGTATCTGTTTTCTATATGGAGGGAGCTAGGCCTTTTGCCTTGCAGCACAAGAGGGATGCATGCAGACCATTGCCCTTTACAGGCACTGGGGCAAAACTTGCTGGCCATGGATGGCAGATGCCCAATACTGAAGCTGATTTTGTCCTGTCTCTTCCCTGAGTAAAGCATTGTTCCATCCAGTGCCTGTGTAAGTTGAGTCTTTGTTGGTGATTACAACACCTGCAAACCACTGCTCCCAGTGGGAGGCAGCCAGTGTCACTTGCTCAGCAATACTAATGGCTACATTAGCATCTTCTTTGTGCCACATGCAGTGTGGCACATCTTTGTACTCTGATGAGGCTGTACTCTTCATTGATCCCTACTTCACAGTGAGGAAACTGAGACTCTAATGGTTGAGTAACCTGCCCAAGGCCCGCAGCTCATAAGTGCAATGCTGAGACTCAGACACAAATTTGTCTAATTTTAGATCCTCCAACTAGAGGGAATCTAGGCCATTGGGCTGCCCCTCCTTCCCTCAAGGACAAGTAGAGACACCCCACCCCCCAGGGTCCATGCCCCCAAATTGCCCTTTCTCATGCCACATTATCCAGGTTTGAGCTCAGTCGTATATTAGGCAGCCTCTGGGGCCAGTTGAGGCTGTATAAGATTTTAGTTAAGTCATTTCCCAATACATTGTGTTCCTCCTGTCCTGCAGTGTTAGTAATTTCCCTCTTGAATTCCTGAGCAGGGTTACAGATAGAGAGAAACTGCATCCTCTGTCTGAGGCAGGATCAAACATGTGATCCCTGAGTCTGGAGCAGGCACACATGCTCTTCCATGAACAAAGATTGTGCTTTGGATTTAAAAGTTAACATGTTAGCATCATTTTGCTGTACTTGCAAATACATTTTAATGGAAGTATGCATCTTACTGTGTTTCTGATAGCAAGAAACTCAGCATTGTCTTATATATCTTGAGTTGACCAAAGTTTACTGGATTAGTAAGGGAAATAGTGGGTTAATTATTAATGTAAACATGTACCTTTGCATGAATGCTTTCCTTGTACAAGCATTTTAAGAAAGCTAGTTTATTCTAATAAACATTTTAATCTCGATGTTACAAGTCAACACTTTCTGAAACTATTATGACAAAATTTTTAATATTACAGGAAAATGGATCTTAGCAAATAGATGTAGACAGAAATTCAACTTTTTAAAGGCAAGACATAAAATAAGTAGGGATTGAACTTAAATTTTATGGCAATTGGTATGCAAATATTCCCCAGCATTCTCTTAATCCATCTAATGAGATGTGAGGGCTAGCTTATTGTTCCTCTTCTCAAAGCATCTGTGTTAACAGATTCCCATTTTTTTTTTCAAGGTTCTTCATTAACTTCTAAACAAAGCCCATAACTTCTGCTTCAGTTACATTTTCTAGCCAAGGCTGAATTAAAGAATATGGGCTTATATATTTCTGCTTGCACAACTGGGATCTGAATATTTATGTCCACTGGCTGTGGAAGTACCCTGCACCAGCTCCTACTGGAGCTCTCCATGGTGCTGTCCGAGACACTGATTGTGGGTCCAAGATGACCCTTCCTCTAGACTTGCTCTTTATTTGACCCTCCTTGTGCTTCAGATGCTGGTACAGATAGTGTCTCAGATGTTGATTTAATCATCATAACCTTGACCCCAGCCATGTTCTTTGCCCCTGGCTAGACTACCCCTTGAAGTAATTGAGTGTCCTTCTGGACCCTTTCACTCAGTCTATCTCAACCTTGCCCATTCTTGTAACCCCTCTCTGAAGTTCCTCAGAAGCTTCTGGGCTACTCCATTAGAGGTCCTCTCCAAGAGCCATTCTCTTCTTTTTTCAGGTTGCCCCACTCTTCATGTCCCATGAGAAAGTGGCTCTATTCTCCCATGTCCTGGGCCAGAGCCAAAGCCTGCATTAATTTTGTCCTGTGTAATTTCTGAATATCATGTCAAAGTCTCATCTCCCCAAATAAACTGAGTTCTTTGGAGACATAAATCACAGCTCCTCTTCCTTGCATCTTATTGTTGTAATGAGAACAGAGCTGGGCACGCCAGGGCTCTGACTACAGACTATTGGATGATTAATGACTAATAGCTAATGGCTAATTCTAACCAAGTATGTGAGACTGAGCAGGTGCTGCCATCCCCTCCTCTGCCTCCCTCTACCCTGCTTGGGAGTTTTTGTCTGTCTTGTCTTGGGCATGGATCCTGTGCTCCCTGGGTACGTAAATTAAGGAATAATAAAGCCACAGAAGCATACACCCTCGATGAAAAGGGAATGTGTTTGTCTGCTAAGAAGCAATTTCAATGAAAATTAACTCCATTTCAACAGAAAGAGACTTGGCGTAAGCTGGCCAATCCCAGAGGATAATAAAATTACTTCATTAAAGCTCTGCTTGCTTAAATTAACCAAGCAAGCATTCCAGGATCTTGGCTAGATACAATGAGAAACTAGGTTTTAATGAACAAAAATAACTTCTTGGATAAATAAGAAAAAGAAACAATGGCTTACCTCTAGCACAAGTACACACAGTGCCTATCTCAAGGAGAGTCTTCTCCAAAGCACATGATAGCCACAAGTATCCCACATAGCTGTCTTCACTGTTGGCATTGGCTGTGTTTCCCTAAGACTTGTTCTTGGCCAATGATGTCCAATCTACACTGTCTTTACTAGCTTTGCCCTCAAGGACTGTACTGTTAGCTATAGCAAATCCCTTCTAGCTTTGTCCTTACTACTATGGACTGGCCACTTAAATCCCAGGAAACTATGGACACTGACCATTTCCTCTATGACTATTTTCTTGGCCAAAAGTTCTGCTTAGAGACAGCATGCAGCAGTCATAGCAGTTCTGTTAACTGATCTAACAGGCCTCTGACCATAGGCTCTTCACAGAGAAATCTATCCTGGAGGGTTGAGAATATATAAAAACCACATCACACTAATGAGAAGTGATAAGCAATCAAATAGAAAGATGGCCAAAGAATATGAATCCACTGAAGAGGAAATAGATAGGCCACCTGATAGAAGAAAATGTGCTAAATCTTACTAGTAATCAGAGAAATGCCAATTAAATCAATCATGATATATCATTGTATTTACTCATGTAACTGACAGAGATTGGTTTAATAATACCCCGTGCTATCAAATTTAAAGGAAATGGATTATTCTCATGCCCTGTAAGAACATGTGTGCCTCAGGACAACAATTCCACTTCTGAGTGTGTGGGCCCTGGAGTAGCCCCACCAGGCATGTAGCCAGGATGCTGCATGCAGATGTTGGAAACAACCATATATCCCTCAACTGGGAAACCGCTAAGATATTCCATAGTCACATAATGGAATATTATGCACCAACTGAAAAACTGAGCCCACATATGCATGGATCTCCATGCAATAGCGTTTTTAACCATCTAGAAGGAAACCTGTCAACTTCACAGTAGTAATTACTCTGGGAACTGCATAAGGGTAAGAGGTTGGGCTTACCTGGAATTGTTTTATTTTTAAAAAAGAAACTGTGTAGTCGGACCTCGTATAATTAGAAAATCATCCTATGAGTCTGTCTTGAGGGAAGGGGCACTTCTCTCCCATCTGTTCTTTTCCCTGCACTCTGCTAGTGAGCTCATGTTTACCCATCACTCACAAGAGGACAGTTTTCTCTCAGCCCCAGTGCTCTCCCATTGTTATAGGACTCCCCAGTGTCCTTCAGTCCATATCCTTTTTTTTTTTGCCAGGCCAACCATCCCCACAGACCAATGGGCAAATTCACATGGCAAAAGGTGTAGAGGAGACCACCTTTTGTTTGCTTCAGCCAACTCACAGCAGGCTTTCCTCCCTGCCCATGCAGCTGGTCTATGTCCCCTGCCAGCCCCATAACTCATATGTCTGGGTCACACCCTCTGAACACTTCTTTGACTTCCACCTCTGCAATTCCCTTGCACTCTTCTTGCTCTAGTTACACTGAAATTCTGATGTGCCGATGGTACCTGGAGGAGCTACAAACCACGGAGAAAGACCCACCAAGACACTCTCGGGTGAGAGGGAAGGCAAAAAATTAGAGAATTATGCAGACCTCACATGAGATCCTCACTGCAGACATTTGCTTATCTTACTCATATACAAACTCTTACAGGCTAAAGGCCAGAGGCCTCTCTAGTGCAATAGAAGGACTTTTCTGGAGTGGAGGTCCTCAATGCCATGGCCATGTGCTCCAACACCCCTCTGTTATGTTTGTACACCCCATCTCCTGCCTTTGCTGTGCCTCATACACCACATACCAGGCAGAACACTACCCCTACATCCAGGTGAGAGTACTGGAGGGCTGGCTTGCAGCATCACCTTGGCCAGCTGCTGCTCTGGAAGGACCTGGACTAAATTGCAGCCAGGGGAACCCTCCCAACCAGCCCTGGGCTGTTGGGGGAAGCCACCAGAAAAGCCCAGCTGCAGGTCTCAGGAGAGTGGACAGGCTGTTGGTTTCTCCCAAGAGTTCATACCGAGTTCTCATGCCTTGGGATTTCCCAGCTCCATCTGCCACCCTTTTCAGCTTGACCGCCAGCTTGATTTTTCAGTTCCAGTTTACCCTTCTCTCTTTTTCTTTGCCTCCCCTGCCCCCAGAACTTTATTCCATTTACTAGAGAATTTGGGATCACTCTGGGCTTCATCCTCTGCCATCCACAGACCAATCCCTAGCTCTTTGCCCCACCCAAATCGACCATGGAATTTGGATGGGAGTCTGAGAGTCCAGCCCAGCAAGAGAACACCAAGTGCTTAGCCTTTCTGGGGACAAGATCCAACAAGCACTCCATGGTTAAGGCCTGATCCTGTAAGTCAAATGTGAAGGGGATGGGCCAGAAAAGATGCCTCAGTCTAGAAGCCCCTCCTGCCCCATTTCTGCCACCCATCATCAGGAGTCCTCAGTTGACACTCACATGTGAGAGTACTGGGGCCTTGCAAACATCCCCCTTCACCTAGACAGCAGTTATGGGCATGGAAGGCCTGAGTCCTGTGCCTGAAGCCAGGACTTGGGTTCAAATACCAGCCCTAGCTGTGCTTAGCTGTGTGACTTTTAGCAACTGTCTTTACCTGTCTGAACCTGATAAGACTGTTGTGAATGAAAAGTGCTAATAAAACTTTGGTATGTCTAAATATAACTGTAAAGTTTCCATTTGCCATAAATGTTTTTTTGTTGTTGTTTAAACCAAGGTTTCATGACTTCTGTAAGTTTGGGAATCCTTGGTGCAATCCCATAGTTTCTTTTTATATATTCTTGGCTTTTTTACTGTTCAAAATATGACTTGCAGAATGAAAAAGGTAAGAGGAATAGCCCAGAGGACAAAAAAAAGCTCTTTGGTTCTTAGAGCAAACTGCTGTGTGACAGCTTTGAAATGAAGCCACGGGGCTGTTAATTGCATTCTCTTTGCCCCTGGGTGTGTGCTTGTCTCTATTCAATGGTTTGGGATCAATGTGAGGGATGGAAAGCAGGATTAAGGAAGGCAGACTTTGATTAGGCCATCAGACAGGTAAAAAGATATTGAGCCAACTCCTGGTGAGTTGTCCCTAGATGCAGTTAATTGGTACAATTCTCTCTCTCTCTCTCTCTCTCTCTCTCTCTCTCTCTCTCTCTCTCTCTCTCTCTCTCTCTTCTCTCTCTCTCTCTCTCTCTCTCTCTCGTGTGTGTGTGTGTGTGTGTGTGTGTGTGTGTCATTTGTCTCTCAGTCTCTGTTTCCCTACCCCCTCTCCCTCTTTCTTTTGGCCACACTTTATGTAATAAAGTGTGTGTATTCACACAAGAGTCTTTATGACTCCCTATAGGGATTCAATTTACAATGATTAACCAAAGGTCTAAAGTGGAACTGTCTGGGGGCTTTGTTCATTTAATACATATTTACTAAAGACCTACTATGTGCCAGATGAATTCTACAAGTTGTGGGAACAGAGAACAAAAGAAATGGTGCAGCTACCCTCTGGTGTTTATGCTCTCTTAGACCCAAACAGCAATCGACAAAGAGATGATAAACATTTCACATCTAGTATTAATGATTGCTACAGGGAATTATACAGGTGAGAGGATGGAGAAGGCAGGGGAAACTATTTTAGATAAAGTGGTCATGGAAGCCTACAGTGTGCTCAGTCAGTAGACATTTCTTAAATGCCTACAGTATGCCCAGTATTGGATTAGAAAAAAAGACACAGACCCTATTCTCCAACCTAGCCAGTAAGCAAAACTCACTTACCTGAGAGAGCAGACACTGAGTCAGATTGTGTGGATTAGATATGGGCAATATAATAGCTGCAGGAGGGTGGAGAATTGGGGAAATGAGGGTAACAGTGATAAGACAGTACAATTGGAAAGAGAGAGTCCTGTAGAGGAGGGTGGGTTAGCTCAGTTTTGAACTGGAGATGAAGGGAGTTTGAAGTTGTGGAAGCAGTCTTAGCTACAATGAGCAGCTCCAATTCTGGCCCAGATTTGGGGGCTCACAGGCATCTTGTTATGTTCATTTTGCTCAAGTCTGTGAGAAAGCTGGGGCTGAATCAAGCAATGATTATTGACAAACATTATAAAATGAAAGTGTTATGTACGTAAGTGTATCTGAGAGTTGAATTTCTTTTAATCTTTTTCTAAATAGTGACAATTATTCCTGGCTTTGATTATAGGACCACTTCTTGTGTCAAGCACTTTACATGCATAATCTCTTTTAATACTCTTAGAACAGCTGAAGGAGTGCTACTTTTATTATTCCCATTTTGTAGAGAAATAATCTGAGATTTAGAAAGATAACATAAATTTCTGGGGTTTTCCCCATTAATTAAATAAGAACCTATTGAACAATTACAGACACAGCTAGTGAAACACAGAATCAGAATTCAAACCCAGGTCTGTCTGACTCTGAAAACCTTGATCTGATCTAATCCATTGCTCTGAGCTGTTTTTCCATAGGTAGGCTTGATTTTTAAAATACAGGTTTCTCTTGCTATCCAAAAGTAGAGCATTCGTATAAAACCTTTAGTAAGTGGAAATAACATAAAGCAAAGAGTCTCCCCAACTTCCTGAAAGTTCACTTGAGCCCTTCATTTTTATAAAAGACTGGCATTAGTAAAGTAACAGCTTTTTCATTAAAGCAAAAATCCTCTTTGGATTTCCCTTGGTTAGCAGAAACAGGTACTAATGTATGTCTTTTCTAAAAGCAAAGTGGCCACTGTTAACACAAATTTTCAGAAAGTGGTGGATACCTGTGCAGTAAAAGCTTATGCTGAGCTATGTTCTCAGAGTCCTTTGTTTCACAATAAGCAAGAACTTATAGAAAAGTGTCTCATAATTTAGTCAGAGGTCCACAGGCACAGTAATGTAGCAGGTGGTCTATGGTACAATAATGCATCATCTTCATGCCCTTTAGCAGGCCTGGCAAGGTATTGGCAAAGAAACTGTGGCCTCTGGGCTGTTCACCTTTGAGATGTAAAGCCTTGAAAGATTTGGCGAATGTATGTCTCTGCTTTGCCTGAACCAGGTGGTGTTTGGGAGGGTAGAGTGGAAAGAAGGTTGAAATAAGGTGACTTTCTCAGGCAGGGGCCACAGAGGTTAGCCATATTGAAATTGGAGTAAACATGGTAAAATGAAACAGGAGCACAGAATCTCATACCTCAATACCTAGTAAAACAAATACAAAATTGTAAAAACAAAGAGGAAAAAACTATATAAAAAAAATAGTCAAGTTTCAGTCAAGATGGTGGATCTGGTAAACAATGTGCTGGCCTCCTCTCACAACCACATCAAAATTATAACTAACCTACAGAACAACCATCAATGATAATCTCCTGAAGTCTAGCTTAACAGAAGTCATATAACTAAGGACATACAGAAGAAGCCACCTCGAGACTGGTCAGAGGGTCAGAAACATGGAACGGGCTCGCCCTATGCTCATGTGTGGCGGTTGAGAATCAGGAAGGATATTTCAGCTGCAGAAGCCCCCTAGAGTAGCAAGGGATCCCAGACCTACACCAGGCTCCCCAGCCCAGAGAAACAGTACCAGGAAGGGAGATTCCCACAACTTCTGGCTATGAAACTAAGGGAAGTTTGTGGCTAATGAGATGGAGGGCTGCAGGAGTCCTAGGCATTTCCCTTAAAGCGCCTGTGCACAGACTTACTCACTGATGGATTCACTTGCTCTGAGCTCCATCACTGGGGCAGCAGTTCAAGGGTCACCAGGGACATATGAGAAAGAACTGGAAGGGTGAATGGGTAGCTTTCTCTCAAACAGAGGTGCTGGTAGACAGCATTGCTCCTTTGTTGAGCACCTCCTCATTCCAACATGCACGCTACAGTGCACACCATATCTGAGTCTCCATCGACCTGGCTAACACCATTCATTCTGCCCTGGTGATTCCCTAAGACCCTGCCCCATCAAATTTGCAAGCCCACTCAAGCTGCTAGCAGTGACTTTTCCATATAAGCAGCCTGTCTTGGTTCATACTGCAAACTTTTCTAAAATCTCTCAAAGGCCCACAAACCCCAAAGAAGCAGCATCTGGCCTCAATGAGCCCTGTACCTCTTGCTGAGCTGCCTCAAGCTTAGCACTAGCAGCAATTGGCCTTGGTTTGTGGCTTGGCCTCTCGAGGCACGTCCAAGCCTAGTGGGTGACAGCCATCTTTGGATTGCTTGGTGGCTCATGCCAGGTGGCCCCAGTTAGGATACAGGCTGTGGTGAAACTTGGCCTGTGGCAGGTCTTCTAGGAGGCCCCAGCCCACGCACCAAGTGGCTGGCTTCAGTCTGAGCTGGAACATAACTTGGGACCACATCTAAGAATGATACACCCAATGGGCAGATTGACAGACCCCAGAGCCATACTAAAGTGAATCTTGTTCTGTAGGGTCAGGCCCTGCACAAAGCTCCTCCACTGTATTCACTGGCCAGTCCTCACAACCAATCAGCCTGAGGGTCAATCCCTTCCATTGAAGTGTAAATAGAAAACAAGGGTCAACTTCAACAGGAGGGCACACACAACTCACACAAGGTACATCCCTGGAGCACCCAGATCAGGTGACCAGGGAGACCACATGACCTGGCTCCACAGGACACCTACCATGTAAGGCCACTCTACTAAGACTGAGAGACATAGCAGCCCAATCTAATACATAGAAACAAACACAGGGAGGCAGCCAAAATGAAGAGACAAAGAAACATGTCGCAAATGAAAAAATAAAATTAAGCTCCAGAAAAGAAACTAAACAAAATAGAGACAAGCAATCTATCACATGCAGAATTCAAAACACTGGTTATTAAGATGCTCCATGAATTTAGGGATTGAGTAGATAAACTTGTTGAGAACTTTAACAAAGAGATAGGAACCATAAAAATGGAGATAAAAAAAAACATAAAAAAGAGCCAGTCAGAAATGAAGAATACAATAACTGAAATAAAGAATACCTTAGGAGGAATCAACAGTAGATTAGATAAAACAGAGGATCAAATCAGCAAGTTGGAAGACAAGGTAGCAGAAAATACCCAATCAGAACCACAACAAGAAAAATGAATTAAAAAAAAATAGTTTAAAGGACCTCTGGGACAACATTAAGTGTACAAGCAGGGGACTGAAAACCTATTTCAAGAAATAATGATGGAAAACTCCTTATCCTGGCAAAAGAAATAGACATGCAAGCCTAGGTAGCATGGAGTCCCAAACAAGGTGAACCCAAAGAGGCCCACACCAAGACATATCACAATTAAAGATTAAAGATTAAAGGCAAAAAGAGAATCTTAAAAACAGAAAGAGAGAAACAGTAACCTACAAAGGAGCTCCCATAAGACTGTCAGCTGATTTCTGAACAGAAACTTTGCAGGCCAGAAGAGATTGGCACGACATACTCAAAGTGATGAAAAGGAAGGACCTACATCCAAGATTACACAGCTAAGCTATCATTTAGAATTGAAGGACAGATAAAGAGCTTCCCAAACAAGAAAAAAACTAAAGGATTTTATCACCACCAAACCACTATTACAAGAAATGTTAAAGAGACTTCTCTAAGAAGAAGAGGGGGAAATGGCAGTATCTACAATTATATGTGGAATCCACATAACAAGATAAACAAACAAGAGAAACAAGCTCATAGATACAGAGAGCATTTTGATATTTGCCGGATAGGGGATGGGAAGATGGGTGAAGCAGGGAGGAGATTAAGAGGTACAAATTGATAGTTACACAATAATCATGGGGACATAGAGTATAGCATGGGGAATATAGTCAGTCATATTTTCATAACTATGTATGGTGTTAGAAGGGTAATGGATTAATTGGGGTGATCACTTTGTAAGTTATGTAAATGTCTAATCACTGTGTTGTACTCTTGAAACTAATATAACATTGTATGTTGACTGTAATTGAAAAAAATTAAAATATAGACATAAAAAAACAGTCAAAAATTGATTAGTGGTAACCTACAAGGGTAAGAAAAACTTTGTGCCATAAAACCACTTTTAAAAATTTTTTGTGTTTTAATTAATTAAGGCCCACCTTTCCCAGGGCTTCATGGAGGAAAGTGGACACCCAGACATGTATGAGGCTCCACCAATACAGAAAACAAGATGTGGTGCTGGAAGAGATGGCTTTATGTAAGTAAAAAACAGGTCCACTCCATCCTGGTTAGATTAACTATCCCAGTACCTTTGTCTAAGTATCCAAAGTGCCTTGATTAATCCAAACATGAAGGAAGATGTTTAGAAGTACTAAGGGCAGTTCTCCTCCATAATTATCAACATTCAGACTGAGGGAGTGAGCTAGGCAAGACCTGGACAGGGTGAGACCTTTGGCAGGTGGATGATGGAGATACTTTCATTGGTCCTCAATTCTCAATCACAGATGCAGCTTAGAGGCCCCAGAAACCAATAGCTATATTTTAACCCTCTAGCTAAGGTGTATTCATACCCAGTGGTGTGGTGGCAGGAAAGTGGTGGGGTGAGAAGTTTTGAGGACACACTGCAGTGGGCTGGTTGATGCTTTGGGTATGATATCAGAATAGCCATCTGTTCTTGCAGAAGAGACAGAGTGCTGGCCTACAGTCACCACGTCCTCCCAATTTTGACACACCCGCCGAATGCCCCTTTATTTATTCCCTCCAGTTTTATTTCAGACTTTCTAAAAGTAATGCTTTCTCAAATATTAGTTAATTAATTTATACCTAATTCTTAAATTTATCTATTTATTTTATTTACATTCAGTGTATGCCTAACAGAAAACTTTATATCACTTCATAAATATGAAGGAGTCTCGTTTTCCATAATATGAGTACGAGAAAACACAGTGAAGTCAAAATAATGTTATTAAACTCTAGTCTGATACCATTGCCCAGCAAAATTCTCAGCCCAAGGTCCATTACTTCTTTGTTAAGTGTGAGAGATTAGTAATTATTATAAAGGTGTTAAAACATTCTAGCACCAAATCAAGTCATCCTCATTAAAGCCAGTAGAAGACTTGAAAGATAATTTGCAGGGAAATAACTTTCTCATTGTGGAATTTGATATTGGGCTCATGGCTCTCTTCAATGTATCTCTTGAGTGCCACCACACTTTGGGGGACACCAGTGACATAGAAGAGCGTCATTCCAAGTCAAAGGGAGTAGTGCTCAGCTGATGAGCTGAGGACTTGGCAAGTCACATGACCTGTTTCATTATCTGTCTTAGAGGATCCTCAGACCCTTGGAAGAGTGGTAGAAGAGGGCAGAGAGATGTGGTATGGAAGGCACCTGACATAGCTCTCTCCTACGTACTCTGGGGTGGCCAAGGCAGTGGTGGAAGGGCTTCTTCAGTGAGGGAATGTGGCTGAGAGCCTCCCTATCCTACCCCCATTTTGACACCATCCAGCCTAGCTCTGCAGTTGCATGGCAGGAGGCACAGTCATGCCAACCCAGCTAGGGCAGGAGAGAGGACCACGCTGAAGCCAAATGGAGGGGTCAGAAGTGATAATCCCTGAGCAGTCAGGTGGAACCCCCAACTCCAAATGCTGCCCGGTGCTACCTCATATGGGATAGGCAGTGACTTCATCAGAGTTCTAGGCAGAACACTGCTCTTGAAATGCCTACGTTTATTCCTCCTTTTGGAATCGATCCGTCAATTGACATATTTTTGGGTGTCTATAAGCACTGCAGCAAACAAGATAGAGAGTCCCTTGTGTCAGATTCTGGTGGGCACAGACAATAGACACACACCCAGAGATCAGTCTTGAGGTCTTGCCCAGCCTGGAGAGGGGAAGCGTTCCAGCTCTGCCCAAGAGAAACGAACACTCTGGTCAGCCAATCTGGTGGGCAAGACAATTCCAGCAGGTGAGATGGGGCAGTTCTCCTTGCCCACACTGTAGACTCCAGCCCATTGAATGGTCACAAAATCAATGAGCAAGTTGCAGGAGAGAGAATGGACGGTGGGGAAGCAGCTACAGCAGCCATTCCTACCAAAGAGTCTAGAGGATGACCATCTGAATGTGAGTGAACAGCCTGGGGACCCAATGAGCAGACAAGAGCAGGAAGGTAAGTGGAGAAGAAACAGAAATAGTGTGGGGTCACTTGGAATATGGGCTTCTCTGTCACCCAGTAGGTGAAATGGCAGGCGGGGCACATGAAAAGGTCTGAGAATATAGAGAACAGTTCCCCATTGTCCATCTTTAATACATAGATGTTGCAGCCACATGGTGGACTGTCTTTCCAGTTATTTCCTTCTGGCCCTCTGACATTCTTTTTCACAAATAGCACACACAAATACACACATACACACACACACACACACACACACACACACACACACACACATGCACACACACATGCGCACGCGTGAAATGCTTTCTAACCATACTATTAAATACTAAAAGATCAACACACACATATATATCCTGAGTCTCAATGTAAATTTTTTATTTCTGTGGGTTACAAAAAAAGTGGAAAAATATTGCTCCAAAACATTTACACTTCTAATATAGTAAAATAAACACTGATTTTAGATTTCAGACCTGGCCCTGACCCTTACAAGTCATGTAATCCCAGGCAGGGGAACTCCATCTGACTCTGTCTGTGAAATGGTGTGAAAATCCACCACCTTTAGACCCAGTTAATATAGAGTGAGAATGAAATAGCATATCAACAAAAGTGACTTCTAAACAGTTAAATCCTATACAAATGCATGATATTAAGATGGTTAATATTAATATCAAGCCAAAAACCCATCTTAAGCCACAGTCCAGAAAACCAAATCTTGTTCTTTGATTGCATCTACTTAGCCAGCTGTTCAATTCCCATATGTTCCTTTCTCTTCCAAAGCCTTAGCCGCCAACTGGAATGCAAGATAAAAAACACCATCTGGGCTCTGAGTGCTTCAGTTCCCTGCTCAGGATGTCTCAAGGCCAGGAGATGATTTCCCAGTTTCTACTGGCATTCCCCACTGGATGACTGTGTTGGCATGGGCCTGAGAATATAGGCAGGCTCTCTGCCACATTGTGAATGGTTCTTCACCTCCCACCAGAAGGCCCCATGGCTACTTGGCCCTGCCCCCAGCTATTCTGTCAGTAGTGGATGCCTACTGCACTGTTGACTTCTCAGCTCTGTGTCTCCTTCATAGTGTCAGTCACATAAGTCCTATCCTTCACCTGGGGTGAAATGTGCCTTCCACCTTGTAAACTGCATTGACAGAGGGACCAATAGATGGTGAAGAAGCAATGGCTTCTGGCCTTGAGCAGCAGCAGTTGGAAGTTTTCACAGGTACTTTTGTTTATGGGTTGCAAGATGTGATAGATGGATGTACACTGGGGCCTGATTCTTTATCCCCCCCTTTGTCCATGCCCTTTGCAGAGTGGCTTTGTAGCTCTTCATATCAATGTGTGGAGTCCATTTCCCCACCAGACTGGCCTGTGATTGCTTTGGCCAATAGAATGGGCTTGAAAGTAACATTGTTTCAATTCTGAGCGTGAGTCTCAAGAAACCTTACAGCGTCCATTAGATCTTTTGGAACATAACACCTGCTATGTGAACAAGCTCATGCTAACTTGATGGAGGACCCAGAAGGGTAGGCCTAGGCATCCAACATCAGTCTGCATACAGCCAACCCTCCATTATGTAAGAGACCCTCACCTAGGTCAACAGAGCTGCCTACCTGACCATCACTGGCCCCAGACACATGAGTGAGCCCACTCAAGATCAGCAGAATTGCCCAGTCCACACATAAACTCATAAGAAATAATATTTGTCAAACCACAGACTCAAAAGAAACTAAGTTACAGTATGTTACAGTATGATTTGTTATATAGCAATAGCTGATACATAAAAGTATGCCTATCTCCCCTTAGAGGAACTAGAAAAGAAGGAAAGGACTCTGTTCCAATGAGGTGCATACCTCATTCCAACCAGTCTGAACAGATCCTGAGAATCCTGGGGAAAGTTAAGATCTAGCCTCCCTATCCTGAAGCTGAGATAGCAAGAAATGAAGATGAAAGGGTACACAATATCACAGAATGTAGGTTAACATTAAAAATAAGACATGCCTGTCCTTGCTCAGCTCCTCCCTCTCTCCCACGCCTCTCCCAATTATCTCAGCTTTTCTACATTCTGGGAAACCCCACACACATTCCTTCCTGGTCTGTTAGTGAAGTCTCGGCAATATTCTGGCTTAATTATGCTGAGCATGGGCGCTGTCTCTGTCTTAGCTAACCAGGTCCTGCACTGGGGTATACTTTTACACAAAGGTTTACCTCAGTGTTCTGTTAACCCGGTCATCTCCAAAGGATGGTGCTGTCACCATCGGTGACACCAACAATGATTTTCAGTAGTACAGGGACAAGCATTTTAAATTTTAATAGTTTTATTTTTTATTGTAATCTACTAGTGTATTTATTTTCAGAGATATTCAAATAAAATATATTTAGCCCAAGCAATCTATGATGAAATGTTTTAATTTAAAATAAATTTAAATGCACTAGATGCTAAATTGGAAATTTCACTGGATATATCCAAATGCAATAGATGCTGTTCCCCAAAGATGATGTGAGACCGGAGACAGAATTCACAAATGAGATGATTTGAAACAAGAGTCATAGTCAAGTTTAAAGGATCAAGAGTGGAAAGAGATGATTTCTGAAGAGAGATGTTGGGGAGAGAGTGTCTTGTGTGCCGGGAGGTAACTGAGAGGTTTGACAAGAAGTGCATATGCTCTTTCCTCTTACTTAGTGAATGGGACTTCAAGAATAACCTTCAGGAGAGGCTGATGAATGTTTCTGAGCTTGGGGGACACAGTGGCTGGTCTATGATACATATCTGAGGAGTGTGAAGGCAGGCAGTTGTGTATATATGATACCCAGGGTGGAAAAAAAAATAGCCACATTGAGAGCAAGGGCAGCCTGGAGTTTGCACACTTTAGAGACCTTCTGTGAGGAAAAGGGAATCAGATTCCCATGGAATGCCTTGCTGGGCCCCTCTCTTTTCTTGACAAGGCACATGTAAGTGATGGCTTTGCCACTTAAGCCTCATTCCCTCCAGACACATCTGTCTCTCACTGTGTGGTGGACACACTCAAAACAAAGAGGGAACAAGAATGAGTGAGTGTTTCTTGTGGATTAAATGTAAGCTACATGGGAGAGAGAAACAGCCAGAAGCTATTTTAAATCCAACCCAACAGGGCGACAAGGTCCATCCGGAGGGAGAATGGACAGCCAAAGAAGAGGGCATCAAAGAACCCATAAAAGCCTCTATGGGGAAAGAGACTTCATTCAACACTGGCCAGTCCAGACACTGTGAAAATGCCATCTTACAATAATAGCACCTGTAACTCTACATCTTCTCTACTCCAAACAGGGGAAGAAGAGAGAAATATCACCAGAGGAAGACTGAGCTGCCTCTCCTGCCACAGGCCTTTAGCCTTCAGCCCTTTGATGAGGGAAAATCTTTTTATTATTACCTGAGCCTGGACATTCTTGCTGAAACATGACTTAAAGTAATCAGAGGATATTTTAAAATCATTTAAGGCACATCAGAGAAGGCACAGAACAAGCACATGTTTTCATCATCACGCCCTTTGAATTGCGCTTGCTCAACATCCTGATGACACATGTGAGTCATTTTTTAAAAAATATATTGTTCAGTTGGTTCTGGTCAAGATAGCAGAGTAGATAAGTGCTGTGCTTGCCTCCTCCCATGACCACATTAAAATTACAACTAAATTATAGAACAATCAACTTGGAAAAATCATCTGAAGACTAGCTAAACAGAAGTCTTACAACTAAGAATATATAAAAGAAGCCATGTCGAGATTGGTAAGAAGGGTGAAGACATGAAACTGGCTGGCCTTGCATTCATATGTGGCAGTTGAGAATCAGGAGGGATATCTCAGCAGCAAAGGTCCCCTTTGAGGAGTGAGAGGTCTTAGTCCCACACCAGGCTCCCCAGCTCAGAGCACCGGTGCCAAGAAGAGGAGCTCCCACAACATCTGGCTATGAAAATCATGGAGATTCTGTCCCAGTGAGACAGAGGGTTGCTGTAGATCAAGGCATCCTCTTAAAGACCTCACACAAGATGAGTGTCTCATTCCCAGACACTCACCCTGGGCTCTGGTGAAGGGATGGATGGTGGCTCAGGAGGTGCCAGAGACATATAAGAGGAGACTGAGTTGTGTGGCTTGAGGACAAAAGCAGGAGGGACAGCCCCCATTGTCCTTGTGTTGAGCCTTCCTCTCATGTAGCTAGAGGTCAGGCTCTATCTTTCTTGTGTTGAGCCCTCCTCACCACAGCCAAATCTGAACCTACATTAGCCTGGTAAATTCCACTGGCTCAACCCTGGTGACCCCCTGAGACCATGCCCCACTCAACTATCATACCGCCAGCCATTTCAAATGGAAAGCCAGACAGCTGGCATTGACCCATGCTGCAGTCTTTCTTGGACAACTATCAGAAGTTTGCATGCCCCAGAAGGTGGTGGCTGGCCTTGGTATTCTCTGTGAATTTTGCTGATCAGACCAAGGCTCAGCACTGATGCTGACTCTGAATCTTCATTAACCTGGTGAACACCACTCACCCCACCTTGGTGATTCTCTGAGATACCACTTCATCCAATTTGCATACTACCCAAGGCCCTTTCAGTGGCTGAGGCTTATGGGCAACTGGAAGGCAAGGGTAGACCTAAGAATGTCCTGGGCCTTTAACTGAGCTGCCCTAAGGCTGGTACTGGTGGCAGCCAGCTTTGATTCACAGAGTAGCCTCTCTCACATGCTTCCAGGTCAGCATAGGCAGCATCCAATCATAAATCACTTTGTCACTCCTAGCAGGTACTCCAGGCTGGTCACAGGCAATGGCTGACCTTAGCTTGCACAGAAGCCCTTCCCAAGATGCCATTGAACCAATATACCCAGTGACTGGTTTCAGATCACAACAGAAAACCAACCATTAGCCCCACAAGCAGCACACCAAAATGGTGATTTCAGCAAGCACCAAAGCCTGCTAGGGCAAATTCTATTGCTTGGGGTCAGCCCCCACAAAGCAATTCTTACATTGTGGTTGGTGACAAATCCTCATAGCCAGTCAGCCTGAGGATCAATCCCACTCATTGATGTGCCAACAGCAATCAAGGCTCAATACAACAGGAAGGCACACACAACACACACAAGGGACACTTCTGGAGGCCCCGGCTCAGGTGTTCAAGGAGATTGTGCCACTAGGTCCCATATGACACCTGCTACATAAAGTTACCATGCCAAGACTGAGAGATGTAGCAGATCTGTTTAATTCACAGAAACAAACACAGAGAGGCAGCCAAAATGAAGAGACAAAAAATGTCCAAAATAAAAGAACAGCACAAAACTCCAGAAAAAGAATGAAATAAAATGGAGATCAACAATCTACCAGATACACAGTTAAAAACACTGGTTATCAATGGGAATTTCAACAAAGAGATAGTAAGCATAAAAAGGAACGTAAAAACTATTAAAACAACCAGTCAGAAATGAATAATATAATAACTGAAATAAAGAATACACTAGGAGAAATCATAACATTAGGTGGAGCAGAAAATCAAAATCAAATCGGCAATTTGGAAGAAGAGCAGCAAGAAAAAAGAATTAAAAAAAAATGATGATAGTTAAGAGACCTCTGGGACAACATCAAGTGTAAAAACATTTGTATATGGAGTACCAGAAGGAGACAAGAGAGAATAAGGGATTGAGAACCTATTTCAAAAAATAATGATGGCAAACTTCCTTAACATGGCAAAGGAAATAGGCATACAAGTTCAGGAAGCACAGAGAGTTTCAAACAAGATGAACCCAAAGAGGCCCACACCAAGACACATCATAATTAAAATGCCAAAGGTTAAAGTTAATGAGAGAATCTTAAAAGCAGCAGAAGAAAGGCAGTTAGTTGCCTACAAGAGAACTCTATAAGACTATCAGCTAATTTTTCAACAGAAACATTGCAGGCCAGAAGGGATTTGCATAAAACATTCAAAGTGATTAAAAGCAGGGACCTTCAATCAAAATTACTCTACCCACCAAGGTTATCATTTAAAATCGAAGGAGAGATAAAGAGCTTCCCAGACAAGAAAAAGCTAAAAAAAATTCATCACCAACAAACCAATATTACAAGAAATGTTAAAGAAACTTTTTTAAAAAGAAAAGAGGTGGGGGAAAGATAAATATGAATATGAAAATGACAATAACTATGAAATTATTAATAATCACTTTAAATATAAATGGATTAAATCCTTCAGTCAAAAGATATAGGGTGGCTGAATGGATAAATAAACAAGACCATACATATGCTGTCTACAAGAGACTCGCTACAGATCTAAAGACACACACAGACTGAAAACAAATGGATGGAAAAAATATATTTCATGCAATAAAAATGAAAAAAAGCTGGGGTAGCAATCAGACAAAATAAACTTTAAATCAGAGGCTATAACAAGAGACAAAGACATTTCATAATAGTAAAGGGATCAATCTAACAAGAGAGTATAACCCTCAAATAGAACCACTTAAATATATAAAGAATATATTGAGACATAAAGGGAGAGATTGACAGTAATCCTGTTGTAGTAGGGGACTTTATAACCTCATTGACATCAAGGGATAGATCTTTCAGACAGAAAATCAACAAGGAAGCTGCAGCCTTAAATGACACATTAAACCAGACAGATTTAATTGATATTTTTTGAGGATTTTTCCCCAAAGCAGCAGAAATACATTCTTTTCAAGTGCACATGGGACATTTTTCTAAGATAGACCACATGTTAGGCCACAAAAATTGTCTCAGTGACTATAGGAAGACTGAAATCATATCAAGCATTTTCTCTGACTATAATTTTATAAAACCAGACAACACGTAAGAAAAAAATAACTGATAAACACATAAAGGTTAAATAACATGCTACTAAACAATGAATGGGTTAACAACGAGATCAAAGAAGGAATCAAAAGATGCCTTGAGATAAATGAAAATGAAAACAAAATGACCCAAAATCTATGGAACACAAGAAAAGTAGTTCTAGGATAAAGATTCATAGCAATACAGGCCTATTTCAACAAACAAGAACAATCTCAATTAAACAGTCTAAACTTACACCTAAAGGAACTAGAAAATAACAGCAAACAATGCCCAGTGTGAGTAGAAGTAAGGAAATAATAAAGATCAGAGTGGAAATAAACAAAATAGAGTCTAAAAAAAATACAAAGATCAATAAAACCAAGAGCTGGTTCTTTGAAAAGACACAGAAAATTCATAATTCTTTAACTAGATTCACCAAGAAAAAGAGAAGACTCAAGTAAATAAAATCAGAATGAAAGAGGAGAAATGACAACTGACATACAGAAATACAAAAGATTATTAGAAAATACTATGAACAATTATGCCACAAATTTGACTATGTGGAAGAAATGGATAAAGTTTTAGAAACATACAATCTTCCAATTTAGAAAAAAGAGAAAATCTAAATGGACCAATTACTACTAACAAAATTGAGCCAGTAATCAAAAAAATTTCAACAAACAAAAGTCTTGGACTGGATAGATTCGCAGGTAAATTTTATCAAACATTCAAAAAAGAATTAATGCCTATTCTCAAACTATTTCAAAAAAATTCAAGTAGATGGAAGGCTCCCAAGCTCATTTTATGAGGCCATCATTACCCTGATTTCCAAATCAGACAAAGACATTATACAAAAAGAAAATTGTAGGCTGATATCCCTAATGAACAGAGATGCAAAAAATCTTAACAAAATATTAGCAAACCAAATTCAGAAATACATCAAAAAGTTTATACACCATGATGAAGTGAGATTGACTCCTGGGATGCCAGATTGGTTCAGTATCCTCAAATCAATTAACATGATACACCATATAAACAAAATGAAGGATAATAACTATATAATTATATCGATTGGTGCAAAAAAAAAAAAGCCTTTGACAAAATCCAGCAACCATTTATGATAAAAACTCTCAGCAAAGTGGAAATAGAAGGAACATACCTCAACATAATAGAGGCCATATATGACAAACCACAGCTAACATCATACTCAATGGGGAAAAGCTAAAAGCATTTTTCTTAAGATCAGGAATAAGACAAAGTTGTCCACTTTCACCATTTTTATTCAACATACTATTGAAAGTCCTCGCCATAGTAATCAGACAAGAAAAAGAAATGAAAGGCATCCAAATTGGAAAGAAAGAGGTCAAACTGTCATTATTTGCAGATGGCATATATACAGAGAACCCTAAAGATTCTACCAAAAAAAATTAAAACTAATAAATGAATTTAGTAAAGTAACAGGATACAAAATTAATATTCAGAAATAAGTTGCATTTCTATACACCAACAATAAATTATCAGAAACAGAAATTAAGAAAACAATCCCATTTGCAATTGCATTGAAAAGTATAAATGCGTAGGAATAAATTTAAGCAAAGAGGTAAAAGACTTGTACTAGGAAAATTATAAGACATTGAAGAAAGAAAGCAAAGAAGATACAAATAAATGGAAATATATACCATGTGCATGGATGGAAAGAATTAACATCATTAAAATGTTCATACTGCTGAAAGCAATCTACAGATGCAATGGAATCCTATCAAAATACCAATGAAATTTTTCACAGAACTAGAACAAATAACCCTAAAATTTATATGAAACCACAAAAGACCTCAAATAGCCAAAGCCATCTCAAGAATAAAGAACAAAGTTGGAGGCATCATGCTACCAGATATCAGACTGTACTACAAGCCTATAATAATCAAAACAGCACAATACCAGTATAAAAACAGACACATTAATCAATGGAACAAAATAGAGAGCCCAGAAATAAATCTGTGCCTATATGGTCAATTATTCTATGACAAAAAAGGAAAGGATATACAATAAATAGTGTTAGGAAAACTGGACAGATACATGCAAAAAAAAAAAAATGAAACTGGACCACCTTCTTATACCATATACAAAAATAAACTCAAATGGATCAAAGTCTTAAATGTAAGACTCAAAACTATAAAACTCCTAAAAAAAAGGAAAACATAGACAATAAACTCTCTGACATTGCTCTTGGTAATTATTTTTTAGCTATGTCTCCTCAGGCAAGGGAAGCAAAAGAAAAAAATGAACAAATGGTAACACATAAAACTAAAAAGTTTTGCATAGCAAAAGAAACCATTGACAAAATGAAAAGATAACCTACCGATTAGGAGAAGATATTTGCTAATGATACATTCAATAAGAGATTATCCAAAATAGATAAAGAATTTATACAACTTAACACCATAAAGACAAACAATTCAATTGGAAAATGGACAGAAGATCTAAATAGACATCTCTCCAAAGAAGATATACAGATGGCCAATAGACATGAAAAAATACTCAACCTCACTAGTCATCAGAGAAATGCAATTTAAAA
The DNA here is from genome assembly GCF_902729225.1 of Pteropus medius. Classification (NCBI taxonomy): domain Eukaryota; kingdom Metazoa; phylum Chordata; class Mammalia; order Chiroptera; family Pteropodidae; genus Pteropus; species Pteropus medius. Next base: position 1,783,008 of record NW_024351546.1, read on the forward strand.
CCACAGTGAGATAGCACCTCACAGCTGCCAGATGTATATCATCAAAAAATCAACAAACAAGTTTCACAGGAATATCATGAAAAGGGTGCATTGTTGATGTGACTGTAAATTGGCACAGCCACTATGGCAAATAGTATGAAGATTCCTCAAAAATTAAAAATAGAACTACTGTATGACCCGGCAATTACACTCTGGGTATTTACCTGAAGAAATCCAAAACACTAATTCAAAAAGACACATTCTTATGTTCACTGCAGCATTATTTACAGTAACCAAGACATGGAACTACTCTAATTACGCATCAATAGATGACTGGATAAAGAAGATATGGTACATATATACAATGGGGTATTATTCATCCATAAAAATTATGAAATATTGCCATTTGTGTCAACATGGATGGACCTAGAGAGTATTGTGCTACATGAAAGAAGTCAGACAAAGACAAATACCATATGATCTCACTTATATATGGAACCTAAAGAACAAAATAAATCAACCAACAAAACAGAAACAGACTCAGATACAGAGAATAAACTGATGGTTGCCAGATGGGAGAGGGGCTGAGGGATTGGGTGCAAAAGGTAAAGGGTTTAAGAAGTACAAATTGGTAATTTACAAAATAGTCTTGGGAATGTAAAGGATAGCATAGGGGATATAGTTAATAATATTGCCGGGTGGGTACCAGCTTAATTGGGGGAATCACTTTATAAATTAGATAAATGTCTAACCACTATGCTGTACACCCAAAACATATATGAAACAATATTTAGTGTTAACTGTAATTGAAGAAAATTAATAAATACATATATTTACAGACATACCTTGGAGATATTGCAGGTTTGGTTTCAGACCATCACAATAAAGTGAGTCGCAAAGTTTTTGGTTTCACAGAGTACACACGTTTGCCCACAGTGAAACTACTTTCAAAATTGGATTCTGTCCTCTCAAGCCTCGCCACTGCTTTATCAACTAAGTTTATGTAACATTCTAAATCATTTGTTGTCATTTCAACAGTCTTCACAGTATTTTCACCAGAAGTACTTTCCATCTCAAGAAACCACTTTCTTTGTTGATCCATAAGAAGTAACTCATCCATTCAAATTTTATCATGAGATTGCAACCATTTAGTCACATCTTCAGGCTCCAGTTGTAATTCTAGTTCTCTTGTTATTTCTATTATATGTGCAGTTACTTTCTTCATGAAGTCTTGAACTTCTTATAGTCTTCTTCCAAACTCCTGTTGAGACTTGACCTCTTACCATGAATCACAAATGTTTTTAATGAAATCTAGAATGGTGACTCCTTTCTTGAAGTTTTTCAATTTACTTTGCCCAGATCCATCAGAAGAATCACTATCTGTGGTAGCCATAGCCTTGTGAAATATATTTGTTAAATAATAGGACTTGCAAGTTGAAATTATTCATTGACCCATGTGCTGCAGAATGGATGTTTTGTTAGTAGGCATGAAAACAACATTAATCTCATTGAACATCTCTATCAGAGCTCTTGCATGACTAGGTGCATTGTCAGTGATCAGTAATATTTTAAAAGGAATCTTGTTTTTTGAGCAGTAGGTCTCAACAATGGGATTAAAATATTCAGTAAACCACGTTGTAAACAGATGTGCTTTCATCCAGGCTGCATTTTGTTTATAGAACACAGGCAGAGTAGATTTAGCATAATTCTTAAGGAGTCCCAGAATTTAAGAATGGTAAATGAGCATTGGCTTCAACTTAATGTCTCTAGCTGCATTAGCCCCTATCAAGAGAGTCAGCCTGTCCTTTGAAGCTTTAAAGCCAGACATTGACTTCTCTCTAGCCGTGAAAGTCCTAGATGGCATCTTCTTTGAGTATAAGTTTATTTCAGTGATATTGAAAACTTGTGGTTTAGTGTAGCCACCTTCATTAATTATCTTAGTTAGATCTTCTGGATAACTTTCTGTAGCTTCTACAGGAGCATTTGCTGCTTCACCTTGCAATTATATGTTTTAAAGATGGCTTCTTTCCTTAAACCTCACCAATCAACCTCTGCTATCTTCAAACTTTTCTTCTGCAGCATCCTTACCTCTCTCAGCTTTCACAGAATTGAAGAGTTATGGCCTTGCTTTGGATTAGGCTTTGGCTTAAGGGAATGTTTGTAGCTGGTTTGATCTTCTGTCTAGACCACCAAAATTTTCTCTACACCAGCAATGAGTCTGTCTTGCTTACTTATCATGTGTGTGTTCACTGGAGTAGCACTTTTAATTTCCTTCAAGAATCTGTCCTTTGCATTTACAACTTGGCTAACTATTCAATGAAAGAATTTCAGCCTATCTCAACTTTCAACATGCCTTCCTCCCTAAGCTAAATCATTTCTAGCATTTGGTTTAAAGTGAGGGACATGCAACTCTTGCCTTCACTTGAACAGTTAGAGGTTATTATAGGGTTATTAATTGGCCTAATTTTAAAGTTGTCATGTCTCAGTGAATAAAAGAGGGAGAGATGGGGGAATGGCCAGGCAGTGGAGCAGTGAGGACACACATTTATGTATAAAGTATCCTGTCTTATATGGGCATGGTTTCATGGTGCCCCAAAACAATTACAATAACAACATCAAAGACCTATCATATATCACAAATATAATAATAATAAAAAAGTTTGAAGTATCGGGGAAATTACCAAAATGTGACACAGAGACACAAAGTGAGCAAATACTGTTAGAAAAATGGTACTGATACACTTGCTCAGCACAGGGTTGGCACAAACATACAGTTTGTAAAAACGTATATTTGCAAAGCACAATAAAGTGAGGTATGCCTGTATTAAATGGAATATTATTCAGCGCTGAAAAAGAAGGAAATTCTGATATTTGTGACAACTTGGATGGACATTGAGGGTATTATGCTGAGTGAGATAAGTAAGATAGAGAAAGACACATACTGTATATTTCACTTATATGTGGAATCTTAAAAAGCTAAAATCAGAAAAACAGAGAGTAGAGTGGTAGTTACCAGGGACTGGGAGGATAGAGAGGATGGGGAGATGTTGGTTAAACTTCCAGCTATCAGATTAACGAGTTCTGGATATCCAATATACAACATGGCAATTATAGTTAACAATACTGTATTATATACCTTATACTTAAAAGTTGTTAAGAGAGTAAATCCTAAATGTTCTCACCACACACACACAAAGGTAGTTATGTGACAAGATGGAAGTGTTAGCTAATGCTTTGCAGGTAATCATATTGCAATATGTAAGTGTATCATATCAACATATTGTACACCGTAAACTTACACAATATTCTATGTCAATGATATCTCAGTAAAGCTATGGGGAAACAAGAAAATGCTCAAAACAATAGAGAGATAAAATCGTATTATATCAGTCAATTTGGGCTGCCACAGCAAGTACCACAGAATAGGGTGGTTTAAGCAATAGACATTTATTCTCTCACAGTTCTGAAGGCTAGAAGTTTGAGATTGCGGTGTCAGCGGAGTTGGTTCCATCTAAGGATGGCCATCTTCTCCTTGTGTCTTCACATGGTCTTTCCTCTGTATGTCTGTCTTAATTTCCTTTACTTAGAAGGACACCAGTCCTATGGATTAAGGTCCACCCCAGTGACCTCATTTTAACTTATTTACCTCTTTAATGCCCTGTCTCTAAATAAGTCACATACTGAAGTACAGGGCTTTAATATATAAATTTTGGGGGAGGACACAATTCAGTCTATATATGAAATGTGACTGTAAACATATATGAAGTAAATAAAAGCTATTTGAACTTCCAGATAAGAGACTAGATGAAAAACTTCAATACTATAATCATGCTCTATCATATTTTTAATTTCCAAGGGCTCTTTCTCTCTGTGTTCCTTTTGTTTAATAATACTCGATTCTTGTTTCATCATCAGAATATCATCTCTTATCCCTCTGAATATATTAATGATAATTATTTTAAAGTTTTCTTCTCCTTGCATAATCTTTGTTTCCTTTAAATTGCTTTTTTCACTTTTTTGTTTTGACCTCTGCCTCTCATATCAAAGATTTTCTCAGATATCTGTTGATTCTTGATTGCCTGTTTAAATTTAAAAGTAGGGCACTAAAACACTGATGGAAACTTCTGTGTGCATGTGCATGTATGTGTATGTATACACATATAAATGCCATATGGGCCTGTATGTATGTGTGTGCATGAGTGGCAAGGGAGGGATGGCTATTGTCTGTGGGCTTCTTTGTATGATGATATGCCTAGGCCATTTCCTAGGGGAGTCTTCAAGGTCTTTCTTCAGATTCTATGGAGTAACTCAGATTTCTCCCTGGAGAGAGAACCTGGGTACCAGAGTCTGGGGCATTGTCAGGGTAGAGTGCTGGAGGTCTTGGCATTCAGTTTGTTAAGTTTACTTCTTTTCTCTATTCCTTCTTGTTAAGGAGTTAGGCAGGCATGAGCAACAGGAGTGAAGGCCCAGCTCTATAACCATGAAACTTCCCTTGAAGACTTTCATTAAGGACCTCCCAAAAACACCATTCCCTTTAGGGTTATAATTTAACCTAAATCTTAGGACACAAAGGCCATAAAATCTGCTGGCTTAACAAGCCACAAATGCCTGCCCATAACCTCAGCCTAATTATATCACAGCTCCCCTCCCCCATCTCTTTTCCTGTCTCTAACACTGGTTGTTGCTTTTTTCTGTTCTCAATGTCTTTATGAGCATATTCCCCATCACCACCCTTTAAATATACTTTCACTGAAAATTTAGTGGGAATTCAGGACGGAGATGAGGTTAGTACACATTTTCAATCAGCTACATTTAACCAGGAGTCAACACTGAAATCCAAGTAACCCAATGGGTAAGAAACCTGCTCTTTCCTGGTGACATCATACCTCACTCCCAGTGTTGGCAGCCCTATTCTCAGTGTAGGTCCCAGGCAGGCTGTGGAGATGATAAAATTTCCCTTTTCATGTTAGCTGCCAGAATTTCTGAGACAAATGTATGCTCTAAATATTTGTGTTAGCGATTCTACATATTATCTGCAGTTTCAGGTCTTGCCTTTGGTTCCATCTTTTCCGTATCCTGATTTGTTCATCTTCTTTAGTAACACCTTCCAATGATGCCTTCTTAGTATCTATAACATCTACGTTGCATAGTTCATTTTGCAACCACCAATATTAAGTGACTCAGGTGAAGATCAACAAAAAATGGGAAGACTATCAGGTGAAAATTTGTTGGGAAGCTGGAGAGTCACAGAATCTCAAAGTGTCACCCCACAGACCAATTGTTAATTTTAAAAAAAATGAGAAAAGTTGACAAGATGAAGAGGTTTGATGGACACCACCTTAACCAGGTGATAATAATTAGCATCCCTAATAATGGAACAGAATGACATCAGGTGCTTCCTGAAGTGAGGTAGTAGGAAATACACCCTGTCTCCTGTAGAATACCCCTGAACAAATGTCTAACCTGGATCTGATCCAAACCATCAATGTCACAGAAGAAAAAAGAAAAATCAGGAGAAGTGTTTTTAGATTAAAGGAAACTAAAAGACAATCCCATACAGTCTTGATTAGATCTTGGGTCAAAAAACAATATATGGAAAAAATTGGGGGACTATTGGGAATTTGAATATGCCCTATATACTACATAGTATTAGTGTTTAAATGTTAAATATGATATGATAGTAGAAATGAAACTCTAAAAGAAGACTTTGGGCAATACAGTTCAGTAAAGCCATAAAGTAGAGGGAAAAAAAAAAAGAGAAAAAGGATCAGAATTTAGAGGACAAATTCAGGAAACCCAACATCTGAATAACTGGAGTTCCAGAAAGAGAAAACAGAAAACAGAGGAGAAGGAATTACCACAGGGAAATAATCCATAGAAATATCACAGAGTGGAAGGTCTGGGGGTTCTAGGTCAAAAGAGCCAGAAAATTTGTCAAGATATGATGTGAAACTTCAAAGAGAAGGCCCCAAAAGCTCTCAGAGAGAGAATAAAGCAAAATAAAACAAGTATAAAAACTATACAAATTGCCAAAGATCACATTGGCACTTGACTTCCCAAAGCAGCCCTGAGAGTTAGAAGCCAAGGAAGCACAGTACTGGCCATAAGGAGAAGAGGGCAGGAGCCACAGCAAACACTCAGAGGTCTAGGAAATGTTTTAGGAATACATGACAGAATAGCTGATGATTTGAAGATACAGAGAGAAGACTGGCTCAACTGAAGACTTTTTGGACATCAACCTGACACAAGTGAATAGAAAATTAATAGAATAGGTCATAGAAAATTAAGCAAAGACAATTATTAAAGCCAGGGAATAGAAACATTGTGCAAGAAAGGAAAATAACCATAGATTATGGTTTAGCACCAAAAAGTTATGTAAAGTAAAAATATAACCTGACCCACATTGCAAGGACAATGATGGAATATACATGCCTGCCAGGGAGGGAGAGGGAGCCAGGTCTGTGTGCAAGATGCTAAACTCTCATTTTCCATAATGGAAAGTCAACACACAATGCCTGAAACAGAACATAAAATTAAAAAATAATAATATAAGCATGTTCTACAGAGGTAAGGAGATAAATTCCAAAGGATCAGTGAAGAGAGTTTAAATTATTTCCTCTGAAAGGTAGGAAATAAAAGATGAAAGAAGGACTGCCATTTTTCACATCAAACTTTGCAAAAATGATCTGTGACTCTACAAATATGTATGCTTACAACATAGATTTAAACAATTAAAAGTAAATTTTAAAAAATAAGTCAATGTCCAGCCAAACCATTGTTCATATGAATGACAGCAACATAAAGATCACTCCAGACATGCATGAGTTCACAAGTGACAACCTTCCTGTAACTCAGTAGAAAAAAATATTTCGCCTCATCGAGATTCAGAAATGAGAAAGCTAAGTTAGAAAAAAGGGAGATTCTAAGTAGGGATAATTATTCCTGAAAGAGAAGGTACATAATGATAAAATAAATAAAGAAATTAAAAATGAAAATTGGATCTAACATCCTAGATTATACTTATAAAAATTGTGAAAAGGAAGAAGGCAAAATAGGCTAATTTCTTTCTACATGGAGAGAATCAATAGTTATCAATTTATTCTTGATGCTCATTTTTACAATAAATGTCCACTTAAAAATAAAGGCAAACTAGCAAAATTAAACATTCAAGGGAAAATCAAAGAAAGTGAAGTTAAAATGGCTTTAAAAAAAAAAGACAGCAAGCAAGCAAACAAAGCTAGAAAGCATAAAACAGCAGAAGTAAGACCAAGTTGTTGTGACTGTTTACCATAAGCAGGATAAGCCCTTCATTAAAAGATAAGGGTCAAAAAAATCCAAAGATAATGCTATTTTTAAGCAAAACATCTAAAATAAAATGACATGAAATGTTTAACAATATATGGATGATAGTGTAGTCTGGTTAGACCAAAGAGAACATGGACTAAAATATAAAGGTCAAGTAGTGGAAGGAGAGACACAAGTGTGATGCCCACCCAGGAGTCAGGCTGCCCTCTGAGCTCCTGTCATATGCAATGAGAGAAGGAGGACCCTGGAACGGGCCACCATCCACTCCATCTTGGAGCTAAGGAAATTGAGGCCCAGAGAGGAGCTAAAGTTGGCACAGTGAGTCAGTGGCAGGACTGGGAAAAGAACCTTGGTCTGGGAACCCCAGAGCTATGCCGTTTCTTTTTTCCCCACCAGTGTGTGGCTCTTATAATGGGAGAAATTGCTCTCAAAAAAACAACCTCATTTGTCAGGGGGCTGGGGTCCCTGCTCCTCAGCCACGTTGTGAAGTCCAGGGGGGCTTCTGATGGTGAGGCAGGCCTGGGACAGGTGGCATTTGTCTCCTGGGCATGTAATCCTACCAGGCCAGTGTCCCTAACAGTCAATCTGTGGAGTCCAAGTATGTTGCACTCATTTCTGGGCACAGGCTGTGGGCAACTGCCTCCCTCCCCCAACAGAAGGTGTCTGTCATTCTTCACCCATACCCCTAAACCTCTCGCATCCTCCTCATGGCTTTGGTGGGGGGTGTCAGCCCTCCTGTGCTTACTCAGCACACTGCTGCAGGGAAGGCTTAGAGAGGTATTTGTGGGGAGCTGGCCTCAGTGGACCATCTAAGGGCTGAGAGGATATTGTCCCTGTGAAGGTGAACTTGCTGCATAAATCTTGTCCCCTACCAGGATGAAGAGTGTGTGGGGCCTTCCCACTCTGATCTACATGACTAAAAGCCCTGGGGTTGCCCTGAACTAAGGTAGGCCATGGAGAATTCCATCCCACACTTTGTGCTGCTGGCCAGGTCAGAAAAAGCAGACAGGCTCAAAGGATGGTGTGTGGCTCAGTCTGAGTATAAGGAAAGACAAGCACCATAGCCAGCAGTTATTCAGGAAACACAGACCATCCCATGTGGTCCTTAATTATGCTCTCTTGTTCTCTTTTTTATCCCTGTCTCTCTTTGTCTCTGTCTCTGTCTCTCTCCTTATGGTCTCCTGACAAACACCAAGGACTACAGCTGTTTCACGTCTGACCAGATGTGCACACAAAGGGCTATAGCAGCCTGATGCCCCCGCTGTACGAAGGTCCCTCCTGTTAAGATTCCCTTGACAATGTCCAGATTTTTCGTATAAAAGAGGGCTAGCTAGCTGCCAAGGCCCTGCAGGTCCTCTGGCCACAGTTGGCTCATTTGCCAGGAGACTGGTCAGCAAAGAGCACAGATCAATGGAGACTCTGCAAATGCAAACTCCCCAGAGCTTTCTCCAGCCAACACTGGAGGCCTTATAAGTGGAAGGAACACAGAAGCCACCAAACTGAAACCTCCTGCACCTTTGTGCTGCTCTCCTGCTCCACCTCCATCTCATTACCCATAAAAGCCCAAGTCTGGCCCCAACTGCTCTGGCCTCCCCACCTGTTACTTCTCTCTGCCTCCCTCACTGGCCCCTTGTTGTTTTTTGAAGAAGAGGGGCACGCCCTATCTCAGGACATTTGCAAATGCTGTTCCCTTCATTTCACATGCATATTCTCACTAGATACCCACAGGGCTCCCTCATCTGCTCTACCTTTATGATGAGGCCCACCTCAACAACCTTATTTAAAATTGCAGCCCCCCTAACCCCAGCACTTCTATTTCTATATGTCAGTTTTATTTATTGCTTTGCCAAACTACAAGTTCCACCAGAACAGGCATTTTGTCTATCTTTCTGCATCTAGAAAAAAGCCTTGCACACAGTAGGTGCTCTATAAATGAGCATGAATGAACATTGGAGATTGATCTGTTGATCAATAGATGATTGGACAGACAAGTTGTCCCTGTCCCCAAGCTGAGTATCTGCCTTCTTTCTACCCTCACCCACCTCTCCTTGGCACATGCTTTGTCTCTCTGGCAGATTTTTTAATGCATCACTCATTTTCTTCACCCTCTATGTCTGACAACCACCAATCTGTTCTGTTTCTGAGTTCAGTTTTCTTTTATTCAATTCCACATATAAGTGATAGCATAGTATTTGTATTTCTCTGACTTATTTAACTAGCATAATGCCCTCAGGTTCTACCTATGTTGTTACAAATGGCAGGATATCCATACATGTGCGTGTGCGCGCGCGTGCACACACACACACACACACACACAAACACACACATCTCACATCTTTAACCATTCATTTGTCAACGAACACTTAGATTGCTTTTATATCTTGGCTGCTGTGAATAATGCTGTAATAAACATCGGGGTGCTGATATCTTTTTAAAATAGCATTTTCGTTTCCTTCAGATAAATACCAAGAAGTGAGGTTTTGGGATCGTTTGATAGTTTATTTTTAATTTCTTGAGGAAACTCCATACTATCTTTCATAATGGCTACACCAATTTACATTCCCATGTCTGACCTATTTCTAATTCTGGCTTCTCTGTTGTCTTCCTAGTCTTTTCTAAACCCTCCCAGAACAACTTGCTTCTTCCGCTTCCATATCCATAACTGCCAAAGTCTTGGTCAGGGGCACATCAGTGCTGAGGGACAGAAAACTGAGGACCTAGCCCGAGAAGTGAGGCTGCCCTCCCTGAGAAGCCCTTTGTATGGTTGAGAAGGAGAGACTAAGATGCAAACTTTAACTGTGCCTCAAAAGAAGCTGCAGAGAAGGGGTATTAGCCTAAAGAGAAGTTATAATCTTGGCAGCTAAATTCAAATCAAATGTGATGTTGATATTAATTCAAATAGTCTTGGAAGAAGAGCTAAAGGATTTTCTTTTTGAAATAATAAAGGGAATGGAGAAGACATATGCATTCTAACAGCTGAGAATTAGTGAGATGAGTAGAGATTGGAGTATTTTCTGGATGGTGAAAATAAGGCTAATCACTACTGTCATGGTAATAGGTAGGTGCTGAATGCCAGGTACAGAAAGGAGCTAAACATTCCTTCACATAAAAGTGCCACATCTATTCTACCAGTAACAGAAACAGAGTCATGTTAACAGGAGTGGAAAAATAAGGAAAGGAGCCCAGTACTGTACCACAACATTCAAAAATGCTCTCCAGAGGCAGAAGAGTTACCACCTTTGGGAAGTGACATTCAATTCCCCTAACGCACACCACTACCCACGTCCATCTTCTTTCTGCTCCAGTTCTCTAAATTTAGTGGCTTAAAACAACAACCATCATCTTATTATCAGGAATTGAGGAGGTGCTTGGCCAAGAAGTTCTGGGTGGGGTCTCTGCTGATGTTACAGTGGTGGCTGGCTGGGGATCTTTATTTCTGTAGCCTGGGAGCCTCCTCATGCAGTCTCCTTACATGGACTAGCTTGGGCTTCCTCCCAATATGGCTGCCTCGAAGCAGTCTAACTGTTGACTATGGCTGGGGCTCTGGGGTAAGTGCTCCTCCAGTCATGCAGCATCACTTCTGCCACATTCTACTGGTTACGAGTGAATCACAAGAAGAGGGAGATGAGACTCTACCACTTGATGGTGCAGTGGCAACACACGAAACAGGAAATGCTGTTGTGACCACACTACCTTCACCCTAGGAGAGAAGAGTAGAACTGAGAAGATGCTGATGAAGTGAATGTTGAAAAACAAACAAATCATTAACATTTTCTAGTTTGATAATTAAAGGTAAGAGCAATTCTAGGGGAAGAAACATGGAATGTATTTTTAAGAACTGTAAGAATTCCCGCCCCCCTCCCCGTCCCAGCCAAGAAAAATGACATGGAAGCCCTAGAGACATTATGAATACTGTTTAGGGCAGGAGTGTATTGTCTGGGTGCTAAAAATAAATGTCTGCTGCAATGCTCTCAAGGAGAACATTTTGCCAATATAGATATGTCCCGTGTCTGCCCTATCCAGCATAGGAGCCATGAGCCACATCTGGCTACTAAGCCCTTGAAATGTGGTTAATGCGAATGAGGAACTGAATTTTAACTTTTATTTTACTGTAATTAACTTTAATTTTCATTTAGATTCTGATGTGTGACTAATAGCTACTAAATCAGACAGTGCAGATCTGGAACAAGGTATCTCAAGCAATAAACCAAAACCCTGGCTGAAAGGAGAAGAGAAAAGTACTGAGACCGGCTTGCCTGAAACCCATCTCCTTCACTGCTAAGAAAGCCCTCTGACTTGTCTCCCTCCCACCTGCCCCTCAGAAGGAAGGAGAAAGAAGTTCAATGTAAGAGTTGGTTCAAGCTCATATTGTCTTAGAGCAAATAGTAACTTAGTTACCATTCTAAGGAATTAGTGCAATTAAGTAGCAAACAAAATAAGGCACATACAGACTAGAAAGGGGGAAAAATTTTATCATTGGAAATATTAGTACGATGTCATTGGCTGAAGATAAAATAATATTAGAAATACTAAGTGTATTCACTTAGGTTGTCAGTTATAAAATTAACATATCAAAATCAATATCTTTTTATATAAAACATATATAGCTAAAATATAATAAGGAAAAGAGTTCTTTCTCAATAACAACTGAAAATATGAAATGCGTAAAAAATTAAGAAATGTGAAGAATTTACATGAAGAAAACTATAAAGCTCGACTAAAAGACATAAAATAAGGTAGGATAATTGGAGAGACATATCTTTTCATTAACTAGGAAGACTTAAAGTAGTAAAGACAACAGTCCTCTCTAAATCAAAATTCTAATTGAATTTTTTTGACAAAAAACTCAATTGAACTTACAAAAGTGTTCAAAATATAAACAGATACATCAATGGAAGAGGATAGAGAATCTAGAAAAAGATCCATGAATATATGAGTGTTCAATAGCTCATAAAAATGGCCATAGATAGAACAGTTTTAGGAGTGTTGTGAGGGTATAATCCAGCTGAAATGAGTTGAGGAGTGATAAATGGAATTGTACACTGAATATAGAAATACTTTCTAGAAGTTTGTCTTGCTCTCTCTTACATAATCTCCAACATCCCCCCAACAGTCTACTCACATAAACATACAAGTTAATAAGAAAGGAAAGTCCCATAAGCCCCCACCACCTCACCTTTAGCCACCACTAAGCTCATTCAAAAGAAATTGCAAAGATGCTCCAGGCTGTGGAGGGCAAAGAATGAGCAAACAGGAGCTAGAGGAGGAAACAGGATGTGGTTGGACATGGAAAGTGTTTGTTTAGGAAGTGTGAAAGTGGCAGTCCCAGAGCCCTGCCTGCCCTTTTCCTTCACTCAGCTGTGTCCCGCCCTCCGGCATTCCAAGTGTGAACTTACAGTGTGGTTGTCCCTGCGATGCTGCAGAGGTTGCATCCACTAGCCCAGGATTCTCCCCTCAGCTTAAACCCCATGTCTGTCTCACAGTTGTCACTGCATGGGTCTGACAGTCCAGTTCACACACTTGGAAGATGCACACAAACTATGCCTGGCTGCGCTTCAGGCTGGAGACAAGGAGAGGGGTCAGACGCCCTCGGACGGTTGGACTCTCAGGCCTTCTATCCACCATTACCATGGCACAGATGTACAAGCCAGTCAACAACCATGCAAGGAGCTGTGTGAGTGCTAAGTGGCCTGGGAAAATGGGAGAGGGAAGCAGGATGGCTTCCTGGAGATGGTAGATTTTATTTTTATTGAGTTATAATTGACATACAACATATTAGCTTCAAGCGTACAACACAATGATTCAATATTTGTATATACAATAGTCCTTGATTATTCATGGTTTCATTTTCCACAGTTTTAGTTACCCACAGTTACTTAATTGAGGTCCAAAAATATTAATTGGAAATTCCAGTCAGGCCTCAAAGTAGGTAAAAATGTGGAGAAATGACAGTGTTTCTATGAATACATTTTGAACTATCAATTCTACTAAGACAAAAATAGCTTTATTCATTGGATTTATTAAGAAAATACTATGTAATTTTCAAAAAAGACAATAGACTTAAATATCGGATCTGGCACACACTGATGTCATAGGGTATTTGGCAAAAAGGAAGTTAATGCTAAGGAAAGTATGACAGTGGAGGATGCAGCCACTGAACAGAAGAGTGAAGGCGTGCTGAGGACCAATGCCCATTCCTCCTTCCAATTGACAGATTTTGAATGCCCACTCCATGACAGGCAAACCCCATGCTGGGACCAGGCACACAGAAACAAATTAGCCCTGGGGATATCATTCCCATCTGACAAATACCTCAGACGCAGCCAATAGAGATGACAGGGTCGCTGTGATGATTGAAGACATGGGCAATGGCTTTGCACAAGGCCTGCAAAACAGTATCCCTGAAGAATGAGCTCCCTCACTGCTCCTCCCTGCCTCCTCACCCCAATCACAGTCATCTCATCCATACAGTTAATTAGAAATGCAAACTAAACTCCTTTAGTTCCTAAAATCTTTTAGTTCCTCCTTAGGGTCTCCCAAACTTGATACCTGATTTTAGAGACCAGAGTGATAGGCACCATGAGAGGCTGCCCATATCCCCCTTCAGCAAAGAGCAAATTCCTCCAGCAGCCAGTGGTGCTGTGGCCAAAAAGCCTTGGCAGTCAGCCTCCTCAGTAGTAACCCCCAGTTGCAGATGCCACCTTTCCAGGAGTAGCACCCATGCAGGTGCATCAAGGCCTGGACCACTCCCCTCCCCCAATTCAGGACAGCTCTGGGCCCTGTGGGCTCTCTGAAGTTGTCATTGTGCCTGCACTCAGCTCAGCGTTCCCTTCTACCTGCTACAGCTTCCTCTCTCCTTTGCATTGATCCCCAAGGAGCCTCCTCAATAGGTATGCTACTCACAGAGCTTTGTCTCAATCTCCCCTTTACAGGTCACTTACGGGATGCAGGAGTCCACCTCTCTCTAATTGCAACCTGGTTGGGGGCTGTTTAAGGGGCCACCACCAGTCTGACTGCCATATGTTTACTTCAATGCAAATAGACCAGCATTATCTTCTTTTCTGCAACTTCGGCACATCGTGTCCCAGCCCAGGATGTCAGGAAGCTCTCAGCCATGGAGACAGAGCTCTTTATGCTGGCAGGCATGCCAGGGTGTCTCCCCCCACCCCATCCCCAGAAGGTGCAAGCAGATTTCTTACCGTCTGCCACTGCTCATTGTTGAAGGAAAACTCCACATCCCAAACATTTGTTTGGAGGGAATTAGATCATCACCTCCTCACTAATGAAGCCAGGCTGTGCAAACAGAGGAAGGGAAGATGGCAGGTTGTCTGTCTCTCGGGGCGGTGGCCCAGAAGTTGGCACCCCAGGTGTCTCTGAGGCTCCAAGCACATGTTTCAAAAACAGCCTATGCCAAGCTAGCTTGGAACCTCCTCAGGTGATATTTGTCTTAGTGGCTGGGGATGCTGGCCCTGAGCCGGAGACTGCAGCAACTTTCTAAAACCAGAGCAGGCCTCTGCTATATCCTGAAGGCAGCAAATTCCTGCCCTCCTGGGCTTAAGAGCCACTTCTGTCTCTGTTCCCTTCAAGCCTTGTGCCATCCCAAGCTCCTCTGACAGAGAAGATGCTACACTGTCAGGTCGAACAGTCACCCTCCCTAGCTCTCTGACTGGAGTGTCTGCAGGTAAATAGGTTTTTTTTTTCTTACTATTATTTTAAATTTAGATATAATTCATGTAAGATTCACCATTTATAAATGGACATTTCAGTGGTCCATAGTATGTTCATATTGTACAACTATTACCACTGATTCCAAAACACTTATGTCACTGCCCCCGCCCCCCACCCCCAAAAAAACCTTACTTCTTAGAGTAAGTTCCAATTTCCTCTTCATCCTCTGGTCACCTCTATTGTACTTTTGTCTTTGTGAATGCTTATTCTGGACATTTCATATAAATAAAATCATACATTATGTAGCTCTTTGTTACTGGCTCTTTTCACTGAGCATAATGTTTTCAAAGTTCAACAATGTTGTAGTGTGAACCTTTACTTCATTCTTTTTTATAGTTAAATAATATTCCTTTGTATGGATATGCCACATTTTCTCTATCCATTCATCATCTGAAGGACATTTGAGTTGTTTCCACTTTATGGATATTATGGGTAATGCTGCTATAAAGTCTTTGTGTGAACACGTGTTTCCAATTCTCTTGGGTATATACCCAGAAATGGAATTGCTGGTCAAATACTAATTCTGTTTAACTTTTTGAAAAATAAACAAATTGTTCTCCATAGTGGCTATACCACTTGTATTCCCACCAAGAATGTATCAGGAATTTAATTTCTCCATATCTTTGCCAACATTTGTTATTTCCCTCCTTTTTTCCTTATTGTAGCCCTCCTGATGGGTGTGAAGTTGTGTCTCCTTGTGGTTTTGCTTTGCATTTCTCTACTGATTAATAATGCTGGGTATCTATTTATGTGTTTATTAAGCATTTGTATAAACTCTTTAGAGAAATGTCTATTCAAATCCTTTGTCCATTTTTTAATTGGGTTATTCATCTTTTTCTTGTTGAGTTGTTAGAGTTCCTTATATATTCTGGACTAGACCCTTATCAGATATATAATTTAAAAATATTTTCTCCATTCTGTGGGTTCTCTTTTCACTTTTTTGATAGTGTCCTTTAAAGTGCAAAATAGTGTACTTTTAATGAAGTCCAATTTATTTTTATTTATTTATTTATTTTTTGTTTCGTAATAAATCTAATAAATCATTGCATAATCTATGGTCACGCAGATTTTTTCCTATGTTTCCTTCTAAAAGCTTTATAGTTTTAGCTCTTACATTTAGGTCTTTCATCCATTTTGTGTTCAGTTTTGTATGTGGTGTGAGATAGGAATCCAAATTCCTTCTTTTGTATGTGGCTATTTGGTTGCCTCAGCACTATTATTTGAAAAGACTATTTTTTCTGCTTTGGGTAGTCTTGGCATCCTTGTCAAAAAACAATTGACTGTAAGTTATTTTTGGACTCCCAATTCAGTCCATTGGTCTATGTATCTACTTCTGTGTCAATATCACAGTCTTGATTACTGTAGCTTTACAGCCTTCCAACTTTGTTCTTTTCTGAAATTGTTTTGGCTAGTCTGTGTCCTTTGTAATTTCATAATGTGCACAGCTTTAATAAAGTTTATGAACTTTATTAGGAGCTAAACAGGTATAAGTAAGTAAAACCAGCTGGTTTCAAAATGGCACCTCAAGTCATGTTATTTTTACACACACAACTTGTTTGCACCCTAAGCACATGGGGGATATTTTTCACTTTCACATAGAAGTATGCTTTCTCCACTTCACCTTGCAATATGCAAGGATACCCCTCTCCTAGCCTCCTTTGTCATCAGGAATGACCAGGTGATAGACCAGAGTTCCAAACATGAGACATAAACAGACATCTGTTTGGGGAGCTTCTGGGATAGATAGTATATCATGTGGTTAAAGAAGGGCAGGAGCTTCTGGTCAAGATGGTGACTTAGATGAAATCAGGGTTTGCCTCCTCCCATGATTACATTAAAATTACAAAATTATAAAACAATCAATCTGGAGAACCACTTGAAGTCTAGCTTATCATAATACACACATCTGAGGGTACAAAGAAGAAGTCACATCGAGACCAGGGAGAGGAGCAGAGAGACAAAATGAGCTGGTCCCACAGCTGTGCATGGTGATTGAGCACGGGAGGGAGAGCATGGCTGCAGAGACCCCCCTGAAAGAACAAGGGGCCCCACACAGGGGTTCCCCAGCCTGGGGTTCCAGTCCAAAGAAGAGAAATTCCCACAAAATGTGACTGGAAAAATCAGTGGGGATTCAGCCATCTGAGTGAGACAGATGGAACTTAATAACAAAGGGCCCATTTATAGACTCACTTACTCACAGACACCCTGGGCTCTGGCAGAGGGTCAATAGCTCAGGAGGCATGAGAGAGATATGGGGAAAAACTGAATTGTGTGGCACTGGAATGAGAGCTGGAGAGATAGCCGCCATTGTTTCTTTCTCAGACCCCCTCCTGAGGCAGTCTACAGACAGGTGCCATCTTGCTTGTGCTGAACGATCCCACCACATGGCCAATTCTGAATCTGCAATGACCTGGTGAGATAGCCCACCGATACAGTGTCTCTCTGGGACTCTTCCCTGTCCAACCCATGAATTTCCCACTGTGGGTTCATTGTCCAGCAGCCGGCCCTGCCCTGTGCCTTACCTGGCTGGACCATGCATTCATTGGCAGGCAAAGACACTTGGCTTGCACAGCCTGCATATTTCAGGGAAACTTTTGGTGGCAGGCCACTGGTGCCAGCTTGAGCTGCAGTGTCTCTTGGGCAGATCACAGGGGTCTGCAGGCCTGAGGTGAATTGCAACTGGCCTTGCTATAATCTTTTATGAGAGCCCACAGGCTCAGCACTGGCTACACTTATGAATCTGCATTGATTGACAGGATTGGCTCACCCCATTCCATGTCTCCCTGAGACCCTGCACCACCCAGCCCACGAATTACCTGCAGCTAGCCTGTTCCCAGGAAGCCAAGCCCAATCTATGCTTTACCTGGGCCACAAATTTTACAGCAAACAACAGCTCTCAGCTTGTGCAGTCCGCACATAGCCCATGAATCTCAGGAGAGACTTCTGGTGGTGGGCCACAACCCCCACCCTGAGCTACAGGATTTCATGAGAAGATCTTGGGTGTCAAAGGGCCTGAGGTAGGCAGCAGTTGGTTTTGCTATGATCTGAGACTTTTACAGGAAGCTACAGTTTCAACATTGGCATGAAAACTGAATCTGCATTGGCCGGGTGAAATCTGTTGACTTAATCAAGACTTAGGCCTTGAAGTGCACTGGATTTTTGCCTAACTTCCCCCGGCATGTTACTGGAGGTAACCAACTCAGCTGACAGCATGGTCTCTTCCACTTGCCTCCAGATCCAGCACAGGCAGCAATCATCCATGAATTGCTCTGTAGCTCCTACCAAGTATCCCTGAGAAATCAAAGGCAACAGCTGACCTTGGCTGACATGGGAGCACCTCCCAGTGGCCTCAAAACCAACACACCAGAGGCTGGCATCAGACCATAACAGAGCACCACCTGACTAGCTCCATAAGTGACACACACAAAGGGTGGTTTCAAGGGGTACACATGCTTACTGGGGTGAATCCCACTGCATAGGGTAAGCCCCCACACAGCAGCACATACCCTGTGGGTGTAGCCAATCCCCACAGCAAGTCAGCCCAAGAGTCAGTTTCATCCACTGATGTGGTAACAGCAATCAAGACTTAACTACAACAGAACACACAAAACCCACACAAGGAACACACTCAGAGGCTCTGGCTCAGGTGATCAGGGAGGCTGCCACTGAGCCACACAAGACACCCACTACATATGACTACCTGGCTGAGGCTGTGAGATGTAACAAATATTCCCAATACATAGAAACAAACACAAACAGACAACTAAAATGAGAAGACAAAGAAATGTGCTGCAGATGAAACAATAGAAGAAAACTCCAGAAAAAAAATAAAATGGAGGCAAGCAACCTACCAGAGACAGAGTTCAAAACACTGGTTATAAGGATGCTCAGTGAACTTAAGAGGAAGACAGATGATCTCAGTGAGGATTTCAGCAGAGAGATAGGAAGCATAAAAGGAGACATGAAAGAGAACCAGTCACAGCTGAAGAATACAATAACTGAAATGAAGCATACCTTAGGAAGAATCAACAGTAGATTAGATAAAGCAGAGGATCAAATTGGTGAGTTAGAAGACAAGGTAGCAGAAAACATCAAATCAGAACAGCGAAAAGAAAAAAATATCAAAAAGAAAATGAGGAAAATTTAAGAGACCTCTGGGACAACATCAGGAGTATCAACATTTGCATCATAGGGGTGTGAGAAGGAGAAGAGAGAGAGCAAGAGATTGAGAACATATTTGAAATAATGATAGAAAACTTCCCTAACCTGGCAAAGGAAATAGACATACAAGTCCAGAAAATGCAGAGTCCCAACAAGAGAAACCTAAATAAACTGACACCAAGAGACGTCTTCATTAAAATGCCAAAAGTTAAGGACAAAAAGAGAATTCTAAGCGCAGCAAGAGAAAGGCAGTTAGTTACTTACAAGGGTACTCCCATAAGATCATCAACTGATTTTTCAACAGAAACTTTGCAGACCAGAAGAATTGGCACAAAATATTTAGTGATGAAAACCAAGAACCTACAACCAAGACAACTCTACCCAGCAAGGCTATCAATTAAAATTGAAAATAAAATAAAGAGCTTCCCAGATAGGAAAAAGCTAAAGGATTTCATTACTGACAACCAGTATTACAAGAAATATTAAGGGGACTTCTGTAAAAAGAAGGGAGGAAAATTCATAAATATGAATAATAAAATGGCAATAACTATGTACCTATCAATAATCACTTTAAATGTAAATGAATTAAATGCACCAATTAAAATACACAGGGTAGCAGAATGTGTAAGAAAACAGGACCAATACATATGTTGTCTACAAAGACCCACTTCAGAGCAAATGACACACACAGACTGAAAGTAAAGGAATGGAAAAATATATTTCAAATATGAAAATGAGACAGGTTGGATTAAACATGGTGGAGTGAGACATTCTTAGAACTCTCCCCTTGAAACAACATAAGCTGAATATCTAAAACTCAACAACAACAAAAAACACCGAAAACGCACACCAGCACATCTGAGCGTGGAATCTATGTATAAGAGTTACCAAAGGTCAGAACCTCAGGTGTCGGGTGGTGGAATGGAAGAAACATAGAAACTGCCTCTCACAGCTGTCGGAACTCCCTGTAGGAGAAGAATGAGGGAAGAAGGTGCGGTGATTTCCCTGAACAGCCCTACCTTGGAGTGCTGTAAGCTCCACACGGCTGACGGCAGTGCCCAGTCGTCAGAGCAGAAGGCAGAGAAATGGGGATGGCAGAAAAGTGGCAATGTCAGAGAAACAACAGTTGATTTATACTGGCTGCGGTTGCAAAACCCAGGCTAAGATGCAGACCCCATCCCCCAACCCAGAGGGCCTCTCCCCGAGACCCTCCAGATGGAACACCGCAGAGCCTCAGGGGAATCTAAGCAAACGCTACTGAAACTGTGCTGACACTTGCAGGAACTAAGACTGAGGGTAACGAGTGTGATTAAATATCTATGAGGGGAAAAAAAAGACATTATTAAGACTTTATATAAAGAAGAGATCCAAGAGATTTAGACGCCACCTACTGGAAACCAAAAAAAGAACACCTTCTTTGCAACAGGCTAGGGACCATTATATAATAAATCTTCTTTATGGAAAAAAAAAAAAAGCAGAACATACTTCCATTAATGCCCAGAATTAAGCTTACAGACATAGAAATATGCGACTTAAATGACATAGAATTCAGGATGGTACTTCTGAAAAAACTCAATGAGATCCAAAACGAATCATATCAACAATTTCAGGAACTGAAAAAACAGCCAGATGAGCAAAATAAGTTCTTTAGCAAAGAGATTGAAACCCTCAAAAAAAAAAAATGAATATACCTTCCGGAGATAAAGAGCACACTGCAAGAGTTTAAAAATGAGATAGCAAACTTGGGAAATAGAGTCAACCAAAAGGGGGAAAGGATCAGTGATATCGAAAACAGAAATATAGAAATATATCAGAAGGAAGAAGAGAGAAACTGAAGAATGAAAAATAATAAAACAGAAATACAAGAACTAGCTGATACCATCAGGAGAGGAAACATAAGAATAATGAGCATTACCAAAGGTGAGGAAAAGGAGCAGGAACTAGAAAGCATTTTCAGACAAGTAGTGGATGAGAATTTCTCAAATCTAAGGAATGAGCTGGAGCTTGGAATTGAAGAAGTCAACAGAACACCCAATTATCTCAACCCAAAAAGACCTTCACCAAGACACATTGTATTAAAGTTATCAAAAATCAACAACAAAGACAGAATTCTCAGGGCAACCAAGGAAAAGAAGACAGTAACCTATAAAGGAAAACCTATTAGATTATTGTTGGACTTCTCAGCACAAACCTTAAAAGCCAGAAAGGAGTGGAATCAAATATTCAAACTATTGAAAGGAACCATCAGCTTAGAATAAGTGAAAGGAACTATCAGCCTAGAATAATGTATACAGATATACAAAAATTAAGGGAATTCTCCACTATGAGGCCCTGCACTACAGGAAATACTGAAAGAGGTCAGCTCATCTAAAACAAAATGACAAACAAACAAACAAAAAATCATTATTAAGAGTAAGGTGACTAGCAGGCTGATAAATCAGAGGAGTGCAACCCTTACTAGGAACAGGGCATTATAAGCTTAAAATAAGAAAAGATTTGCTATATCAAGATAGTAATGAATGTTCAGCATACATAGGGACAAATTTAGACAACAATAACTGAAAAGGGGAGGATTCAAAGATCCAAATTTGCAAAGGGGAATAGAGATAAGGCATGTGCAGAAGAAAATTGACTACTGCATATATATCTTTCCTTCACATATTCATAATGGTAACCACATGCCAAAGATTCAGAACTGAAGTATATAATGTAAAACAAAAAGAACCAGAGGCAAAACCCACAAAAGACAACCAAAATCAAGAAAACAGAAACACAAGGACATGGAAGCAATGGAAACGCTGAGCAACAAGAGAGCAAAAGGTTAAATGGCTATAAGAAGACCTCATATTTTAATAATCACCCTAAATGTAAATGGACTGAACTCACCAATAAAAAGGCAGAGTTAGAGAATGGATCAAAAAACAAACCCAACCATATGCTGCCTCCAGGAGACACATCTCAGTTCCAAAGACAAATATAGACTCAGAGTGAAAGGGTACAGAATGATATTTCAAGCAAATGGCATTCATAAAAAGAGGGAGTAGCGGTATTAATATCAGATGAAATAGATTTCAAAATAAAAAAGGTAAAGAAAGATACTGAGGGACACTTCATAATGATAAAGGAAATCATACACCAAGAAGGCATAACATTTATTAATATCTATGCTCCCAATCAGAGAGCCCCAAAATATGTAAAGCAATTACTAATAAAACTAAAGGGAGAAACAGAACAAAACACTATCGCAGTAGGAGACCTAAATACCCCACTGTCAGATATGGACAGATAATCCAAACAGAAAATGAATAAGGAAATAACATCTTTAAATGGTACATTAGACCAACTGGACATTTATAGAGCTTTTCATTCCAAAATACCTGCTTATACACTCTTTTCTAGTGCACCTGGAACAATCTCAAGGATTGACCACATACTAGGACACAGAGATAGCCTCAACAAATATAAGAGAGTGGAAATCATACAAATCGTATTCTCTGATCATAATGATTTGAAACTAGACGTCAACTGCAAAAGGAAAGCAAGAAGAACCACAAATACATGGAGATTAAACAACATACTACTGAAGAATAACTAGATAAGAGAAGAAATAAAAAGAGAGATCAAGAGATACATAGAAATGAATGATAATGATAGCACAACATGGCAAAAATGGTCATAAGAGGAAAGTTCATATTATTACAGGCCTACATCCAAAAACAAAAATGAGCCCAAATAAACAACCCAACACTTCATCTTAAAAAACTAGAAAAGGAAGAACAAATGAAGCCTAAAGTGAGCAGAAGGAACGAAATAATCAAAATTCGAGCAGAAATAAATGAAATTGAAAACAACAACAATGACAACAATAACAACAAAACCAATAAAAAAATAAATGCAACAAAGAGCTGGTTCTTTGAAAAGGTTAATAAAATTGACAAACCCCTGGATAGACTCAATAAAGAAAAAAGAGAAGGGACACAAATAAACAAAATCAATGAAAGAGGGGAAATTATGACAGACACCTCAGAAATACAAAGGATCATCATACAAGAATACTATGAAAATGTATATAACACCAAATTTAATATCCTAGAAGAAATAGACCAGTATTTAGAAAAATACAACCTTCCCAGACTGAATCAAGAAGATCTGGAAAATCTAAATAGACCGATCAGCAGTATGGAAATTGAAACAATCATCAAAAACCTACCAAAAAGTAAAAGTCCAAGACCAAAGGCTTCACTAGTGAATTCTACTAAACATTCAAAGAAGATTTAATATCTATTCTCTTTAAACTCTTCCAAAAAATCGAAGAGGAGGCAATACTTCCTAACTCATTTTCTGAGGCCAATATTACCCTGATACCAGTACCTGGTAAAAATAACACAAAAAAAGAAAACTACAGACCAATATCTCTCATGAACACAGATGCAAAAATTCTAAATAAGATACTAGTGAACCTAGTATAGTAACATATTAAAAAGATTATACACCACGATCAAGTGGGCTTCATCCCAGAGTGACATGGATGGTTCAACATATGCAAATTAATTAATGCGATACACCAAATAAACAAATTAAAAAGTAAGAATCATATGATCATATCAATAGATGCAGAAAAGGCCTTCGAAAGATACAGCACCCATTTATGAACAAAACGCTTAACAAAATTAGAATAGAAAGAAAGTACTTTAACATAATACAGGCCATATATGACAAACCCTCAGCCAACATGGTATTGAATGGTGAAAAACTAACAATTTCCTTCTAAGACTAGGAATAAGGCAAGGCTCTCCACTATCACCACTGCTATTCAATATAACATTGGAGGTCCTAGCAAGAGCAATCAAAGAAGAGAAAGATATAAAACATATCCTAATAGGAAATGAAGAAGTCAAACTGTCACCATTTGCAGATGACATGATTCTCTATATAGAAAATCCTAAAGACTTCACAAGAACACTACTAGAAACAATAAGCAAATACAGTAAAGTTTCTGGATACAAAATCAATGTTCAAAAACCCATAGCATTCCTATACTATAATGAGAAAGTCTCAGAAAAAAGAAGTGGAAGAAATAATTCCTTTTGCAATTGGGACAAAAAGAAAAAATACCTAGAAATAAATTTAACGAAACAAGTAAAGGACCTATATAACAAAAACTATAAGACCCTATTAAAAGAAATCGAAGAAGATACAAAGAAATGGAAAGATATTTTGTGTTCTTGGATTGGAAGAATCAATATAGTTAAAATGACCATATTACCTAAAGCATTATACAGATTTAATGCGATCTCCATCAAAATCTCATTAGCATTTTTTAAAGAAATAGAACAAAAAATCATCAGATTTGTATGGAAGCACAAATGACCCCAAATTGCCAAAGCCAGCCTGAGAAAAAAGAACCAAGCTGGAGGCCCAACTTCAAATTATACTAAAAAACTACAGTCATCAAAATGGCATGATATTGGCAGAAAAACAGTCACATGGACCAGTGGAACAGAATCGAGAGTCCAGAAGTAAACCCATATTTATACGGGCAAATAATTTTTGACAAAAAAGCCAAAAACATTCAATGGAGAAAGGAAAGCCTCTTAAACAAATGGTGCTAGGAAAACTGGAAAGCCACCTGCAAAAGAATGAAACTAGACTGTTGTCTATCACCACACACCAAAATTAACTCAAAATGGATTAAGGACCTGAATATAAGACTGAAACAATAAAATGCATAGAAGAAATCATAGGAACTAAACTCAAGGCCCTTGGACTTAAAGAAAATTTTATGAATTTGACCTCGAAAGCAAGAAGTAAAAGCTGAAATAAATGAATGAGACCACATCAAACTAAAAAGCTTCTGCTCAGCAAAAGAAATCATCAACAAGGTAAAGAGAGAACCATTCAAATGGGAAAATACATTTGCAAGAAAGACCTCTGATAAGGGCCTAATATCCAAAATATACAAAGAACTCATACTACTGAATAACAACGAAAGAACAAAAGATCCAGTTAAAATATGGGCAGAGGACCTGAACAGATACTTCTCCCTAGAGGAAATACAAGTGGCCAACAAATATTTGAAAAGATGCTCAACATCGTTAGCTATTAGGGAAATGCAAATCAATACCACAATGAGATACCATCTCACACGTGTTAGAATAGCTATAATCAACAGGACAAGTAATAACAAATGTTAGAGAGGATACGGAGAAAAAGGACCCCTCATACACTGCTGGTGGGACTGCAGTTTGGTACAGCCACTCTGGAAAACAGTATGGAGGTTTCTCAAAAAACTAAGAATTGATCTACATATGATCCAGCAATCCCTCTACTGGGTATTTACCACAAAGACTTGAAAACTCATATTTGAAAAGATATTCACACACCGATGTTTATAGCAGCATTATTCACCACGACATGGAAGCAACTAAAATGTCCTAGGATAGATGATTGGCTAAAGAAGCCGTGGTACATATATACAATGGAATATTACTTACCGTAAGAAGAGATGAAATACAGCCATTTGCGACAACATGGATAGACCTTGAAATAATCATACTAAGTGAAATAAGCCAGACAGAAAAGGTTGAAAATCACATGATATCACTTATATGTGAGATATAAACCTAAAAGCAACAAATGAGCAGGACAAACAAACAGAGACTCATGGACATGGACAATGGACTAGTGGTTACCAGAGAAGGGAAAAAAAGTAAAAAAAGAAAATGTTAAAAATAAAAAAAATCAAAATCAAAATAAAATACTATAAAATGATTATTAATAAAAATAAAAATAAAAAAGAAATAATAACATGAAAATGAAAAAAATCTGAAGTAGCAATACTTAGATAAAATAGACTTTAAAACAAAGGCTATAATAAGAGACAAAGAGGGGCATTACATAATGATAAAGTGATCAGTGCAAGAGACATAACCCTAGTAAACATATATACACCTAATACAGGAGCACCTACATATATAAAGCAATTACTGACTGACATAAAAGGAGAGATTGATAGTAGTATATTCATAATAGGTGACTTTAACACCTCATTAATACCACTGGATAGATCTTCCCGACAAAATATCAACAAGGAAAAAGCAGCCTTAAAAGACACACTAGACCAGATAGATTTAATTGATACATTCAGAGCGTTTCACCAAAAAGCGATATAATATACATTCTTTTCAAGTGCACATGAAACATTTTCTAGAATAGACTACATGTTAGGCCACAAGCATCTTCTTTAACCACAATGGTTTGAAAGTAAAAATCAACTATAAGAAAAAAAAAGAACCTGAATAAACACACAAACACCTGGAGGCTAAATAACATGCCACTAAACAATTAATGAGTTAACAATGATATTAAGGAAGGAATTAGAAGATACCTTGAAACAAATAAAAATGAAAACAATGATCCCAAATCTATGGGGCACAGCAAAAGCAATCTTAAGAGGGAAAAACATAGCAGAACAGGCCTACCTCAAGAAACAAGAAAAAGCTCAAATAAACCAAATAAACAATTTAACCTTAAACTTAAAAGAACTAGAAATAGAATAGCAAACAAAGCCCAAAGGGAGTAGAAGAAAGGAAATAATGAAGATCAAAAGGGAAATAAATAAAATAGAGCCTAAAAAAGCAATACAAATAGTCAATGAAAAGAAGAGCTAGTTCTTTGAAAAGATAAACAATATTCATAAGTTTTAACCAGACTCATCAAGAATGTAAGAGAGATGATCCAAATAATCAGAAATGAAGGAGGAGAAGTGACAACTGAAACCACAGAAATACAAATGATTATAAGAAAATACTACGAGAAATTGTATGTTAACACATGGGACAATCGGGAAGAAATTAATACACTCCTAGAAACATACAATCTCCCAAGACTGAGACAAGAAGCAGCATAAAATCTGAACTAACCAATTACCACCAATGAAATTGAATCAATAATCAAAAAACATAACTCCTGGACCGGATAGCTTAATAGGTGAATTTTACCAAACATTCAAAGAAGAATTAGCACCTGTTTTGTTCAACCTATTCCAAAAAAATTCAAAAGGAATGAAGGCTCCCTAACGCTTCTTACAAGGACACCATTACCCTAATTCTAAAACCAGACAGACATTGCAAAAAAGAAAACTGTAGGCTAATATCCCTGATGAACATATATGCAAAAATCCTCAACAAGATATGAGCAAATCGAATTCAGCAACACATTAAAAATATCATACACCATGATCAAGTGGGATTTATTCATGGAATGCAAGGTCGATTCAATATCTGCAAATCAATTAATGTGATGTGCCACAATAACAAATTAAAAGATAAAAATTATATGATCATATCAATAGATGCAGAAAAAGCATTTGACAAAATCTAGCACCTATTTATGATAAAAACTCTCTGCAAAGTGCTAATAAAGAGAATATACTTCAACATAATAAAGGCCATTTATGACAAACCAATAGCTAATATCGCACTTGATGGGAAAAAGCTAAAAAGATTTTCTTTAAGATCAAATACAAGACAAGGATGTCCACTTTCACCACTTCTATTTAACGTACTATTGGAACTCCTAACTAC
Source organism: Pteropus medius (assembly GCF_902729225.1). Taxonomy (NCBI): domain Eukaryota; kingdom Metazoa; phylum Chordata; class Mammalia; order Chiroptera; family Pteropodidae; genus Pteropus; species Pteropus medius. The sequence goes on from NW_024351546.1 coordinate 1,810,766, forward strand.
AGCAATCAGACAAGAAGGAAAAATAAAAGGCATCCAAATTGGAAAGAAGTAAAACTCATTATTTGCAGATAGTATGATTCTATACATAGATTCAACATTGTTGGAATCAACACCATTAAAATGGCCATACTACCTAAAGTAATTTATAGGTTCAATGCAATCCCTATCAAAATATCAATGGCATTTTTCAGAGAACTAGAACAAATAATCCTAAAATTTATATGGAGCTATAAAAGGTCCTGAATAGCCAAAGCAATTTTGAGAAAGAACAAAGTTGGAAGTATCCCATTACATGATATCAAACTATACTAAAAGGCTGTAGTAAGCAAAACAGCATGGTATCAGCATAAAAATATACACATAGATCAATGGCATAGAATAGAGAGCCCAGAAATAAATACATGCCTATATGGTCATTTAATCTATGACAAAGGAGACAGGAATATACAATGGAATAAAGACAATATCTTCAACAAATGGTGTTGGGAAAACTGGGCAGAGAGATGCAAAATAATAAAACTGGACCACCTTTTTACACCTTATACAAAGATAAACTCAAAATAGATTAAAGACTTAAATATAAGACCTGAAACCATAAAACTTCCAGAAGAAAACATAGGCAGTAAACTCTCTGACATTACTATTAGTAATTTTTTTTTCTGATATATCTCTTTAGGCAAGGGAAACAAAAGAAAAAATACACAAATGGTACTGTATCAAACTAAAACATTTTTGCAATGCAGAAGAAACCATCAACAACATGAAAAGACAACCTATTGAATAAGGGAAGATACCTCCCTATGGTACATCTAAAAAGGGATTAATATTCAAAATTTATAAAGAATTCATACAACTCGACAACAAAAAACAAACAATCAATTAAAAAATGAGCAGAGGACCTGAATAGCTATTTCTCCAAAGAGGACATACAAGTGGCCAATACACATGTGAAAAGATACTCGAGGTCACTAATCATCAGAGAAATGCAAATTAAAACCATGAGATATCACCTCACAGCTGTCAGATCGGCTATTATCAATAAATCAAAAAACAAGTGTTGGTGAAGATGTCATATACTGTTCGTAGGATGGCAAATTGGTACAACCATTATGTAAAAGTTTGATATTTCCTCAAAAAATTAAAAAGAGAACTACATTTTGACCCAGCAATTTCACTTCTGGGTACTTAACCAAAGAAAATCAAAACACTAATTCATAAAGACCTATGCACCCCTATGTTCACGGTAGTGCTATTCACAATAGCTAAGATATGGAAGCAACCTAACTGCCCGTCAATAGATGATTGGATAAAGAAATTATGATACACATATAATGAAATATTACTTAGCTATAAAATATGAAATCTTATCATTTGCAACAACATAGGTGGACTAGAGGGTATTACACTGAGTGAAAGAAGTCAGACAAAGAAAGATAAATACCACATGATTTTACTCATGTGCAGAATCTAAGGAACAAGAGAAGCAAACAAAGTAAACAAAAGCAGACTGACCGATACAGAGAACAAACTGGTGAAGGGATGAAGAACTACAAATTAATAGTTACAAAACAGTCACGGGGACGTAGAGTGCAGCATAAGGAATATAGTCGATATTATTGTAATGGCTGTGTGTAGTGCCAGATGAGTGCTAGAGTAATTAGAGGGATCATGTCATGAGTTACATAGATGTCTAACCATTGTACTCTATACCCGAAACTAATATAAAATATAACTAAGGGAAAAAAATAAGAGCAGAGGAATTTCCAGCTCTGCACCTGGTCTGCAATTGAGTGAGGCAAGAGAAATGCACAGGGCCTCAGATCTTTGGAGGCATTGGGTTGCAGCGCCATGCCAGGGCGCAGCATCTGAGAATGAATGTTTCCTTAAATGTAGTCACTTGTCTTGCCTTGCCCTCATCCCAATCCTGTTTTGTCTGCTCCTTGCTCTTCTTACTCTTAACCCTGGATGTGATGCCCAGAGCCAAGCAGCTTTATGGTGATGCAAGGCAACAGATTAAGGGCAAAAGTCTCCATGCTACAAAGATGGGGAGAGTCTGGCATGTTGTAGGGCTGCCTTTTTCATGTTCTTGTTCTGTATGATAATCACACGTTTATTAAGATATTGCATGAAGCCCCTGAAAGTTAAGTTTTCAGTTACTTTCTGCCAAAAGCACTTTTAACAAGTAGCTCCCCTTTTCCAGAGGGTATACATTAGAAGAACCTCAGTAAATGCCTGAAACCATGGATAGCACTAAATCCTATATGTGTTATGGTTTTTTTTGTACACATATATACCTTTTCACTTAAATAAAGCACTTTACAGCTTCTCTTTGACCTATCCGAATTGCCACCATCACTACTCTTGTGCTTTGGGGCTCTTATTAAGTAAAATAAGAGTTACTTGAACACAAGCACTGTAATATGGCAACAGGCAATCTGATAAGTGAGGTGGCTACTAAATGACTAACAAGCAGGTAACATATATAACATGGATATGGTAGACACAGAAATAATTCATTCTCCAGGAGAGATGGAGAGGGATGGCACAAGATTCATCGTGATACTCAGAAAGGTGTAATTTAAGACATAAATTGTTTATTTCTATAATTTACCATTTAATATTTTCAGACTGCAGTTGACTACAGGGAATTGAAATCGTAGAAAGTGAAACCACAGATAAGTGGGACTACTGTATATCAATTTATGGCAAGTATTAGGAGTTTTCCATTTAAAGCTATAAAATCATATTTTTAAGTTTTAAAAGTGGGTTGAGGTCTTCATCAAAATTAAATACTCCTGCTCTTCAAAAGACACTGTTAAGAGAATGAAAAGCTGCCAAAACTAGGAAAAAAATATTTGCCAAACATATATCTAATCAAAGGCTCATATCTAGACTATAAATTGAACTCTCGCAACTCAATAAGACAAATGATACCCACCTCCAAATGGACAAAAGATTTAAATAGACATTTCACCAAAGAAAGACTACAGATGGTAAATAAGCATCTGAAACAATGCTCAACATCATTTGTCATTAGGGAAATGCAAATTAAAACCATAATGAGCTACAACTTTGCACCTACTAGATTGGCTAAAATTTAAAACCTCATGCTCCCAAGTGTTGATGAGGCTGAGAACAACTGGAATGCTCACCGGTTGCTGGTGGGAATGCAAAATAGCACAGCCTCACTGGAAAACAGTTTGGCAGTTTCTTAAAAGTTACACATTCATTTGCCACGTATCCAGCAATTCCACTCCTAGATGAAAGAAATGAACACATATGGCTAAAGACCTGTGTACAAATATTTATAGAAGCTTTATTCATAATATGCTCATTGGAAACAATCCAAGTTTTCCTTGACTGGTGACTGGATTAAGACAGGAGTACATCCATGCAATAGAATATTACTCAGCCATTAAGAGAAATCAAATATTAATACATACAGCACTGTGGATAAGTCTCAAAAATATGCTCAGTGAAAAATGCCAAACTCAAAAGGCTACATTATATGAGTCCATTTATATGAAATTCTAGAAAAGGCAAAGCTATGTGACACAAGTCAACTCGGTGGCTGCAGGGGTTGGGGTGAGGGAAGTGATAAACTAGAAAGGGTCACAGGGGAAATTTTGGGGTGACAGTACTTTTCTGTATTATTTATTTATTTATTTTTAATATTTTAGTTTTAATTACACTGGACATTCAACATTTTATTAGTTTCAGGTGTACAGCATAGTCGTTAGACATCTATATAACTTAACAAAGTGATCTCCCAAATAAGTATAGTACCGACCTGGCTCCATACACAGTTATTAAAATATTATTGACTATATTCCCTATTTATGCTTTACAACTCCATGGTATCTTGTAACTGCCAATTTGTACATCTTAATCCTGTCACCTTTTTCACCCGATCTTCAAATCCCCTCCGATCCAGCAACCATCAGTTTGTTTTCTGTATCTATGAATTTGTTTTGTTAATTTTGTTTTCTAGATTCCATATATAAGTGAAATCAGATACTTGTCCTTCTCTGATTTCTTTCACTTAGGATAATACTTCTAGGTCCATCCATGTTGTCACAAAAGGTAAGATATCATTCTTTTTCATAGCCAAGTAATATTTCATTGTATATATATACCACATCTTCTTTTTCTATTGCTCCATCAATGGACACTTAGGTTGGTTTCATGTCTTAGCTTTTGTAAATAATGCTGCAATGAGCATAGGAATGCATATATCCTTTTGAATTCGTGTTTTGGATTTCCTCGGATAAATAGCCAGAGGTGAAATTGCTGGTTCATAGAACAGAAACTTCCATTCTGTTTTCCATAATGGCTGCACCAATTCACAATGCCAACAGTGCACAAGTTTCCTTTTCCTCCACATCTTTGCCAATGCTTGTTTGTTGATTTGTTGATGATGAGCATTCTGAAAGGTGTGAAGTGATATCTCAGGTATCAATTTACATTTCTGTGATGATTAGTGACATTAAACTTGTATCAGAAGTAACACTGGTAAATATCTTCTCCTATTCAATAGGTTGTCTTCATTTGTCAATGGTTCCCTTTGCTATGCAAAAACTTTTTATGCAGTTCAATATTTTTTTTTTCTTTTGTTTCCCTTGCCCGAGGAGACATATCTAAAAAAAATTACTAAGAGTAATGTCAGAGAGTTTACTGTCTATGTTTTCTAGGAGTTTTATGGTTTTAGAACTTATATTTAAGTTTTTAATCCATTTTGAGTTTATTCTTGAATATGATGTAGAAAAGTGATCTAGTTTTTGTTTGTTTATTTTTGTTTTTTGTTTTTTGGTTGTTTTGTATGTATCTGTCCAGTTTTCCCAACATTATTTGTGGAAGATACTGTCTTTATCTCATTGTATATTCCTGCCTCCTTTGTCATAGTTTAAATGACCATATAGGCCTGGATTTATTTCCGGGTTCTATTCTATACCATCAATCTATGTGTATGTTTTTATGCTGGTATCATACTATTTTGAATACTATAACCTTATAGTATAGTTTAATAAAAGGTAGCATGATGCCTCCAAATTTGTTCTTTATTCTCAAGATGTTTTTGGCTATTTGGGGTCTTTTGTGACTTTATATAAATTTTAAAATTATTTGTTGTAGTTTTTTGAAAAGCGTCATTGATGTTTTGATAGAGGTTGCATTGACTCTACGATTGCTTTGGTTAATATGGATGTTTTCACGATATTAACCTTTCTATCCAAGAGCAAAGTATATCCTTCCATTTGTTTGTATCTTGTTCAGTTTGTTTCTTCAGTGTCTTATAGTTTTCAGAGTATGGGTCATCGACCTCTTTGGTTAAATTTATTTCTAGGTATTTTATACTTTTTGATGTAATTGTAAATGGGATTGTTTTCTTAATTTCCTCTTCTCACCATTCATTATTGGTGTATAGAAACATAAAATATTTGTGTACGTTGATTTTGTATTCTGCAACTTTACCGAATTCATTTATTAGTTCTAATACTTTTTTGGTGACATCCTTAGGGTTTTCCATATATAGTTTCATGTCTTCTGCAAACAGTTTTCTTTCTTCCTCTCTAATTTGGATACTTCCTCACATTTTATGTTTTTGATGCCATATTTTATAACTTTTTTTTTCTCTGTTTGTGAGTTTCAATGTCCTACCTTCCAGATCATTAAGGTTTATTTCTGGGGTTTTATCTTGCTCTTTCACTTGGAACATATTTCTTTGTTTCCTCATTTTCCTTGACTCTCTGTGTTTGTCTATATATTAGGCAAAACAACTATGTTTCTCAGTCTTAAAAGAGTGATCACTGTCTTTGGCCATGCCACCCTGAACAAGTCCGATCCCGTCTGACCTTGGAAGCTAAACAGGGTCGGGCCGGGTTAGTACTTGGATGGGAGACCACCTAGGAAGACCAGTGCTGCAGGTGTAAAAAATAAAAAATAAGGGATTGTAAGCTGACAAGGTCCTTGCAATCTGTGAGGTCAACCAAGGGTTGCCTTGCCTCAAAAAAAAAAAAAAAAAAAAGAGTGATCATTGGAAGACTAAGAGTATGTTTTGGTCTGATGCCTACACAATGTGCTGGGGTTTGTAACCTGCCAAGAACTGTTTTTCTGATTGTTTAAGTTTCCCAAGGCTCAAAAACACAAGCCCCCATGGCCTCCAGTGCAAAGAGTTCAAGAGGTGTTCCTTGTGTAGACAACGTGCACTCTCTTGGAACAGCAGGGCAGGGCAGTTGTGGAGGAGCCCCAGGCTGGGGCAAGCCCACCCGCTGGTTAGAACAGTGGAAGAAACTGAGTTGTGGTAGAAGAGCATATGGCTGTGTAGGGTAGAGACAAAGGGGAGTGCTGGGGCAGGACGAGCACCAAAAATGTTATCAACAGACTCCAAGTTGGCAAAGTAAAAGGAGAGTGAATAAATGGAGACTGCCACTGTCTCCATCCTTGGAGAGAGTTCCAACAGATCTCTGTCCCCCTGGCATATCCTTTAAGATTAGTTATCGAGTTTCCTTCATGTATGGTCTAGGCACTTTTCAAACTCCTGTCTCTATGCGAGACTCAGAGTGTGTGAGTCTGTGCGTTAGCCCTTTAAGAGCAGAGTCTCAGTATCCTACAGTCTTTTGGGTCTCCTGGATGTAAACCCCATTGGTTTTCAAAGCAATGTGTTTTAGAAGCTAGTCTTTCCTGTGCAGATCTCAAAGGTTGGGTGTCTAATGTGGGGCTTGAACCCCTCATTCCTCAGCGAGGAGTTCCATGGTTGTGATATTTCTTTCACTTGTGCATCTCTTCCCTGAGAGTGTGGATCTCTGCCTCTCCCACCCATATTGATGTGGCCTTGTAATCCTTTGTTGTGAAAGAGCTGTTTTGCTAGTTTTCAGGTCTTTTCAGAGATATACAGAATCTTTCTACACCACCATCTTGAGCCCCTCTTCAGTATACTTTGTTTATTGAAAGCTTTTTTTAAAAACATCAAAAATGAATGTTGAATATTATTAAATTCCTTTTTAGTAGCCATGTAGATAACCAAAGCTTCTCTTTTTTAGTGTATTAATGTTGTGAATAGCACCAATAGATGTACTAATATTAAACCAGCATTGTATTCTTTTATGCTTGCATCATATTGGTGTATCATTCTCTTCCTGGCTTACTGGTTTCATTCTACCATATTTTATTCAGGATTTTGGGGTCTTTTTATATTTAAAAATTAGTTTCATGTATGTTTTGTCAAGTGTTACAGAATGAGGTTGGAAAAGTTTCCTTTATTTCTATACTCTGAAATAGTTTAGGTAATATAGGTATAACCAGTTCCCTCCCAGACTCTCTAGGTGTTTTGGAGGAGGTGATTACATTTTTCAGTATGATTCTTAGCTCTGAGTTTCTGTTGCAACTGATGTGGTTCCATTTTTGGATTCTCACTCTCACCCATATGGGCTGTCTCTGTTCTGCTTTCAATTGCTTCTGATGTATGACACATTCTTTTTTCCATACACCAACCAAATGGGTATGTTATAAAATTGGTTGAAGATTTAAGAAGATTGAAGAGGGCTATGTCATAGCATCTCCCAGCAAATAACCTAAAAGTAAACAAGAGATATCCATTGTCCTCAAGATTTTTTGGCCTCCCCTCAAAAGGCCCCCATGATGTTGCTCACACTCTGGGTCTTCTTTCACCCCCAGGTGTTAAGAGGCCAGGGGTCACAGCTGTGTCCAGTCTTACCTCACCTTCTGGAAGTGATACCCCAGCAAGCATGCCCTTGGCTCTGTAATTATCCCTTCCCATCATCCTTTGCCCAATAAACTTCCTTTTCCTGCTTGAGCCTCCCCTCAGAGACAGGATGGGCAAAAACTCATTTATACTAAAGTGTAAATGATTTATAAAACAATGTTTTATTATTCTGAACAGGGATTTGAGATTCCCAGAAGGGATTCAAAATTGTCAATACTGTAATTAGAGGAATGACTGGAGGGGGATGCTGAGAAAAATTTTTATATTCAAAGCACCATGAAGGTATCAACTCTTACTATGCCTGATTATATCCAGCGTCTGTATTAGAACATTTTCTAATTTAAAAAATTACTTTCTTCTCAATAGGTGGTTTTGAAGAAATGAGGCTCAGGGGAGAAGGGACAGTGGATATGTAGTCTGTGTAAGGATGGCACTTGTCTTTGGGAAGCCAGGGATAGCCATGTGGGTTTGAATAACGAAGCAATTTTGCAGATCTGCTTTCTAGCCCATGCTGGCCTCTCCTGGGAACCAGCACATTCTGACCCCAATCCTTGGTCTGCATAGATCACTTGTGTGTTCTTGGCCAGGGCCCAGCCTCTTCCCAGTCCTCCATTCTCCATCTGTACAGAGCTCATTTGGGGTCAGTGATTTCTGAGGCCTTGGAACAGTCAGAAAATCTCAAGTGCTTAGAGCCAGGAGTTAGGTGGCCTGTCCTTCTCTTGGTGGATTTAGTTGGACCACCAGAAACCTGGGTTACCTGGGAGTGATCAAGACTATAATATAGGGAAAATCTCAGAGTTCAAGAGGTAGATGGATCTGGGCTCAAATCCCAGCTGGGACTCTTTTGAGCTGAATTGCCCTGAACATGTCACTTACTTTCCTTGATTCTTCACCTGTAAAAGGGGAGTAATGATGCCCACTAACAAGGGCTGCAGGTATTCAACAGAATTGGGGGTCTGTGACGCTCCCAGTTTAAGGAAGAGGAGGTGTTTTACACTCGAAAATCCATCCATGTTGTTTTCCTCCTTGAAAATCTTTCCTAGTGCCCCCAGACCCCACATTTGGACCACAGGTTCCACGTGGCCTGCTCCTTGCCAACCTCTTCTCTTTTCTTTTCACTCAAACCTCCATGGCCTCCTTGGTTCCTGAGTAGCTGTCCTCCCAACTTCAGAGCTTCTCCCCTTTTGCTCTCAGCCAACTTCTATTCATCTTACAGGTCAAAGAGATTTCCTCAAAGAGGTCTCTCCTTTATCTAAATGAGTTATAACTTCTCCACAGTTATAACTTCTCAGAGCACCATCATATCACCGTGGCTGAATGAGATAAATGTTTCTTTTTCTCTCTCTCATAAATGAAGTCTAGAGGTAAGCAGCTCTAGATTTCTGTGGTGGCTCTACAGGCCTCAGAAACTTAGGCTTCTTCTGTCTTGTTCTATGGTTCTCCACATGTAGCATACCTTTCATAGACCAAATGGGCTGTTCTAGCCCTGACTATCACATCGCCATTCCAATGAGAAGGACGAAGGAAGAACAAGGAAAGTCTCACCTCTCTAATTCCAAGATAGTTCTAGGGAAGTCACTCACTTACTTCTACCTATACTCCCACTCGTGAGAACTTTGTCGTATGACCACATGTAGCTGCAGAGGAGGCTGGGGAATGTTCATGGTGGTCGTGAACCCAGCTGAGAAGAAGGAGAGACCACATAATGGAGATCAAAAACAATGTATACCAAGACCCTGTTCCTTTCCTGCACAATCTGTAGTCATACGTTCTTTAGATTCGATGAATGTGTATCCTCTCCCCTTAAATCGAAGCCTGGAGAGCAGGGCACTCCACCTTGCAATCCCTGTGCCTAGCACAGTGTCTGGCAGATAGCAGGTAGCACACAGGAGAGATTTATTCTCCTCTGTTCAAGCCTTTGTGATAAAAATTGCCACGCTCCACATTCTGTGTCTTTTATGATCTCCAGAGAAGGCCTCCAGGGGCTTTCCCTCCTCGGCTTCACTGTTCCAGGCTGCTCAGTGATTGGCACAGTGGCAGGGGCCCCCTCCCTCTCTGGGCTGGCAGAATTATATAAAAGAGTTTGATGAATGGACGCTGCTTAGGAGTGAGCAGGTTCCAATTGGAACTGACAGGTTTCAACATGGAGACACACTGAGTCCCGGAATACCGCAGCCTAATTGGCAGTGCTGTACATCTGTGCTTCTCAAGCACAATTCAGCCTGCGAATCACCTGGGAATTTGTTAAAAATACAAAACTTCTGAGTCAGTAGGTTTTGAGTGATATATTTGGTTGCAGGTGACAGAAAACCTGCTAGCTAAGGCAAAAGGGAATTGAATCTAAGGGGGCAGAGGCTTCTGTAACTGCAAGAAGGCTGGCGTGCCAGTGCAGTTGGTCCAGAGACCCTGAGTTCTCCCAGCGATTCTTGTCTGCTTCTCTCAACTCTGGGACATGGGGGCCCCAAGACATCCCCCACTGGCAGGGATTAACTCACTCTCTACCGGGTTCCAGTGCCACTGTCCTGACATAGGTGCGTCCCAGCAAGTGTAGCCTTTGGCTGGGGATTGGACCTTCCGTAGAGGGCGCTGCTGGGGCCCCTGGTGTCTACCAAGCCTCCCAAGACAACGTTTCCCAACCAGCCTCAAGTGTGGCCCCTGGCTGCTCCTGGAGAAGAAGCCCCCTCTCCCTTCCCTGTCCCTTATTAGGGTTGTGGTTGAGAGGGGCACAAGCAGTACAGAGGGAAAGATCTATGGGAACCTTTGTAGCTTGCTCCTCATGCTCCTCGCAGTCAGTCCTCCCTGTGAGTCACCAAGCAACAGGGATTCCTATATTTTTCTCAGATTCAGCAGGGCAGGGACTTTGGTGGGCTGCAGGGTTCTTGCTGGCCAGCAGTAGGGGAGCCAGGGCTCTAGAGGAGGAACTTGGCAGCTCCTCAGGCCCATGAGGGCTGCCCTAGAGCAGGGCAAGACACTACCCCAGCCTAGTGCTTCCCAATGGGTCTGCAGTGCACCTATGAGAATCACCTGGGATGTTTCTTAAGATGCACATTCCAGGCCCACCCAGTCTCACCGTATTGTACTCCAGGGATGGCCCCAGGAAGCTGCGCTTGAATCAAATTCCTCAGGGCAATGACACTCCCCCAACACACAATGTCAGAACCATGATATTTGACCCACCCCTTCGAGAGCCCACACTGGAGCCCAAATCCTGGGGCCTTGTCTCAGGGTACCTGGGGACAAGAGTTGTTGTCCTCTGTGTGCTCCAAGGTGTCTCACAGCAGGGCAGCATGTGGGGCAGGTGTGGGTGGGGCTACAGCAGAACTGCTCTCCTCCTCGATACCTGACTGAGGTCCCGGGCCCTGTGCCCATCAAGACTCGCTGGACTGGTAAATGGGGTCAGGTCTGCAACACCGCCTCTCCTGCTCCTAAGGCATGGAATCTCCTGCTCTGTCACTTTGAGAAGCTACCAGCAGCTTTAATAGGACACTCCCTGCTGGTGGATTGGGCTCCTGTGTCTGCAGTTTGTTGTGACCCAAGGTGCAAACTAGGGCCCACAACCAACTTAGCACATGAATGCTTTATTTGGCCCTGCAGAGTGCTTTACAGATGAAAATGGTATCCAACATGTAAAACTCAAAGATTTCATATTAAAAAACCTATATTTCCAGCTCCTTTTCAAAACTGGCAGTTTATCGTGCTGGGTTCACATAGTAGATGGGTCCTCTAACTCCACCATCCCACCTCCCCTAAGGTCCCACTTTACTCATCACATTCCTTGCCGTTGGCCTCTGAGTTTGGGATCCCCTCTCAAGCATCCGGCTATGTCTCTGCCAAGAAGTTATGAGTTATTGTTATCATTGTCATTTATCAGGGCTCACTACATATATACACTTTTGACTCTTCACTAGGCAATCACTCTGGGCTATTTATCCATTTTATAGATGAGGAAACTGAGGTCCAGAGTGGCTGAACAACATTCCCACGGTGGCCTGGCTGGTCAGTGGTGGAGCTGGTATTTATATCTAGGTTTGTCTGTCATGTTCCTCTCAAGGAGGACCCTGGCTTTGCCCTTACACTCTGCCCCATGATCTCTGAGCTTAGCATCTTAACTTCTCTAGTTGCTTCTCTCATCCTTCTTGTTGACAGCCCTCCTGTGGTTGGGCTCACAGAAGATATTGAAAACCAAGGGTCTTGGTCCAGGGAGAGGTGAGGGGGCTGAGGAAAGGTAAGTGTGGCGGGTGACGTATCAAGGGCACAGGGGCAGCCAGCAACCTGAGGCCCCTCCCCAAGTGGCTGCTATGTTAGCCTACACACTGACCCTAATCCTTAACCTTAAGGAGGAATTCCTGGGGCCCTCTTCAGAGTTACAAATGCAGACAGGGGCCCCCATGATGTGCTTTAAAGGATGCCTCAGGGACTACTTTCCCAATTGTCTGCTAAGGTGCCTAGAATTTTACCATTAGCATCTATAGGAAAATCATTCTCACTTTTAGGAAATCATAATAGGGCCAGGGAGGACAGGGGTAGCCATCAGGAGGGATGTGCCCTATCCATGGCCCAAGGCAAGTTGTGAAGAAGTGCTGACAAAGGAAAGAGGAGCAGAGGGATCTGTCTGATTGAGGTGAGGAGCCTGATCAGGAGGAAAAGTGGGAACAAGAAGAGAGGGAGAGAGGAGGGAGGAGGGAAGACACACTGGGCTTGGAGGGGGCCCTGAGCATCCAAGACAGTTAGCATCAGGTGTGATCAGCTCTCTTACTCTACCTCCTCTAGTCTCCTGTCAGCCATCTCCTGTTTCTGTGCCCTATTTCTTCTCTCCTTCCATTACCCTGCCCCCATCCAGCCCGAATCTTTGTCTCTTCATTCCGTCTCCATTTCATCTCAGTGTGTGTGTCTGTCTTTTCTCTCCATCACTATGTGTTGGTATCTCTTCTTTGTCTCTCTCTCTCTCTCTCTCACACACACACACACACTCTGCATGTCTTGTCTGTCTCTGTATCATTTTGCCTGTCGCCTCTGGTATCTCTGGTCCTATGTCCCTATCTCTCTACGTGTCTTTGTCTCTGTGTGGTAGGTTTTGTTTTTCTTTTACCATCTCTCTGTCCATCTCTGTCTCTCTGTGTTTGTGTCTTCCTTGGGTGTCGGAATGTCTGTCTGTCGGTGGATCTCAGAAAACTGAAAACACCCCCTATGTCTCATTTGATGTGCGGTTGTGAGATTCCCTTTGAATACTGCAGGAGTGAGTTGCTGGTTGCCAAGGGAACAGATCAGAAGAAATGGAGGCATAGAGAGAGGGGAACCAGGAGCTAGGCAGGGGGTGTGGGTATGCTTTTCTGTTTTCATTTTCTTTGGTGCTTTTCTTTTTCCAAGCATAAAAAAGAGCAACAATTTAAAATGATTTTTCAAGAATCAACACGACAGAAATAATGAGTCCTAATTGTGTTGGACTAAAAGGCAGGCGAGAAGGGTTCAGCTCCCCCTCCTGTGCCTGGAGGGAATTAATGGCCAGATTCTAAGAGTGGGTTATTAGAGAGCCTGGAGTCATTTATCAGACACTGCTACTGGCATCACTCATGGCCGGCTCTGGCTGTTCAGCCCTTGGGAAATTCTAGGCCCCCCTCAGCCTAGACCACCATAGCTGGGCACAGAGTGAGCCTTGAGGCCACACTCAGGACATTAGGTCATCTGCCAGCCTTTTATCTGAGGCCAGGGGCTGAAGACAAGAAGTAAAAAGAAGAGACCAAACTCTGGCCATTCAAGACCTGGTGCAGAGCCCAGCTCTCCCCAGGCAGTTTTACAAAATCATCCCTCCACTCTCTTCTGCCCAGCCCAGATTTAGTTGTCATGGGGATTAACAGACATGATACCTGCACAGTTCCTAGCACACTAGCCCTTGCTGTCCAGTATCCAGGCCAAGAATCCTGTGAGTTCGGACTGGACTTGACCATCTGCTTTTGGGGTTGCCATTGTAGTATGAGCATTTACTTATTCTATGAGAAAGAGTCGGGCTTGTGCAGGACACAAATGAGCAAACAGCTATAATAGAGATTATTTATTAGTCATTAATGTCTACTAGTAGACATTAACTAGCATTTATTGTTTTTAAAATCTGATGTGCCTTTATCCATTTAGTCAGCACAGCAAACCTTTGAGGTAGGTACTATTATTAATCTCATTTTATAGATGAGAGCATTATGAATTCAGCCACTACAATACAGAAATGAAAGTGTAATGATTGGGGGAAACACAAGAAGCAAGGGACACAGAAACAGCAGCCCCTTCCCATGAGGTTGGGATTGGAAAGGGGAGCAGGGAAGGCTGCCCAGTTGACCTCCGAGTTGAGCATGTGTTTTATGGGGTGGATGGTGAGTGAAGGGCTTGGAGAGGAGGGCAAGTCAGGCTGCAGAGTGATGCAGAGGCTGGATTGAGGCAGGCCTGGGGCAGATGAGGGAAGGGGAGCTCCTGTGAAGTGTAAGCAGAGAGAGCCTTGATCACTTACCTGTCCCCCAGCAGTTAAAGAGTACACCGCATTGGAGGTTTTGGCCTTACCCCAAAGAGATTATTTATTAGTTATTAATGTCTACTAGTAGACATTAACTAGCATTTATTGTTTCTAAAATCTAATGTGCCTTTATCCATTTAGTCAGCACAGCTTCCACAAAGTCTGCAGGGAGCCAGCTCAGTGCAGAAACTAACCCAAATAGGTGCTCACAAAAGTCTTCTCCCATTACCATCCCAACTTTCTTCCTCTTCCCTGGGCATCCCAGGTTTGTCCTTGGCCGCATTAGCCCATTTACTTTGACACCATCTCTTCCTATCATCCTGCCCATGCTTGGCCATGGTGGTGATAGTGCAAGTAGGCATAGGGGGGCGGGGGCCTAGATGGTGGTGACAGTGTCACTGTTTTCTTCTGACCCCATGTGGTGTCTCCTTCTTAAGGTGCAAGCTTCTTTCTCTAATCAAGCCCTGCCTTCAGCCATTCCAAATCTCAGCTGAAGCTGCCCATGGGTCTCAGGTGTGTTTCCCACAATATTAGAGGCTGAATCACTGAGGCCAGATCCCTGCTGAGTTGGTCTAAAGGAAGACGTGGTCATGGCCCTGAAGAGCTCACTGTCTGTGGTGGGAGGGAATCAAGACCAGAGACAGGAGTGGGAGAAAGATTCAGCCCAGAAGCTCAGTCCTCTATGGAGGCTGCAGGTGGGAGAAAGAGGGTGGTATGTGTTGCACTGTCAGGAGGGTGCCACTGAAGAGGTGTGTGGCCTGTGGGGAGGCCCTGGAAAGATAGACTGGAAAGATGACCACTTTCTCACTAGGACCTGGGGCATCTGGTTCCTTGAATAATGTGAATTAGGACTGATTCTGCGAACGACTTCTTTGGGCATCTGGAATCTCTCTGCCCTGGGGTTGTCGAAACTCTTTTACAGAGATTTTCTGTGTTCCAGAGTGATAGCAATTTTTAAGTTTCCATCTACCCTGACCATACTCCTTCCAATATGAAGTAGTATCTGCCTATAATAGTCACATTATCTAGTTTCCATGCTGATCCTGGACAGATGGCCCTTCCTGGGGTAGCCAATTCCTAGAGAGAGTAAAATACTCCCCTGCCGGTGCTCCTTTTATATGCAAACCAACCAATCTAGAGCCCACTTTCTGCCTCCTCTAGGGAGCTTTAACACTAAGGAACACTTTCCACCTGCCCTAATCATCCAGGGCCAGAGAGCAGATAACTCAAGACAGCTCCTATAACCCAGAGCCCACTGAAATTCCTCAAACCAGCCAATCCTAAGCCTGCTTACCCTGCCCCGGCATTTCCTTCCTGCAGAAACCACAATAAAGGCTCTTGTTCACAGTTTTCCCTCCTCGTGACCGATTCTGGTGCTTCCCCACCTGGCCCTGCATGGTGAACCATGTCTCCTGTTTCTAGGGATCTGTGAATATAACCAACTATTTTTTGAATGTGATTATCTCCTGATCTGTTAGCCTGAATGGTTAAAAAAAAAACCTACATGATAAAACAATCCCATGAGATGGTGTGCTGGACCTTCTCCAGGTGCTGCTGCAGACCCACCACTGTCCTTCACCTGCTCTGTGCCCAGGAGCCTGTCCCTATTGACAGATGACATCTGCAGGCTGGAGACACCAGCAGAAGACTAAAAAGAGAGTGAGGTGGGGTATTTCTTCCCCACCTCTCCACCCCTCCACTGGATGGCAGGTTCTCTAAGTTCCCCTGCAGAGGCCACAGCTCTTACTGAGTGCCCTCTACCACCTGGGTCCTTTCTCTGGATTCCAGAATTTGCTTTCTCAGCTGCCTCTCAGGTCAAGGCATGTAAAGACTTCTGTGGTGCCCCAAGTGCTTCACCATTATTCCATAGTTTACCCTGCCCACACATTGTCAATTGTCTCTCGTGAAAGACTCTTCAATTGCCCCTTCAGAGCAATTCTGGTGTCCTGCTTGCTGAATGAATGAATAACACGAGTGACAATGGCAGGGCCTGGGGGCAGGGGGAGTCAGAAGTCAAAGTGTCTCTGCTTCTCCCCCAGAGGGCTTTTTATTGATATTTTAATTAGGTTATCCTAGGATAAACCACAAAAAAAAGCTAAATTATATAGATCAAATGAGGGAAAATAGGCTCCCCATTCACCTTCTTCAGCTAGGTTTTTTTTCTAGACAGGTATAATTGAGACTAAGTCTCCTCAAAATGTATTCATTCTTATTCTACCTCCACGAATTTTGCTGTATCTGCATACTACTTGTACGGTTATTTCTCTAATAATTTTCTTTCATTCAGCTTAATTTCTGAAAGAGTCAGGTGTATATAATTTACATAATTAGAGATACAACTTACAGTAAAAGTCGATCCCTTTAACCATACAGTTCGGTGAGCTTTGACAAATACAAAAATTGTTTAACTACCAATACATTCAAGACACAGAACACTGCCATCACCCACCCCCTAAAATGTCCCTGTGCCCCTCTGTCATCAAGTGTGTCTGCCACTCCCAGCCTCTGGCAGCCACTAATCTGATTCCTGTTTCTATGATTTTGCCTTTTTCCAGAAGGTCATATAAGTGAAATCATATAGTATGTGGCCTTTTGCATTTAGCTTCTTCCACTTAGCATAATGTTACTTTTTTTGTTCAAATCAAGGTTAAACCAAAAAACACATTTATTAATTTCACCATCCAATTTTCATGTTTTCACATATTGCATTTGTGTGTAGTAATTCAACAAATCATTGACCCCAGTCTTATTTAAGAGTGTTTTTTTTTAAAATCAGGCTTATTAAAGTCTAACTTCCATACAGCAGTCACCCCTTTTAGTATGTGGTTCTAGAAGTTTTGACAAATGTATACATTCATATAACCAGCATCATAGCCAAGATACAGCACAGTGGGGAAGTTCTGGTCAAGATACCAAATTAGTAAACTTTGTGCTTGTCTCCTCCCACAACCACATCAAAAAGTACAAGTAAATTGTTGAACAATTATCCTTCAGAACCACCTGAGGACTAGCTAAACAGAACTTCTATAGATAAGAATATAAAGAAGAAGCCATGTTGAGACTGGTAGAATGGGCAGAGGCACAAAGCGGGCTGGTCCCACATCCACATGTGGTGGTTAAGAGTCAAGAGGAATATCTTGGCTGTGGAGGTACCCCCTGAGGAACAAGGGGTCCCATCCCCACACCAGGTTCACAGAGTACTGGTGCCAGGAAGAGGAGTCCCCACAACTTCTGGCTATGAATATCAGGAGAGATTCTGTCTGAGTGAGATGGTAGACCCAAATGTCGTCTTAAAGGGCTTAAGAACAGACTCACTCACTCAGAAACACTCACCCTAACTTCTATGGAAGGATCATCTGTTTGAAGGACATATGGAAAAGGACTACATTGTCTGGCTTCAGGGCAAGGGCTAGCACGGCAGGGGTCAGTGCAGCTCTCTCTGGGGATGAAAGTGTTGGCAGACACCATTGTTCTTTATTGGGTCCACCTCCATCTGACCAGCAAGTGCAAGTGGAAGTACAAACAAGCATCATTATTTCTTTGTTGAGCCCTTTCCCAACCCATCCTGTAGGCACAGGATAGTGCCAAATCTGAGTTACCATCAATTTGATTAAAACTGCTCACTCCACCCAGTAATTCTCTGAGACCCACCTCACCAAACATGAACCTGCCAAGAACCTATTTCAGTAGCTGTTCTAGACAAGCACCTGATCTCCCCCTACACTGCAAACTTTCCAAACATCTTCCAAAGGACCATAAACACCCCCAAAAGCAAGAACAGGCCTCGGTATGCCTTATACCTCTTGCTAAGCAGTTCCAACCCCAGCACAAGTGGCAGCCAAACTCAGTTCCAAGCTTAGCCTCTCCCAGGTACCTCCAAGCCCAGTAGAGAAAGTTACCAAGTGTAGATCAATTAATAGCTCCTACCAGGTGGCCCCTGGCTGGGCAGAGGCAGTCACTGAAGTTGGCCTGCACCAAAGTCCATGTCAAGAGGTCCCAGAACCAATATGCCCAAAGGCCATATTCAGACAACAAAAGAACACTACCCAACTACCACTACAAATGATACAACAAAGGGAAGACTTGACAGGCACCAGAGCTCCATTAAAGAGAATCCCACCTCATAAGGTCAACCCTTGAACAACAGCATATCCGATATAGTCATGGACAATCCTCCAAACCAGTCCGCCTGAGGGTCAATCCCTACCACTAATGTGCCAATAGCAATAAGGCTCAAATACAACAGGAAGGCACACACTTCTGGAGCATCCAGATCAGGTGACCAGGGAGACTGTGCCACTAAGACCCACAGGACTCTTACCATGTAAAACCACTTTACCAAGACTGAGAGATGTAGCAGATCTACCTAATACATAGAAACAAACACAGGGAGTCACCCAAAATGAGGAGACAAAGAAACGTGTCCAAAATGAAAGAAGAGCACAAAGCTTCAGAAAAAGAACTAAATGAAATTGAGACAATCTACCAATTGCATAGTTCAAAATATTGTTATAAGGATGTTCAATGAACTTAGGAGAAGAATAGATGAACTCAATGATAATTTTAACAATGAGATAGAAAAAACATCAAAAAGAGATTGTAAATATAAAAGGGGACCAGTCAGAAATGAAGAATACAATAACAAATGAAGAATACATCAGATGGAATCAACAAACAGATTAGATGAGGCAGAAAAATTAACCACTAATTGGAAAATAAGAGATCCAATCAAAACAACAACAAAAATTGTTTGTAATGAGTATAGTTTAAGGGACCTCTGGAACAACATCAAGTGTACTAACATTTACATCATAGGGATGCCAGGAGGAGAAGAGAGGGCAAGGAATTGAATCCTATTTGAAGAAACAATGATGGGATACTTCTCTAATCTTCTTAGGAAATAGACATACAAGTCCAAGAAGTGCAGAGAGTCCTAAACAAGATGATCTTAAACAGGCCCACACCAAGACACATCATATTAAAATGCCAAAGGTTAAAGACAATGAGAAAGTCTTAAAAGCAACAAGAGAAAGCAGTTAGTTACCTACAAGGGAGCTACCATAAGACTATCAGCTGATTTATCAACAGAAACATTGTAGGCTAGAAGAGATTGGCATAAAACATTCAAAGTGAAGAAAAGCAAAGACATAATCAGAATTACTCTACCTACCATGACTGTCATTTAGAATCAAAAACTTTATAATAAAGAACTTTCCAGACAAGAAAAACGTAAAGGAGTTTGCCACCACGAAACTAGTATTATGAGAAACATTAAAGGAACTTCTTTTATAAGAAGAAAAAATATGAATAATGAAATGGTAATAGCTGCATACCTATCAATAATAACTTTAAATGTAAATGGATTAAATGCTTCAATCAAAAGACATAGGGTGGCTAAATGGATAAGAAAACAAGACCTATACATACCCTGCCTATAAGAAACCCACTTCAAATCAAAAGACACACAGAGACTGAAAATAAAGAAATAGAAAAAGATATTTCATTCAAAAAGAAACGAAAAAAGAGCTAGAGTAACAATAATTATATCAGACAAAATGTATTTTAAAATAGAGGCTATAGCAAGAAACAGAGAAGGACATTTCATAATGTCCAACAAGGATCAATCAACAAGGATATAATCCTTGTAAATGTTTGTGCCTCCAACATAGGAGCACCTAAATATATAAAGCAAATATTGAGGGACATAAAGAGAGAGACTGAAATAATACAGTCATAGTAGAGGACTTTAACACCCCATTGACATTAATGGATAGATATTCCAAATAGAAAATAAATAAGTAAACAGTGGCCTTAAATGACACATTAGACCAGATGGATGTGATTGATAGTTTAGAGCATTGCACCCAAAGGAGCAGAATATACACTCTTTTCAAGCACAAAAGATACATTTTCCAGGATACACCACATGTTAAGCCACAAAACAAGTCTCAATACATTTAAGAAGACTGAAATCATACCAAGCATCTTCTCTGACTACAACAATATAAAACTAGAAATCAATTTAAAAAAAAAACCTGAAAAATGCACAAACACATGGAGGCTAAATTACATGCTACTAAACAATGAACGGATTAAGAATGAGATCAAGGAAGAAATCAAAATATACCTGAGACAAATGAAAATGAAAACACAATGACCCCAAATCTATGGGACAAAGCCAAAGTAATTTTAAAAAGGAAATTCATAGCTATACAGGCCTATTTCAAAAAATAGAAAAATCCTGAATAACCTTACAACTAAAGGAAATAAAAAAAGTAAAATAAAGCTCAAAGTAAGTAGAAAGAAGGAAATAATAAAGATCAAAGTGGAAATAAGTGAAATAAAGTCTAAAAAATTACAAAAGATCAATGAAACCAAGAGATGGTTCTTTGAAAAGATAAACAAAATTGATAAACCTTTAAGCAGACTCATCAAAAAAAAAAAAAAAAAGGGAGAGAGAAGACCCAAATAAGTAAAATCAGAAATGAAAAAGAAATGGCAAATGACACCACAGAAATACAAAGGATTATATAATAATAATAATAATAATAATAATAATAATAATAAATGACCATTACATGTGAACCAATTGAACAACCTGGACTGAATAGATAAATTTCTAGAAACATACAATCTTCTAGGACTGAATCAAGAAAAAATGTAAACCTAAACATACGAATAACTAGTAATAAAATTTAATGAGTCATCAAAAAATTCCTAATAAACGAAAGTCCTGGACTGAATAGATTCACAGGTGAATTTCACCAAGAAACATTTATAAAATTAAAACCTATTATTAAAAAAAAAATCCAAAAACATTGAAGTGAAGGGAAGACATCCAAGTTCATTCTACAAGGCCAAAGTTATCATGATTCCAAAACTAGACAAGGACATTACAAAGATGCAAAAATACTCAACAAAATATTAGCAAATAAAATTCAGAACAACATTAAAAAGATAATACAGCATGATCAAGTGGGATTTATTTCTGTGATTCGAGATTGGTTCAATATCTGCAAACAATTAATGTGATATACCACATAAACAAAATGAAGGATGAAAATCATGTGATCATATAAATTGCAGCAGAAAAAGCATTTAACAAAACCCAGCATCCATTTATAATAAAAGCTCTCAGCAAAGTGAGAATAGAGGGACCATATCTCAACATAATAAAGGCCATATATGACAAATCCACAGCTAACATTATATTCAAAATTGAAAAGCTAAAATCATTTTCATTAAGATCAGGAACAAGACAAGGATGTCCACATTCACCACTTCTATTCAACATAGTATTGGAAGTTCAAGCCACAGCAATTAGAGAAGATACAGAAATAAAAGGCAACCAAATTGGAAAGGAAAACAGAACTGTCATTATTTGCATATGAGATGATACTATATATATAGAATCCTAAATATTCCACCAAAACTATTAGAACTGATAAATAAATTCAGTAAAATAGCAGGATACAAATTAAAATTCAGAAATTTTTATACACCAATAATGAACTATTAGTGAGAGAAATTAAAAACAATACTATTTACAATTGCATCAAAAAAAAAAAACCCCAGGAATAAATTTAATCAAGGAGGTAAAAAACCTATACTTGGAAAATTATAAGACATTGATAACAGAAATTGAATTAGATGCAAATAAGTGGAAGAATATTTTGTGGTCTTGAGCAGGAAGACTTAACATCGTTAAAATGTTCATATTACCCAAAGCAATCCACAGATTCAATGCAATCCCTCTCAAAACACCAATGACATTTTTCACAGAACTAGGACAGATAATTCTAAAATTTATATGGAACCACAAAAGACCCCAAATAGCCAAATCAATCTTGAGAAAGAAGAATAAAATTGGAGATCTCATGTTACCTGATATCAAACTATACTACAAGGCTATAGTAATCAAAACATCATGATAGTGACTTAAAAACAGACTCATAGATCAATGGAACAGAATAGAAAATCCAGAAATAAACCCACTCCTATATGGTCAATTAGTCTATGACAAAGAAAACAGGAATATACAATGGGGTAAAAGCAATCTCTTCAATAAATGGAAAACCGGACAGACACATGCAAAAAAAATGAAACTATATCACTTTTTTACATCATATACAAGAATAAATTCAAAATGGATTAAATAAATACTTAAATGTAAGTCCCAAAACCATAAAACTCCTAAAAGGAAACATAGTTATTAAATTCTGACATCACTCTTAGTAATATTTTTTAGATATGTCTCCTCAGGCAAGGGAAGCAAAAGAAAAAATATATAAATGAGACTACACCAAACTATAGAATTTCTGCATAGTGAAGTAAACCATCAATCAAATGAAAAACAAACTACCGAATAAAAGAGGATGTTCACCAATGATACATTTGATAAGGGATTAGTATCCAAAATATATAAGAAACTCATACAACTTAACAGCAAAAAACAATCTGATTAAAATATAGGCAGATTATCTGAATAGACATTTCTCCAAAGAAGACAAATGCACAGCCAATAGACATGTGAAAGGATGTTCAACATCACTAATTATCAGGGAAATGCACATTAAACCTAGAGTGTGACGTCACCTCACACCCATCAGAATGGCTATCAACAACAAAACAACAAATAACAAGTGTTGATGATATGGAGGAAAAGGAACCCTCATGTACTATTAGTGGGATTGTAAAGTGGTGCAGCCACTCTGGAAAACAGAGTGGAGCTTCCTCAAAAAAATTAAAAAGAAAAGTACCATATGACCTAGCAATTCCACTTTTGGGTATTTATCTGAAGAAATCTAAAACACTAATTCAAAAAGACATATGCATCCTTATGTTCATCTCAGCATTATTGACAATAGCCAAGATATGGAAGCTCCCTAAGTGTCCATTGATAGAAAAATAGATAAGGAAGATGTGGTACATATATACAATGAAATATTACTCAGCCATAAAAAAAAAAAAAGAATTAAAATCTTGCCATCTGCAACAACATAGATGAACCTAGAGGGTATTACGCTAAGTGAAATAAGTCAGACAGAGAAAGACAAATATATGATTTTACTCATATGTGATATCTAAAAAACAAAATAAGCTAACAAAACAGTAACAAACTCATATATATAAAGAACATTTTGAGGTTGACTGATGAAAGGGGAATTGGGGGATGGGTGACAATGGGGAAGGGATTCAGATGTACAAACTGACAGTTATAAAAACAGTTATGGTGATATAAAGTACAGCATAGGAAAATAGTCAATAATATTGTAATAACTATGTATGGTGTCAAGTGGGTACTAGACTTATTGGGGGATCACTTCATAAGTTATATAAATATCTAATTACTATGTTGTACACCTGAAACTAATGCAATATTACATGTCAACTATAATTATAAAATAAAATATATTAAAATAAATAGCAAAGGTCAAATTTCATGATAAAAGACAGAGGGCATTTTATTGGAATGTTCTTCGGGAAAGATTTATCTGGTTCTCCAAGGTAGAGCTGCATCCAGTTTCTTTGATAACACTTTCACTCCATCCTTATTTCTGTTCAAAACTTTCTGATGGACTTTGTCCATCTTGATCACATCTGCATTTCCACGGTACAAAGGGATTTCCTCCACACAGCAAATGTTGAATAAGTAATGAGTGAGTTAGTAACAGAAACAAATCAATAATGCCCACTCTCAACGTTATTATTCAACATTGTCCTGGGAATTTCAGACATGGCAATAAATAGGAAAAAGACATAAGATATAAACATTGGAAAGAAAAAAATAAAACTGTAAATCTTTGCAATTTTAAAACTACAATCTTACCTAGAAAATTCAAGAAGAGTAATCAGAAGATATTGATATACTATTAATGTAAAAATACACCGTGATTGCCAAAGATCCTATATAAGTCAGAATGCCAGGTACAGGGGGTCACACAACTCAAAATGGCTTAAAGCAAAAAAGTTTTGTTTAGTTTTCCCTCATTAACTAGATAGCCTTACAGATGGTTCTATGTTCAACACAGCTAGCTCCAGGGCCTCCAATGATACCAAAACATCTTTTAATTTTTCTGTCCATCTGTGTCTCTGCCTGTCTTTGTCTGGCTCTATTCTCCACACAGGAATTTTATAAGTACCAGGGAAAATGGTCACTGGCAGCCCCAGACATACAATCTCATCATAAAAAGTACTTTTATCTCACCATACTCACATAGTTTTTCCAGAGAGAATATTTGATGGTCCACTTTGGATTGCATTCCAACTGCAGGATCAGTTACGTACCAAGCCACAGGTTGTCATGAGCTTCCAGCCAGGGTCATGTGACTATAACAGTGTCTGCGTGTATGGCAGGTCAGAGGAAGCGGACATAGATTGACAGGTTCATCTGGACCACATGGAATGGAGGAAGAGTTCCCAAGGCAAGAAATGCTATTACTACCAAAAAAAAAGAGAGGCAGCAAGCAGTCTGAAAGGACAAAAACCAGAGCTGCAGCAGCCCACTACAATCCACTCCTGGGTTGCGCAGAAAAGAAACACATGCTTCTCAGTACACATAAAATCTTCAATTGTCCCTTGCTTAAATTATGCTTTTATCCCACAAAAATTTAAAATACACTCCTCTCCCCAGAGGGAGACCCAAAGTCACATTGAGGTATTGCTTGCCACCCCAAATCCCAAGTATCTGAGCAATACACAGACCTTTAAGTATGTTGTAGATATGACTCATAGTTTGACCAGCTATCATGAATCACAAACACATTCTATGTAGAATACTTATTAATGCACTTAGAAAAAG
The DNA here is from genome assembly GCF_902729225.1 of Pteropus medius. Taxonomy (NCBI): domain Eukaryota; kingdom Metazoa; phylum Chordata; class Mammalia; order Chiroptera; family Pteropodidae; genus Pteropus; species Pteropus medius. The sequence continues at coordinate 1,835,786 of NW_024351546.1, forward strand.
GAAAAGGTCCAGCAATTTTCCTTCCATTCTTGCCATCTCTTTATGCAAATAGTCCTCACTTCCAACTTCCTTGTTCAAGTCACCTTCAGAGGAATCCATTTGCTATTCAGCCCATCTACTAACTTTAATCTTAATGATTATAGTTTCAAGATCTATGACTGCGTTTTTTCATATTAATATAATTTTGTCCTTATCTCTCTGAAGATAAGAATTCTATTTTTTAAGTTCTCCTCTTTGCTCTACTAACTGCATCTCTTGGGTGTTTGTTCTCCAGCTGTTGAGTGCAGTGCTCCCTGTCAGGATGAGAGTTTTCCTCACAGCTTCTGTGATTCTTGGATGGCTGCTCATATTTGGATACAAGATACTGGGTTTGTCCAACTGGTAGATGCTGCTTCTGTTTACTGTGGCAACTAGGGTACAGGCCGGGTGACCTTCTGGGGTGACCATGACTTGTTTCCCATTTCTCCTGCACCCACCCATCATCTGAGTGCTTTTAAACAGCCACTCCACCACTCCATCATGAAGTGAACCTCCACAGGCCTCTTCTTGACCCATGTTGGAAGGCAGGGGATGTGGGGAATTCTGCCAATTACTCAGAATCTGGTTTTGCAGCCAGGCACCTTAGCAAAATCCACAGCACCCCATCTCATGTGTCTATGGCCCCTGAGTTGAGGTGACCTCAGGATCTCTTACATCTGGGGCAGCATGTTTACGGTTCTTCATCAATCTAACCCCCTCTGAATTCTGACTCTCAGGACCTCCTCAAAATATTTGCTTCACTTACTTTTTTTGTCGTTTTTTAGAGTTATTCTAGACTCGTGCAAGAGTGGGAAAGACAGGGAATGAGAGAGACCGAGAAAGATATCTGTCATTTCCAGGGTTTTGGAATGAAGTTGCAGGGGAAGGACAGTATGTGCTTAATCTATCTGTCATCTGTATCTTTTCCTTTTTTACCCCCATGTTAAAAATATGTTATAATAGCTAGTAACAAATGATATATATAGAATACGATTAAAATAGAAGTAGAAAGTCAGGACTGACAAAAGAAAAAGGGGCAAATATTTCAATTCCAAGGCTTAGAGATTTTCAGCCTAGTGGCCAGAGTAAAATGTGAAACCAGACTGAGAACTTCTGGATGTCAAAGATGGTGTTTCAGTCACATTGGTGTTCTTAGCGTTGGGCCCAATTCTAGTCCAAGCTGTTCTTCAACAAACATTTGGTGAATGAATACATTTATTTGCTTGGTTCTTTATTAAGCAACACAGTACTTGCTAACTAAAATAAGAAAACATAAAATCTCAATGGGGTAATATTATTTTTCCCGTCAGTAAATTAAAAGCTATTTCTCATGGGTAACACAGAATGGATAGTGTTTTTGATGCTGTTTAATAGAAAATGTGAAGACATTTTTCATGTCATCAGTTTTCTGATGACCTTTGACAAAGCCCAAGAGCATAAGATTTAGAAGAACCCCAGGGAAAGGTTCGTCCTGTGGCTGGCCCTTCTTCAGGACAGTGCTTCCTAGTCCAATCTGGGCTGGGGAGTGTGATGGGCATCATCACCACCCCCTCCCATCTGCTCTGATGAAGATCCTTGATTCCATGTCCCACCTGACTGACTTCCCAGAAACGATGTAAACTTTTGGAGGCATAGCCTCAGCCTTTATCTTCTGGGTCCCCAGCAGGACTTCATGGGCTTGATAGGTGCTGAGGTGGATCCAGCCAAAGGAAGGCCCCTTCTATCTGTTCCTCTGAGCACTAGCTTGCATGTCTAGCAAACCAAGTCTTAGTCCTAGGCCACTCTTGAATTTTCATGCATTCATTCTTTGCTCATTCTTTCATTCCTGCACTCAAGAAGATTGGTGCAGCCCCTTCTGGGTGCAGGCCTGTGCTGAGCATGAGACACAATAGACTCCCCCTACCCTCAAGACCCACGGTCAAAAACAATGGAGGTGTCTAACATCGAAGGCTCAGTTTCTTCATTTGTGACTGGGATTGATAATGCTCGTCCTTTGGAATTGTCAAGAAGATTAAGAGTGTAAACACTGTACAGCGGAACACATCCACAGAATCATAACAGAAATGAAGGTGATGATGATGATGTATTCACTTCCACTCCCATCTCTGAGTGCAAATGGCATTCAGCTCTCAAGCCCCTGAGTCTCCATGGGGGCAGTGGTTGTACCCTGCTCCACACCCTTCTCATATACACCCCTCCCTCGCCAGACCTAGTACCACAGAATAGTGTGAACTGGGAAATCACTCTCAGTCCCACATCCATTGCAGCTAAATGCTTTTTATTAGCTTGTCCTTAAGTTGTCTCTATGTCTGAAGATTCAGTTTTTTCCTTCAGTGTGGGGAGGTGGAAAAGAGGAGATGGATGTTTATTAGCCGATTCTCCTTCAAGGCCAAGGGTCCATTTTATAACCTTCCTACAAGAGCCAGGCTGTGAAGCTTTGCAGGAGGCAGCCTCACATGGGAGGAAACAATCAAGAAGTCCCGGGGGCACATCTCAGCTCTGCCTCTTGCTAGCTCTGGATCTGCCTTATGAATACAGCTGTTGTCCTGAAAGCTCCAGCCTAAGGGATGGAGATGCTTCTCCTCAGGTGAGTGTGTTTCCTCACTGGTCCCTCTCTCCTTTCTCTTCACAGCTAGAGTGAGCTGCACAGGGGCTGCTGGGACCCAAGTGCACTGAACTTATGAGATCTAGGGCTCAGGCACTGGTGGAGGAAAATGCTGGTCAGATGCTTAGGGAGTTAGCATGCCTTCCTCTGGTCCCTTGAGTACCAGGGGTGGATCTGCCTGGGTGCATCTCACAGCAATAATTTCTCACTGAGCTGTGCATTCTTGTGACCTGAAAAGATTGTGAAAAAAGGCAAATGTTTAAAGAATATATGACCATGTGTGTATGTGTGTATTTATAGATATTTTATGTATAGATAAGTAGAGAAAGAATCTATCTTTATGTTTGTATATATCTCTATATGTAATATATATATACATTATAGTGTTTCAAATGAGAGGTATTGGGAAAAAATGCCCATGCAGAGATTCATTAAAAAGCTTGTAAAGACATGTAAATGAAAACAGTGGACACAAACATCCCAAGTGTCTATTAACTGATGAATAGGTAACTGATGACTACAGTGTAGCATACTCATACAATGGAATATTACTCAGCCATAAAAAGGAAAGAAGTGCTGATATACACTGCAACATGGGAGAAGCTTGAAAACAGTGTGCTGGCTGAAGAAATCCCATCACAGCAGCCTGAAAATTGTGTGAAATGAATCCCTTTTACACAAAATGTCCAGAATAGTGAATCTATGGAGACAGAAAGTACATTGGTAGTTGCCAGGGGCTGGGAGAAAGAGGGAATGGAGAGGGGCTGCTGATAGGTGCAGGGTTTCTCTTTTGAGATGACAGAATGTTCTGAGATTGGATATTAGGATGGTTGCAAAAAAGCCACTGACTATATACTTTTAAAAGGTGAATTTTGTAATATATGAATTCTATATCAATAAAAGTACTTTAAAGCACTTGTGAGGCAAGACCCTAGTATAGTAGATCTGTCCTCAAATTGGTAAAATGTTTACGTGGAGACAGAGAATCTGACTTTGTTTCTTATAGAAAACAACTCTGGATGTGAACTTCTGAATGTCAAAGATGGTTTTTCAGCCATGTTGGTATTCTCAGTCTTGGTGACTCCAGAATGGCCAGGCAGGAGTGTGAGGCTGGCATCTGGGAAAGTTTGAGGAGTGATGTTGATTCTGGGGTCTAAAGCTCCCAGGTACCCTTTGCTGCTGCAGAGCAAGGGACTAGGCAGTGCTGTGCTTTGGGGGTGACTGGTGAAGAATGTAGGCTCAGTGCCAGTAGGCCCTGTTAACACTGTTTGGAGGGCTGCACACATCCCTGCATGTAAAGAGTGTAGCTGACATACAGTAAGTGCTCAAAAATGCGTGATGGTACCTCTGTAATTATTTCTTGGTGTGACTCACAGGAGCCCAAGGGGCGGGGGGCGGGGGGTCTCCTGCACAAGAGTCCTGGAGAGATAGTACACCCAAGGGGTTCTCAGGCCAGGGACCAAGGAAAGAATCCCCATCCCCAGTTCATCGGCTCCAGACCAAAGAGATCTGGATCAGACCTCAGTCAAAGTTCAAATCCAAGGGCTGGAGGAGGAGCAGAGCCCAGCCCTGCGGGAGCAGGCAAGGCAGCAGGGCAGGAGTGCCATGTTCGTGCCTGGGCCTCCACCTCTTCATTTGTAGTACAGAGCAGTAGCCTATGGGCAAGCCTGTGAGGAAGACACATAAAAGGACATGCAGTTCTCAGCAGAGGCTTCAGGCTCAACAACAGGAGTGGCTTCCCACAGAGCTAAGGCTAGGACATGGGCAGCAAAACGGTTTCAGCGTTGGGATGCTTCATGGGGACCAGATCTGATTCAGTAGTTTATTTGCCAAATAGTTACCAAGCTCTCACCATGTGACAAGCACTTTGTCCTGTTTACAGATTCAGATGCTTTACTTACCTCCTGCAGTGGCCACAGGAATGTGCCCCCCAAACCCCCTCCTTAACGGATGTGCTGTCCCCGTTGCTGAGGGTTGTCAGAAGGTGACCATAGTGTCACCTCAGCTTCAGACCCCACAGGTCTGCCCAGGTCCTGTCACTCATGCAGGTGCCTCAAGTCCTGGCCACCCTGACTCAGGAAAGCTCTGGGGCTTACCCTGGCTCCAGGCCCCGAGCCACTTGACATCTCCTCTGCCCATTTCTGTTTCCTCCCTCCCTGCTGCAGGCCTGGGCCAGGGCCCTCCAGAAGAGCCTGCTGCATGCTCTGTGGGGGCAGCACTGGCCACACCTCCACTTGGCTGACAATTAATGAGCAAGGCCAATGCCAAGCAACACAGATTCAGGCCGAGGAGCTGGTCTATGGTGTATGGTACTAGGGAGACCCAGAAAAGTCCTGAGCCCAGATACTTCCCACACTGAGGATTGTGGAGGACAGGATTAGGGTGCTGGAGGCCAAGGGGCATGGAGGCGCAACCTAAGGGGGACAAAGGAGAAAACACTTAAGTGGAGACCCAGAGACCGCAGAGCAAATTACCCTGATGTAACAGTCAGGAGAGAACATCCTGGGAGAGGGGTAGCAAAGCCCAAGGCCCACAGCAGCAAGAACTGAAGGGTACAATGGTCTAGGCCTCAGTCTTCAGGAACAAAGCCACCGGGGTGCCTGCACGGCACCTAGAGAGGAGTACATGGAAAGTACCTAAAGGGTTACCTGGAGAGATACCTGAGTGGTACCTGGAGGGTCAACTGGAGTGTACCTAGAGTGGGCATGAGACACACTAGACTCCCTCTACCCTCAAGAATACCTAAGTGGTACCTGGAGGGTTAACTGGAGTGTACCTAAAGGGTTATCTGGAGGGTACCTGGAGGGGTATATGAAGGGTATCTGGATGGCACCAGGAGGGTTCCCTGGCATGTACCTGGAGGGTTATCTGGAGGCATATCTGAAGAAAGCTTGCTGGCTATGGACCTGGCCAGGGAGGGCTTGGCCTAACTGCTTGCATCCTTCTGCTTGGGCTGGAGGTGACTGAGCAAGTAGGGCTGGCGGGCAGTATCTACCCTCAACTCACACCCAGAGAATTCAAGATGGCTAGGACACCCTCTGGCTACGCTGATTCTGCTGATTCTGCTGAGGATCGCTGATTGTGTGGAGGCTCTTCCCCCTGGGAGAGCTGGAATGCAGCTGCTCTAAAATCACCCAGTAAGCCCTTCAACAAGCAGAAATCCTCCCCTTTAGGCATTTGCATCCAAATCAATCTACAGCCTACTTCCTGGGAGGAAGGGCTTAATCTGCTGGCACTAGGGCTGTGGGACCAGGACAATTAATTAAAGATCCCAGGGAGCAGCCAGCTCTCATTTAATCCTGCAAGAGAGTGGGAGGAACTCTAGGTAAGAACTCCTCTTATGTTACTGCAATTTCTCTCTAGTTAAGCATTTTCTCATCTATTATTTCCATCGATCCTGGCCTTGGCTCTGAGAGGAGGAGATTATTATCTCCATTTTCCAAGTGCAGAAATTGAGACTTGGGTTAAATTGTGTGTCAGGGTCTCCCAGCTCCAAAGCAGTGAGGCCAAGATCCACACAGGACAAGGCCAAGTACTCTGTGCTCCCACTGCACTTAGGGCCACACAGCTCTCTCTGATCTCCTGAGGGGCAGGAATAGCTACACTGGAATGACATTAAGGATACTCCCTCCAGCTTTGCTCTTTAGGGCTTCAGAGAACCAGCTCCAGTGGGAGGTCAGGGAGGGCTAGAGGGGTTCACAAAAGGTACGTTTGACCCTGAGATACTATGGAGTGTGAATTACCCTTCACTGAGGTGGAATTTGTGATTTCCTTAGGGAAATACAGAATCCCCTGAGCACACCTGGGCCTGACTCTGTGCTGGATGCTGCTGGAGGCCCCAGAGATGGGTCCCCTCCCTCCCACCTGTGCAGAGGTACTCTTCAAGACCTCCTGTTCTACAAGCTCTTCCTGCAAGTGACTGCGATTTGGGTTTTTGCCACTACTTTAACCAACAGGTACAGCAGAAGTGATGTGTTCTGCGGCTTCTAAGGTGCTATACCGTCTGCCTGGCATCTTGGAACCCTGAGCCCCTAGATAGGCAGTCCAGTTTCCCAAGGCCACTGTGCTGACAGGAAGCCCAACTAACACTGGCACAGAGACATATGGAGAAGCCCTGAGTCCACACAGAGAAACACAGCCAGCTCCCTGCTCCTCTGGTCTCCCCACCAGCTCTTGCTTCTCCATCTGACAGCAACTGCATAAGAGACTTTGAGCTAGAGCTGCCCACTAGGCACTGCCCATAAGAGATAATAAAATGGTTGCTATTGTCATAAGCCACTAATTTTGAGGGTGTTTTGTCACCCAGCAACGGTAATTAGAACACCATCATCAAGAGAGAGGGACAGAGAGACAAAGAAAATGTGATTCCCCAGCGAAACAAGAGCAAATGCTGGGCAAGTGGCCAAGAGGGAGAGAAGTCAGGGAGGCTCTACTGGACCCTAAAGGAGGAGCAGGCTTTTGCCAGGGGCTCCCAGTTGAAGGTGCAGGATGTGCAAAGGGCCTGACTTGCTGTATTTTCAACAAGTGGCTAGTGTCTAAGGGGTGGATTCAGAACACAGCTGGCCTGGGATGCATGACACTAGGGAGACCTGGAAAAGTGCTGAGCCAAGAATGAGGTTATGCCTACATTTTGGACAAAGCATTCTGCACTGTGTGAAGGACAGTGAGGAAGGGCCAAAGATGTTGGTAAGTTTCCTCCAGACCACTGTCTGGATGCAAAGGGAGATTTTCAGTAACTTCCAGCACTATGTTGGTATGACCATGCTGGGAGGGACCATTGGAAACAAGTCAGAGGAAGCCATGTGTAAGCAAAGCCATGACAAGTGGAGCCCCTACATGGTGGCGCCAAGGCTCCTGCCTCCGATGTGATAACCAGGTGCCTCTCTAGCTGTTGTGGGAGAACAGCAAAGGTAACACCGAGGAGAGGGCAAAAAGTAAGGCATGGTCTGGGACTTAAGTCTATAAAGGGCCTTGGGAGCTGTACCTCACATTCGCTGGGCTGCCAACAACAACCTGTGAGGCAGGGGTCCTGATAAGAAAAGACATGAAACCTTGCTTTTCTCTCTGCTCTCCACCATGTGAAGATGTGAGATGGCCATTTGCAAGCCAGAAAACAGGCTCCCACCAAACACCAGATCTGCTAGCACCCTAATCTTGGGCTTTCCAACCTCCAGAACTGTGATGAATAAACACTTGTTGTATAAGCCATCTAGTCTGTGGTATTTTTGCTATAGCAGCCCAGACTAAGGCCGAAATATTTCCCTGAACAATACAGAGGAAAGTAGAGAAACAGAGAAAAGATAGAGATCTCATGACATCACTGGAGCCCCTGGATCCAGCCATGCCTGAAGTCTACATTGGACTTTTTAGTTTTACAAACCAATAAGTTTCTTTCCTTGTTTAAACCATTCTGTGTGAGTTTTTACCACTTGCAAAAAAAAAAAAAATGGAGAAAAGAGCTATTATACCTGTAGTAAGATGGAAAATCTTTTCATTTCCAGAATTCCTCTTGGGGATGGCACTGTCTCCATTTGGAAGAAATGTTTTTAAAAGTACTGGCTCTTGAAGGTAAGAGTCTAAGGGGCCTGGATATGGGGAAGGTGCTTTATGGGAAAAGGGGAGAAATGTTGCCCTGAGTTCAGCAAAGAAGACCATGCCTTGTACAGACCCATCCCGGAGCCTAAGACCACCTCACTCACCCCGTGAGCAAATGCTAGTCTGAACATGCAATAGACTATGTGCTAAGGCAGAGAGGACACCATGATTCAACTCAGCCAGACTGCAGTGGGGGTCCTGGCACTTGCTGGGTGAAGTGTGTGGGGAAGGGCACCCTTTCCAGCCTCCCCATGCTGTAGAAGCCAGACTGTGAGCTCAGCGTTTCCCAGATGCCCTTGCAGCTAGAGTTCTGATGTGTGTTTCAGACCCTGTAAGATTCAGAACACAGAAGAGGGCCAGAGACCCTGCCAGCTCTGCTTTTTCTGCAGCAGAAAACCCAATGTCATGGTGACTGGCAGGGCCTCTCCTGTGTCCAATGTCTCACCTCGTGCTTTCAGTCACTTACGCTGTGGGTGTCAAGAGGCAGTGTGCAGTGCTTCCAGTTGCTGTCGGTGTGCGTCTAGCAGAAACATGCAGGTTCTGAGAACCGGCCCCCAGAGCTGGCATTCTGACATCTCCTTCCAGGTGATGGCCGAAGGAGCAGGCCCTCAGCAGGGTCAGTTCTGCAGTAAGTGCAAGGGTCTCTCTTGCAGGTCCAGAGGACAGCCAATCCTCTGACTGCCAGCAGTTACGGTTACTTAATCTCCTATATGAAATCCTTTCTGCTTGGATACTGAAAAGAGTCATAAAACCTTGACAGGTGAGAGCTGATTCTAGGTAAGACACAAGGGAGGTTGGGAAGGGTTGGCTTTCATCTGGAGCATTTGAAGGATTTGGGGGATTGCTCACCCTTGAGCATTATTCCCTGAGTACCTGAATCCCCTGGACAGATCCAGTTAATGCAGCCCCTGACTTCAGACTGCTTTCAGCAAGGGCCAGAACAACAGTGCTGGCATCCTAGAAGGGAGTGCTCAGTGGCTGCTTCCTGGGCAGCTCAAGGCAGTAGAAGCCTGTTTCCTCTCTGCCTAGAGGAGCAGGAACCAGCCTTCCTAGAGCATCTGGCTGTTGGGTTATTTTGCCAGCCTTTCTCTGCCATCCACTTCCCCAAAGCCTACTTTAGGTGAAGCTAAGCGGCCACTCTTTCACTCAGAAAGACAGGAGGTAGCAGAGAGCTTGCTTTCTCCATCTAAATGTCAGAGGCTGAGTCACTGTGGAAAGGTGTGGCTCCATTCTTGGAAATGCAAAGTGTAATGGGGGATAACCCACCAACTCCACAACAAAACCCGAACGTTTACCAAAGTCTATGAAAATTAACTTGATATAAACAGATGGGTTGAACACAAATTGGCACCTACTTTGTGCTGGGCATTTAATATACATTTAACTCATTTAATGCTTGCAACAGCCTTATGAAGTCAAAATGGTTTTTATCCCCATTTACAGATGAAAAACTGAGGCATGGGGAAGCGAAATAATTAGTCCAGGTCACACAGAAAGTGGAGGAGGAGGAGAACCGGGATTTTTTCCCCAGTTTTATTGAGAAATAATTGACATACATAACTGTATAAGTTGAAGATGTACAGCATAATGGTTCGATTTGCACATATTGTGAAACATATATAACAAGTTCAGCTAATATCTATTATTTAGATACAATAAAAAGAAAAGAAAGAAGAAAAAAGGAAAAAATTCTCCTAATAAGAACTCAGGATTTACTCACTTAACAATTTTCTCATATATCATGCCACAGTGTTGGCTATAGTTATCTTGTTGCACATTACATTCTTGCATTTATTTATCTTGTAACTAGAAGTCTGTACTTTTTTACCACTTTCCTCCAATTCCTCCTCTCCCCACCCCTGTCTCTGGTAACCACAAGTTTGATCTCTTTTTCTATGAATTTGGGTTTGTTTGTTTTTTTAAGGATTCCACATATAAGTGAGATCATACCATATTTGTCTTTCTCTCTCTGGCTTATTTTACTTAGCATAATGCCTTCAAGTTCCATTCATGTTGTCACAAACGGTAAGATTTCCTTATTTTTATGACTCAGTAATATTCCACTGTATGTATACACTGCATTTTTTTTTTATCCATCCATCTCTCTGTGAACACTTAGGTTGTTTCCATGTCTGAGAGCCAGGATCTGAACCCAGTGTGGGAGGTGTTGTGGAGCAAAAGAGACCCAGACCTCAATGGGGAAGGGCACAAAGAGATGCAGGGGAAACCAGGGCTGGGCTGTCACAAGAAGATTTGAGCAAAGTTTAACCAGATGGCTGAGGGGTACAGAAGGGTTTGAGGTGGGAGTGAGGGAAGCAGGCAGCTGACATCTGATTATTATACAGGCTTGACTAAACTAAGACTTTGGGTAAACTCCTCCCTGCCCTGGGTGGAGTTGGCTGGGCATATGGAGATCTCTCCCTTTACTAAAGCTAGACAAATATGTCAAATATGTGGTAGCTGCTCCCCTCAAGACCTCAATACACACATACACATACATGTACATACACATGCATTCATGTACACACGTGCATATATGCGCACATGCATGCACCCATGCATACACATATATTCATGCACATGCAAACACACTCACGTTGCCAATCTTTAAGCAAAAACTTCTTTATCCCAAATAAATACCAGAACACTGGAACAGCCACAACAATTTGGTACAGACTTTTTGGAAAGTAACTTGGCTGTATGTAGCAATAGCTTTGAGATAGTCATAACTTTTGACTCTGCAATTTCACTTCTAAGATCTGTCTTAAGGAAATAACCTGAAATATGAAAGCTCTATTCACAAAGATGCCTGTAACAGAATCATCTAAAATTGAGAAATTAGAAACAATCCACATGTTCAATGAGAATCATGAAATAAATGATGGCACATCCATATGACGAGATATTGTGTGGTCATTAAAAAGATGATTAGAAAGAGTTTTTAACATGTGAAAATATAATGGGGAAAAAATGCAAAGTTGAGGTTATATGTGGCATGGTCTCAATCATGTGAGAAAGTGTGCCTGGAAAAAAAGACTAGAAGAAAATAGAATTGTTCATAGAAATTGATTCAGGGTCTGGTGGAATTAATTTATTTACTGCTTCTTTTTTTGTACTTTTGGTGATTTCCACATTTTGTACAATGACTAGTCATTTCCTGACCAATAAGGAAAATAAAAGATAAAAGGAGGAAAGGCTCTTCCTATCTTAAGCACCCAAGTTTCTCTCTCAACCCCCAGTGGAGGTGAGGGATCAGCCAGCTCACTTCCAGGAGTACCTTGGGTTATGGTCTCAGCAGGCCACTTTCACTCAGCTCTACTGAGTGACAAGACAAATGGGCTAAGACCAACGGAGATGAATGCAAACTCCTAAACTGAACCCTAAAATTCGATTAGGTGAATATAGGATGGAGAAAACCCAGCCCAAGAAAAAATCATATAGAGACAGACTGTTCAGGTGCTTTAGCCAGCCACAAGCTGACCATAAAACCAACACTGATACTGCCTCAGTATCTTAAGTCACACCATAAGAAACATAGTTATCAGAAAGAGAGAGGTGGCAGTTACAGGCAGGCCACATCTGGAATTCAGATCACAACTTTCAGCCCCTGAAAATTGTCAGCCCATCATTTCCCCACTCAGGACCAAAGCCACATTGATAAGGGGTCTGGGAAATTCTTTTCTTGCCTTCCTTCATCTGGTACCAGGGAAGGGGTAAAAAGAGGCCAAGAGAAGAGCTGGCTAGAAGCCAGGAAACTAGTTCTCTGCCACATCAACTGTGTAATTGGGCTAATTCTGCAGTATTTGTGCTTCTGGGCCTTTGTTTCTCTTTGTCTGTATAACTTCCCATTGGAGCATTTGTTGTGGCTTTTTGTGGTTCTAAACCCAATCCCCTCTGATGATGTATATGAATGTGTTTTTGATGGATGTTTTCCAGAGCCTTTTGTTGCCTCAATTAAGGGATAATGAACAAGAATTGTTTCTATTTGTAAAACAGTCCAACCACTTCCCACTTCCCAATTGGTGGGACGATTTGTCTTAATTAAGCACCAAGTCTTGTCACTTAATCTACTGTCAAGATCCCTAGAGAGGTGGTGACAGAGGTACAGGGAAGGCAAGAGAGGCCTGAGAACCTTAGATGGGCCCAAAGGGGCCTGGAAAACACAATGGGAAGCTCCCAGAAGGCAGTTGCTATGCTAGATCAGCTGTGGTGCCAGCACAGTCCCTAGAGGAGGAGGAAGAGCTGCCCATCCTGGGTCCCAGAGCCCTGAACTTGGATGGCTGGGCAGGGTACTCTTTCTCTCCCATGTGTGGGATATTTCTCACTAAGAGCAGGTCTCTGGAAATAAGCTGCCTGGGTTAGATCCTGGTTCTATACTCACTAGCTTTGTGTTCCTGGTCAAAGGATGTAATTCACCTAGAAAATAAGAATGAGTAAAGTGATGATGGTCCTACTTGATGAAGTGAGTGAATAGCTTGAGTAAACTAACATGTAGACTGTGCTTAGAACAGCTTCAGCAGAGGGTGAGCCCCAATACATGTAAGCAGCAACATTTTTTTCTGCAAACAGCACCCTGCTTTTCCTCTTGGACCTCCTCCCCAAGCCCCAGTCAGAATTGCTATTGCGAGCCGTTGCCACTTCTGGTCCTTCAGAAGAACTGGACTTTCTGAGGCCTGTCCTGGTGGCAGCCTGGCAGCACTGAGCATGGCAACACATTCCTGGAATTGCACATTCCTGCCATTAGTGTAGCTCACTTTGAAAGGTATATTCCAGGTTCCAGGTTCCAGGAATATACCTTTCAAAGTGAGCTATACTAATGGCAGGAGCACCAGCCAATCAGAAGGGCCTTGGGCCATGTGCTGACCTGTGGGAAGTTGGGGGCTAGACAGAATCTTACGAAGGGTCTGGGATGGAGGAACACTCAAGAGTTCAAGGCAGTGGCTTTTCCCTCTGCGTGGATGAATTTTAACAACTGGCACAGCCATCCTGGTGCCTGATCACAGGCCCTGAAGGAATCTACATCTACCCTGAGTCCCTCCTGCTACAGGAGAGTCAGTTCGCAGAGCTGAGCTGGAACTGAATTGTGCTCATCCCTAGCACAGCAGTGGACATCGGGATCAGTGCTTCCCAGACCCCAAGGCTCTGACACCTCAGGTCCAGAAAAGCAGTAATGTGCATCCCCAACAAATTCCCAATACTTCAGAAGACCTAATCACATTGCCAGAGGGCAATGGAGGGTAGACCACAGTGCGTCTTTTGCTTTGGCTGGGAATCCCCTCAACCTGAGGGCAGCACTGGTGGGAGGGGACTCACACTACTCAGATGCATGCACTGATAATTGGTAACTATGGTGATAAAACCTGTCGGTGCTACCTTTACGAGAAAAGGTGCTTTCTACCAAGCAGTGAACTGAACTTTTCAATAGATTGTCTCACTGAGTCCTCACAACTGCCCTGTGAGGTCACCACTATTATTGTCATTCCAATTTTAAAGATGCCATCTCTGCAGCTCAGAGGAACCTGCCCTGGGGTCCCTGAAAAGTTGTGGAGGCAGAATCTGAACCCAGGATTGTTCAACTCCACCCCCATTAGGCTGAAGCACCATGCTGTCCTACTGGAAGAGCTGGACTTGCTCAGAATCTCTATCCTTCCACGCCATAGTCACAGTGAGGCTCAAGCCTCCTCCCTGTTGGAGGAGGTGCAGGAGGAGCCTCTTGGCTCATCTCCTGGCTTCCATTATGTCCATCTTGCCTCGCCCCACCTGACAGATGAGTTTGGAGTGAAAGGGATTTATCAGAGATCAACCACTGTGAGAAGAAGGGAGCATGACTGGGCAGAGGGAGAAGTCAAAACAAAACTTACAGACCTCAGCCAACCCAGAGGAAAGCTCTGGAGCAAATACTACCCATTAGAGTGCCCCCAGTTAATGGGAGTGACTGGCCCTTATCCCCACATCCCTCAGGAAGAACATGGCCTTGGATAAGCTCTCTGCAGCTGAGGACTAGCCTGAAGGGGCTGGAGCCAGTCTGCTGACTGCATACCTGCAGCTGGGTGCCAGGCAGTGCACCACCAGGTCTGCCACATCAAGTCCTGGGCCTACTTCAAAGCCTTTGTTGACTCCCCATGAGGACAAGCATCTATGCCAGGCCCTCACATTCCACAGCATCTGGCCTCTCATTCTGCTAGCCTGGCTTGCTTCTGCTTTCTGCTCCCAGAGCCCTCCACTCCTCTGGCCACACTCTACCACCAGCAACTTCCTCAATAAGCCCCAGGCTTTCCCCACCCACAGTTTCCTGTCCCATGGGCTAATTCCTACTACTCATTAGCAGGCCCCTCTTGGGGGCCCTCCCTGACCACCAGCCTCAGGTTATGGGACAGATCTCCAAGCCTCACCCATCTCTCTTCCTTGCCTGGAATGGGATGAAGTCTGACTTATCACTCGGCTTCCGTGCCCAGTCCAGGGGCAGGCACAGAGCAGCAGGGACCCACCAGCTATGGAAAAATGACTGGACGACCAGATCGCTCAGACTCCGATGCCTTTGAAAACCGAGTGCTTACAGAGTTTAGGAAGGGGCCTACAGTGAACAATGGGCACCAGCAAGGCTGTGGCCCCATCTCAGAGGGTAGCCACTGCCCAGCTCCAGCAAACTCCTGCTGGGTGTGAGTGTGGACATAGCATGACCAGCTCATCCCATTTTTCAAAAGAATTAAAAAATTTAGGTTTTTATGTCAAAGACATTGACTTTCTGAAGTTGGTATTTACTTTCAAATCAATAGAAACACTGGGTTGTATGGCCTGAACCAAGACTATTGGCTGGCTCTATCAGATTCCAACTGCCGTGGGCTGGAGTGAGTAGATGGAGGAATGGGTGGATTACTCTGTGCCTTCAATCATTGGGCACCTACTTGCTGAGCTGAGAGCCCCATCCTCATGAAGCTCACATTTGGGGAATACAGACAATACACAATAGCTTTAATAAAATAAATAAAATTGTATGTTATACAGCATAATGCTTTGGAATAAATAGAGCAGGAAAGGGGAAAAGGGGAACCCCGGGGAGCTTACAATTTAAACAGGGTGGGCTTAATTAAGAAGGTGACATTGGAACAAGCAACCCACGCAGGTTTGGGGATAAGCCTTTGTGGGGGGTCGGGGAGCACACAGGTTAGCAATTGTAAGGACTGTGGGCTTTATTCTGTGTGAAGTGGGAGCCATAGAGAGGTTCTGAGTAAGGGAGAGGCTTGCTGTGCCTACAATTTACAGGGTCACCCTGGCTGCTCAGGTGGGGAGGCTGAGGGCCTGTAACAGTCATCCAGTGGGGAGAGGATGGTGGCCATGAATGCAAAGATTCTGGCCTTAGCAACTGGAATAAGGCACTGCAGTCCACTGTGAGCCAAAAGATGGTAGGGTGAACAGCTTTTGGAGGGAAAAGGAGCATGTGTTTAGGGGCTTCTGTGTGCCCTGGGAGCTGTCCAGCTCTCTATTAGTGCAAGAGGCTGGGGCTCTGACAGGGAATCCCTAGCTGCACCTCCTACCGATGGATGGATAAGTGCGGTTACACGAGAATAGCCTTCAAAAGGCAAGAGGTAGACCAGTCCCCAGAGAGGATAGTGACCCATCAGGCGATAATGGTGGAGGGTTGCTTCAGACTAGCCACCGCTTGTGCCCACACTGGCATGCAGCCAGGAAAAGGACCTGGTGGAAATGGTCCTGATGATGATGAAGAGGAAGCCAGGTGGGAATGGAGGAGTAGTCTCCCCTGCCCCTTCTCCGGGTCTAATCAGATTAACAATCTCACAAGTCGTATCTGGGATTGGGTGGAGTCTATCTGCCCTGGGAGCAGTGGAGACCATGTCAGGAATTGGACCCAAGTGCTCTCCTCCTGTGTGACAGGTGCAGTTGGCTCTGGGTTGCCATGGCTATGGAGCCAGATGTACCTGAGCAAACCCAGCAGTGGGTGACAACCCTCCCATGCTGATAGTAAATAGAATGGGGGTGGGCCTCCAGGTCAAGCAAGCTGAGCATCTGGTTAATGAGCCCCACCTGGGGGCTTCTAGGTCCCCATGACTGCTTCAGGCTTTACAAAGGTAGCTGTGCTGGTGACTGGCCAGTGGGTCTCTTTTCCAGAGTGGGTAGTAAGCAGTTTGCAGCAATCTTCTGTTTCTGGGCTTCTGAACCCCGGCTCACTGAGGAGCCCAAAGACCAACCAGCTGAATGACTCCTGGGAAAGTCACTTAAGCTCTCTGGCCAGCTCACCTGGAAAAGGTGTGGGCAGACTCAATGGGACGATTACTTTCTCCTTACTCTCTCTTAAAGCTTAGCCTGAGAGTGGGAGTCCCCAGTCCTACCATAGCCCACCAGTTCTTCTATCCTCCTCTTCCTTTCTCCCCACTCCTCCACAGCAGTCTCTTCTGACAGCCTATCCCAGGGGTCACTGTCCCTTCACTTCTGTGGACAACTGCCTCCACCCATCTTTATAGACCCTTTCAATACCTGTAAAACGTGGCCTTCAGTCATCCCCAGAGGAGGGAATGGGAAAGGAAAGGGAAAGTAAAGAAAAGGGAAGGGAAAGGAAGCTGATATCCTGGAGGAAGAAATCAGACCACCCTTGGTGGCTTCCCTCCATCACCCACAGCTTATTTATCTTGTTCTCTCCTACCTTTGTCTCCTCACTCCCTGGTTCATCACCTTTCCCTCTACTCCCAAAGAGCAAGACAGGCCTAGGTCAGGTGGACCCAGAATGTCCCAACTACTCCTCCAAGCCTGCAGCCACAGAGATGGTCCAACACCAATTTCAGTAGCCACTGGTCAAAAGAAGAGAAACACAGGGTCTTGTCTCATTTGGTCCCCACATTAATAAGCCCATGAGGATATATGCCTATCTAAGAGATGAGAACAACTGAGGCTCACAGAGATGCTGGACAACCCTTGTGACTGTCAAGGCTGCACTGCTAAGGAGTAAGGGAGCCAGGTGTGTGTAGAAAGGGGTGATGTTCCTTTGGTTCTGTTGTGAGGTTTCCCTCTCAACTCTTAGACCTTGTAAATCCATAATATTCTTCCTGTTCATCCTCGTCTGGAATGCAACTAACAGCTAACAGGGCCAAAGGGCATGGCCTCAATTAGGTATGGAAAACTACCAAGCTCTGACCCCAAGCTGACCCCGGACTGTGCCTAGCAATGAAGATGTTGAATACCGTCTGAGATTTGCTTTTTTGTACTCAAATCGCTTTCCATCCCTTACCCTACTTGGCATCACAGGGTACTATATTTCTCAGGCTCCTTGCCCTTGGCTTCCTTGTTGGTTCATCCAATGAGAGGCATTGATGAAAGCTGGAGTACAGGAGGAGAACAGCCAGAGTATTTCTTCTCCTTTCAGTCAAGGATGGGCAGCATCTCTGGCAATGTTGTGTGTTTCTTTCATAGCTCTAGTTTCCATGAATGGCTCCAGATCTTACCAGACAACCTAGATTCAGGGCTGTGGTGACACTACCTTCTCTTTTTGAGATAGTGCTTGCTAATCTCTGGCTTACTTGACTCACCAGCTACTATGTGGCTTCTTAGCAATTCCATCAATTCTATAACCAGTTTCCCGAATTAAACCCCCTCTGTTTATAAGAAAAACCTAGGGAAGCTCTTGTTGGTGAAGTGATTCTGACTGATACAATTCTAGATACTCCCCACTGTGGGAGAAATTAGAACCCAGCCATCTTCAGTGGGGAGAGAAGCAAGAAGTAGAAGGCATGTCTCTGACCTTCAGTGGCATCATGAAGTAGGCAGAGCCCACAGTTGATCTGACATCCTCTCATCTACAAGACAACAGTGATACTCCTGGTGCCTGCATTTGTGGGTTAAGTAAAGAGTTGGTTGGTTTGGGTAGCATAAGGCACTCTCAGCCCTCATGTCAAAGCCCTCATGCCATCATCTGCATTGTTCTATCCCAGGCTGCCTGGGCACAATGGAAGAATCACAAGTAGGGATCACATGCCTCTAGAGCCTTACCAACCCAGGGCAATTTAGCCAGAGTCCTGGAGTAAGTTCAGCAATATTCTGGCCATCCTTTAAGAGAAGATGGCAGCTGGAATCTAAGGTGGCTTGACAGCCAGGCCTCAGGAAGTCCTGGAGCCACAAAAGAGTGGATACTGAGGCTATAAGAACCAGCAGGCAGTCTTCAGCATGTATTCCCTGGAAGCATTCACTCCAGCCAGCTTCCACATACATCAGTCTAGAAAACAGAAACCACTCTAGATCTTTTAAATAGAAGGCATTTCATATAGGGACTGGTTATGCAGCTGACCAAGTACTGAGAAGCCAAACAAGCCAGAGATGAGTGCAGTGAAGCTGCTACCCTCCAGAGACTAAAGAGGAGACAAAAGGCAGGGCCGCTGCTGAGGAAGCAGTTGCTGCCTAGCAAAAGCACCTGACAGGAGCCTCCAGGTGGAGGCTGGGCCACAGTCAGAGGGAGGCTCTACGTTTTCTCCTCTTGGAATGTGTCCCTCCATTGCAAAGCAGAGTGGATGACTGGCGGCAAACCAACATGTGGTATTCTAAAATCTTCAGAAGAGGGGATACCAGCCTGGCTTGAATTTCATGTTTACTCCAAGGACAGAGGGGGAGCATGAAGCTGATTGAGAAACCCACCATGGCCACCTTGTTATGGTGAGGGAGCTCCTCCAAAGGAAAATCAGGAACCATTACCAGAATAAGAAAAAGGGACGGGAAGCAGATACAAAGCATAAGCATCATCTAAATCCACCAAGAACTTGACTATGAAGCATCTGTCTTGTGGGTGAACATTGTGCCTATGTGGACTCCTTTCCCAGAGAGAAAGGGCCTGTCAGGACCTTCTCCCTTTAGGGCACACTCTCCCTACTTAAAGCTCTTTGGTGCCTCATAAGGTGATACTATAGGGTGATTTTCAGAAAGACTCAAGGAAACTGCCTAGTTTGAATGCCAGCTCAGCCCCTGTGCCTCAGTTTCTTCTCTGTAAAATGCATATAAAGCACATTTGACCTTTCTTTCAAAATGCATATAAAGCACATTTGACCTTTCTTTCAAAGAGCTCATAGTATGGAAAGGAGGATAAAGATAACTTTACAAACAGGGAACCTGAAAACATGGCCTCAGCCATGGTCGGGTCAACATCAGCAGTGATGCATCATGTTGCTGGCAGACACTCTTGATATGATGTGATAAGAGAGGTAATTTACCCCCGTGGTCTTCCTCCCAAAGCCTAGAGTTTCAGTACAGCATGTCCTTGAATAATGTCATCTCATTATAATGATGATGAAATGCTATAGGAATGTAACTCTTGTTCATATCTATTAGCCTACGGTAAAATTGGTTTCCTCATATGTTGTTATGCTTAAAGTCACAGGATATATCAAAGATGTTACATAGGGATTTACTGTATAATCATGAGAAAAGCATCTGACAAATTCTAATTGATGGATATTTTACAATATACTTGACCAGTACTCCTCAAAACTATCAAAGTCATCAAAAACAGGGAAAATCTGAGAGACTGTCACAGCCAAGAGGAGCCTAAGGAGATGTGATGAATAAATGTAATGTGGTATCCTGAGCAGGGTCCTGGGACAGAAAAAAAGACAGTAGGTAAAAACTAAGGAAACCTGAATTAACTGTGGACATTGTTAATGATAATGTATCAGTATTCACTCATTCACTGTGACAGATGTACAGGGGAAGCTGGGGAAGAGATGTATGAGACTCTCTGCACTACTCTGCAACCTTTCTGTACATCTAGAGCTATTCTGAAATAAACAGTTTTTAAAATACAATAAAAATAGTGTCTACCTCATACTCTGGTAGGATTGTTGTGAAAGTAAGTGCATTCACAGGTGTAGTGCAGCTACGTCAGCACCTAGAATGATGAGCTTGACAACAGAGAGCTATTGATAACCCCAGCCCTGCAACGGGGACTAAAGTGGGCTCCCCTCCATGCAAGCAGAAGCCCTTCGAATCTCACAGCACTAGCCTTGCCTTCCACTGTCCCCAATCTCCTACACCTCTCTCCACTTGTTAACAGCCCAAGAGGATCCCACAGCATCTTGATTCTGAGCCATGGGACTGCTCTCCCTGCCCACAGTCAGGACCTCCATGGGCCTATGAATTCAGGTTCTCATTCTCCATGGCCTACCCCACTCCATTTGGAGAACCACCCTCCACAGCTCCCTTTCCTGTGCCTCAAGAGCCTCGTGAGAGTAGGGACAACTACTCCCTACCATGGGCTCTCTTCTCACTGCTGGTCTAAGCTCCTGGGGGCCTATCTCCTTTAATTACTCACTCTTCATAGACAAGCTCAACTTGCTTCTCTGGCCCACATATAGGGCCAAACACTTCTGGAACTCTCTTGTCCTGTCCTGTCTTTTTCCATTATGGCCTGGATATTAGCATTACTAACCTTCTCCTCCATCCTCCTCTGTGAGGTACCAAGAAGTCAGTGAATCTTAGAGCTGGTGAAAAATACCCACACTCTGATAAGGCCCTGCCCACCTCTATCTCCCCACGAGTCTGTCCTCCCACATCCAATATCAAGGCCAGGCCCAGAGCTGATCACTGAAGTCCTGACTCCCATCTACAGTGTTTCAAATCCCCAAACTGCATAAATCTCCCTGGCACCATGTCACCTCTGAGCACAAACCATACCTGTTTCCTCTACTGCAATCACCATGTCACCTTCAGGTTCACACCTTAATTCTCACATGTGGACCTACAGTGGTCTGGGACACGTCCTACCCCTCTACCCCACATTTGTCTGAATGCCCATCAGCCCTTGAGGCTCACCAAGGTAGTGGCTCCCAGGCTACAAAGCTGGGGCTACCTAGATTCTGCCTCCTCACTGGGATTCCTTCTCAGTCACCCTAAAGTTACCCGCTCTGTTTCCTGTGCAGTATCCTTGGGCCCCAAGCACCCTCTGCCAGGGAGAAGAGTTTCTAAATCTTGATTATTGGTCTGTGCCAGGGCCTGCACATGCGAGTAGTCCTCACACTAGCATCTGAGGCAGACATGAATTATATTCCCTTTTCTTATGGGTGACAAAACAGGCACAAAGAGGAGAAATGACTTGCCCAAGGTCAATTCAACTTGCATACAGCCAGTATATGGCAGAGACAGGATTTAAACTTGAACACTCTGCCCTGAGCTCCTAACTTTAACCCCTACGCTGTATGATCTAAAGTATAAATCTGAGTTATTTGGAACATTCCAATGTGGTGTGATTCCCTTGCTTTCGTGGGAGGGCAGGGGCAGAAGGTGGTGACAAAGGAGGGTCCTCCCACCCCAACCTCAGCACTCTCTGTAGACTCTAGTGCAGCAACTACAAAGTGGTGTGGAAGGGGATGTTCTGACCCTGTTTCTTACCTCACCAGGACCAGCATGATGAGATGATGGGTGAAGTGACAGCCAGTCATAACACCATTACCTCATTTGAGGTATTCTCTAACTGAAACATTAAACTACAAGTGAGCATAATTTCCAGGTAGAGAGCAACTTCGCACGGGAATTTTGCAAGCATTACATGTTCTCTTTCCCTGTTGCAATCTATAGTTTATCTTCTGAAACAGAGCTCATGACTAAAGAACAAGTCTCACAGGTGCTTCTCCAAGAAAGGAAAAAATGCCATTACCCACAGAACAGATATTGGGTTTTCGAACCTACAAAGAGATTTGACTTGAGCAAGGCTCTGCAGGAGCGGTCCCTGTCTTCCCCTAGTTCAATTGTATTTCTTTCCTCTCTTCTTCACTTTAACACTTGAAGACTGAAACCCCATTCACTCCTACCTGAATTTCTAATGTCTCTGTTCTAAAGCTCAGAGCAGTCATCCTCTATTCACACGCTATATTCTAAAGTACTCTTTGCTCTCACCCCATGGCTTTCCCACTAGATTGAAGCAAAAATAACTCTCAAAATGAGAATGCCCCAGGCCCTGGTCACCATTCATTTATGCAGCAAACTTTTACCAAGTGCTTTCTATATTCCAAGCACATTCCAAGCATGGGCATATAGCAGTGAAAAGGAAAAATCTCTGCCCTCAAATATCGGTACATATTAGCTTAGGAGCTCTTGGCTGCAAGGAGCAAAACCCCAGCATTCAAAAGCTTAAACTATAAAGCTATTTAATTTTCTATTTCCCTACATAATAAGAATTCTGATGGTAGGAGAAGGTCCAAGACTGGTTCAGTGGACCAGTGATGGAAAGATTCCTTCTGTCTTTACTCTTCCATCATCAGTGAGTTGGCTTTGCTTCTCAAACTAACTTTCTTCATAGTCACAAAATGGCTGCCACAGTTCCAGTGGCAGTATAAATTATTCAGAATAAAAGGGGAGTTTCTTCTCTTTGACTCCTTTTAAGAACAGTAAAATATCCATGCATGATTAAAACCTTCCTTAATATGATAAAGGGCATCTATGAAAAATCTCTAGTTAACATCATGCTTAATAGTGAAAGACTAGCTGCTTTCCCCTGAGATTAAGAACAAGGCAAAGATGTCCATTCCCACTGCTTCTATTCAATATTATCCCAGAAGTCCTAGTCAATGCAATAAAGCAATAAACAGAAACAAATGGCATACAAATTGAAAAGATGACATAATTATTTATATAGAAAATCCTAATGGTTCTAAAAGGGAATGACTACAAATAATGAGTGTGCTTAATAACACAATGGGACACAAGGTTGATGTACAAATATCAATTATATTTTATATGCTATAAATGAACAATTCAAATTTGATGTTAAAAAGTATCATTTACATAGCAAAAATTATGAAATACTTAAATATAAATGTTACAAAACATGTTCATAATCTGCATGCATGTTGAAAACCAAAAACACTGATGAAAGAAATCAAAGACCTAAAAAAATGGAAAAATACACCATATTCCTGGATTAGAAGATTTGATATTGTTTAAAATGTCAATTCTCTCTTAACTCATCTATACATATAAGTTAATTTCAATCAAATTCCCATTGGGACTTTTGTAGAGATCAGCGAGCTGATTCTAAAATTGATATGGGAAGGCAAAGAAACTAAAATAGTTAAAAAAGAACAAAGTTGTAGAATTGCACTACTTGAGTTCAAGACTTATAAAGTTCCCATCATCAAGAAGTGTGGTATTAGGAAAGAACAGACAAATAGATCAATGGATCAGAACAGAGAGTCTAGAAATACACTCACCTATGTATGGTAAATTGATATTTGATAAACATGCAAAGGCAATTCAATGGAGAAAGGACAATGTTTTCAGCAAATGGGGCTGAAACAATTATTTATGATATGCAAAAAGAAAAAAAAAAGAAAATGACAACTTCGCTCTATAGCTTGAACCATATGAAAAAATTAACTCAAAATGGAACATAGACCAAAATGCAAACTGTTAAAACAGAAGTTAGAACTGTTAGAAGTTTTACAAATTCTATATCTTTGTGACCTTCAGTTAAGCAAAGTCCTTAGATTCAATAATGAAATCACAATTCATTTTATAAAAGAGAAACTGAGTAATTGGATTTAATCAATACTAAGAACGTCTTTTTGAAAAACACTGTTAAGAGAATGCAAAGGCTGAAAGAGATATGTGCAAATCACGTATCTGATTAAGAGCCTATGTCCAGAATATGTAAAGAACTGTTGAAACTCAATAATAAGAAACAAAACAATTTTAAAATGGGAATAAAATTTCAACAGATACTTTATCAAAAAGAGATATGCAGATGGCAAATAACACCTGAAAAGATGCTCAAGATCATTTGTCATTAAGGAAATGTAAGTTAAAACCACAAATCACTGCACATCTAGTAGGCTAAAAAAACAAAAACAAAAACCTCACAATATCAAGTGCTCATGAGAATGTGGAGCAACTGAATTTCTATACTTTGCTGGGGCCATAACATGCAAACTAGGATAGCCACTTTGGAAAACAGTTCGGCAGCTTTTTATAAAGCTAAACATACGCTTACTATATAACCCAGCAATCCCATTCTTAGGTATTTACCTGAGTTGATTGAAACATAGATTCACACAAACTCTACAGAAATGTTTATGGAAGTTTTATTCCTAATCACCCAAAATCTAGCAACGATCAAATGTTCCTCAACTGGGAAGTGAAAGACAAGCTCCGGTACATCCATACAATGGTGCACTATTCAGCAATAAAATGGAAGAAACTACTGATATTTGCAGCAATGTGGCTGAATCTCAAATTCCAAATGAAAGAAACCAGACTCACAAAGCTACATACTGTCAGATTTTATTTATACAGCCTCAGGAAAAGACAAAAAACTATAGAGACAGAGTCAGCTCAGTGGTTGCCAGGAACAGATGGGGATAGTGACGACGGAGAGCACAGGCAAGTCTCAGTGACAGAAGTCCCAGTGATCGGCTGATCCATAGCTTGACTGCAGTGGTGGTTCATGGCTGGGTGCATTTGCTGACATTTACCGACCTGTCCACTAAAAAGGATGATTTTCCTTTGTATAAATTATACATTAATAAGAGACAGAGAGACACATAGGAATAATACAACCTTCCCAGGAGCAACCTCTCATCTCCTTGACTGGACTTGGGTCTCCTGCAGGTTTCGAAGCAATCAGTGGGAGAAGAATAGCATCTTGGGGATTGGTTTAGACTCATCGGCACTTGCCAGGACTGGAGGGTGGGTACTTGTTCAGAAGAAAGGTGATGGGGAAACCCATGTTAGGCAGGCTGCTATGTAGGAGGATACATACAACAAAGAGCTGGTAAATGGAACTGCTCAGGGCAGAGTGTGCACTGCAGAAGGAACAAAATGTACGAAGAGACGGGGACTTGCCCATGGCAGAGGAGGCCAGGTGGGGCCTCTCTGAGGTGGCGGCTTTGAAGCCTAGACCCACATGAAAAGACCAGTCCAAGAGCATGAAGAACTAAAAATTAGTGCTCCAGGCAGAGATTGGAGCACAGCAGAGGCAGGGAGTCAAGAGAAAGGACCCACTGTGATGGAAGAATCAAGGAGGCAAAGGGGCTAGCTAGTGCCGGAAATGCAGCAGAGGGGCAAGCATCAGGAAAGGCTGGTCAGGCTTTTGTCTCTGCCATGAAAGCCACTCAAAGATTTTGCTTGAAGGTGACATGATCCTAGTTATATTTTAAGAGAACCACAGCTGTGTGGAAAATGGACTGGAGGGCAGCAAAACAAAACTTGGGGCAACCACGATCTCCCACGCAAGAGGCATCATGAAAAGAAAGATACTAGGTGTTGCAGGCCGGATCATGGACTTGGATATGGAAAAGGAGAGGTTCAGAACCATCCCTGGGGCTCCAGTCTAACCCAGTGGGTAGAGGGCCGTTTAGTGCCATCCACAGCAGCAATTACCTTTATGACATGGGACCAAGGCTGTACATCAGGAGATCTGCTCAGGGGGACCCTGAGACATCCACCTGGGGGTATCAGGTAGGCAATTAGCTCATCTGTAAGAAGGAAAAAGGAACACTTAACTCACAGGCAAATGGCAAAAGCACTCTTTAGATGCCGTGAACATGCAAACAAGAAATATTAACCTCCCTTCATGGCCACCTGCATTCTGCCTGCAGCTTTGAGAGGGTCACATGAATGACCCTCACAGCCTCCATACAAGGTTATTGGTTTCATTTTATAGATGTGGAAACTGAGGCTCAGAGGGGTTGCCTCATTTTGCCTAAGGTCACTCAGCAGGGAAATGATGGCACCCACACCAGAATGGAACCCATGTCTGTCAATCTAAAGAGTCAGGCCCTACTCACCTTGCCTCCCAAATACAAAAGGTTGTTTTTTTCAGCCTGTAAAAGAGTTATGTGGAAGACACACGCCTCCAGCACCACTCCAAATGGCCAGCCAGGCAGCCTGCTCCCATTCTGGGAGTCCAATCCAAGGAAGGTGCCTGCCCAGCCTCACCTTCAACCAGAGGCAGCAGAAACATCTCTGCTGCTGGGCTCAGTATTTCCAGGAGGCAGAATTAATAGAGCAATTCCCCATGCAGAACTTCACTGGCTCCTGTGCTAAATTAGCATAGATAAATATTTTTGAGAGAGGAGGGAAAATAATGCATTTTGCAGTAAAGCTGGAACACAGCCCTCTATAGCTGTCCCATGGACCTGAATGAAATGAATTTGTTCCTGGAATAATTGAGGCTCCACGGTCCTCGGGGGCTGACAGCAGGCCCAGCCAAGCAAATAATGCTCTCCACTCTGGCAGAACTAACAGTTGTCAAGAGGCTGATCCCTGTGGTGGGCTGGGGTAGGAGTGGGGAAGCTCCAGGCCTATAGGGGCAGAGGCTAGGGTTTGGAGGATGGGTGAAGAATAAAGAGGCTGATTCAAGATCTAAGAGGGCCGCCCATCCAGGAACCCCAACCCTCTTCTCTCTAGATGCAGTTGAAGCACCTAGATTGAACAATGTGGATGGGATTCTCTCCTAAGGCTACCTGGGTGATAGGGAGAACCATCTGGATTCAGGTCCTGCCTGAAAAGAGGGGAGCTTAACCAAGAGTGGCTGTGGAAAATCCCCAAGCCCTGGGTCTGAGGGGCAGCAAAGGAGTATTGCTCTTGAGGCCTGTGGCTGGACCTGGCATCTGAAACCAAGACCAGGGTATAGATGGGTGAGGATCTGGACATCTGCTTGCCTTTGCTAAAACAAGTGCAGGCAGAGCTGCTCAGCAGGGGTCAGGAAGCAGCCTCACCCCAACCCCCAACCATCCTTTCTCCAGGCTTGAGGGTTTTGCCAGAACTAAGACTTCAGTCCATGTTTGCATCCAAAGTCTTTGCAAATACTTTTTCTCTAACATCAATTTTTTTTCCATGCTAGTGGCTCTCAGTAAGAAAGGAAATGGATCAGAATTCTGTGAGGTGCTTTTTTCCAACTACATACTCCAGCCCACTTCTTCAGGATCCTGGAAAGTACTATCTAGGAAAATGCCAGAACCCCCTGGGCGGAGAAGTGGGGAGAGGATTATAGCCAATGTAAAAGCTATAAACATCCTGAGATCCTGATAGCACTTCTCCCTCCACCGTGCTCCTTGCTGGGGCTTGGGCAGGAGCAAGAAGTTGGGGAATAGGGGTCCTTTGCCCTATGCCTCTGTGAATCACCAGCCATCATCCAACAGTGTGTCTGCATAGATGGCCGCCTCACCTCGGGTTATTGGGAGACTGTGGGTAGAGCCTGCCTTGTCCAGCTCTACCTGCTGATTGATTTTGTGCCAGGCACAGTTCTAAAAGTTTTATGTCTACTAACTTATTAATATTATTTTCCCCATTTAACAGATGTGGAAGCTGAGGCACAGAAAGGTTAGGGGGCTCGTACACAGCTCCTAAGTGACAGAGCAGGAATTCACAGTTGGCTCTGGGGTACCCCTCACTGTCAATCCTTCTTTAAGCCCAGGGACAGGCCCTGGAGTAGGTAGGAGTAAAGGGCAGAATTTGATTGCTCTCAGGGCAGTGCAAGACAGCAAGGCTCCCTGTCCTTCCTACCCCAGATAAGAAGAGTTGTGTGTGAACCTAACACAGGTCCCCACAGGCCCCTCTGCTTCTAATTTATAGATATTTTGTACAAAGTAGCTGAACATGAAGGAAAAAAATCCATGTCTTGGCTGGGACATAGCTCATTAATGCACATTTATATAGGTTATGACAATTTCTCCAAACAGAGACTTAAAATGCCTTCTCTGCAGAAGCTGGTCACAGACATCACCAAAAATAGCAATCTGCAAAGTAGCTTTGACAACTTGAAGTTTAATTCTCTCCCGGAGCCACCCCAGGGCCATGAATTAAAGGTCATTTTGCAGATCACTACTGGACCCTGCACACCCCCAGACCCACTGCACCTGTTTCTTGTAGACTGACCTTGGGTTTTTGTGTGATTTTGTCCAGAAAAAAAGCACCCTGACACACACTGCAGCTCTGCCAGCTGAGAAGTTTTGGTCTTTCTGAGCCTCAGTTTCAGCATTTGCACAATAGACATCATACCCTCTTCCTTGGTTTTCTGTGACAGAGCTGATGTACGAGATGCACATGGCACACAGAAAGAGCGTGAAAATGGTACCTATGGTTTTGCTATTTCAAGGAGCATACAGAAAAACAAATCACGGCACAAGTTCTCCCTTGACCTCCCAAGGTGTCACAGAGAGGAAAGGAAAGCACCTTGAGCAGAGAGAGCCAGCAACACTCTGATGCCAGGGACCCCAGCTGCGGTAGATCTGCTTATAAGAAGAGTAAATGAGATCTGGGTCTGAGAAGCCACCAGTGCACCCGAGGCAGGGGTGGAGGCTGGCCGACAGGAGCAGTGTCCAGGTGGCCTCAGAACTGGGCAGAAAACACAGATAGGCAGAGAACAGGCAGCTCTCAGAAACCAAAGCACCAGAGGCCCCTCCACTGTTCCTCTTGCTCATGTGGTGAAACTGAACTCCAGAGGAAGGTCGGGAGGCTGGAAGCACAGA
This sequence comes from Pteropus medius, assembly GCF_902729225.1. NCBI lineage: Eukaryota > Metazoa > Chordata > Mammalia > Chiroptera > Pteropodidae > Pteropus > Pteropus medius. The sequence continues at coordinate 1,864,460 of NW_024351546.1, forward strand.
GAGCAGGCAGCATTAGGGGCCAGCGTGGGGCCTCTTCTGGTGCCCTTTGAGTCCTAGATGCTGTGACTAGTCCCTCTTCCCAGCCTGGGTTTCCTAGGAAACCGGCCAGTGCATCTTGTCCCAAGCTGCCCCTCCCCCACACACTTCATCCATGTGAGCCCTGCTTTCTCCTTCAGAGGTTGGAGAGGAAGGTGGGGAGAGCCCTAGGGAGTGAGGATTTGGGGAGCGGAAAACGCCTAGCTTACTCCAAGGCATAGCCACTCAGCAGGCCTTGAATGTGGTTCATTTGGGTCTCAAAATCTCAACAGTAGAAATACTTTTTAAATGTAGTTTAAAAGTGTTCCTAGCAAATTGAAGAGTGCAGAATACCAACAGCTAATGTTTGTGGAGCACTTCCTGAGCTGGGCTCAGGTTCCTTTATCCCATGTGACTTTACTTGCACCCATTTCATAGATCAGGAAAGGTGCTCAGAGAGGGATAGGTGTATCTCTTGCTCTCCCTCTCTCTCACTCACTCTCTCCTTTTTACTTGTGAGTATTTCCCAATGTTCTGTAATGAGGAGGTCAATTTTAATAGAATCAAAGAGAAAATAACCCTGGTTTTTTTCCGTAGAGAAGCCCCCATCATCTCCCCTACTTCAATGTGTGGAAACAGAGATACACATGACTACAGCTCACCCAAACACAGAAGTCACAGCTTCCTAGTTAGTTGCATCTTCCTGACTATTTCAATGAAACTGTGGCTCTGAGCTCCCTAGGCCAAGATAAAATTCTGGGCCCCCAATGACCTGACCTTTTAGAAGTAATGAGGAAATAAATGTCCTTGTACTAGCAGGGCCATTGCCAGATTCGTGTCTTTTGAACAGCACACTAGGACTCCGCTGCCATTTGAATGAAACCTTTCCAGATCCCCGCAAACATTTCCTGAGCTCCCATCATGCATCAGGACTCACACCAAGTACTGAGAACTCTGAGATAAAAACAGACCACCCCTTCCCTTAAGGAGCTAGAAGCCCAGAGAAGAAAATGGACAAGGGCATAACAGAATGTAATGTAGTATGTAAATGCTCAGGCAGCAAGGGCTGGGAGTTGTGGAAGTCTTCCTAGAGGAGGCGAAATCTCAGCTGCTTCCTAAAGGGGCTATAGCTATCCAAAGACCTATTTCAGCCTCTCCACTCTCCACTCCACTGCCCCTTAACTCTAACCACATTCACACAGGCTGTGCACTCCAAAACTCATGACCTCTGCCCACTTTGTCCCTTTTGCCTGAAATGGCCCTGCATAACCGCTGTCCTGCAGAGCCAGTTCTTACACATACTTAAAAAATTACAATGTTACTTACTCCAGGAAGCTTCCCTGACCAAAGGGCACATGGAGGCCCCTGATGGATGCTCTCCCAGCACCTTTCATTTTTCTAAAATTTTCCTGAGCTCGTAATCTTATCTTTGTGTGATCCAGCCTGTAAGTGCTGGAACAGTTCTCTGGGGATCCTGGATGTGGCCCCAGGACCTGTTTCAGAGAGCTAGCACACAGTAGGTACTCAGAGAATATTTGCTGAAGGTAGAAACAAGGAAGGCACAGGGTAAGAAGGCAGGATGGGAGAGAAGGAGGAAGGAGGCAGCCCCAGGGAGAGGAAGGGGAAGAGGCCTGCATGTTCAGGGAACACTGGCTTACCTAGGGAGCTTCCTGCCCCAGGCTAGCTGAGAAGTCATGGGTGGACCTGGGACAACTGAGCACTAACAACACATTGGTCTTTGTTTCAGGGACTGTGTGCTGATACCCAGTGTAGGCAATGGCCCTGAGGGCTCTAGGCATCCAGGAGTAACATCCATGGAAAGACATATGGCCCATGTCCATCCTCCTTACTCTGGTAACAACATTTCCCACCTTTTAGAAAATTCTCTCCGCTGTCTGCACCACTGGGGGAGCTGTCTGGGTATGCGTGCACACACACAAACACACGTGCACACACATGCGTGGACACATACACATGCATGTATACATACACATCCCAGCCCCTGGTGGAGATGTGGAACCTGTGATGGACCAACCATAGATGACTACTCCCCTGGAAACAGTGACTACTCAGAGGGGCCACTCAGAGTCCTCTTTAGAATTGACCTATGCATGCTGAGGCAGAGAAGTTTTCTTTCTGGTAAATTGGCAGGAAGTAAATCTGAAATAGCCAATTGCTACATCCCACCTCCTGAGAGAGTCACAGAAGGAAGTTGCAAACTAGAGGGAAATAAAGCGAGACACATAGAAGTATAGCTGCTGTTATCAACTGCGCCCTGGATCCAGCTGTGCCTAAAGTACTTCTCTGGCCTTCCCTGGCTCTGACACTCACAACCAAAAGAGGTTTCATGAACATAGACAGTGCTCTCTGGAAATGGGGTGTCAGGAGATACAGACCCCAGATGTGGAGCTGGCTGAGTGGAGGTGAAGAGGCCATGTGTCAACCAGTTTCTGACTTGTCATGCAGCAGTGAAGCAGTGGGCAGTGCTGTCACAGACTGTGTCTTGAGGCCCAGAACTACATGCTTCCACAGCTGGGCTGGCAGAAAAAACTCAGGATGTTGACCACTCCTGCCACCTTCAATGTGTCACATTGTGGGGGAGAGGCAGGTTCACTTGAGATCCAGTGGAAAAGCCTGCATCTTTGTTGACAGATGCCCTTTCTGAATGCCTTGAGAACCTTGGAAATTTCTCAATTCTGTCATGAGGAAGGGGCCATTGGTGTCTCAATTTCACAGATGAGGAAACTGAGGCTCAGACAGGTGAAAGAATCAGAGCCACTGGTGTTAGGGTTTGGAAGGACTTATGAAACAGACTATGGCAAAAGCTGGCTCCAGGGACCATTGTTCAACCAAGGGTGTCAGAGCCCCCAGGAGATCTGGAGAAGCAAATAAGGCAACTGAGACAGGGAGCCACTCCAAAGGGCAGGCAGAGCACCATAATGGGAGGGTGGGAGTATTGTGCTAACTGGGCTTAGAGCTTAAGGCAGATTTTAGAATCTCACCTGTGGAGGCTATGCAAGCTCAGGAACTGGTGGGGCTGGAATCTAGAGCACAGAAGTGGCAGCTCCAGTCCTTTGCTGAGCAGGTGGGAAAGCAGAGTCAACCCAAGGCTACTCCCTGAATGTTAGCTAGCATTGGTTCCTGCTAGGGACCACAGGCTGGGGTGGGGAGAGCGAGGGGCAAGAGGTAGGCTGTTCAGAATATCAGACAGGCTCTAGCTGCATTTGCAGCTGCTACAAGAGCCTGTCTCCAATTGCTGTGTCTTACCACAGCCTAGCCTCAACTCTATCATCGCAGCTGCCACTGCCTCTGTCACCAGCCAGGACAGGGAGAGCCAGGAAGAGAAATAACAAACAGACCCAATTTCTCCCAAATCAACCTGTCGCCACAAAGGGAAGAAAATTAAGAGGCCCACCCAAAGCTGACCTTCTGTTTACATTTTCCTTGGAAACGAAAAAATAATTGCTGTTGCTGTAGGAGCCTTCTTCAAATGGTCCCCTCCCACCTCCCCTCTCCGCAGTCCTATTCAAGCGCAGCCAGAGATGACACTGAAATCTTGAATCGAACTAAGTGGTTACTATGGTGTCAGCTTGAAATTATGAATCTCCAAGCCGGCCAGCACAGAGGCGCAGAGCCAGAGGTACACAATTAAAGCAGAGAGACCGAGGAAAAAGAAGGCACGTTGAATTTCAATAGCAGCAAAATTGCACTTTCAAGCACGGGAATTTTTTTTTTTTTAATGTGCTTAGAAATGCAGTTAGAAGCATGATCAGGGCCAGGAACAGGAACAGTCTCAGTTCTGCCACCCACCCATTACCTCTCCCCTACACTGTCCCTTTCTGCCCTGTGTCTGTGGCACAGCCCTGCCTGGCTCCCCACCTCGAAATGTGCACACCTGTCCTCTCCTGGGAAACCCTTTCCCACCACACGGCATGGGGACCTGGAGCGCTCCTCTCTTGGGTATCATCCTTGACTTCTCTTTCCCTCAATCCCCATGTGGAAACCATCTACAACTACTGTCAGCCTACTTTTAAGCATCTAGCATGAGATCCACTCTCATACCACCAAAGCCACAACCCTGGTCCCAGCCCCTCCTCTGGACAACAGTACCTCAAAGAAAAAGCCAGACCCTTTGAGTGGCCTCCCACACTTGCTCAGGTCTGAGCTCATTCCTTTCCGACTCATCTCCCCCTTCTTCCCCCTTGACTCTAGTCATGCTGGTCTCCTGGCTGTTCCTGGAACATGACAGGAATGCTTCTGTCTCAGGGCCTTTGCACTGGCCATACCCTCTGCCAAGAGAGCTTCTCCCAGAATTCTGTGACTACGGGAGTCTATTTTGCTCACTGATATGTTCTCCATGCCTAGAACAGCACAAACAGTTGGGAGTGCTCAGTGAATGAATGAGTAAACCATTCCCCATCCTCTGAGCCCCATTTCGTCCATCTTTAGCATGGGGGTCTGGACCACATCAGAGAGGCAAATCAGAGGGTCCCATCAGCAAAATTCATTCTAGAAGCCTCTTTCGTTCAGCCTATATAGCACTGGCTTGCAAGGTGCTTGTAAACTTGAATTTATTAATCACATGACAGTTGGGAAATTGAACATACAAACCAGGATTTCCAACATGGAAGTTTTCTGTTCTTTAAAGGTCTGGTGAAAATTCCCCATAAAACTGTCTGGACCTGGTATCTTCTGTTTCATTTTCTTCTTTTTTTCCCTTGTCTCTTCTTGAATCAATTGTGGTGTATTAATCAGAGTTCCTGGTTATAGACCACAACTGGCTAACTACAGCAGAAAACTGTATAATACAATTTAATAGGATTTAGAGAGCTTCTTGAATTTCTGGGAGGGTGAGGGACATAGCCAAGAGTGAGGAGAAATTCCCAACCCCTCTAAGAGACTGTCCTAGCAGAACTCCCACTGTCTCTCCACACACCACCAGCTACCTCTACCATAGCTTCCCCAATGGAACGGAATACCTTTGTCACAAAGAGCTAGTCTCTCTGCAGGAACCCACTCCACACCCCTCACCCTCACCTGTTGAGTCCTGCCTTGATGCTTCCCTGGGTCTAGGTCACAAGCTCAATTCTAGCAGTAAAGGCATGTGAGAAATGTGGTTTTTAGCTTTCTCATTTCTGGAGTAGAGAGAGGCACTTCAGAAGGGATGGGGTAAAGGTGAGGTGACCTAAATTGCAGCATCTGCCATTTGTATATCTGTATATGATTTTTCCTAAAAAATATTCATTTTACTTTGGATTGTCAAATTTTTTGATGAAATTTATATTTTTCTATAATGTAACTTATCCCTGTATCTGTAATACCCCTTCTTCATGTTTATGGTTACTGATGTGTTTTTGTAATCAGCCTTGCTACTTTTGCCTAGTTTATCAATTTTTTCAAAGAATTTTCATTTTTATAGCTCAAATCTACAATTATTTCATTCTATTTCATTAATTTCTGCTCCTTTTCTTCATTAATTTCTTCTGTCTGCTTTCTTTAGATTTATTTTGATGTTCATTTTGAGCTTATTGAAGTAAACCTTAGTTCTGTATGTTTTCAATTTTTTCTCTTTTCTAATGACTGCATATAGAGCTATTCATTTTCCTCTAAGTAAACATGTCTTGGGTGGTATCCTGTGGGTTTTATACATAGTGTCTTTGCTCTTTTCTAGTCAGTAATTCAGTGTTCCTTTCTAAATAGTCAGTAATTCAGTTTGGATTTATTACTTAATTCATGTTATTTAGATTTGTTTTTAAATTTCCAAGCAGATAGATTTGGGGATGCTATCCTCTTGTTAATTTCCAGCTTTACTTGCATTGTGTTTGGAAAATGTTCATGGCATGGTCTTTTTAATTTTTAAAAAATTGGGTTTAAAAAGCAAGGCAATATAAAAATATCTTCTCTCTTATAAAAGAGTTAATTAATACAGAAGGTTATAAAATCAAATATTTTAAAAAAGTTTTCCCTTTGTAATTATTCTCATCTCCAACTTCATTGTCCTACTTAGAGCTAACCTCTATGAATAGTTTAGAGCATATTTTTCAGTCCTATTTTTAAAATTTACATATATATTTATATACTCATCCCGAGTTTTGAAATAATTACTTTAAAGTGTGTCTTGAAGAATTCTCAGCTAACTTTTAGTTACTTTCAGTCATTTTTATTTCCAAGTATATGAATTTTTGTTTTCAAATAAATGTATGCTTTGATTTAGCAACAGCCTGTAAATTTTGATATATCATGTTCTCATTGTTGTTCATTGTTAAGTAATTTTTTATTTGTTTTGATTTACCATTTAACTCAAAAAATGTTTATTAAAGCAAGTTTAAAATTTTTTCCAGTTGTATGCATGGGTTTGAAAGCACCAAGGAAGATGGAAAACCACATCATTTTCTAACAGAACTAGGCAAGGATGTTATTAAAATAGAAATATATAAACCCATATCACACATTAAAATTTTTCCAAAAACAGAAATAAAATATTAATAAATTATAACTACAATATAATAAAAAGATTAACAGTTCATGATCAAATAGGATGTAATCCAGGAGTTAAAGGACAACTCAACATTATAAATGTAACATTACCCATTATATTAACAGATTAAAATAGAAAACTCATATAATGTTATATGGATATCCCCAAAGAAGTATTTGATAAAATTTGACATTCATTTCTTACTTGTAAAACCATTAGTAAGCTAGGTATAGAAGGAAACATTCCTTAACAATAAAGACTGTCTAGTAGAATCTTTTAGCAAACTTGATACTTAACAGTGCAACTTGAGAAGCATTTCCATCAGAGTCAGGAACAAAACAAGGATGCCCACTTCCAACTCGACTCTCTAACCACATAAGAGACCCCAGGAATGCAGCGCTGTACTGAGTTCTCAGGTGCCCTGCAATAAAAACAAGAAAGAAGAGTCTCTGAAAAGGAAAAAATTAAACAGTCGTTGCTTGCAAGTGATATAGCTGCCCACCTAGAAAAACTATTAAAATGGGTAAAATTGTTCAGCAGGTGAGGACCCAACACAACTCCAAGTCAATAGCCATGATCAATTAGAAAATATTGAAGTGGGGGCAAGAATGTATCCCATTCACGAAATAACAAAAACTGGAAAATCATTAATAATAATTGTAACAAGGCTAATATGAAAAGAACGATCAAATTTTACAGACAAGAAAACATAAATAAGTCAAGAAACATACCAGATTCTTGGACATAAAGAGATCAGTTCTCCCTGCAAGGAATCTATAAATTCAGCACAAACAAGACACCAAGCACAGACTGCTGGCTCTCTGCCCGAAATCCAATACTGGTGATGCCACAGAAGAAAAAGGGAGGTGGATGGATCTGAGAAGCTAGCCTGAAACTATGAAACAGAAGGTGGTTGAGTTCTGAGACGTGTGTGTGTGTGTGTGTGTGTGTGTGTGTGTGTGTGTGTGTGTGTGTGTGTGAGGTGTGTGGTACGTGAGTGCGTTGGGGAAGGGAAAGAAAAGGATGGCAATCCAGAATGGAAAAGAAATGGGCGTTGTGGGAGTGGATGAGGTGAGAAGGATGCTTTTTTGTGTGTTCTTTTCTCTCTTTGGCATACTCTGAGGGGACAGTTGTCAATCCCATCACCTCTATAAGGCAGGAAAAAACAGCTGCCCTGGCCCAGGAAAAAACACAACACAAGAGGAGTTCTTGTCTTGGCTGCAGTGCAGGTCAGATAACAAAAGGATGGTGGGGGTGGGGGTCAGTCCTCCTGCCCCTCCCCTTTTCGCACATGAGCACAAGGTGATTATAATAGAAAGGGTATGTGATAGGTTTAAAGGGTTTTTAAAACCCTTTTTAAAAATTTTTTAAAGTGCTTTTTAAAATAAGTTGTACTGTTATCTAATGCTGCGTAACAAACCATCCTAAAACTCAGTGCCTTAAAATAACAATTTACTGCTAGTTCTCATGGTTCTGTCTGCTGACTGAGCTCAGCTGAGTGGTTCTCACTGGGTCCCTCATGCAATTGCATATGCATGGTGGCTGGGGCCACATAAGATTGAAATGGACATCTAAAGTGACTCACTTCCATGCTGGCAGTTAATGCTGGCTGTTGGATGGCAAGTCAGCTGGGTAGCTAGTCGCTGTGCCTGCATGTGGCTTCCCATGTGTGGCTTGGTTTCTCACTGCAAGACTGCAAGATAGTTACGACATTTCAATGAATAATTCACTTTTAAACAGTAACATACATAATAAGATTTATATAAGGAACAAAAGGATAGTTTAATAGTAGAAAATCTATCAATGAAATCTACCCATTAAGAGCCTAAAGGGAAAGCCACACAATTATCTCAATAGACATAGAAATGTCATTTATTAATGTCATATATATATATATATATATATATATGCATAATAAAAACTCCAAGAAAAGCAGTAACAGGCAGAACTTCCTCAACCTGATAGAAGTTGTACACCCAAACCCATAGGCCATCATCTTTTATACATAAACATGTTAGATAAACTCTCTTTAAAATCAGATATAAGTCAAATACTTGTATGTAGAGTCTGAAAAACAAACGAACAAAAACTCATAGAAAAAGAGATCAGACTTATGGTTACCAGAGGCAAAGGGTTGGGTGACGGGGGACTAGAGGAAGGTGGTCAAAAGGTACAAATGCCCAGTTATAAGATAAATAAGTACTAGGGATGTGATGTACAACAGAATGACTATAGCTAACACTGCTGTATGGTATAAGGCAAGTTGTTAATAGAGTAAGAGTTCTCATCACAAAGAATATGGATGTTAGCTGAACCTATGTAATCATTTCACAATACGTATAAATCAAACCATCATTCTTAAACTTCTATAGTGATGTATGTTAATTATTTCTCAATAAAACTGAAAAAAAATTTTTTTTTAAAGAAGTCAATCAAGGATGCCTGCTCAAACACTTCTTCTGTTCAGCATAGTACTGGAGATGGTAGTGGGGAAATGGACTTGTTATATGTAAAAAATTAGATTGACTCTTTACCTTGACTATATATTAAAGGGCGCTTCATCTTCAAAGTATATATTGATCATTTATTAAGATGAACCTGAGTATGAAAGATAAAGCTACAGAGTTAATAGAAAAAACAATGTAAGAGAATACATTTGTGACCTAAGGACAAAGGAAGAGTTCTTAAACATGATATAAAAGCATAAATCATAAAGTAGAAAATAGGTGGATTGGACTCTATCGAAATGAAGCATTTTTGTCCAGTTAAGACATTTAGTCAAAGATACAGCCAAGTGATAGACTGAGGAACATCTAAGACCCAAGAATATGCAAGGAACTCCTGCAAATTAGCAACAAAATAACCTAAACAGCTAAAGGATAAGGAGTATATCAGGCAACTTGTAAAAGAGGAAACCCAAATAGTCCTTAAGTACATGGAGAGATGCTTAACTTCATTCGTAATCAGAAAAGGCACATTCAAACAATTACTCCATCACAGGCAAAAATTAGAAAGTCAGAAAATATCCTGCATTGGCAAAGATACAAGGAATCAGGAAGACCCAGGCATTCACTGGCTGGGAGTGAAACGAGTGCAACTAGTCTGAAGAGCAATCAGTCAGTGTTTAGTGAAAATTAAGTGATGCAGCAAACACGCTCCTGGTGTAGGCCCTCGAGAAACCTGAGAAGATAATCACAGGAGGACTGAGCAAGGAGGTTCATCAAGCATTGTTTATGGAATCACAGAGCTGGAGGCATCCTTGGTGCCTATCACTGGGGGACTGTATAAGAAAACTGATAGATGCTGCCAAAGAGATACTATGCAGCTGCTAGAAGCAACAAATTTGATATGCATACAGCTACATGGATGTATTTTAAAACATCACGATGATTGGAAGATACTTTGTGTGTAGACATAAAATAATACTGAATATTTAATAAAGGTTAATGACTACCCAAAAACATTTATGAAACAAATCAGTATGTGCTTACATAAGAATTAAAGATCAGGGAGAAAAGGAAAAAATAATTAATATAAAATAAGAAAAAGACATTGCATGGATGATGATAGTGGGCTATGAAATGAAGAGAAATGATTAACTCAATGTTTTACCCCAAATGTAATAAATAAATAAATACATACATACATACATACATAAATAAATAAATAAATAGATAGATAGATAGATAGATAGATAAAGAAATAAATAAATAATATAGTCATTAAATTAATGCAATATAACAGCAATCAAAAACCCAATAGAATTTTTCTGAAAAGCTTGAAAAACTGGAAGGCACAAGAATAGAATCCAAAAATTAATAATGATAATAACAATAATCATAATAACAATAGCAAATGAAACAGCACATTTCAAAAACAGTTGGTGAATATACAGGAATCCTGAACACAATAAAATTGGCATTCTATTTCACAGCATACACAGCCATAAATTTCAGGCAGATCAAAATCTGAACATAAAGAATCTATAAAAGTATGAGGGAAAAAAAATATGGTACAAATTGTCTGAACTTAGGGCAGGGAAAGCCTTTCTAAGCAAAACCAAAGACTAAGACACCATAAAGGAAGCCTTTTTGAGTACAAATAATATAAAGTTCTGTGGAAGAAAGGGGACACCATAAACAGATTTCAAACACAAATCGCAGGCTGGGAGACAATACTTACAGCATTTATTACGGGAAACTGCACTGATATCGACAAGAGATAAAGAGCTCCTAACACAATAAGCAAAAGACAAGCAACCCAGCAGAAACAATGGCAAAGAACATAAACAGGATATTCATACAGAGAAAAACAAACAACCATACACTTATGAAAAGAAGCTCGGTCTCATGTGGATCAGGAAACTACAAGTTCAATCAAAAAATCTAATTTCAGGTTTTGCCCATTAAATTAGTAAAACTTATAAAAATTCATTATATCCTCTATTGGAAAGGCTGTGAAACAATGGACACTCCCATTCACTCTCAAGAGTATGTTACCTTGATTATTATTTATTTGAAGTTTTTATATATTTTGTTGCAATTGTTCACATTTATTACATCTGCAATTAATTTTAAACAATAAATGATGAAATTTTTTTTGATTTGCAAAGGTAATGCATGTTTATTTTAGAAAACTCATGTAATTTGGGAAGATATTCTGCAAGCAAAAGTCACACCATCCAGAACAATAGATCACTGTCATTTTTCTGAGTGTGGCACCCAGACCTCTCCCTCGAGGTATATACACAAATGGATATACAGGGAATGTATGAGTTTGTGTGTGCACACATGCAGTGCACTCACATACCCTTGTGTGAGTGTTATATTTTATTTCACCGTTAAGGTCTCTGGGCTGCTGGACCCCTCCCTCAACTTGGGTCCGGGCTCAATGCCAAAGTGAGCTCCAGCTCTTCCAACAGTTTCATGATGTAGTGACTCTGGGCCTCACGGGCCAAGAGCTGGGAGAATCAACTACCAAAGGGCTGGACCATCTCAGGAGACAGGTTAGAGCCAGGGGCAAGTAAGGCAGGAAGCTGGATCTGAGATAGTTGACAGAAAGGTTCTTTTTAATTGTGTTTTACTTCTTAATAGCTGGAGCTAGAGTTGAAACTGGAATTTGTTAAGCACCTCAAAAAGGCTTATTGCAAAGAAAAGGAGAGGGAGAAGAAGAGGGGGGAGGAGGAATAAGAGCAGGAAGAGGAGAAGGAAGAGGGGAAGAAGAGAAAGAAGAAATCTTTTAATAATTTACAGGTAAATAACCTAAAAGTTCAAAGGTGATCTCCTTGAGGCATGGCTGAGTCCTGGGGTCCACCCTGTGCATTTCCTCTCTTCCTCCCATTCATTTTCCATCTCCTGGTCTGTCTTTCCCAAGTGCTGGCTTCACTCTCTACATGGTAGCCTCTGCCAGTTCCAGGCTCAACTAGGAAGAGAGATTTTTCCCAACTCTTGCAACAAAAGTCCCAGAATTAAACCTCAGGGACAGGCTCAGGTCACTTGACCATCTCTGACCCAGTCACTATGGTACAGGGATGAAATATTCTTAAGAGTCAGGGCTGAGTCAGCTCAACCAGAATTGCACTGAGTGAGAAGGAGTGGTTCTCTAAAGGACAATCAAAGTGTTGTTACCAGAAGATAGGAGTGGGTGCTGGGTGGCCCAAAACTTCAAATGTCACCACCATGACCTTTGAGTTCAGGCAGATCTTGACTCCAAACTTAACACCTATGTAACCCTCAATAAAAGTCTTAATTTTCTGATGCAGTTGTTAAGCTTTAACACAGGGAATTAAATTGCCATTTGTGTTATTAAATTAAACAATGTGTGGGAAGCCTCAAGTGCAATGGTCCTCAATTCTTGTGTGTTTTCTCCCACTTCTCTCCCATCTGTTTCCTCTGTTCTCAGGGTGGGGAGCAGAGATGGAATCCCAGAGGAGGGAAGCTCTTTCCAGTTGCCTTGTGTCAGGAAAATATAAATTCTGTGATCAAAAGACTTGCTCAGAAATGGAAATATTTAGCCAAGCCTTCAGAGCTTTAATTAAAATTAATATTAGGCTTTATCGAAGCAGAAAGCTCAATACTGCACATGTAGAAGAATCCATTTAACCAATTAGCTGAGTCAAACTTGACTGTCCAGCCTTCAATAGGCCCTCCACACTCCCTCTTGGCCCAGGTTTGCTGCTAATGCCAAGTGCAATAGACAAGTGGCCCAGCTAAACGGATGATCAATAATGTGACAACAGGGAGTTTCAGGCAAGACTTGGGAGGAGAGGATGGGCTGGCCATGCCCATCCCAAACCACCTTCATATGAATGCTCTATGAGCGTGGTTGGAATATTATAGACTTGTTCCATCACTCACCACCTGTACAACTTTGGGCAGGTTACTTAATTTCTCTGGGCTGGATGTCTCGTTTCACACTGCTATAGTGAAGTTTGAAGTGATAGGCATACAGTGGACACAGTAAATTGATTTGCCATAGGCTGAATCTGGTCAATTTTCCTCATTTGCGTTTTCCACCTGAATTTGCTCACAGTGTTTTGAGAGTTTTCTATTTCCATTTCTCAACAATTGAAATGGCAAAAATCCCCAAATTTGGTAAGTCACTGTTGGCAAAGCTGTGGAGAAACAACACTCATATATTGCTGGTGGGAGAATAAATTGATGCAACCCTAATGAAAAGAAATTTGGCAGTATCAAAATTGCAAACTTTAATTATTGATCTAATAATGCCACTTTGAGGGATTTATCCTGTAAATACACTTACACGTGAACAAAATGAGATATACAATGACATTTGCTGTTACACTGTAATAGCGAAAGGTTGGAAACAACCCATGTCTCCATCAATAGGAGATGGGTTTAGGGTTGCCAGATAAAATATAGAATGCTTATTTAAATTTGAATTTCAGGTGAACAATAAATGCATTTTTAGTGTAAGTACACATTCAGGCAGTATGTTCTATACTCTTATTTGCTAAATATGGCAACCCAGAAGGGTTAAGTCAGTGTTTCTCAACATCAGCACTATGTACACTTTTGACAGAAAAATGCTTTGTTGTGGGGCTGTCCTGAGCCCCATAGGTAGGATGTTTAGCAGCATCCCTGAACTTTAACCTCTTGATAATAGTAACACATACAGAAATACACAAACACACACTTGCACACACATACACAACAAACACACACATACCACTGCTGACAATTAAAACTGTCCTGGATGAGAACCACTGGGTTAAATCAACTGTGGTGCAACACATGGTAGGATACGATGCAGACATCTGGGAAAAAACAAAAGCAGCCGCCCTCCCTGTATGGTCAGGACAAGAGCTGCAGACTATTCCTGGGTGAGGTAAGTAGACTCAGAGTAGCATATATACCCCACCTTTTGTGCCAGGAAAGAGGAGGAGTAGGAACCTATATTTATATATGCACACTTGTGCTAATAACACTCTGAAAGGAGACATAGAGGTTAATGGCCAAGGTTGCCCTGGGCTGGGGAGGTGAAGAGGCAGACACTAGGCACATGGGCCAGGGAGGGATGGGACTCTTCCCTAGGGAGGTTTACACGAATCAACAAATTAAGAGTAAAATTGATTTGGTTGTTAACGTTCAGAAAATGGGAGGTTTTACATTAAACATTCGGACTTCTGGTTTTCTTAAAAAGTCCAAATTTGAAACACTGGAACTACAAGGTTCTTGTTTGGAATCAGTCAGCGGGGGCTGAGCAGTGGCACTCTCAATAGACGGAGCACCCATCCCACATCAAAAGACAGGAGAGATACTCCGCCTGGCCCTACAGTGTTGGAATTCAAAGCCCCAGGTAATTTATTTAAGTAGCCCTGCAAAGAGAATGGCCTGCCCAGCAGCAACCCAGCTGAGGGCCATGATTCTAATCCCCTTAATCCCCTTCCTTCTGGTGTCATTGTTTCCTGATCCCCAACTCCAGTGCCTTCTGTTAAAGGCTCTGGCCCCATCCTACAGGCCTTCTCTCCAGGCCTCCTTCTGTCTGGTGACTCAATGACCATTTGAGGGTACAGCCTATTGTCCAGTACCCTGGGGTCCATCTCAGCCTTCAGCCCCTCAGCCACATCCTAGAGTCAGCACCAGAAACCTATCTAACCTTGGACTCAAATACCAGTTCTTCCAGAGTGCTTTCTTCATAGCTCCACCAGACATACCTATTCCTATTCCTTTTCAGAAAGCCCCACCTGACAGGAACTGTGGAGGCTCAGGGCTCAGCTCTGGAGCTGGACCACCTGGATGCACATCCCACCACTGCCACTGACTGGCTATGACCTTCTGTGCCTCAGGTTTCTTATCTTCAAATGGACCTTTATTCATCCAAAAAACATAAAGGAAGAAAGAACCAAATATAAACATTAAAATGCACAGTGTGACAATGGGAACTATAAATCGCACGCAGCAAGTCCAAGCCAAGTCTTGGCTGATTTGTCTGGTAAGGCACACTGGGCCACTTTATAATTCAGGCAGTCAGTGACCTACACAGACAGAGAAAGCAACAGGCACTGAAGGTGCCAAGTCCCCAGGAACTTGCCCTACATACCAAGAGCACTGACACCAAAGCCAAATGCCCACCAGCAGCAGCGTGAGCTGTGGGACACCCCTGGCTGAGGAGCCTTCACTGCAGCTGAGTGCTTTCGTATTCTGCAGTTCCTTTCTGATGAGGGTGCCATGTGTCATGGAAACCAAGAGGTGATGCAGAGCTGCCCCATCACTGCCTCCAGGAAAAAGAGCTTCAGAGCAGCTCTCCCAGCCTCATCCTCTCATGTTTCAGGAGGACCACAAGGGGTTCTGCTATGAGGCAGAGAGGTTAAGATTGGAGCCTAGGCCTGCATGGCCTCTGTAGACACATGCCATGGCAGAGCCAGTCTACTGTGCTGCGGCCTTACAGAGAAGGTATCATTTTACATAGGATGGTCAGCAAAGGCCTCACTGAGATGCTAACAGTTGAGTAAAGGCCTGAATGAGGTGAAGAAGCAAGTTATGCAAATATGTGGAGGAAGAGGGTTCCAGGCAGATGCAAAGACCCTGACCTGAGGTGGGAGTAAACTAAGGTATTTGTGGAGAAGGAAGAAGCCAAAGTGGCTGAAATGAGTCAGGAGGGAAAGATAGGTGTGAGTGTGCCAGGAAACAATGGGGCCCAGGCATGGTGGGCCTCGGGGGCCAGTATCAGGACTGGCTTTAACTCTGAGAGAACTAAGATTCATTGTGGAGTTTGGAGCAGAGGAAGGATGTGTGAGGAATAGAGTAGGTAGAAAGAAGACTCCTCAGGAGGCTGTCACAATAGTCCAAACAAGGCACAATATTGCTTGGTCCAGAGCAGAGGTCCAGAAATGTCAATATCTTTCAGTATTTTGAAAGTGTGAAAGAGAAAAGCCAGGGGACCAGCTATTCAGCCCCAGCTGCAGTATATGGGGAAGGCTACAGAATGAGCAGAATTGGGAGAGATCGGAGCTGGATTTGGAGCCTGTTGAGTCTGAGGCTCCCAACAGACCTCCAAGTGAACTGTCAGAGGGGCAGAGACAGGGCTACTAAAAAGAGGAGAAGCAGACTCGGCTCTAGCAGAGGCCAGCACACAGCAAGAACTCAGCAAAGGTGAGCTAGTTCTATTGTTGACTTCTGCTTTACCTGACAGTCTTCACTTTCCTCTCTTCCCTGCTTATACTCCAAGATTGATGATTTTAGCCCCTCTCTTTCCCTGCCCATCATCCAGCCATTGCACCCCTATCTGGCAAACCCTAGTTGCACTTGATTCATCTGCCTGCCTACTCTATGCCTGTATCCAGAAAACTGGAAACTGCTGGGTAACATCAGACTGTTGGCAGACTGATGCCACCATGTATGCCCTGGGAAACACTAGGCTCTCCCTCACCACACATACCTGATCTCCCACCTAGTCCTGGCCACTCCTTGATGACTCTAATCCACTCACTCTTCCTTTCTATCCCCACTAATCCCTGTGAAGGCTGAATAATGGCCCCCAAAGATGTCCATGTCTTAATCTCCAGAACCAGGGTATATATCTCCTCACATTGCAAATGTGATTAAGTTAAGGATCTTGAGATTAGACATTATCCTGAATTATCTAGATGGGCTCATTGTAATCAAAAGAGTCCTTTTAAGAGGGGGACAAGAAGGTCAGTCAGAAGAGAAGATTATGTGGTGACTGAAACAGAGATTGGAATGGTGATCTGTGATGATAGAGGAGCCACAAGCCGAGGAATGCAGCACCTCCAGAAGATGAAAAAGACAAGGAAATAGATTCTCCCCCAGAGCCTCCAGGAGGAATGCTGCCCAACTGACACCTTGATTTTGGCCCTATAAAACCCATTTCAGATTTCTAACCTCAAGAACTGTGAAAAAATAAATGTATATTATTTTAAGCTACTGACTGTGTGGTGATTTGTTACAGCAGCAGTAAAAATCTAACACATCTTGCTCAGGGCAGACCCACATTCTCTCCCTGGTATACCACACCAGCTTTCTCATCTGTCCCCTGCGCTAAGTCATTTTAGTACACTGCTGGCAGAGGGTCTTTCAAAAGCCCAGATTGATCATATCAACACTTTGCTTATGATCAAGGTTTCTAACCACCTTCAAGTTTCAGTTGTTCAGTATGGCATTTAGGACTTTGTGACCTGGTGCCTGCTACCCATTCAGTCCATTGCTTGTCTCTCTTCTGATATTAAGGAGGGCTCTTGTAATTGTAAAAGGCCTAATCTCATCTCATGCAGGTGCCAGAAAAACCTGGGGACTTCAGGCATAGCTGGATCCAAGAACACTGCCAGAAATCCATCTCTTGCCACTTGTAAGCTATGCTTTCCTCTGTGTTGGCTTCATTCTCAAGCAACCTCTCTTCTCCTGGTGGCAAACAGCCCCCAGCATGTTCAGGCTTGCATTTTACCAGTTTCACTATCTGGTGGATGAAAGTAGTCTTTTTCCTCTTGCTCCAGCAAAAATCTCAGAACTGACAAGTATTGACTGCGATTGGTTCTGCTTGAATCATGTGCCCACTTCCTAACCAATCACCATAGCTGGAGAGATGCAGGTCTCTTATTAGCTAGGGCTAAGTCATGTGCCCATATATGTCAGAGTCAGCCTCTGCAGAACTGCATAGACTGAGAATGAAAGAACTATCGGCTCCAAAAGGAAAACTGGGAAGAGAAATAGATACTGAGTGGGCAGGAACAACAAGTCACCATACCACACTAGTCTCTGCCCAATGTACCACATACCCTCTTTCCTCCCTCCCAAACTCTGTGCCTCAGATGTTCATCCTTTTCCCTCAGTATGTCGCCTGCAGGAAGCTCCTTGGATCCCCAGCACAGGATGGCTGTCTCCTTTGGGCTTCCACAGCCCTGGGCTTTTTCCTATCTCTCCAGCACACACTGACACCATGTGCTAATGAATAAAACACACTGGTCTGTCTCTCACCGCAGTGGCAAATCTGACAGTTACTGATACTGAGTACTAACCATGTGCCAGGCACCACCATGAGTGCTTCATAGGTTTTCATCTCATTTAATCCATTCAACATTTCACCTAAAATGTAGACACTGTATTTAATCCCTCACTCAGGGCTGAAGACCAAGACACAGATAAGATGGGCAAGGGCACCCAGGCTGTCTGGTTGCAGACCTGGGCTCTCAGCCTTGATGCCACAGCCCTGTAGAAGGTGAGTCTGATCCACTTCTGAGTCCCTAGTGTGAGCTCTTAATGCCACTCTCCCATTGCAGAACATTGCAGACCACAGGCTCAAACAAGTATAAGTTCCATTCTGGGGGCTCTGACTCTTTGAGCTATTGAGCAAGATTTATAGTATTCCTATGGCTCCATTTCTTCACTTGTAAGATGGGATGACTGTAGTACTTGCCCATAGAGTTGAAGCCAAGATGAAAGAAAATGATGCTTTAGTACTTAGCACAAATCCCGGCACATGGTAGAGTTTAAAAAAAAAGTTAGCCATGGTGATGCAGAGGACAAGGGGACAAATGATTTGCATCTCTGACATGCTCGAAAAGAGGATGGCTCCTCTCCTTTCCCCACATAACACGCAGCCAGAGAAATGGGTGTCCAAGGGGACTTGAGCCCTTTCTAGTTGTTTAAAACCCTTGCCACATTCTTAGGGAGCTCAGGTTTTGATACCTGGCTCTTCTCAGAAGACTGTGCCCCAAGAGCAGGAGAAGCTGGTCCAGAGCTGTGGTTGCCATGGAAACCACTGAATGTAAATTTCATTTTCTGCCTTGGCCAGCTAAGCTATTGATTCAGCAAGAGGGAGAGAAATTGGGAGCACTTTCCTTCCCAAAGTGAAACAGAAAATGCAGACCCAAAGTGAAAACAGAGGGAGGTGTGGTAAGATGGAACAAAACCTAGATGTGAAGAAGATGGAACAGGGGTAGGCTGCGATTGCCTGCCAGAGGATGGCTGCGGGGTGGGCCACTAGAGGATCTTTTCACTCCCATTAATCTATTGGCACAGGTGAGCAACACTAGAGTCATCAGACCCTAGGTCCCAAGACAGGTTCTAGACTACCAGCTGTGATCTAGGGCAAGTGGCTGAATGTCTCTGAGCCTGTTTCATCACATGTAAAAAAAAAAAAAGTGGATAAAAAAGGCAACCTGATAGACTTGTCTTGGGGACTTCATCATCTCTGCAATCCCACAACCTCTTCTGGCATGTTTTCTTCCTCTCTGGCCTGAATGCCCTCCATTGTTGTCACCAATGACATCAGAACCCAAGGAGAATGTTGTCTCCAGAAGCTGCTGTGGAAAAGTTTGAGGTCACCCATAAAAGAAGTGACTCAGAAAAAGAAAGACTGAGAAGGAAGAGGAAGACTGAGGAGAAGGGAAATAAGACATATAAGTTTTGATGGAGCAACCTGGAGCCAAAAATGCTGCAGGAGAAATGGACCGTAGAAGGCTTAGCATTGGGGAGACAGACTCTCCAGTCCAAATAAACCCTCGGTCCACCGAGGCTGCCTGGAGCAGCTGCTACTCCCTCACAGAGAGTACTGGTGCCTGCATGGTCTTAGTTCTTTTAGAGGCTAATTCATGCAGGCTTCTGGGTTTCAGTGAGGCAGGGAGGTACACTGCCATCTCAACTCCTGGGGCTGCCAATACTGCTCTCCTAAGCTGATCAGGGCTGCCCAGGTCCCACGATATGCCAAGGGCACCCTGTCACACATAGTCCTGGTGGCTGCACCCACAGAAACACTAATTGGGAAATGAGACAAGCGGAGTGCCTTTAATGAGCAACCTTGTTGTAACTCTTAACTGGTTGGCATTATTTACAGATTCCACTAGTGAGGTGCCTGTCAGAGAGGGAGCCCACGATAGGGCGGGGGAAAGGAGAGCAGACCAGCCTTGAGGGAAGAGGCAAGATTCAAAAGGAAGAGGGAAAGAAGCTCACTTTGTCTGAGCTTCTATTGGGCCTGAGACCTTTCTTTCATATGATCTCACACATTGTCCAGAAACCCAGGAGGTATAGGTGAGGTATAGGGGTAAGGTCACACAATAAGTCCAGTCCAAGCTGCTCAGACAACCAACCCCTCAGGGACTTGCCACAGGAAGACAGCATGTGCACCTAGAACCACCCTGGCAGGAAGAGCATGTGTCTGTGGGGAAAAGCACAGACTAGGAAGGAAGCCACACGCACCTAGCACTCCATGTGCGTCCAGACATGTGGGATCCACTCAAGAAGGTGATCCCCTCAGCTCTTCCACACCCATGACTCACCAGGATGATTTTGGATGGGCCACAGTTCTCCCAGACACATCTCAGGGCCCTCTTTCCCTAAGGCTCATGGCTGGGAGCTCTGAGTTTTACCCTCAGCAGGAGGGGGGTTTTCTCTGGTTCATCCACATTCACAGTTCATCCACTTTGAATCCAGAAGAATGGATTTGGCTGGACATTAATTGGGTTCAATGTGTGTCAGGGTCTCAGGGCTTAGCCTGGGCTAAGTGTGGAATTTAGCCTGGGCTATGGGGAAGAGCTTAGCCTGAGCCTGATGTGGCTCAGGCTGGGTCAGTGCGGGGCTCAGCCTGGGTCAGGCGAGATTATCAGTTTGGTTTAGAGTAGCGGTCTCCAACTTTTTGGCACCAGGGACCGGTCGTCCTTGAAAGTGTAATGCCTGATGATCTGAAGTGGAGCTGAGGCAGTAATGCTAGCTCTGGAGAGCGGTTGCAAATGAAGTTTTGCTCACACCAGCTGCTCACCTCCTGCTGTGCAGCCCAGTTCCTAACTGGCCATGGACCAGTACTGTCTGCGGCCCTAGGGGTTGGAAACTCCAGGTTTAGAGTTATCAGTTTGTGGCCCAAGTAAAGGCTCTGACCATTGGTCTTAGTTTTTCCACCTGCAAAATGGACCAGGAATTTCTATCTGACTTTCTACCTGTCACTCTGGAAAATCGTGGGATATTGAGAGAGATCATAAAAGTGCCTTGCAAACTGTGAGGCGTCCGAACTTGGCTTTATTATCGTTATTATAAGCAGTCATCTGACACTGAAACCAAGCTTTCTACCCAGATGGGAATAGTTCACTGGCTTATCCTCTCATCCCACCAGGCCCTGAACTCCCTTCTTCTCTCTCTATTCTCATTGTCACATATCCTCTCTTCTCCTTCTACCTGTCAAGATTGGCATCTCTTTAATTATAACATCTGTGTGTTTCTTTAAGAGTCATGTGATTCCTCCTGACAGCAGCCTATTTAAAATTAAAGTCAAATACTCAGAATTCTAATATTTGAGTTTTGGGGGAAAATGCATTAATTGCCAAATGTTGCTAATTTCACTCTGATGTGGTTACAAAAAAAATGAATACACACACACACACACACACACACACACACACACGTATATGTGTATATGTGTATATGTGTATATGTGTATATGTGTGTGTGTGTGTGTGTGTGTATGCATATTCCCAAGAGAACCAATGAAAGCAGTGTGAGTACAAGGATAACATCAGAATGTCAAAGCCAGAAGCTCATCTCAGAGCTTGTGCAGCCAAGCCTCTCCCTCATTTCAGAGATGAAGACATTGAGGCTCAAGCAGTTTAAGTGACTTGCTGAAGGTCGCCCCAGCCTGGGTGGAAAATCCAAGGCTGGCTAATGCCCACAGGCTCATTTATCCTCCATACAGCAGCTGGTTGATCCAGGGAACAAAAGCCTTGCATTCCTTCTGCATATCAGTATTCAGGCCATCTGGGGTGCTTCCTAACCTGCAGGGCTGCTGTGTTTGCAAGTGCTGCCTGCCAGGGGGCCTTGTCCTGGACAAGGGGCCTGCAGAGACTCTCTTCTGAGGCTGGAGATCTCTCTCAGTAACCAGAACAGTGGGCACAGTCCCACTGAGCAGCCATCTGCGGCAGCTGAGCTGTGAGGTTCCGGCAGCATCCCAGACTGCCGTGCAAGGGCCAGAGCTGGGGAGAGTGCCAGGTGCGGCAAGCAGGGCAGCTGGGGATGCACTTGCCTCCACAGCCTCTCAGTGAGGAAAGGCGGCTTGGAGGGAAACCACTGTAAGTGGATGGAGCGTTGTTTCTGAATTCAGACAGCCATCAGTTCAAATTCCAGCTAACCACTCCCTTGCCAGGCAACCTTGGTTGAACATCTCTGTTTCCAATTCTGCATCTGGCCATGTAATCAATAGTACTGATCCCACAGATTGGTCGAGGGTCTAAAGAGTCAATGTGCACCCCGTGCCAGCCCTGGGCTGCTCTCTACACCAAAAAGACAGCAGAAGCCTAGACCAGAAAGCATAACAAAGGGACCCAAAGGATCTACTCAGTCACAGATTTGTTTGCAGGCCTGCTTATGCTGTTATAAAAATGTAATTTGAAGGCTCTCTGGACAAGGTTAGAGCTCCCAGCATGTCCCATACCCATGATTTTCTGTGGCCTCACAGCTAGCCATTTGATTTGTGTGCTTCTCCGACTTTGCCCCCTTGGAGGGACCCCTCACACAGCTCCAAAAGATGAAAGTCTGTGCTTGCCCCATCCGTTTCCACTCCTGGCCCAAACCTCATGTGCCTCCTTCTTTGCCCCAACTCTGATAACATAGCCAATCTGCACCCAGTTCCCTACCCAACTGGAAGCACCTGGAGTGTGGTGGCCATCTCATATCCCTACATGGAAAGAAGTAGGCTCTTGGCAGATATATTTAATCATTCAACAGACATGGGTGAGTCTAGGCTCCAGGGACACAGCTGTGAACAATTTTGACAATGGCCAAATCTTCTTGGACCTTATCTTCTAGTGGGAAAGATGGATAGTTAAAACTTTAAAGAACAAGATAGCTTAAGATGAAGAAGATAAAACAGAATGATGTGCTAGACCAGCAAGTGAGTGAGTGAATGAATGAATGAATGAATGAGCAAATAGTAAGAATGTAAATTTCAGTTAAACAACACAGGAAAATTTTATAGCCTCAAACAGGAGGAAAGTGAACAAGGCTCAACAAGGAGCTGAATCTTCAAGTTTAATGGTTCGACTAATTCATTTTATCCAGAATTTGGCCCCTTCTGTTCACCCCCACTGCCACCATCATGGACCAAGCCTTCATCTTCTCACACCAGCATTATTGCAATAGCCTCCTGGTTGTGTTCTCCAATTCTGCCCTTGATCCCTTCTACAGTCAACTCTCAACACAGTAGCCACAATGATCCTTTTAAAATTTAAGTCAAGCCACACCGTTCCTCTACTCAAAACTCTAATGACCCCCCATGCCTCTATGAATAAAAGCCAAGGACTTCCTATGACTTAGAAAGCCCTAGATGACCTGACTCTCATCATCTACCTCTCTGTCCTCATCTCCAACTCATCTCTCTCTCACTCACTCTGCTTTAATCACAGTGGTCTCTTTGCTATTCCTGAAAGATGCCAGGCACATTTCTGTCTCGACTTTTGCTCATGCTATGCCTCTGTCTGGAGTGCTTTCCCTCCAGATATCCACAGGACTCAGGCCCTCACTCCTTTCAGTGTTTGCTCAAGTGTCATCTTCTTAGTGGCACCTGCCCTGGCTTCCTTATCTGAAATGTCAGTAACTCTGACACTTCTTAACCTCCCCCGGCTTTATATTTCCTTCTTAGTATTTATCACTTTCAAACTTATTATATATTTTACTATCTTATCTTGTTTATTATTTGGCTCTTTCAGGGATTTCTATCTGACGCATTCAACCCAACACCTAATACAATGCCTGGCCAACAGATGCTCCATAAATATGTGCTGAAAAAATAACTAATCCTAATGATGAGGAAACTGAGGGGCCTAGGAGGGGAGAGAGCTGCACCAGGTCATAGCACCAGCTATTGGCCAAGCTGAGACTGGAACTTCCAGGGAACCAGGTGAAGAACTGCTACATCTCATCTTCCTCCTCCTTCACCTCCAACTGAGTGTCTAAAGCTGGATTTTTCATGACTATGGTCTAACTCAACATGGAGGAGGAGGACATCAGGGAGTAGCCGACTCACATGTGTGCATGAAGGAGTCTTTCAAGGGAAAGAAGGCATCCATCTGTCATCTGCCAGGCCTACAGAACTCCCAGCTCCAGCTACCCAATTTTTCCTCCTCTCTATGCATAAACCATGATGAGATGGGAGTGGGGAGGCATTACTTCAGTAGTTCCAGTCGCACCCCCCGCTGCTGGACCCCTCCTGACTCCTCCTGATCTAGAGTCCAATTCTGCAGTCAGCTTTCCTGTCCTAAGCTCACACCCGCAGTCTGCTAACTTAGGATCCCTCCATGGCTACCCATTGCCCTGAGGATCAAGTCCCAAGTCCTTGGCCTTTGGGGGCTCCTGGCCCTGGCCCTTGCTGTCTCTTGTGTCCCAGTGCTCCTGGGCAAGCCTCGAGCTCTGGCTACATCTTTCAGGCCCTGAGAGAAAGCCTGTGGCTCTGTGCCTCTGAGCATTTGCACATGCTGTGTCTCAGCCAGAATGTTGTGTCCAGCCTAGTTAATGCCTCATCTCTTTGAAGCCCACATAACAATAACAATAACAACAATAACAATAACATTAACGGCATTGGATAGGAAGTCTCATGGGATAGTGCCAAGAACCTGACAGCTCAAGATCAAATCCCAGTTCTGCCATCTTCCAGCTAACAACTTTGGGAAGGTCACCTGACCTCTGTATTCAGTCTCCCACTTGCAAATGTTGCTAGTACAAAACAAGCTAATGCCTGGCCTGGCTAGCACCTGGTCATGGTAAGCAACCAAATCCTAAAAGACATAAAGGAGAGAAATCACCACTGGTTACTTGTCAGTATTGAGTGCTCAGTATACATCATGCCATTTTAATCTATTTAGGAGACCAGTGAAGAAGATATTATTGGTCCCATTTTCCAAATAAGGAAACAGAGGAACAGGGCTATATGTGAAGTCTTATCAGCCCCTGTGGAATGAAGAGTTGGAGATATATCAATTCTTCAAATAAAGAAAAATTATCTAAAAGCAGCCACCTCTTTAATGCATCTATTGCCGTTTCTGCCAGACACTTTACCTAAAGGACCTCAAATCCTTAAGACAACTGTCTAGAAGTTTATAGATGAGTCTATCAAGTCTCAGAGACTTGCCCAAGATCACTTAGCTGGAAGCAGCAGGTCTGGCTGGCTCTAAGATCCTGTAAACTTTCCACAAAAGTATGCCAGCTATGGAACTCCACCGTTCACTCAGCTCTCTCTCCCAGAGAGAACCTGCCTGGAGGACAGCAGTTAGCCACCAGCCTCCAGCCGCAATGCCTTCAGAGCCCACGATGGCTGAAAGCCAAGGCCACGCTCTTCACTAGTCAAAAACCGAGAATGACAGCGGTACCAGGGCCTGGCAATTCCTGCTCTATAGAGGGGACCTCTAAGGGCAGCCTATCAGGAATTTGCTACTGGGCTGGCTGGACTTTCTCAGAGCTACACTGTAGGCTAAGACTCTTCTTATCCAAGCCTCTTTACTTTGCTCTCTCTTTTTAAAATGCTCGGACTCTCACTGAGGTCTAAGGCTTTCCCCGCCCACTCTTGCTCCCTCTTTCCATTATTTTTTACAGGCATTCCTGCAATAAGTCCACTGTACCTCTAATTCCATCATCTTGGCATCTGCTTTTCAGGGACCCTAACTGACACAGTACATCATCTTTCACCCAAACTGCAATGAAGGCTTCTCGAGTATGGAATCATGCAGGGCATAGCAAATGAGGGTAGCTACCCAGTACGTCTATGGTCCCAAGAGTAGGGGTAAGGGATGGGATGGGATGCTAATGGCTGGACCCAAGAGCCCTCTGGCAATTCATCAGAGGAGAGTGCCTATGTTGAGTCTGATAGAGCTGGATGTTCTCATAGAGCTCCTTACTCTCTTTGGGCCTCGGTCTTCATCATCTGTTAAATAGTATACAGATACCTAGACTCACCATGTTGTCTTGAGAACTGCAGAAAGCACCGGTTTTTAAAAGGTGATGACCAGGAATATGTGATTTTATAGCCATTTTATTGGAGCTTAGATGATCAGAGTTGAAAAATGTCATAGAGACCTATATTTTAATTATATGGGTGGAGAACTGGAGACAGAGAGAAGAGTCATAGGCAGGCAAAGCCTTAACAGAAGCTCCTCGGTCTTTTAGCCCTATCCCACATCCCAGAATGGCTTCCGTCCCCATGCAGCACCAGCTTTGTCTTTAGCCACTGAAAGTCCAAAATGTTCTTAAAACCAGGCCAGGAGCAAGCCAGTTAGGCCTGGCTCTCAGCCTTTCACCTTCTTCCTGAGCAAGTCAGAGACGTGTTGGGGAGGAGAGGGGGAACACAAATAATAAGAACCAGTGCTTTCATGAAGACTCTCTGCCGCCAGGCAGAGGGCAGCTCAGAGGCTGTGTTTCCAGGAGGTAACAGAAGCAGTGGGATATAGAGGCAGATGCTGTGCGCGTGCGTCCCCTCCCCCACTCAACCACTACTAAAGAGATCTCAGGGCTACCTCTCCGGAAGGGAAGACAACCAGAGACACTTAGAGAAGGATACCACTGCAGATCCCTGGGGCACAAAGAGAAAGGGCTACCCCCATTTGAGTCAGAAACATAGATGAGACTGGAGACAGAGTAAGACACTGAGAGACCCAGGGGTAGAGAGGAGAGGTGCAAAACAGATGGAGTGGGAGAGACTGAGACGCAGAGAAATGGAGGAGGGGGAGAAATGCAAAGGAAAGGCGGAGAGAGTCGAGAAGAACGAAAACCAAGAAAGGACTGCTGACAGCGCCAGGGGCGGGGCGGGGCAAGGAGTAAGCGTGGGCCAGGTTCGAGCGCCGGGCTGCGCACACCTGGGTTGCGGCTGGTGGCGGAGGTCAGAGCCCCGGCCCAGCTGTCCGCCGCACCCCGGGCCTTTGTCCTGCGGCTGGAACTCGTTGCCGTGGACCGGGAGCGCCCCCTGCCGGCCCTGGAGGGTCGGACTGCAGAGCTCACTCAGCGTCGCGCCCAGCATCGCGCCGGAGGCAGCGCGGGGGGAAGGGGAGGGTCCACTCTCTATGCACGAGGGAAACGGAAGCCCAAAGACAGGTCAGCAGGGGCCAGGGGAAACCTAAGCCAACCAGTGCTGGCTCCAGGACCGAAATCCAAACCTGTGAATGAGGGTTGCCCTCTTAGGGTGCATTCCGAGTCCGAGGGACAGCTGAGGGTGAACACCCCCCACCCACCCACCCCAGGAAGGGGCCGGTAGCTCTGCCTCCACTCTCCATGCCCCGGTTTCTCTGCCCGCACTGTCTCCTGGACAGGGCTCAGATGCCCACGCGCAAGGCAAATAGTGCAAAGCATGAAAAAAACTGGTGAGAACTGCGACTAGAGATGGAGCCCAGCCGGTGAACCCTTACTTGGAGAACCCCGTGCCTGAGGTTGCCCAGTTTTCAGATTTTTCAAAAGGAGCCAGAAAATTCATGTTCTTTTACGAGAATGCTCCACAGTTCCATAGCTTTGCGAAATTGTTGAGGGGAGCAGGTAATGGGTTTGGCCCACAAGCCACCCACTGGCACTCCCCAGCTAGGAGTGTCCTACAGTGCCCTTTCTCTGATTTCACTTACTGGTCTGGACTAGTGCCTTGTGTGGCTATTTCCTTAACATTTGTATTCGCTTAAATACATTTATTGAAAAAGGAAATCCTATATCTCTACCGTAGTTAGCCGGTATTCTGTGTCCCAAAAGCCAGGTAACCTTAGAATTAAAATAGGACTATTAAAACAAAAAGTTTGGCCCTACTCCTCCTCACATTAACGCATTTGGTGGATGCCTTCACACTGAATTGCTGACGTGTCACCTCTGATTGAGAGTACAACACTGATCTTTGGATCTGAGAACCCTAGGGAGGCCACCCAATCTGTGCCCTGTCCACTCTCAGTGCTAAGGGAGTAGAAGCCCAGGTGAGATAGGCATAGAGTGCAACAGAGCTTGCCAGAGAGGAAATAGAGAGACAGAGCATAGAGACAGTGCCTCAACTGTGGGGTGAACCAGAAACTCCCCAGTGAGTCCCACGGTGACGGTTGGTTACTTTGTTGCTCCCTTGCTGCTTCCTATAGGGAGCAGCTATGGAGCCCAATAGCATGAGAAGCAGGTGGCTGCAGTGGGGCAAGGACCCATCCTGACAGCAGTGGAAGAGGAGAAGCAGATAGATGGTCTATGCGCAATGAAAGAGAAGGTAGAATGGGGGCCTGGGAGAGAGAGGAGGGCTCTGGGGTTCCCAAGCAGATTTCCACAAGCTTCCTATGCGTAGCCAGCAAAGGGGCTTCTAAATACAAGTCATTCACCTTCCAGGAGCTTCCTGGAGATGCCCACTGAGATTAGACTGAATTCACCACAAGCTACAAGGCTCACATGGTGTCTCTTACCCCACTGATCTGTACACTTTACCCACCTCCCCAACACACACGCACACACACACACCACACACACTCCCCTCAGCCCCACTGGCCTGCTCTTCTGGAGAACAGGTTGCAGACAAATCTTGAGAATATGAGTAGGAGTTAGCTGTGTGAATCAAGCTGGGCAAAGAGAACAGGCTGCACCCAGCCATGGAATTGTGAAATAGCATGTCATGTTCCAGGGCTTGGTGAGGCCAGAGTTGCTGTGGCAAAAACTAGTACATGGACATGACGGGTGTGAGAGGGGAAGGAAAGGCAGGCAGTGGTATAGTCATGCCATGGAATATTAGGCACCATATATAAAAAAAAAAAAAAAACAATATTCCACCAGTAGACTTAAAGGGATTTCTATATGGCATTGTTGAGTGAGAAAAGCAATTTGAAGATAAGTATGTGTAATAGGATCCTGTTTTTATAGAAACGACGGCCAAAATACTCTGTGAGTGCATACGTATAGCTATGTATGTCTGTAGAGGATTTTATTAACACAAAGAAAAACACAGAAAGATACATGCTGGGTGGCGAACATGGGTTTTCTTCAGGGAAACCTATTGTGGGGGAAGAAAAAAAGGATTTGAAAAATAAAAACTGCCTTTTAAAAGACTTATGACCACAGTTATATATGTCCCCCACATCCACTTCTCACCAAAGCTAGACATGTGGGAATGGTCTCAACCAATCCCTGCTCCTGTCCAATGACATCTCCTTAACTGACCCCAGCCACATCTCCAACACACACACACACACACACACACACACACACACACACACACACACACACACACTACATTTATGTCTGGGCTCTCTCACCCATCCCATTTTCCACACAGCCAATCCTCTGATGATCCCAATTGCCATGAAAGTGAAATCCAGCTCCCAGTATGGCTCCCAAGCTTCTGCACCTCTGGCCTTGCCCCCTCTGCAGACTCAGGCCTCATTGCTGCTCCACCCCCACCCCTGTCAAGTAGCCCATAGTCCCCAGCCACTGTGTTCCCCTCAACTCTGAGCCTTTTTACCAGTCAGAGCAACCTATATTGATATTTGCTATATTTTAGTCATAGTTCTAAGCACTGGCATTTATTAAAAGCTTTCAATTCTCACAATAACCCTAAGTGTATAATATTTTTGCTTGTATTATATTTTGCATATGGGAAACCTGAAACACAGAAAGGTAAGTAATTTGCCTAAGGTCACACTAGTTAGTGGTGCAAGTGGTCCCAGAGCCTGCACACTTGAACCACTGCACTATTCCCTTTATCTGGAACTCTTTTTAGTTTCTGTCTTCACTTAACTAAATCCAGATCATAACTAGATCTCAATTTAGATATTTCCTCCTCCAGGAAGCCATCCCTGACCCCAAAGTCTGGCCTATACATTCTTCCAATGCCTTCTACTATGGCCCAGCCATCCCTCAATCATAACACTTCTCATGCTTTATGAGGTAGCTGAACATCTTCACTAGCCTGTGAGATCCTTGCAGGCAGGCACTTAGTTTCTGTTTTGAAGATGGGTCCTAAGAACCTAACACTAAAAAAGCCTGTGTTAGGACTTCAATCAATATCTGCTGGATAAAAGTACATCAGATAAACTAGGATTCACTTGCTCCACGTATGGTAGGATTGGGAAGGGAAGTTCTGTCAGGGTCCCTTTCAGCACCATGGAGAGCTCCCCACCACCTGCTTCAGCTGGGTCCGGGGTCTCTGGGTTTGCTCCTTTGTTCCTTGGGTGGCTCCGAGCTCTGGCCTAGACAAGATTCTCCAGGCATGAAACCTTAGTTTGCAAGAGTGTTGAACAACTCAGGGCTGTGGGGGAAGGGGTAATCTGAGAGCTAGAATAAGCCATCCCCCTGGGCAGAGCAGCCCCCTCACTCCAGGGTCCTCCTGTCAGTCACACCCTACCTTATACATACTTTTTAACAAACACAAAGTTTTAAAAAAATAGTTAGCCTGTTGGAACAGGCACCAAATCTATGCATTTTCTCAAATAACTGAACTAGAAAGAAATGAAAACTTCAAATACTTTTTGTACCAGGCTAGAATTTAGCAGCTGCCTCATTCAGTCTATGTCTCAGCCTGACTAGAATGATGAAGTGATAGAAGAGAGAATGGCTTGAAAAGGAACGAGGTTCAGTGGAGAGCCTCAGATTACCATTCATGGACCACAGGCAAGTTCAGAAGAAGGAGAAGAGAGACAAGACTAACAAGTAAGAAGATGATAGAGTAGGGGGAGGGGGCCACAGCTGGAGGAAACTGAGACACAAAACAACACTCTCCTCTTCTGTCAGTTACTCACACATGCTGGACCTTGCCTGGGTACAAACCCCGGAAACCCCAGAGATGAGTCCCTGTCCACTGCAGCTGGCAGATTAGGGCCAGCCTAGCAGAGGAGTAGACAAACAAGCCAGAGCCATCAGTGTTCCAAGAAGGATATGCAGGACACTGAGGTTCCTGCAGGAGCTCACCAGTCAACCATAGGGGCCTAAGCCAGAAGGTATAAAGTGTCCAAAGAAGGAGAAGTGAATAGCATATTGGCAGAGACCAAATCCTGTGAGTAGAGTTGCCCAGTATGCAAAAGGCTGCCACATGGCTGAGCTGTCTGCCCCCCCCCCACCAGAGACATGCCCACATCCATTGCAGGGGGTGGGTTTTGTGGCCAAAAGGACAGAGAGAAACTGGGTTTCTGGAGTTGACTCCAAAGCCTGGCTTTGCAAGCCCTGGTCCCATGGGGCTGGGGCAGCCTCTTCCCCATACCCAAGAATATGGGTGCCTCAGCCAGTCTCACATGGAACCCGCAGAAGGGACACTTCAAGGAGGAGAGGAAATGTGAGAGGCTGATGCATGAGATTTCAAGGCCATGGAAGGAGAGGAAGCCTAACTCATTTTGTTATTAAGGAGCATTGGCTGAGCACTTTCTCTGTGTGCACATTATATGTTAGCAGCCTGTACACTCGCAACAGCCTTCAGAGGTGGATGCAGCTATTTTTCCCTAGAGCTCAGAGAGGCAAAGCAATTTGCCAAAGGCCACCAGCAAAACTAGCAACAGAAATGAGATGCTGACACAGATGTGCCAGACTGGCAAATAAGAGCAGAGTGCATGGGCCCTGTTCCAGAGTCTCCTTTGTTCCTCTCCCTCCCTCCAGACCCTCGCCCTTGGCTTTCATCAACACTGGCTGGCTTCATACTTTAGAGAGATTCCACCACTATGAATCAAGCCCTGCGTACCCCTTCGGTGGGGCTGGGTTCCAGGTATATGGAGGAGGGGAGGAGATCCTGCCTTCCTGGTCCCTTTGAATGAGCCAGGCATCCACTTGGAGGAAGCGACAGGCCATTCCCAAGCATGAGCCCCACCTCTAGCATATTCAGCCCCCAATCATCCTCTTGTCCTATCCATCACCTCTCTCTGGGTGCCACCTCTCCTGGTTCTGACTGATGATCTGCTCTGCCTCTAGCTGAGCATTTCAGGGATTCAGCCTCTGGCCCCACACACCATCATCTTAGAAACAAACCCTTCCTTGGATTCACTCTGTAGAAATCTCTCATGTCTATTAGTTCATTTAAGTCTGACAACAACCCCATATCACATATGGAGAAACTGAGGTAACAAGCAGGCACTCAGGTTGTGAGTGGCTCGACCCAGACAATGTGTGACCCCAAGCTCCATGCTCTTAACTCTCTGCTGTCTCTTGGTAGTAAGTGAACATGTGATCCTGAATATTCTAGGTACCTATCTCATCTGGTGTCAAGGAAGGCTTTGGGGGCTATAACCTGGGGTTGCCCTTTACTGCAGGAGGCTGCTCTTGGGTGGGTGGGAAGTAAGCCCCTGGCAGAGCTCAGGAGAACTGCACAGCCTGGAACTACCCCTGTATCATGGCAGGCTTACACAATGAAAGCTAATTCCTGGATTGTAATGACTGAAAGAACTGCTGGCTTCTGACTCCTCACATAATTACCATGAGACCTCTGTAGAGTAATTCACCAGATAATTACATAGTAGCGGGTGGGGGGTGGGGGATTCTTCTCTGGAAGGTAAAGAGGTAGCATTTAATTTCGAGGGGGATGCCTAATCTTATAATTACTCAGTAAAGTCCCGTGTTCCCACCAATCTGATTCTCTCTGGCCAGCCTGACTTGCAGAACCAAAGCAAGCAGTGGTCTCTTCCCCAAGATGGAAATGAGGGGAGGGAGGAGGGGAATGGTGGGGTTTCCCCAGGGCATCTTCATAGGTGAATTATCCTGGCAGCCCTGAAATACAGAGGGAGAAATAGGCAGGGCAGGAAAGAGAATCTTCTTTGTTTACTGGAGATGAAACTGACACAAAGGGAGAAAACTTAGGTATCCCCAGGCAAGTCAGTAGTTCAAAGTGTGGTCGTGCAGACTGGGGTTCAAGCCCAGCCACCTCAGGGTGACTCAGTCTTTCTGAGAGCAGCTTCCTTCAATGGTCTAAAAGGGAGCCGAGCCATACGGCATCACTTGTGTATTATCACAAATAGTGCTGCCTAATAAACACCCCAAAACAAAGACTTTAAAAAACAACCATTTACTGCAGGTCCTCCAATAACATCCTTTTATTCAATGTTATTTCATTACAAAGTTGATGAGATGTCTTAAGAACTTAACTCTTATTTATATCAATTAGCTTATGGTAAAATTGGTTTTGTTACGTGACACAGAACCTACCGATGACATTAAGTGAGGACTAACTGTATTGCTCATGCTTCTGCAGTCAGCTGGCAGCTTGGCTTGACCTGTGACTCACTCACATACCTGGTGATGTGGCTGTCAACTGGGGCTATGGGTAACCAGGCCATGTGTCTCTCATCCACCAGCAGGATAACCTGAGTTTGTTCACAAGTCAGTTGAGCAGTTCCAAGAGCCATAGTAGAAATGTATAGGGACTCTTGAGACCTGGGCTGGGAACCAGAACACTGTCATTTCTGCCATATGCTGCTGGCCAAAGCAGGTCCCAGGTCAGCCCAGAGTCAGTGTGGGAGTGAGGGTGGGAGGGCTCTGCCACTTGACAGGAGGGGCTGCATCACATCCCAAAAGACATGGACACAGGGAGAAATGAGGAATTGGAGCCATTTTTGCAATCAATCTACCACAACCTGCCTTCTGGGGTTATTGCAAGATTTATAAGATGCAGCTGACAAGGTTCTTTGTACATGTAAATGTTCATTAAAGTGAAGGCCTGCTTGTTATTGAAAATAATAAGAAAAGGGAGCTAGTGGCAGAGACTGGACTCCTGATGCCTAACATTTAGGGCTGCTGGCCTTCCCCTCTACAGAGACAGTAGTACAGTGGAAACACCCAGCATAGAGAAGCTGGACTGGGTCCCTGCCTTGCCTGACCCTTGCTCTATCTGTTTGACCTGGGCAACTCACTGTCCCTCAATGTCTCGGCGTCTGCAACACAAAGTGGGGTGAGTCCACTCCACAGGGGCAGCTCAAGGATCAGAGTGACATGCTGCATGCCAAGACAAAGCTGGCCCCTGGCCTCCAGTCGGTGTCTCTGTCTTTTTAAATACAAGCCATGATGCCATGGGATTTATTTACTTCTACTTCCTGTAGTTTCTATTGTAAGAAAAATAACTAATTCTCTTTAATTTCCAAATATTACATTATTCTGTGATGTAGAAATGCTTTTTCCAACTAGACGTTCCTTCACAGAGATTCTGGCACATTCCCTGCTCCACTCCCCATCCTGCACCCCGTCCCCACCTTAGGCAGGACTGTAATTTCATGCCCCTTCTCCAATAGTCACTACCATTTCTTTTTATAAATTCAGTTGTCATTATGCAAGTAATTACACTCTCCTTTTGAACACTGCAGACATTGGGAAGTCCCCCATGCCCACCATTCCCCATTTCAAATCTCCCTCCTGGACCCCACCATCAATGCCATCTCCACTTCCCACACACCATCACAAGTATCAATACATTTCATATCCTTCCAGAACTTTTCCTATTAATTAACTTATATATTAATTTAATTAATTCTATTAATTTACATTATATTTATTCCCGTAGAAAATGTGTTATCATTTTATGTTTTTTTATAAGTGGTATATCATATATATTAATTTGCAGCACTGTCACCCAAACTTTAAATATCTATCTCTATGGACACATATGGATCTGATTCATTCTTTTTAAATATTGTATAGTATTCTATAGTATAAATGAGCCACAGTTTACTCATCCATTCTCCAGCTGGTAGTAAAACTACTTATTACAGCACTGTTCTAAACCAGTGGTCTCCCTGTTGGTAAGTCCAGCTTCCTGAAGAGCTAAACCATGTGCCAAGGCAGGATGGAAGAAGGTGGGGAGGCACATCTGGAGATGACAGTGATTTGGCACTTGGGACATAAAGCAGGGAGAAAGAGGAGCCTGAGTTAGGATGAATGGGCATAGCCAAGCAAAGGAGTCTATGCTCAGTGCTGAAAGATCAGTGCAATGAGGTTAGCCTGGAAAAATATGGAGGGTGTGGTAGGAAGGGAAAGGGTACAGGCAAAGGCCTGGAGGTAGGGATGAGCAACTGCACTGAAAAGGTCCCAGAGAGTTTGCTGGATCCTAGAGGTGACAGAGCTAGCTGGCAGGTCATCAGAGCCATAGCCTGGAGTCTCAGTGCCACAGGCTCTGTCCTGCATTTGCCAGCAGCCCCAGAGATATCTGACAGGAATTTGAACTGATCCAGCTGGGCTGAGGAATGATTTCTCCAGATAAGGAAGAGGTGGAGACAGATATTTGTGAAGGGTAGCTTCACCTGATGGGGCCAGAGCCAGGGCCCCATTTCAGGGGGTGGCAAGGAAAACAGCCTGTCAGAGAGGGGCACACTGCGCACAGTGGATGTCCTCTGCCAGTTTCCTTGGCTCTAATCTTTTTGGCTTTTCCTTGAGTCCAATGGCTTATGGGGCCTGAGCCTGTCAGTAGCATATTAGAAAAGGCGCCATGCACCGTGCTCTGCTGCCCATGGGTGGAGGGTATCAGCAGCCCCAGGGTCCTTACAGGCCCCAGCCCCTCCCCAAGAGTTACCCTAGTCACTCTGAGGTGGTTCTGTGGCTATGAGAATGGGCACCACCCTGCCAATCATTCCCTGCCAATCAGAGGGTAATGCCATCCCAGCATACAGCAAGTGCTTAATAATTACTTATAAAACACTACCATACAAGCTGCAAAATGAGTTCTGAAGTGTCTAAGCTCAGTCCCAGCCAGGATGGAAAAAGATGATCATGAACCAGCACTCAGGTCCTCCAGGAGAAAAGGTTTAGCATGCCGTTAAGTCAACGTCAGATTGCCATTGCAGCATCAGCTGTCTTCACAAAGACACATACAGGGTCTCTCTTGATTGTCTGAGACATGTTATGTGTCTTGAGTGGGGCATGTCCTGAAACAAGGATCCAGTGCAAGTCACTTATTTGGGAGGGAGGCCCAGGTAGCACCAGCAGGGAAATAGGGCTGAGACGAGGAAGAGGAGACCAATGCTGTATAGCCTCAAACTATCACTTAACCTCTTTGCTCTATTTTTCCTCAGTAGATTTAGGTACAGTAATATCTCCCTGAGAGGATTTGTATAAGGCTAAAGGGAAGTGCCTGACAAAAGCAAGGTAGGTCAGAATGTAGGGATGCAGGGAGGCTTCTAAGCATCAAGGGCTGGCCAAGCCCCATAGCAAAGGACCTACCTGTAACCCATGTTTACAAGGCCACAAGTCACTGTCCCACTGCCAGGCTGCCTCCAGCTCTAGACCTCTTCAATATCCCTGCTGGGGGCTCAATGGACTCTGTCCTCTTGTCTCCACACTGGTCTAAGCATATGACCTTCCTTTGGGACCCCAGGATCTCTTGGAGCCCCTAGTGAATAGCTGGAGACGGGAGAGCTTTTCATTCTGAGGTCTGTTGGCCTCTTAGGGCCCTACATGGGTAAAGACTGGACAATATATGCCACCCTAAATCGAAAGTACCCCAAGGCCAGAGTGTGAACAGCCACAAGATTAGCTGGGCATTGACACGGGCCCACCCTAAGCGGGGGCCTAGAATCACAAACTTTGGCTAATACCCTAGTCGATCAGAGAATGAATTCTGACTCGTTACCCTGCCAGTTGCCCTGTTACACTGGGCAACTTCCTTAGCCCCTCTGTGCTTCCTTTTCAACACCTGTAAAGTGGGACTGATAACAGTACCTACCTCCTGGCTTGTTTCATCCATATAAAAGGTCTAGGCACACAGTAAATGCTCAGAAAATGCTGGCTGACAGCCTTCTGCTGAAAGAAATGATTAGGGTTCCCATATGGCAGAGGACCCCCAGGGGCAGGAGCTCAAAGTCAGTGGAGCTAGATAATGTCCCAGTGGCTGACTTTGATATAGGGAAGAGGAATGAGAACTTCAGAAATTGACTAAATGTTAAACCAGAGCCTACAACAGTGCTGCTGCCAGACCATGGGAAACCTACAGAACAAAGGAAGATTCCTACTGGGATTACTAACAAACCATTTACCCATACTATGAAGGGAAAACAGAATCTTTAAGTCTTATTCTACACAAAATAAACTCGACCATTCATTCCCTAAGGATAATCTATAGAACAAAGGCTAGGATTGCTAGCATATCTTTAACACAGCATACCCATGCCTTTCATGCTACATAAACATACCATCAAAGGAAAAGAGGTAAACAAAGTTTTTAAACTGTAATCCATAGAAACTAAGAAAGACATATGAACTGAATTCCCCTAACACTCCAGGCCCCTCTCATTGCCCCTCTCATTGCCTCTCAGTCCCTCTCGTCTCTCTCCGTCTCTCTAATTCCTGTCTTTAAGAGGAGACCATGCTCTGTCTATGGAGTGTTACTCCTTCTCTAATAAACTTTCCCTTTGACTCTAAGTCTGGCGTGTGTTTAAATTCTTTCCAGTGCATAGTCAAGGACTCTAAGTGCAGGACTTGATTCCCTACTCAGAAGGATTCGCCCTGTCCTGCGTCAACTTCACGAGGAACACTAAGGAGTCCCTCCCACACCCATAACACTTTGAGTACACCAAAGCTTAGGGCAGAACTAAGAGAGCCCAAACCTAGAGCACAGAGGTGACAGGTGAGCTGAGGAAGGAGGATGGGGATTTTCAGGACCCCAAGCAGGCCTAGGCTCCAAGATAAGTATTTGACTAAAAGTGGATTGTTCTATGTCTTGCATGCCTAGTCCTTTACACAGATGACCTCATTAGTCTTCCCAGCATCTATCAGGAAGAACCTAATTAGAGCCCATCTTCCAGATAAAGAAACTGAGGCATAGAGAGGTCAGGTTCTCATCCAGGCAGCAGAGCATTGATTCTTCCCAGTAAGCCTGCCTTGAGTCTGTGTACCTCTCATCCACAGCTTTAGAATACCTTGTCTTCAGTACCTAGAGCTGGCTACCTAGGCCTGGCCACTCTTCAGAAGCTCCCCCGCTCCCCTGCCTCAACCCAGCACCCTTCCCCACAGGCTCTATCTCCACAGTGCCCCCTCCCAGGCCCCGTTCCCTCTCTGGCTCCCCTTTCCAGGCTCCATCTCCACCCTGCTCCACACTCCAGGCTCCATCCACTCTCTGGTTCCACCTCTCTGGTCTCCCATCTCCCCTAGTCCCTTCTAGGCACCATATCCCCCCAACCCCAGTGCCCAAGCTCCATCTCTTTCCCCCTCAAAGTGTCCTGTCTTCTCTGCACCCTTCCCTGACCTGTACTCCCTTGTCAGCCAACTCTGTCTAATCTGTGTCTCTGGATTTGGTTCCCTGGGTGTGAGGAGTCCCTTACATGGAGGGAAGGAGAGGAACATCAGGAAAGTCATCTATCTCTCCTTCCTCCTGGAACCTACCAGGCCCAGACCCTCTTAGCCTACTCTGCTTCAAACCTGGGCTCTCCTCCTGCACCTGCTTGCTGTAGGTATGCCTGGCCACCCTATGCAGAATGTGGTGTGTGTGTTGAGGGGGGGTGGGGGGATGGGGGGTGGGGGTGCTTCCCTCCAAGGCCACAGCTTCTACATCAAACCATCCTCATTAAGAAGCACTGCGCGTGCCAGGGTGACATCTTTATTCGTTTGCCCAGAGACTTCAAAGCCTTCAGGAGAGCTCCTTGGTGAATTGGACATGAAAAATGTTTGAGATGAGATGGAGCAAAGAAGCAGCCAGCGCTCCAAGCATTAATTAGGTAGAGGGTGGAGCGACAAGATGGGACAAGGAATCAGGGTTGCCCAGCTGCCAGCCCCAGGTCTTGGGGCTGGGGGTCAGCTTCTACAAGGCAGAAAAGCTTCCTACAGGGACCCCAGGTTTCCTATAGGCCAGAGCCTCCCCACTTTCAGGTCATGCCCTTAGAGGTGGGCAGAGCTGGACCCTAGAGGAGAATACACTCTACAGCAAACGTGACTAAGCTGGGGAGAAGCCTCTGCTCTATTACTGGTCCACAAACGTGGGTGGAGTCTTGACTGTGCAGGCCTTTGAGGATGCTGTGGGGGAAGCAAAGAAGAAGGGGGCCCAGGCCATACACCATGAGCTCAGTTCTCCTGGAGAGGCTGGCGTAGGCATCTGTGGGAGCTGGAATTCCCAGCAGAGAAAACAGCATATGCAAAGATCTGAGGGATTGAGATAGTGGTCTTCAGTAGGGGGCAGTGTGGCCATTGTTAAGGTTTTGAGGGTGTTTTGGTGGCTCAACTGGGAGCTGGGTGTGGGGGCAGGGATCTGGAGAGGCAGAAGCATAGAAAACTGTCAGGAGCCATGGCTGGGGTCCTGGTGGAGGGTGTGGACCTGAAGCAAGGAGTGGCCACAGGCATTGAGGAAGCAGGGAATGGGAACCATCAAGTGAGTGGTGGTGAGTGGAGGCAAGGAGAGGAGTCTTAAATGAAATTCAGATTCTTGGTCCCAGGACCAGGTGCAGGTTAGGGCCATCCCCGAGATGAGGACATGGAGGAAGAGCAAGTGTGGGGAAGATGCTGGGGATTGCTGGGTTTGTAGTACCTCCAGGACACCTGGTGAGATGGTCAGAAACAAGGGAGCTTTGGAATCAGAGCTCAGAGGAGGCATGGGAGAGACTGGGACAGCCCACCATCCACACAACCAAGATGGACTGGCTGTGGGAGCAGAGGCAAGCTCTTCTAGATAGTCTCTCTCCAAGGAGTTTGTCTCAGGCCTGGTGGGCTAGGGAGAAGTGAGGAGGCAAGTCTAGGGTGGGGCACCGGGCCTGATCACAGAGAGCAACAAAGTGAAAAGCTTGGAGAAAGACTGCTATCAGGCCAAGGTGTCACAGGGGACCTTCTCTGACACAACAAAAGCACTATTCGCTTTAAAGGCAGAGGTGCAGACAGGCCTTTCCACTTCCACCCTGGTCCTTGCTTGCTGCCTGAGGAGGGTGGACACTCATGCCAGGAGGCAGAACTCTGGCTGCCCCCATAGGTGCTTTTCAAATCATTTCCGAGGAGGAGATGGTAAGAGATAAACCTGTCAGGTCAGAGAGCAACTGACAAATTTCATTGGGCTTTCTTGTGCTTGCTAGATGAGAAAAAAAAAAGTTTTATAAAT
Organism: Pteropus medius; assembly: GCF_902729225.1. Lineage (NCBI taxonomy): Eukaryota > Metazoa > Chordata > Mammalia > Chiroptera > Pteropodidae > Pteropus > Pteropus medius. The sequence goes on from NW_024351546.1 coordinate 1,904,367, forward strand.
TAGCTTTTCCTCTTCCATCAAGATGAGAAGGGGAAAATGGAGCTCTTGATTGGCCCATTTGGAGTGTTGACTTTGATTTGGTGTGTATCACCCTAGTGACTAATTGGAAAAAGCTGCTGCCTCTGATCTAGGGGTGCCTTCGGGGGTCTCCTGGCAGGTGGTGCGGAATCTTTGTATGTGGTCTGGATGGGCCATGCTGCTTCTGGCCACATGGCAGCCACTCCAGGACAGGCTGGCCATGGCAGAATTTTTGGCTGTGCTCACACCCTACACAAACCACTGCCCTACTCTGCCCACATCCCTACCGCCACCCCCCCTAAGGGAAGGGCACTAGAGGCAAAGGACTGGAGACAAAGTTAAGAAATGACTTACTTTGTTGGGAGCCAGACAGGGGCATTTCCCTCCAGTCCTAGGAGACCCTGCCCTGCCAGTGCACCGCTGTCTCCACCTTCAGTCTGAGTTCTCTGAGGGCGGGCCCTGTGCCCAGCAGATGTGGTTCTACCAGCATCCATTCCTTCCTTCTGGAAACAAGGGTATTTCCCCTTGAGGAATCACTCATCCCCAACCCCAAGTCCCAGGTCTCAGATGGAGCCTGATGAACTCAGGATCTAAGTCGCCCGGATGACTAGGTAGACCTGGCCAACAAGAGTGCTGCTACATCTCCCCAGTCATCGTGTGGTTCGGGGGGTGATCATGTGACTCAGGCAGAGTCATTCAGAGGCAAAGACTTGAGATTTTGAACACTTTTGAATAAGAGGCAGGTCCTTTCTTTTACTGGGGGCCAGAAAGGTGGTAGGACATTGACAAGGAGATTGTCCATATTTGTGGCAGGTTGGGTTCTCCAAGAAGTAGACTCTAAAACAGATTTCAGTGAGCAAGACTTTCATTAAAGGGGGATCTGCTCGGTAGAAGGTAGGAAGCGAACAGGATGGGCAGAGGGAGAAGCCACAGCCTCAGCTGTCCCACGGGGATCTCTGAAGCTAGAGTGACCCCATCAGGGTTCTCCTGAAGGCTGATATGGCAAAGCCTTTTCGTCTCCATATCCATCAGCCACTGGGTCTGGGTCACAAAGGTAAAGGTGTGACATTAGTTAAGGTAGTTCTCCTAGCGGGAGCCGGAGAAGCCGAGAACTATCTGCTGACAGCCTTTCTAGCAAATGAAGTGAGATCTATACAGTGTGCACTGGGTCTACCACAGTGGCCATCTTTGTTACCACAAGGGAATGAATAAATGAATAAATGAATGTATGAATGAAGAATGAATTAATAAAAACCCAGAGAAAAGCAGAGGTAAAAAATGGAGCCATGTGACTTGAAGACCTTGTCCGAGCCCCCAGGTACTGCACTGCCTGATCCATCTCCAGAATTTTTTACTTAAACCAATTTGATTTGAGCTTTGTCCCTTGCCAATGGGAGGGGTGAACATTCGATCCAGGCTTGGCCAAATTAGTCATTTTTGTGCTTAACACAGGGAGGACTTGCGATGACAAGAGCTGAGGAGCAGGGGTACAAGAGGTCAGAAAGGTGCACATTGAAGTCCGGATGAGAGGACAACACAGGTCAGGGTTAGGCCATCTGAAACGAACCACCTGGCCATGTGGGGAAGGGGCCAGCACAGAGCTGAAGGGACCTTTGCAGGTACCCACCACACCTTCCAACTCCAGCCTCCCAGTGCCCACTGAAATAGCATTGAATGACACTGACACTAATCAATGGGAGATCTACATTCTCCTGACCATGGTGGTTGGCTCAGGAGTGGGCAAGTGACCTTAGCATGACCAATCAGAGTCAAGGCACATCAGACCCAAGAGTTTGGCCAGAGTTGATATTTCTAGCCAGGTCCTACAGTCCACTTTACCCACCATCCCACTCCCAGCATGTGGTCATCACCATACCACCTCCTCTACATGTCCTCCCTTCAGCTCAATTAGAAGCAGACCTGGCTTGTTGAATCCCAACTCTATGCCTTTTGGGTCAGATCTCTGGGCTAAGAGAATCTCCTTAGGGGCAGGACCAAGTCTTCAACCATCTCTGATTGATACGTCATCTACATCTTCCCCAGGGGCTCTCTCTGTACATATAATTCACACTTAACATGCATCTGTTTAAATTGTCAGACATAGGTGGGACTGGAGGAGGCAAGGAAAGAATAAAGGAAGTTCAATGACAAGGAAACACAAAAGAACAAAGTTAAGTTGAAGGAGAATTCTGGTCATGTCTTCAAGGATTTCCATAGAATTCTCAGCAACCTGGCTCAAAATTGAGGGAGAGAGATGGGCAGGGAAGGAAGAAACTGCATTTGCCCTTCCCGAATGCCTCTCAGTGAGCCAGGTTGGCCTCTGTGGTACATAGAATGCCCACCCAGCATCCTAAGGGCAGGTTTTGTTCATTCCATTTCATAGATGAAAAGACTGAGGCCCCAAACAGAATGGCTGGTCGAAGACTGTCTGACAACTTTGTGGCTATTTCTACTGTTTTACACTAAAAAATCAAGGATGGTGTATATTTGGAGAAAAGGGATAACAGAAGTGAGAGAAAGAAATCTGCAAGAATGATTAAATGGTTCCCAGAATAAGTCCCCAGAATTATAGATTGTCCCAGCTGGAAAGACCATTGAGTCACAGACCTGGCATTCCATTTCACAGATGAGACACTGAGCTCCAAGAAGGCCTCAAGTCCTCAAACTAGTGACAGAATCAAGAATAGAACTGGAGTCTCCTGTCCACCAGCCAGAGGCTCTAGCTTTCCCTTGAACTTCATCTGCTCCTTTCATTTCTCTCTGGGTCAGTGAAGGGGGAGAAAGGTCTGCAGATGATTCCTCTGACTGAGCTCTGAGCTGTCTTCCCTATGTTCAAGTCCATTGTCTTCTATAATTAGAAAAAAAATTACCTTTTCTCAAAGAAACATGTCTGGTTCTAGCTGCATGAAGAAGATGCATAAGAGGCAGGGAGCAGTCCATGGCCTATCCAGGCTGCTGAGTTCTGCAGACAAGACAGAAGAGGAGCAGGGGGCTGGGTAGGTATGGGGAGAGGGCAGGCAGAAGAATAGAACAGCAATTTGGCTAATGCAGACCCTTGGTGTCCGCAGCACCAGTCTACAACCAAGAAAACAATCCAGAGCATCTTTGAAAGAAGACCTCTTGGATTCTCACTCTAAAGAGAGAATGGGTTTAAAGCTGATCTCATTGCCCCCTCCCTATTATGTGTGTGAGTTTACAGCATCATCTAAACGTGGTTACCTGGCTGGAGTCTACAAGAACAAGGCCCCCACAGAGATCAGCTGGCCTATGGCTCCCGCCTATCCCCACCTCTCTCCCTTCACTCACTCTGCCCCTATGCTCATCCCTATACTCCCACCCCAGGGCCATTACCCCTGCCATTCTGTCTGCGCAGAGACATCCTTACTTCCACAGCCTCCATCCAGAGGTTTCTGCTGACCAGGTCACCTTTCACCAATACCACTCCACCCCTGCCCGCCACACACCCTTTTACCCTTCCCTGCTGTGGTTTCCTCCAGAGCACATACCACTTTCTGACATACTATCAAACCTCTATTTCATATATTGTCTACCTCTCCCACTGGAATATAGAGTCTCAGCCCCGGGCTCCCAGCTCTGACAATAACCCCGGGTGTCTCAGTGCAGATGGTGTGGAATTGAGGAGTCTGGGCCATGGAGAACTGAAGACAGCCCTCGAGCAGACCCTGCCTTGTCAGTGTGTGCCTGAGTTTACTCCCCTACATCATGCCCACCTCCTTCAGGGCTCGCTGAAAGACCCCAGCACACGGGGCTATGAAGCAGAACACAGAGTAGGGCTCAGTGCTCCTTGGAGGACACCATGAAAGAGACAGCTGGGACTGGGGAACAGAGTATCCAGGAAAGAAATCTCAGAGGTCACCTGGGAGGTTAATACTCTCTGTTCCCCCATTCCCACAGGAGGGGGCAGCAGAAAAGCCTAGCCACCACACCTCAAGGCAGGACAATTCATGAGATTTGTTCTCCAGAACTCTTCCTCACTCCAACCCCAGTGGGCCAGGCTTGAGGCCATATCCTCAGATGAAGTAGGGTTTATCTTCAGCACTTATCACTCTGGCTTAAGTTAAGAACTCAAGTTGCCAGTGAGAGCTTTCTGAGAAATGATTAGTGATTCTGACCCTAAGGCTTTGACCTAGCTGGGAACCCTGAGCTCCTAATATTTGAAAAGGCCTCAGATGCCCTCAGCATCTGTTCTTGGAAAATTGTAATTGCTGTGCAAAGCTGCCAGCTTCCCAGAATGTGAAATATCCCTGAGATGAGATATGAAAATTTAGGACTAATTTTCTTTAATATATAAAGAGTTTATACAAATTAAGAAACATAACAAAAACTTCCATAGAAAAAAATGAGCAAATATTAGGAACAGACAGTTCACTGGAAAGGAACCATATTAGAAGATGGTTATTATTGCTTATAACGACACATATACAAATGCAATAAGATGCCATTTTTACCTTTTAGATAAATGAAGACCAACAAGTTTGATGACATTCTATTTGGTAAGAATGCATGCAAACAGATAACATACTCAGTTTAGGGTAGTTTGGCAATATCTGTCCACATCATAAAAGCACATGCCCTTTGACCCAGCACTTACTCCTGGGAAACTCATTAATGGAGGTTTGAGGACTTGAACACTGAGAAGTAAGCACAAGATGGCAGGGCAGCAGAAAACAGAGAAGCAATCTCAGTGCCCACCCAAAGGGACTAGCTACATAAGTTATAGTACATTCATGCAGTGGAGCCCTCTACAGTGATTTTAGAAAGAAGGAAACAGATCTAGACATGTTGACATGAATAACTTGGCATGAGGACTGTTAAGATGAAAAAGATAAGAGGCAGAATACTTTGTATGACATGCTACTATTTGTGGGGGGAAACTCTGTGTGCGTGTATGTGTATAAATACCTCTAGAAAGACTCATAAAACTGGCAGGAGTCATTTCCTCTGAAAAAGGGAACTGGGTGTCAGGGATGGGTGAGACACTTAGTTTTCATTGTATTTTGATCCTCAATTGTATGATCTTTTCAAAAAAGAAAGCTTAACTGTAAAATAGCAATAGATGTTTGCCTGATGTGCAGAGAAAGAGAGTGAAGTGGCAGGAATAGGTGAAGAGGGCCCGGGTCTGACCAGCAGGAGGACTGACAGCGATGTCACCGGAGGTGCCTGGGAGAGGAAGGAAGAGGAGGAGTTCTCACCACCTGGAGCTGAGGAAAATTAAGGTGGGCATGATGGATGCCCCCAGAAGGAAACAAAGTCGGATGCTGGGGCTAAGTCTACTATGGTCAATGTGGGAAGAGACAGAAGGGGCCAGGCTACACAGCCTGCTAATCAAACTCCAGGCGCTGTTTCCTTAGAGAGCTGAGGAGCGGCTTGAAAGGATCCAAGGGTAGGGTAGGGAGAGGATGCTGGGAATTAGAATCCACCCCAAGGACCCCAGGCTACCCTTCATCCCCCTCAACACACAAGTGCACAGGTGGGCATCTCCTACCTAAAGGACCTAAGGGGCTCCCATCACTCTTCGAATAAAATGAAAATCCTTCCCACAGTCCTCAGGGCCCTATGTAGCCGCATGGCCCCTCCTATGGCAGCAGTCCCACCCCGACCCCAGGCCCCCATGGATGTGCCCCAGGTTCTCCACCATCCTGGAACCCACCATGGGCTTTTGCAAAGCTGTTGCCTCCTTTGAGTGCTGTTTCCTTTCTCACCCTCTCCATCCCACCACCCCACTTCACTGACACTTGCTCATCCTTTATGAAAGCCTGGCCATCGCCACCTCAGGAAGTGGCCTCTCTTAAGAGGACAGGCCCATGCACTTGCCTTTGGATACTTGCTGGTTAATTTGTGCATATTCAACTCATATCTGCCTTCCCATACACAACTATCAGCCCCAAAAGGGAAGTAAACACATCATTTATTTTTCTTATTTATTTTTTATTCTATTCTATTTTAGTATAATATGAATAGAGGAACACGCACAGGCATAAGTGTGCAGCTCACTAAACTTCCACACAGTATACATGTCTAGGTACACATGACCACACTTTGGCTACTTCTGTCACTCATCCCCCACTCCCCACCTGACTTCCAACAGCCTAGATACATTTTGTTGGCTTCTGAGCTTTCTATATGTTAAACCATATATTATATGCTCCTTTCTCCACCGGAATCATATTTGTGAGGTTCAGGGCATGTTGCATGTGGCAATAGGTCATCGATTCTTGTTGCCACATAATATTCCATTGCATGATATACTTAAGTTTATCTATCCACTCTGATGTTGATGAACATGTCAGTAGCTTCTTGTCTGGGGTTATTATGAATAACACTGTTATGGGAAATCTTGTACAAGTTTTTCTGTAAACATGTGTAGACATTTATGTTGTATGTAGACTCAAGTGTGGAATGGCAAGGTGATAGAACAAAAGTCTGTTCAGCTATAGTGGACAGTTTTTGGTGTGAGCATATCAGCACCAGCCAAAGAAGCAGGGCCTCCCCTTCTGGCCCACACTTGGTGGGGTCTGTCCTCTTGATCTGATGGCCACTCTGATGAGTGTGTCTTAGTCACTCAATGGACCACATCTATTTTCACTCAGTCTTTATCTCTATGCCTGACACTACACAGTAGACATTTACTAAGTACTTTTTGAAGAGAGGAGGGAGGGAAAGTGAAAGGAAGGGCAGGAAAAGGAGAAAGAGGGAGGAAAGAAATGAAAGTAGGGCTGTCTCTCAATTTGGTTGATTCCGCCTCTAAACCTCTTGCAGCTACAGTGCACAGGAAGCCAGCAAGCTCATGGATCCAGCAGGAATGCTCTTAGCTCCAGGGACAACTCTTCAGGCAAAGATCAGAAGTCTAGAACAACATAGCCACTTTGATCCGACTCTTGCTAAGATGGAAAATTCCTGGAGGGTCAGCAGGAGGTGGACACCTCTGGACCAGCACAACTTCACTGGGAAGGAGAGAGGTGATGAAGAGAAATGACCCAAAACAGTAATTTTCAGTCAGGGAAAGGAAAGCAGAGAGGATAAAAGGGGCCTTAAGACACAAAGGAAGGTAGCTGGGAGCCACCAAACCTCTCCTTTGTTTACCAAGCACATGGTAAAACTCATGAGATGGATTGCAGAACAGAAGGGTGCAACTGAGGCCTCTGCATCAAGTGGACAGAAAATAAGAAGGAAGAGCAGGGAGGTGCGAGACAGGGCTAATACTCCCGGCTTTTGCCTCTTGGTGCACACATGTATGCATGTTTAATTTAAACTTCAACAAAAGAAAGTAAGGAATGTGATATCCATATCAGACAAAGCCAATATAGTAAGTATTGTTTAGAGGCTCACTGTGTAATGACATCAACTATGACGTCAGTATTCATTCACAAACACTCCCCATGTGCCAATGCTATCCCCCACAACAGGCCTGCAAGGCCTTCCTATAGGTCTAAGAGGCCTGCCAGGATGAACCTCTCCCTTGGCTCTATCTATCTCTGAGAACAGGGAAACCTCGGTCAGAAATTAAGAACTTGTTAGACGCGCTGAAACCAGTCAAAACCAAGATGACTGTCTAAATGACCTCCAAAAGATTTCAAATCTCATAATATAATCTCTGTGCTAAATAACACACTACAGCGCCAGCCAGCGTAGCAGTTGACAATCGCCAAGATAACAGCCTGCAGGAAGAAACCATAAAAGGACAAAGAGAGGGTGGAACCCAGATCCCAAGAAAGTCGCTGACCCTTTCCCTCCATATCCCCCAGAAAACTCATGAATATTCCTCCTGACCATTTACCTAGACCTCTCCTTCATTTCTATTACTCTATTGTAGCCACCTCTCCACCACTAAGGAAGAAGCTGAATCCCGCTTCTCTGGTCTTTGGCTGTTGAACAAAAGCTTGCCCTCTTAACACTCACATTCAATCTCAGAATTGGCTTTGGGAAACCTAACTGGAAAAGAACCCCGCTTGGGGTCCTCAAAAAGGGGGCTTTTGCCTCTTGGTAACAGCAGCACTGTACTGACTGCTTTCCACATACGGGCTCATTCCCCCTCACAACAACCCCATGCAGGGAACACGATTTCAATTCCCATTTTAGAGATGAGAAAATTGAGGTGCAGAGAGTTACACAAGCAGCCAAGCTGGGACTGGGGTTTGGGCCCCAGCACAGGCTCCAGAGTCCATGCTCTTGGACAATCACGAAAAGGTTCGATTAGTCATGTCTTTTCTTTTTTCTCACACTTTCATATGCCAAAAAGAAACAAAACACATTTTTTTTAATGTTAGAAATAAAGATGTTAGACGTCTCACCATAATAGAGAAATCTGACTATGGTGAGACACCTAAGTTCACTAAAACTCAAAAAAAAAAAAAAAAGCACAGAGGATGCGAACTCTATAATTGAGAAAATAGTAGTAATATTGTCAGCACCAAGCTGATCAAGAAGGAAAGGTTTTGGTGGTGAGACGGCCAGTTGAAAGAATATACAAGGAGCTGACATGAGAATGAAACGGCAGCCACCAAATTTATCACAGGGAGTGTCCCGACCCGCAGGACCTAGTTATTGCGTAGAACCCGAGGAGGACCGCACCTTGAAGAAACATGGGCGGGAGAAAAGAGTGGAGGCAAGACAGTGTTCTGATCAAGCCTCAAAATTTTATTTTCAAGTGGTTATATTTATACACTCAGGTGGAGAGGGCAGGGGCGGGACTGATCAGAGAGTATTTCGTTACAAGCTTATTGGCGACCACCAGAGAAGGTGATTTCTGCCTGGCTGGTCAGAAACAGATGGGCTGTGTCAGAAGTTGCAGGCTCCCGCTCTGCAGGCAGGGGGAATGGGGATCAAAGACACGAGATAAGGCCGGCACTTCCCAGTGCCCTGGCTGTCCAAATGGTCACAGATAGCAGAGTTTATTCAGGATGTGATTCTTATCTTTGGGTGCAGGCTTAAGGCTCCCGACAAGGGAGCACGCGCTTCTGTGCTAAGGGACCGCGTAGGCTCTATATATGTCAGAGAACAATAGTGGCATTCTGCCACACATGCATGTTACAATAAGCTGAATCATACTTACATAAGTTAGGCGCAGGCACCCTACTACATTAATGTAACATTCTAAATCCGGAGTCCTATCTCCAGCTGTGAGCCTGGATCACAGACAGACCTGGGACCCACACTCCACCCCTACAGAGTCGTGGCATGGGATCTGGCCCGGAGGGCACTACCTTGGGCCCACAATCCAAAACAACAATATAAAGAACAACAAAATACTACTAGGCTACAGGCTACAAGGGCTAGGACGGCTACTCTCCACCACCAGGAGGACCCCAAAGAATTCCACCAAGTTGTCTTCTCCCAGGGCATGGATGGCTTGGACTTTAGCATCTATTTCCTGGAGGGCTGCCCGTGCCTGCTCAGCATGATCAGGAATGTATACACAGCATTCTACATGGAATAGGGCAAAGGTGCCGCCCTAGACAGCAGTTAGGAGGTCAAGGGCCATACGGTTTTGCAGAACTACTTTCTGCATTTGTGTGGTTTCATCCATTAAAAGAGTTATAGCCTGATGTGTAGCGTTCAATGCCTGTGCAGTGTACTGGGCTAAAGCTTCTACCTGCAATTCTACATCTATGGATCCCATTCCTGGAACAAATAACACCAGAGGGTAGAACCACCATGCTGCCCGTTTCTGCCAGTGACAGTGGTGATATACAAGATCCCAATTATGAGGCATTTGGGGCAAGGTGGATAATATGCATCCAGCTAAATATGGATGTCCCCAGGTACAAGAGTTGGTCCAATCAGCAGGCAAGTAGGATCAGCCGTAGTGTCCGCAGACCCAGAGATACCCTGCAGGTAGCCAGTCGGTAGACTCTGTACCAACATAACATTGGGCATTCCACCAGACCTTGGAAATATTAGCAAGGGTGGTGTTAGCACAGAGCTCGGGGGGTAGCCACCCCACGATGTGGTTGGGCACAGATCTCACTTGCTCTATGCTTGAGGGGTCTGCTCCTGCAGTTCCACATGTTCTCCCACTAGCCATCCCCACCCATTGGAAATAGCATGGCCTATGAGGGGCGGGGAGTTGCGATGATCGAGAGGAGCAGCACTTCCACAGCTCACCATCGCTGGTTCCATTGGGGTATGGTGCTCCAGGTGCGCAGCCACATCCAGTTCTCAGCCGTAACCGGAGTAATGTGCCATGGCAATCCCTAGGCCACTTCCATTGGCAGTTAAGTACACACCCAGCAGCAGGAAACATTGTGAACAGCAGCAAACACATGAGCCCAGGACATGACACTGTTCCTTGTTGTCAGCCTGGGTGATAGGATAGAACAGACAAAGATACCATCAGAGGCAAGTCCCATCCTTCCAGGAAGACACAGGCCACCTGCCCATCTTGCAATAGAAAGGTGGCTGAGAGAGGAGTTGCCCCTGGCCATACAGTTTCTCCAAGGGTGGCAGGCCAGGGGTTCTCCACCAGCGTTACAGTATAGAGAGGAATGGGCCAGAGGCTAAGGACAACCCCACCACCCCCCATCCCCGTTAACAGTGAACCTTCCACAATCATTAGGAGTGACACTTGCAAGGGCATGGGCCAAATGCAAATTCAGGGTTCTACCCACAACCCATTGCATAAGCCCTGTCCTCAGGGCTCCACCAGGGCCACCCACAGTTCTTGTGTTACCTGTAGAGTCCAGGGCCATGATCAAGGACCAGGTGGCCTGTTTACCTGCTGCCAAAGGTTCTGGGGCTGGCAAGAGCAAAGCTCCCTGGTAGGTCTGGGGCAAGAACTGTTTAGCAGAGGTACACTTTGATAGCCTGCGACAAGCCTGCTACAACCCTGTCGAGGGGAGACAACTCCATTCCCTGGGGCTGCTCATTCAGAAGGCATATAGCCTGTGGGAGGTTAGTGTGCCAACAGGGCCAGCCCAGGCCTAAGGCACACAGTTGGTTCTTCAGCAAGCCGTTGAACTGCTCTACCCTTCCAGCTGCCTGTGGGTGAAAAGGAATATGTAACTGCCACCATACATCATTAGTGCGGGCCCAGGCCTGCAACTCCTGTCCAGTAAAATGACTGCCTCTGTCACTGGAGATTAATAAGGGCCGGCCATAGGCCACTGCGAGGTGCTCCAAAGTGCTCACAGTATGGCGTTGATCAGCAGCTGCCACCAGTCATGCAAACCCTAGACCAGTAGCTGTGTCCACATCTGTGAACATATAGCAGTGTCCCCAGTCTGTGAGCAAAGACCCTATGTAGTCCACTTGCCATTCCTGGATCAGCTTAGCCCCACGGAGCACCACCCCCGGGGTACTCTTTACCCACCATCTCTCTGGGTGCTGTTCAGCACACCAGGGGTATTGTGACATGGCAATTTCTGTTTGTGCCCATGTCAACGATAGCCCCTATTGCTTTGTTACCTGTTCCATGGTACGGGCCCCTACATGTCCCAGTGTTCAGTGGAGCCGGGGGCCAATGTCCACTGGAACCAGTGATACACAGGAGGAGCAGACCTCTGCCAGTGCATCGGCTGCATTACTGCCCAAGGGCCTGTAATAGCCAATGGCCAGAGACATGGTATATGGTGGCCCCCTGCTGAAGACCGCGCTTCCAGATGTCTTCCCACAACCCCCAACCCCATAGGGGGTGGTGGCCTATCATCCACTCCTGGGCAGCCCATGGAGGCAGCCACAGAGTTAGACCTCAATACACAGCCCAACTGTCAGTACAAACGTGCATTGAGCTAGTTTCATTCATGAGGACCAACCACGCAGGGCGAAGCTCCACCCATTGGCTGGATTGCCCAGCACCAGTCTCATATCAAAAGGTTTCTGTGGATGGCTATAATGCCATGGCAGCCTATGTAGGGGGTTGCCCATGGTATGAGCCATCTGCGTACCAGGCAGAGATGGAAGCCCGACACTCTACATAGGAACTCAGTACATCCTCCATCTCAGCAGTTTCCACCAGGAGCTCTGCTTGAAACTGCACTGGTCCCAATAGGGGATGCAGCTGACCTGACAGGGGGCTCGCAGAGAACTGTGTCTGCTGCTCCAGGTATGCCCCCCACTTGGTCAGTGTAGGGAACTGTGCAATTCCCATATGGGGAGTCTTTACCCAAGACTGCAGCCACCCCACTATGGGGTATGTGGACTGTACGATTAAGGGATTAGGGCCAGTGATGGCCTCACTGGCCAGAAGGGCTGCATATATGGCAGCCAGTTGCTTATCTATAAGAGAATACCCAGCTTTTCCATCACTGGGACTAGAAGCCTATCGGTACCTTCTGGGACCCATGCTTCTGCCACAAGCCCCATCCAAACCCTGCATCATCCACCTGCACCATAAGCGAGCATGGGAGGGCTGGATCTACTACATGTAGAGTTTGAGCTTGTGCTACAGCTTGCTTTGTAACCTTAAAGGCCTCTTCTATCTTGGGGGTCCAATCCTACTGGGCACGCTGTCACAGTAGATGGTGGAGGGGTCACATCAAGGAGGCTAAATGAGGAATGAACACTCTCCAAAACCCCAGCAGTCCCAAATAGGTTTGGAGCTGCTTCATGGTTTCAGGTCTGGGATATGCCTGTATCTTATCATCACTGCCTCTGGCATTAGTTTTGTCTTATCAGACCAAACAACTCTCAAGAATTTGACAGAGAACCCAGGTCCCTGGACCTTGTCCTCGTTGACTGCCCAACCTCAGTCAGTGAGAGCTTCTCACAGGCTGGTTGCCGCTGCTGCTAGTTCTGTAAGAGAATCAGAGGTTAGCATTATATCATCAATGTAATGATACAAGTGCACTGTGGGCGGTCGTTTCCACATGGCTAAATCTTGAGCCACGAGACCATAGCACAAGATAGGGTTATGCAAATAGCCCTGGGGAAGGATGAGGAATGTCCACTGTCACCCTTCCCAGGTGAAGGCAAACTGTTCTTGACCTTCTGGGGCTATGGCAATAGAGAAAAAGGCATTTGCCAAGTCCACCACATAATGGTATCGTTCAAGTTCATCTGACAACCAGTCTATGAAGTCCATGACATTCCGTACGGCAGCATGCAGGGGCGGCTAACCTTATTCAGCTCCCAATAGTCAACTGTTATGAGCCAGCAGCCATCAGGCTTCTTCACTGGCCACATGGGGGAGGTGTACAGACTATGAGTAGGACGAAGGACACTGGCTTCTTCCAGCTTCAGAATGGTGCGTCCTATTTCCTCATGGCTGCCCGGCAGGCGATACTGTTTTGTGTTCACTACCCGGGTAGCCAGCGGCAGCACCAACAAGGCATGGTATGGACGTCCCCGGATAATAGTTTTCACCACCCAGATATGAAGGCAAAATTCACCAGCAGTGATATTTATAGTCAAGTCTCACAAAACATCAGTCCCTACAATGTACTCCTGTATGGGGGTTTGTACACTTGGTATGTCCGAGAAGGCCATCTGCCAATACCCAGTGTCATAGGGACATGCCACATGCAAATGATTCGAACCCCATAGCCCTCAATGGTTTCAGTGGGCCTAGAAAACTTGTCCTGATTCCCATAAAGCAAGGTGCTGTCAGCACTGGTGTCCACGAGGACTAATACCATCTGCACATTGCGGGGGGAACAATGGCCTCAGGTCAACTGTATGTATACGTGGCCTCAGGTCAACTGGCTCCCCCGCCAACCGGGTGCCCTGGTGGAATCCCTAATCAGAGAGTAATCGGCCAGCCATACCTCATGGCTTGTGGCTTTCCCAGGCATAAGAATGAATTGCTGGTCAGGGCGCAGCTGGTTTCACAGTGCCAGCAGCACTTCATTAGGTTGCTGCTCAATCTTTTCTGCAGTGACCCCTGCCACGAGGAGATCAAACCACTTTTGCAGGCAGCTCACTTTCACGACTGATTGGGCTGGACGCTGCTCTGCCCCCTTTTTCGGCCACGCCTCCATCTGTGCACTGGCCAGTTTGGGAGTGCAGGGGGTGGTACGGCGCACACTTGGGTGGAACGTTCCTTGCGCTTCACTTCCACATCCCCCAACCTAGCCATGGCGGACATTGCCTCGTAGATCTGCCTATCCACATAAGGGGCCAGCAGTGCTGCCATGGTGCCAAAGGTACCAGCTGGGCCAGCGTTCAGGATCAAGTTCTTCATACAGGTTGTAAATACCTCCTCATTGAGGCTCGTGTACTGAGCACAAAATATCATTTGCCACATGCCCATTTCCCAGATTATCTGGACCAGACCTAAGTATGTGGTCCATCTGCTCACTGTCTCTGGCAGCTCCCCTGGGTTGGCCCACACTGTCTGTGCAGCAGACATGAGCCAGTTAATGAGAGAGTGATTACCTGCACCCCGTGTCGTATGTGCCACATTTTGGAGGCGCTGCCTGAGGGACGGTATCACCATTACGGAGGCCAGCTGAGCCATCTCTTCTGGAGATAATTCATTCCCTTTGGCCCTGTCATCCACAGCAGCCACCCTGGAACCGTCTCCCCAGCTCTCTGCCATACCTGTTTCATCAGGTCCCAGAGTTCCATGGGTGTGTACTGGATCAAGGTGGTATGGTTTTTAGCCTGGAGGGTACCCCTAACGCTATTGTACTTCAACCTGCTGCCGTATCACCAGCTGCACCTGCCGCAGTATGACCGGCTATCGGTGCTGAGCTGATCAAGAAGGGAAGTTTTCAATGGTGAGATGCCCAGCTGGAAGAATACACAAAAGGCCAACATGAGAATGAAACAGCAGGCACCAACTTTATTGTGGGGAGAGCAGTATTGCACGCACTTCTCCTGTTCCTCTTCTTGTGTTCCCCTTCTGCTCTCCAGGGGACTGCATGGCTCCACACATATCAGAGTACAATAATGGCATTCAGCCACACATGCATGATACAATAAGCTGAATCATGTTTACATATTTTACATATTAGCTCTACTACATGAATGGAACATTCTAAATCCGGGGTCCTATTACTAGCCGTGAGCCTGGATCACAGCCGGACCTGGGACCAGCCAGGCCTGGAACCCACACCAGCAGGCCCCCAGACCGGGATGATGGCAGCAACCCATCAGGGCCTTGCAGCATGCGTTCCGCTGCTGCCAGTCGCCTTTCCAGCACTTCTTCCTGACATTGCAGTTGTTGTACCCACTGAGCCTGGTCCTGAACCTCCAGGCTGGCCTGCCGCAGCACAACCAGGAACATCCAGGCCACTCGACCCACTGCCTCCCAGTGAGCAATGGGGACATTCGGCTTCAGCACCTCCAGGACTTTTCGGACATCCTCTGGACATGGCTTCATTCCATCCCAATCCTCCGGGGGCATCCATGTAGCCAGATATGCAGCCACAGGATACCACTGGGAGGCAGGGGGCCACATGTCCTCCATCTGGGTATCCTCCACCCAGGAACTGTCCAGAGCGCTAGGGGCCATACTCACCTCATCCTGCTGGCTACGTCACGTTTTAGCGCTGAGCTGATCAAGAAGGGAAGGTTTTGGTGGTGAGACAGCCAGTTGAAAGAACGCACAGGAGCTAACATGAGAATGAAATGTCAGCCACCAACTTTATTGCGGGGAGCATGCGCTTCTGCGCTAGGGGACTGCATGGGTTTTATATATGTCAGAGAACAATAGTGGCATTCTGCCAAACATGCGCGATACAATAAGCTGAATCATACTTACATAAGTTAGGCGCTGGCACCCTACTACATTAATGTAACATTCTAAATCTGGAGTCCTATCCCTAGCCTCGAGCCTGGATCACAGCCAGACCTGGGACCCACAAATATATAAACATCTACCTCTAAACCGAAAAACAAAGAAGATGCCATGTGTGAGGGGCCATGAAAGATCTTTGAGAACTGATCTATAGTCAGTCTATGCAAATGCCAAAAAAAAGTTCGAACAGATCTTTTAGAGACCACAGTCATGACCATGATATAATAAAGCTAAAAATAAGGACTTTCTAAGAATAGAAATAAAATTGGAGATTTGAAGCTACTCTCCGAAATAACATCTAGGTCAAGGAGGAAGTAAAGCCCACAGGAGACTGCCTAGAAAACAATGAAATAAAGCTCCACATACCAGAACCTCTGGGGCAGTCCTAGCCGGCCTCTGAGGCTCCCCCATAACTTTAATTCCTTTTATTGTCAAAAACCTGCTTGCACACACACAGAGAACATGAACAGATGAGCTTTCAACCTCAGATTTTTGAGAAAAGAGCAAACCCAAAGGAAAACAGAAGAAAGGAAATAATAAAAATAAAAGCAAAAAAAAAAATAGATAATATAAAAGCAGTGACAATGATAAATAAATACCAGACCTGGTTCTTTGAAAATAAACTAATAAAATAGAAAAATCTCCTACAAATCAATTTTTTAAAACTCTGTAATTGTTAAGATCTTCTTACTTCAAATTCAGTGCTCTTTAATTTTTTACAGGCAGGCAGGTTTTTATATAATGAGGAAAAAAGAATTTTCACTGAGGCTGAGGGGAGGGGCTGCAGAGCAGACATTCATACCAGATGTCCCTCTAGAGCAGCACCTGTGGAATTGAGGACATAAAGTTTCCCCAGCCTCACGTCAGGAGCATCCTTATTCTTAGGAGGCCCATGAAGGCATCTGCAGTGAGCTGTCCTTCCAGAGGTCCTGCATGTGTGGAATAGGTGGGTCCCAGTGGCCTTCTGAGCCCATTTCACAGATGTGAATTGTAAGCTCAGACAAACTAAGTGACATTAAAAGGCCCCCCAGTGTTGGTCACCTCTGTGCCCCTTAGAATGGCCTCCCACTCCATTCTCCATTTCTTTGTTTTTAATTTTCTTTTCTGATGAATTTCTTTTCTGAATTCTTTTCTTATTTCTAAGAAAGGAGGCAGAGGTCTCACCGGTTTTGAGTGGGCAACCAGCAATTCTTACCACCAACAAACTACTTCTAGGTCCATGTCTCTGTGTCCTCTGGAATGACTGAGGCCTAAGTGAGGACCCTGCTGCTCACTCAGAACCTTCCTCCCAACTCCAGCCACTTTCCCCCTAAGCCTCCGCACACAGTCCTCCTCACAAAGTAAACAGAATCATTTGTTTCATCATAGTTTTGATACATAGATTAGGTGAGTTCACAGCTCACCATTACCATGATGATCACAGAAAGTAACTAAGTGGAGAGTTTATTTTAACGGCCAAATTTATTTTAAAATGCTTGCACAAATCATTTTGAACAGACAATCTCCATTTAACATTTTTACATAACTGAGTACGTTTTAAGGAGGGATGGGATGCTGGTATTATGTTAACAACGTGCAGGTGAGGAGAACCTAATTCAAATTGACCTAAGTAAAATAAAACAAGAGTGACTCAGCTCTTGGGTCAGGCCAGATGCTGGGGCCACAGGGAAGCATTCCCAGGCCTCTCCTGCTCCCTGCAGGTCTGCTTTCCTCACGGTGCAACCAGCCAGGCACCGAGGACTTCCAGAAAAGGTCTGGAGAAGTGGCCCGACCTAAGGGACCACAGGTGTTACCTCTACCCACATCACACAGGTTGACTTTGTTCCCCAAAGGAAAATAAGGTGACAGCACCTCTGGCAAAACAACAGATATGTGTTTGTTGGACAGGTGTTTGCGAATCCAGAGATTCTTGAAGGTCCCCAGGCTATCTAAATGTGTTCTCAAAGATGCAGGCTGAAGCGTTTAGGATATCATGATGTCTGTCACTTTCAGAATTCAGCAAAGGTAAAATGCATAAAGAGGACAGATGGAGAAACTGTGGCAAAATTGCAACAATGATTGAATCCAGGTGCAGGTTATTCAGATTTCTTTCCATCATTCTTTTGATTTTTCTATTTTAAATAGTCTCATAAGAAAAAGGGCAGAAGAGTTCCAGCTAAAATTATTTTTTCAAATAACAAGGGAATAAGGCAGATTTCACCAATAAACGTGGGGTTTATTTGCATGAACCTGAGGACCCCATGCCCAGGCATGGTGAATAGTGTCCTGTGTGAGAGCCTCCTAAACAGCTCCACTCAAGGGTCTCAGCAGACATAGGAGGCCCTATAGTAAGAGACCCCTGCGAAAGAAGCTGTGTGGCTGGGCCCTGGGGTTCTCCAGGAGCCATGAGCACACAGCCTGGTCTCTGGACCAGGGACAAAGCGTCACAGCTGCCTGTTCCTCTAGCTTAGGTCCAGGCCCTGATTCTCCTGTCCTCAACAGTATGCCAGACAAGAGAGGGCATTCTCCCTAGGTATTACATCCAACCCAGGAAGCTGGAAAGAAAAGGCCTCTTCACAATAAGATAGACTCTTTCTCCTAAGGACAAACAGTGGGTGTGGAGGGGGGAGGGGGGCCTTGTACAGTCCAGGGAAAGACAGATGGGGAGGCGGGAGCAATGTGAATGACACATAAAGTAATGGGTTTCAAGCTGATCCATAAACACTCAGATTTCATCAATGCTTCTTTTGATAAAGATAATACATCAAAAGGAAGCAGCCTACAGATGCTGGAGTCAGGTAACACTGGGCGCTGGGCATAATTCTCCGTTATACTGAGTCTTTTGGGGGGGCAGATCTTGGACAATTATTAACTTCCTTTTGTCTCAGTGTGCTCATCTATGAAATGGGAATAACGGGACCTCTCAACAGGGTTGTCGTGATGATTAAGCAGTTCTCCAAGGATCCCTGAATTAGGGAATGAATTGTAGACCAAAGCTCAATTAACTCATTGCAGATAGAAACCAGGGGCTGATGGCTTCCAAGCCCAGCCCCAACCTCTATCCCCCTAGTACAATTCCATATTTCCTCTGAGGCTTTGTTACCCCAACCTCACTGCTGGCACATATGAGTGTGTTTGTTTACCTCTTTATAGTTTCTGGGAAGAGAAATATTAGAAAGGCCTTGAGCGAGAGAGCTCATTGCAGTGTCATATGGAGCCCCCTGTGTCCTGGGTTTCTGATCTCAGGTTGCCACATACGACCAACCCCACAAATAACCAGACCTAGGCTAGCATATTTTAGATGCATCCAGAGCTCCAGAAGCCCCAGGCAGTACAGACCGTTCAAGCTGAGATTCCCTGTGTTGGGAAGGTCCATGCGTGCACATGCACATACACGCACAAGCACACACACACGCACACCCATAAGAAATAAAAATGAGAGTTTTAAGAAGCACGATAACTACTCTATCCATGTGCGTAGCCCCTTGGTGGCCATTCCCTCACCTGAATAACACCACCCTGTGAGATCTCCCCACTTGACTGAGGAAAAGGGAGTCTGGCCCCAGCTCCCCATGATCATCAGAAATCACAGATGCTTCTGACCCTCTGCCCTTCCCCAGAAACACTCTTCACTCCCCCAGCTGCAGGGCTCTTGTGATCATAAATCCTACAGTGGTTTCCCTCTGGTTGTTCTGTGGGGAGGGGTAGGTGACCCAAGAGCCGCTGTAATCTTTAGGTCTCTGTTACAGGAGTCATCAAATGATGGCCCAGAGGCCAAATGCCACCTGCCACTTATTTTTGTACAGCCCTCAAGCTAAAACTAGTTTTCACACTTTTAAGTGGTTGAGAACAAATTTTTTAAAGAATAATATTTTGTGGCACAAGAAAATTTTATGAAATTCAAATTTCATTGTCCGGAAATAAAGTTTTATTGGAACACTGCCACACTTGTTTGTTTGCGTACAATCTGTGGCTGCTTTCACACTAAAAGAGCAGAGCTGAATATCTGTGACAGCAGCCTTATGGTCTGCAAATCCAGAATTATTTACTATCTGTCTCTTTACAGAAGAGTTTGTTGACCCTGCATCACTGTCCCAGTCCTTCGCCCCACCCACACCCGTGTATTGCCTGGAGGCAGAGTATATTTTTCTATCCACACCATGCTGGGTTTGACCAAAGGTGTGTTGAGCAGACAAGAACGTGAGCAGAAGCTTTAAGCACACCTGTCTGGCTGGTGTTGCTGTTGTGCATGAGCAGAACATGCCTGGGAAGCCACTGTTCTGAGGAAGGAGTATGAATGACAGAAAGCAGATTCAGTCCAGCCTGGTGGTAAGTCTGGGTCAGTGGAAGCCTTGCTCCCCAGAAGCCTAGGTGAAAAATAAGTGCTTACTGTAGAAAGCCACTGAGTCTGGGGTGTTTGTTAAACAGCATTTTTGTGGCCATGGCTGACTAAGGTAATTTCTAACAAGAATGAATAATAAAAATAAGTCTTTGTAACATTTGTTAGTTTTCAGAAGACTGTCACATCCATGCTACCATGAAATCTGCATTTTATGGGAAATGATAATAGAGAGCTGATAATGGCACACCCCCACTCCCAGGCATTTGCACTTGCAGTTCCCTCTGTCTGGAGTGCTCCTCCCCTGGACATTTACAAGGGCACCCCCTCATCCCCTTGGGATCTTTGCTCAAATGTCGCATCTCAGAAAAGCCCTCCCTGACCCTTCTATTATAAGTTAAAAGCCCCAATCCGTTAACACTCTCTACTCCCATTCCCTGCTTCTTTTTCCCTCTCAGGATTTATCACCTTCTGACAGGTAATATCATTTTCATATTTATTTACTTAGTTTAGTTAGTTAGTTAGTTACTTAGTTACTTAGTTATTTCCTCTCTTCTCCCTCGAATGTTGGGGCAGAGATGAAGGCATGGAGGTTTATTCTGTTCTCTGCAAAACCATGACCCTGATCCTAGTTTTCCTTTCCTTAAGACCCAGCATGCTCAGGGCCATGCCCCTGCCTGGTCTATGCTGCCTACACCCTATAAAATCCCAGACCTCTTCCCCTCATTCACTCTGCTTCTGCCACTCCGGCCTCCTCACTGCTTCTCAAACATGCCAAATACACTCTGCCCCAGGACCTTTGCATCGGCTGTTGCTCCTGCCCAAAACACTTTTCTCCCAGATTGACACCTTCTAGGTGAGGCCTTCTCTGAGTACTCTCTTTTAAATTGTCAATTAGAAGGTGCTCAGTAAATATTCACTGAATAAATAGGAGGGAGGGAAAGAGAGCGGAAAAGAGAAATACTGAATGAAGAGCTGTTAACCTGCTGTGGAGAAGACAAACACTCAGGAGATGAAATTTAAGAAGAAGTCTTCCAGAAGCATCCCCATCCTTGGAGTCTAACTCTTTACATTCCCATGTGGCCTTATCTTTCCATACACAAACATCCTGAGGCGCCCCCGAACTGTTCAGCCACCAGGAATTTTGGTTCCAAGAGAGCAGAACAGAGAAAGCTCTGTAAACTTTGCATGTGGTATGAGTGACAGAATGGCAGAATCACAGATCTGCTCAAGCTGGTGGTGCAATTATGCTGGCACTGAGCACACCACTGGAGGAGGGAGCAGGCTCCACCCTGTCCTAGGCCCAGACCTAAGTGGGAGGACTAGGAATCCGGAGGCCCCTAGGGAAAGGCCTTCCAGGGAGGCAGCTTCTGAAGGAAGAGGCAATAAACAGGGCTTTCTCTGTGGCCTGCGC
This sequence comes from Pteropus medius, assembly GCF_902729225.1. NCBI lineage: Eukaryota > Metazoa > Chordata > Mammalia > Chiroptera > Pteropodidae > Pteropus > Pteropus medius. The sequence continues at coordinate 1,925,814 of NW_024351546.1, forward strand.
AGTATGGTCCCTAAGCTCCCCGAACCACCCCCATGGGAAAAATGGACTACTAGGAGCAACAAAGGCCCAGACTCACCCTAAAAGCCTCCATGTCCTCGTTTGTAAAATGGACATATGTAGACTGAGGATGCGTGAGATTACAATCAGGCTAGCACTCAGCAAACACTTGCTTTTTACCAGACACAGTTTTAGGTGCTTTCTGTGCACTCACTCATTTCACCTTCCCAGCAGCTATGTGATGGAGGTAGTATTAGTGCCCTCCACAAATGAGGAAACTAAGGCACAGGGAGATGTAATAATGTACCTCACAGTCAGAATGCAGCAGAGTTGGTCCAAGACCCCATTTTTATCCACATATCGTTTCTACTCTACTTCAAACAGCCTCTCCTGTGTAAGTCAAGCACCTAGAACAGACATGCTAACTACAGGCTGCAAAATATTCTGCCAGGAGGCAGGTAAAGGCAGGAGGCATATGGGGCCTTTGTAATGGAGGGGAAATCAGGAGGGATGTCCACATTCTCTGAAGCTGAACAACAGAAGAACCAGCTTCACCAGCTGCTGCAGGAGTTCCGAAGGTGCCTGACCCTACCTGCAGCTGGAGATATAGTGAATGGTTGAAAAGGCTGAAAACTGGGTAGAGAAGGAGGAGCCAGCACCTAGCAACTGAGGGGCCTGGCGCAGGAATTGCCTTCCTGAGAGGTCAGCAGTGGAGCGTGCTGGAGTTAGAGCTCTTTGGTTCCAGAAAGAAGGTGGAGCAGGACCTGGGAGCCATAGGTGGGGTGACTGACCCTGTGCTCAGCCCGTGTAGGGGCACTCAAGCTGTCTGGGTGGGGTTTGCCTGTGCTACGTGGGATGGACAGGTGAGGAACTGGTTCCACTTAAACTAAATCTAACATCTTCTGCACCCCTCAAATGTCATTTTGCCCTCTTCCTTGGGGTTTCTCCTGGGGCCCTTTAGTCTTGTGTTCTCTTCTGTACTCTTCTAGTTCAGGATAAGATGGGAGGAAAAGGCTTTTTGACTATGTCATAAGGTCTGATGCCAATAAACAGAAGAAATAGATGCGAGATCTGGCTGGGGTAAGAGCCCCTTCCTCTGGACGGCACAAGTCCTACCAGGTTACAAGAACAGGTTCTCGAGGGAAGGGTCTCCCATGGCCTTTGCAGGAATAGACTCAGTGCTAGCGAGCTCTCGCTGTTGGGCTTTTGCCAGTGGACACTGTTCTAGCCACCCCAGACTTTCCAGAAGAAACCAGCACCTCTGCCCGCTGGCTCCCTGTGTTCAGAATGTGGTATTGGCTCTGGCCCAGCCTTTTTCCCTGTTCCCCATAAGTCTCCAGCACAACCACTGCTCTGAGCACAGACCTAAACTTCTGGACACACAAAAACACAAAGCAGGGCATGGTCTCCCCATGAGTTATTTGAGAGTCTCATTGAGCAAGCTAGGCAGTCCCTCTGAGCCCCACGGACCAAAAATTGGCTCACTGTTTAGAAAGAATAACTAGATGTCCCAGCCCAGACTTCTTGGCCCTTGGACTCAGCCAGTGCATGTGTGTGGTTGGAGGTGACGTTCACTCTGCCCAGATCTGGACCATAAAGCCTTCCGTGTGACCCCCCTACCACAGCCACCACCAATACATTTTATTCCCTGGTCTGCCTGTCACATGTTGACACCCAGGGTAACTTAGGAGTCATATGCTGAAAGCCACAGAGCCTCCATCAGCCTGGATCCTTGAATGACTGCAAGGAGCAACTATACTTTACCCCATCACAGCCACCCATTGAACTTTATGTAAGTGATATACAGGCTTCTGTTGTGCTAAAACATTGAGATCTCTTTTTAACTGCCACCTAGGACTATCCCAATATACCTACATTCCTAATCTTTCAAATAAGGATAATAATTGGTATCTTTAAAAGTTGTTGAATGGGTTAAATTAAATGTGATAAAAAGTCAGCATGCAGAGAGTACTTAGTAAATGTTTGATTAAACATTTGACAAATGTTTGAGTGAGTCCATGGGTGGTGGTGCATTAGTCAGGAAGGCTTTGGGGCTATTTGTGGCAGGGTGCTAGATGAACAGTTGCTTAAACCATATGGATGTTGACTGCTTACTTAGCAAGTCATCTGGAAGTAGGCCATCCTGGAGTTCTTCTTTGGCTCAGCCATGTCAGGCCTTCCCACCCTTTCACTCAGCCATTCTCGGCTTGCTGGCTCTTCATTCTTGTACTGCCACTTCATGGTCACTGCAGCTCCAGGCATCACATGTCCACGCCGTGTACACACCAAGGAAGCAAGAGGCAAGACAAGATGCTTTCTCTTTGAGAGGCTCTTGTATTCTCTGGTAAGCAAACATTTTCCTAGAAGCCCCAGGAGATGTACTCTTTCCTCCCACTGACCAGGGGTGAGTCGCACGGCCACTTTACCTGACCAAGAGCCAGGAGAGTGGACTGGCTACTGGTGAGCCATTGAAGTATCTGCCAGAGAAGGGAAAGAACATGAAAAGTGGGTCAGGGCCCAGAGAGTAACCACAGACATGATATCTGTAAAATTTAGCAACCTTGATTAGGAAGGGGCAGCAGTTTTGGGGATAAGGCAGGCCCGGAAAAGACTGGGGAAGGTGATGGGGGTGAAATCCAGGCCAGAGATCAAAGCCCACATGTTCAGCAAGACCCGCAGCAGCAACTGGGGCTAAAGGGGAAAAATTGGTGACCAAGAGAGCCCCATCCCCCCGAGTATGCTTGGCTATCTTCATGCAGTAGTCTGAATTCTTCCCATTGCAAACAACAGATTTTCACTCAAACCAGTGTGAGCTTTAAAGACAGTGAGCTGTCCCCAATACTGGAAAGTCCACTTGAAGACCAGACTGAGCTGGATCCAAGACTTAATCTCTCTCTCTCTCTCTCTCTCTCTCTCTCTCTCTGCCTCTGCCTTCTGTTTCTTTCTTAACTGGCTCCATCTCAGGAAACCTTTCCACTGATGGCAAAGTTGACCTCACAGCTCAAGGTCACATGCCACAGCTTAGAGACATTCTTAGAGTGGGAAAGAAGGGCTCTTCTCAGTGGTTTCAGCAAATCTCCTTGAATCTACTCTGATAGACCTATGTGAGCAGGTCTGGGTGTGGAGGTCCTCAGTGTAGAGCTGGATAGTCATTGTCCCATCCTTGGAGCCAGAAAATGGCAGGCCTAGGCTGTCAGAAGGAGGGAAAGAGGCAGACCACAGGGCTGACTGGTGTAAGGTCAACTACACAGACTCAGGACAGGAGGCACAAGTTACAAGCCAGAAGTTCCAGTCAACACTACCATGTGGGAGGATAAAAATCCAGGCCTCACTGACTGGTCCTCTTGTCCCCTGTTCCTACAGTTGCTGAGTTCCCTGTACAGTAGATGAACACAGCTGGCCAGCCTTGCCTGCTCAAGTTTGCCCAGTCATACCCAAAAGAGAGACACTCATTGTTTCCTCTCCGCCTTCACACGACTGATGCTATTTTTTATTAAATATTATCTCTGTACTGATGAATCCCGCACCTCCAGCCAGACTCTCCTCATAGCTCCAGACTTACTTAACTGCATTTTCAGCATCTCTATTCACATATCCAGGAGGAATCTCAAGCAATGTGTTAGATTCTCAGCTCCTGACTTTCCCCCCAAATCAACAATCTTCCCAATTTTAGTAAATAGCTTCATTCCTACAGTTGCTGAGGCCAAAAATCACAGAGACATTAGCTTGTTCTTTTTGTTCCTTAGATTCTGCATATAAGTGAAATCATATGATATTTATATTTCTCTGTCTGACTTATTTCAAAAACAGACTCACAAATATAATGGACAATTCGGTGACGGACAGAGAGGGGGATTGGGAAGTTGGGAGAATGTGGTGAAGGGTTAGATAAGTAAAAATTAGTAGTTGATAGTTGGTCACGGGGAAGGGGGAGCATGGCAGAGGGAATGCGGTAAGCATTAATATGATGGCTAGGTAGAGGACCAGGGGAGGGAGGGAGCAATTGGGGGGATCATTTTATGAACTATATAGATGTCTAACCAATGTACTGTATACTTGAAACTAATTTAAATAAATAATTTTTTTAAAAAAATCACAGAGACATCGCTTTTTCTCTCCCCCACACCCATAACTAACCCAGAGGGGATCTTGTTGGCTCAACTTTTAAAATCTGTCCAGAAGCCAGCAGAATTCTTACCCCACACTGCTGTCATCCTGGTCTAAGTCACCATCAACTCTTGCTTGGACAATTGTAGCAGCCCCCTCTCTGCTTTCCCTCCTCCATTCTTGCCCCTTAAAAACAACAGCCAGAGTGAGCCTTTAACATGTATGTCAGATAAGATCTCTGCTCAATCTTCCCTAATGTCTTCCCATCTCATGCATAAACTCCAAAGAATTTTCAGGGGATGACAGGCCCCTACATGATCTGAACCTCCCATGACCTTACCCTCCACCACTTTCCCCCTCTAACTCCACTCCACCACACTAGTTTCTATGCTTTTTCTCAAACATACCAAGAATACACCTGCCTCAGGACCTTTGCACCTTCTTCCTCATCACTCTCCTGCCACCAGCCCCTAATCTACGCATGTCTGGCTTTTGTTCAGCATTCAGTATCTTCTCAAATGTCAATACCCACCCTAAGTCCACTCTCTCATTTCCCTGGCCACCAGAGAGCACGAATTTGCCTCTACCTTGCAGGGATTTCAAGGAAGGGAGTAGAAGGAGAAGATTGGAAGACCAAGCCTGTAGCCAAAAATAACCCAACCAGAACTTGGAGCTACAGCTGTAAAAGCTACTGAGGTGCAGTCATTGGCAAACTGCAGCACAGCAAGGGGGAGCTGGGGACAGATGCCTCCACTTCACTCTCCTTTCACCTCTGGCTCTCACCTTTGCCTCCCATTGGCTACACCAAATGCAAAAGAGCTTAAGCATGCAGTCCAAAGAATGACCAACAGAGAAGGGTGGACAGTAGACTTGGAGGGATAAATGAAGAATAACTTACTGAGTTCATAGCACATTCCACCATTTAGTAGCTGTGTAAGTTTGGGCATGTTTCTTAGCTTCCTGGTGCTTCAGTTTCCTCACCTGTAAAATGGAGATCATAAAAGTGCCTTTATCAAAGAATTCCTTTGAATATTAATGAACTAAGACAAGTAAAGCACTTAAAATAGCACCTAAACATAATAAGTGCCGTGTAAAGATAGCATTTACTATTCTAAAAGAGCAAAACCAACATAAAATAGGCCATGGCAGCTTGGAACCCCTGGTTCAGCATCATGGTCAGCACCCCTACTGGGCCTCAGTGGCCCACCTCTTCCTTTTGAGGACACCTGCATTTGGCAGACTGCTCCTGTTTAGGGAAAAGCTTGAGGGCTTTTTTCCCGAGCAGCCTGAGAGAAAGGTGACCTAAACTCTGGTCCTGACTTTGAGTGGGTCACTGCCATTCTCAGGGTCTCAGTTTCCCCATCTGTGCAATGGAGGCAGAGGGCTGATTGTATAAACACGTAGAGACAGCACAAAGATATGACTATGTCCTCCCCCTCCCAAGTGCTCACCTGCATTCTCATTCCCAGGAAGCCTGTGTCTGGTCTCCAAGGCAACAGGGCATCTGAACCACAGGGAGAGTGTGTTGGGGACCACATTGAATCAATGTCTATCCTGACAATGCGGCTGTGCTTAGAGATGGTTTTCCAGCCTTCAGTGGTCCCGGCCCTCCACCATGGCAGAGCAACTCCTTGCCAGCCAGCCTGCCTTTCCTGACAGGACCCAATGGCCTCCAACCTGCTTTCCCCATCAGAGTGGTTATGGCTGCCTGGGACCCAGGGCCAGAGATGGACATTTCTCTGCCATCTGCACTCACCCACCTAGAGCCTCAAACCAAGTCCTGGGAGAGAGGTCAATTGCTATTTGCAGATGAAGAAACTGAGGTGCAAAGGATAGTGACTTTTTTCAAGGTCCTCAGCTTTTTACTGTCTTCCAACTCCAAGTCTCTAGATCTTTCTCTTCACCAGGCAGGCAGCCAGTGGAACCAGAGGAAATAAGAGGAAGAAGATGGTGGGTTGAAGTCAGAGGGAGGTTTTCAGTCCTGCTGATCCCAGAGAAGAAGCAGTGCCAGGTGAGAAAATGGTATAGGAAAGGCCTATAAAACTCCTGGCACATCTATTGTGATGTCCAAGCTAAGCCCACAACAGACATTGGTAATCAACTGAAACATCCTTTCCTGTTGAGCCAGGCTCTGCCTCAGAATCCTTCTCAACACGGCACTCTAGGCAGCCTCTTCCTATTGGTTGGAATGGATGCTCAAGATGAAACCACGTGCCTCTTAGATCTTCATCTGAAGAGTGAAACGGAAGGACCTGAAGGTCTTAGGGGCATGTCTCAAGACCTAAGTAGGACATTGGCAGTGCAGACCATGGCGGGCTGGGACATGCCCCACCCAGCTCCACTCTCAAGGGACTTGCTGCCCAGCTGTAGCGAGTATAGCCAGAAGATGCTCTCTAGCTGTCACTCCTTCGGGGTCAGCCTCGGCTGCAGAGTGCCCAGCTGAGGTCACACTTTTGCCAGGGCAGCCCACATCCAACAACCTGGCCAGGCAGGCTGGATGCAGGAAAAGTCTGATGGGCAGTATCTGGTCCAGAGCACCCCGCAAGGTGGTCAAGGCTTTGCAGAGTCTGCACTGCAGTTTGACCTCTTCCTCTTCCCAGTTTCTAACAACACTCCCTGAAACTGTTATAGTATCTGCTTTCTGAGAACCCAATCTGTAGCAGCTGGATGGGGTTGTGAGTGTTGGGGGGAAGGAAGCCCAGGTCCTGAGGTTCCAGGTCATGAGGAAGGGCTAGAGGCCTGGAGTCCCTACTGTGGGGAAATGGGTGGTGTGAACTACAAAAGAAGAGAGGTGCCAAGGGAAAAAGAAGGAATCCAGCAGCCACACCTTCCCTGAGCCCAGCACAGCCAGTAGTTTGCCACCAGCCCTGGGCAAGCCACTTCACCAGTCAGAGCCTTGGTTTTGCCCTCTATGAAATGGTACATTGTAGAAATCAAATGATACAAGGGCTCCGTAAATGCCAATAATCATCCAGGTGAGGACATGAGATGTTGCTAGTGTGCCTGGACCTTCTCTCTGCCACAGGGCCAAGCAAGGAATTGTGTAGGAAGATCTGAGGCATGCCATCTCCCTGCTCTGGACTCAGAGTCCCCAGCTGCCTGCCTAGCTAGCTGTTTAATCTGCAAATACATGTCAAATGCACTGTGCCCAGTCCAGGTCCCTGCCACAGAGGGCTGACACACCAGGAGATAAGTAAAGAAACACAAATAAATAACTAGGACCATTCAGGCCATGATAAGTATTAGGGAGAAAATAATCCAGGGCCAGAGTTCAGAAGTGACTGAGAGCTGAGTACTGTTAGGTCATCAGGGAAGGCCTTTCTAATATAGTGGCCTTCGTGCTCACACCTAAATGAAGCAAACGAGGGATGTGGACATCAGGGGAAACTGAGGCCACTGACCATCACTCCCCAGCCAATAACTCCTGAGGCCTTGAGATAATCTAGGGCCTGAGCCATAAACTGAAAATAGAAATGAGTTGGGGCATCAGACAAGCAAACAGATTGTCTGGGCATATTGCTGTTATAGGAAGAGAGACACCTCACCTAACTCCAGGTAGGGGAGAGAGTGGTCAGGAAGGGCTTCCTGGAGGGGGTGAGGCAGTGTGCTCTGGAGAACAAAAAAAACATTCAAGAACCTGGAGATGACACCTATAATATCAAATTCCTTGGCTTCTTACACTCCACAGGGAGTAACTCATTAACCCTCTGCTATGGACGGAATTGTGTACCCCAAAATTCATATGTGAAAGCCCTAACCCACAGTATAACTATATTTGGACTTATATAAGGAGATAATTAAGATTAATGAGAACATAAGGATGGGGCCCTGTCCTTACAAGAAGAGACACCAGATAGCATTCTCTCTCTCTCTTCCCTTCTCCCCTTGCACATGCACCAAGGAAAAGCCATGCGAGCACACAGCAAAATGGCAGCCAGGAAGAGGACCTCATCAGGAACCTGATCTCAAACTTCCAGCCTCCAGAATTGTGAGAAATAAATGTCTGTTGTTTAAGCCACCTAGGCTGTGGTACTCATTATGGCAGCCCAAGCTGACCAGACACCCTCACACCACCATTTAAAAGGAGCAACTATTTGCATTCACATTTTACAGATAAAGAAATTAAGGCCCAGAGATGCCAAGCAACTTGTTTATGGTCCCACGGCTGTAAGTGCAGTCAGGACAGAGCCCAGATTGTCACACTCTCCATTACGCTGTAATAACTGCACAATCCTGACATTGTGTGCCTGCGCAGGTTTGTGTCTAGCCGCTATGGAGAGTCCTTGGGACCTTTCCAGAGAAATGTACCTCTTGCCTTCCAGCCATCTCAGTAGTATTCTAGAACCCCAAAATAACCCTGTCACTCTTCCCAAGCTGCCCCCTGACCCTCAGGAAAAGCCAGAGACAGGGCCAGAACTAGAAAGCAAAGGCAGTAGCTAGGGACAAACCTGCACCGGCTCGCACTGCCAGAGTCGTGTAGGAATTATAGCATGGCAGGTTCCAGTCATGGGAGAAATGAATAGATGTTTTTCTAAAGTAGTCACATAAATGGCCAAGAGGTGTATGAAAAGGTGCTCAACATCACTAATCATGAGGGAAGTGCAAATCGAAGCCACAACGAGATATGCCTCACACATGTTAGTATGGCTGTGATTAAAAAGACAGGAAATAACAAGTGTTGGCAAGGAGGTGGAGAAAAGAGAATGTAAATTAGTACAGGCATTATAGAAAACAGTATGGAGCGTCCTCAAAAATATAAAATAGAGCTGCCATATGACCCAGCAATTCCACCCGTATTTATCCAAAGGAAATGAAATCAGTATCTTGAAGAAATATCTACACTTCCATGCTCAATGCAACATTATACACAATAACCAATATATGGAAACAACCTATATGTCCATTAATAAATTAATGGATAAAGAAAAGTATATATGTATATAATTTTACATATATAAAATTCATTTATATACATATATAGTAGAATATTACTCAGCCATAAAAAAAAAAGAAGAAAATCCTGCCATTTGGAACTACATGGATGAACTTGAAAGACATTATGCTAAGTGAAATAAGCCAGACACAGAAAGGCAAATGCTGTACAATCTCATTTATATGTGGAATCTAAAAATAGTCAAACCCATAGAACCAGAGAGTGGAACACTTGTTGCCAGGAACTGGGTTATAGGAGAAATGGAGAAATGTTGGTCAAAGGGTACAAACTTCCAATTAGAAGATGAATAAGTCCTGGGGATGTCACGGATGGTGTGGTAACTATACTGAATAGTACTGTATCAAGTACCTGAAATCTGCTAAAAGATCTTAAGTATTCTCAACAAACAAAAAATATGGTAACTATATGAGGTGGTAGATATGTTAATTAACTTGATCGTAGTAATAATTTTACAATGTATATATATTAAATAAATCATTACATCAAACACCTTTAAAAAATCACATTGTACAACCTAAATATATACAATTTTTTTTTTTTGTCAATCATACCTCGGTAAATTGGGAGGGAGAGAAGAAGAAATACAAAATATTAAAGATTTCTAGGTTCTACATCCACAGATTTTGCTAACCACAGATATTTGGAAAAAAATGTTATGAATTGCTGACATGTACTATGTAGTTAGGCCTACGATAGTTGTGTCTGTACTGAACAAGTAGACTTTTTTCTTTTCATTATTCCGTAAACAATACAGCATAACAACTATTTACATTACATTTTATTAGGTATTATAAGTAATCTAGAGATGCTTTACCTATATGGGTTACCTATATAGGTTATATGCAAATATTCTATCAGTTTTATATAAGGGACTTGAGCAACCTCAGAGTTTGGTATCCACAGGGGTCCTGGAACAATTCCCAATGGATACCAAGGGGTGATTGTATTGTAAAAATTGAAAGCGCAATTAAAAATCTTTTTACAAATACATACTAGACCCAGATGGCTTCACCAGCAATTTGTACCAGAAATTTAAATCCAGAGAAGAGAAAAAAGAGGAACAATTCACAATTTGTTTTATGAGGCCAGATTTTACTTGATACCAAAACCCAAGGAAGACATTAGGAGAAAGGAAATATCACTTAAGAAAATAAATAGAAAAATCCTGGATCAAATATTAGACAATCAAATCCAGTGACATATCACACCAAATCAGATTGATTCCAAAAATTATAGGTTGGTTTAACATCTGGAAATCACCACAGTAATAGTGTATGAATACTACAGAGTAGAAAAAGCATATAATTATCTTCGAAGATGAAGAAAAATTGATCACATTTAATATACATTCATTAATTTTTAAATCTTATAAATATAAGAATCAAATGAACTTTCTTAATCCAAAAAAAGAATATATAGAGAAACATATAGCAAGCATCATACTTAATGGTGAAATGTTGAACTCCTTCTCCTTTGAAATCATATACTTATTTGCATATTATGTGATAACATACATATAAAAAAGAATCGTAAGATAAATTATTAGAGTTAATACAAGATCAATATACAAAAATCTATTGAATTTCTACAGATCAGTAACAAATAGAAAAATAAAAATTTAAAAAGATGCCACTACACTAGCATTAAATTAATTAAATATCAAGTACAAGTAAAATTAAAGAAAATCTAAGTAAATGAAAGTATATATCATGTTCATGTATTGTAAGACTTGATATTCTAAAGATGTAAATTCTAATCGATGTATTGTTTCAATACAATTATAATCAAAATCTCAGCAGATTTTTGAGGAAATTGACAAGCTGATTCAAACACTTACATGGTGGAGCAAAAGGCCAGGAACAACCAACACAATCTTGAAAAGGAAGAACAAAGTAGGAGAACTTATCCTACCAGATATCAGGACCTATTATAAAGTTGTATTACTTAAGACAATATGGTTTGGTGCAATGATAATCAAACAGGCCAATGGAGAGAAGGGAAGGTTCAGAAGCAAACCCACATGTAATCTACAAGACACTCAATTTATTTTTTTTAAAAGGTAACACTTCACAGCAGGGTGTGGAAAATTATTTTTAATAAATATTACTTAAAAAATTGGTTATTAATATAAGAAAAATATTCAGCTTGATCCTTGCTTCACATTATATACGAGAAGATCAGTTCCAGATGGAATTATAGACATAAATGTGAAAGGTAAAACAGTAAAGCTACTGGGAAATAATATAGGATATTAAGATGTAATCTCAAGTTCAAGGAAAAATTTTTTAGGAAGATACAGTTTACCCTCACACAACTCAGGTTTGCGGGTTAACTGCATGGGTCCACTTATATATAGATTTTTTTTCAATAAATACTGTAAATGTATTTTCTCTTCCTTATGGTTTTCTTAATAATATTTTCTTTTCTCTAGTTTACTTTATTGTAAGAAGATGGTTTTTAATGCGTATAACATGCAAAATATGTGTTGGCTATGTTATCAGTAAGATTTCCAATCAACAGACTATTGGTAGTTAAGTTCTGTGAGAGTCAAAAGTTACACGTGGCTTTTCAACTGTGCTGGGCAGAGGGGCGAGTGCGGTCACTGCCCCTAATCACTGCATAATTCAATGGTCAACTGTACAAGAAAAATAAAACTCAAAAAAAAACCACTAACATATTGGAATGCATTAAATACATATGGAATACATTTTACATATTAAAAATATATACAGTGGAATATATATTGGACTATATGAAATTAAAATTAAGAAATACTATGCATTAAAGACACCATTATGAAAGTTAAAAAGGCAAGCCACAGAACGGGAGAAGATATTAGTAAACTGTATAACAGACAAAAATTTCACATCTAGTATATGAAAAGAACTCCCATATATCAATAAGAAAAAGACAGAAAAGTGGACAAGAGACTTGAACAAGCACATCACAAGAAAGAACATCTAAACAATCAATAAACACATGAAAAGGTGCTCAGCTCATTGGTAATAAAGAAAATGCAAATGCAAATACAATGAGATACCTTGACACACCCACAAGAATGGGCTAAAAGTTCCGACAATACTAGATGTTGACATGGTGTGGAATAACAGTAATTCTCATACACTGATTGCAAAAGCGTAAACAGCATAACTATTTTGGCAATAAGCTTAGAATTATTGACTAAACTTGAAGACATGCATACCTTGTAACCCAACAATTCCACTCCTAAATTTCTTCCTCATCAAAATGTGTGCACACGTACAAGAGAGGTTATAGCAGCAGCATGTGCAAAGTGTTCGAGACAGGTACGAAAATGTCCATAGACACGTTATTCATAATAGCTCCAAAGTGGAAACAACCCACATGTCCATCAACAGGAAAACAGAAATGTGAACTGTGATGTATTTCTCCAAAGAAATACCATACCGCAATTAAACATACTGCACTATGCACAACAGCATGGATGAATCTCATAGATGATGCTAAACAAAAGACACCAACTAAAAATGAAACAAACCACAAGATTCCATTACACATTTTTAAAATAGGCAAAACCAAACAATCATATTTGAGAGTGCATACTTAGTACAGATGTTTCTTGACTTACAATGGGCTTACAAACTGATAAATCCACCATAGGTCGAAAACATAATATGTGCATTTAATACACCTGACCATAACTCGGCCTAACCTAACTTAAATGTGCTCAGAACAGCTACATTAGTTTACAGTTAGGCAAAATCATCTCACTGCTGCTGCCCAGCATCACGAGAAAGTATTGTACCCCACATTGCTAACCAAGGAAAAGATCAAAATTTGAAGTTTAGTTTTCTACTGGATGTGTATTACTTTTGCATCATCGTAAAGTTAAAAAATCGTAAATCAAAACATCATAAGTGGGGGACCATCTGTACAGTGTGATAAAACTATACAGAAAAGATAGGACATGATTACCATAAAAGTCAGGACTGTGGTCCTTTGGGGAGAGGAGGGAAGGGGTAAGGATGAGGAGGCACATTGAGGGATTTCTGGGAGTACTTACAGTGTTCAATTTTCTGCTCTATTGGTGACTCCCTGCATATTTGCCTTGTGGTAATTCACTGAGAAATACATTTCCGTTTGTTGAAATTTTCTGTATGTATTCACAATTCACAATAAAAAATTATTTTAACTACCTCTGTTTCTTTGGTCCCAATATTTATATTTACATAGACTCCTAACTCTTACACTCTTACTCTTTGGCAGCAGCTTATACATTCTCTAAAAGTTCTTCTCAAACATTAAAGCAGCAGGCTAGCAGGTTATTTCTTCAGTTAAGGAAACTGAGGCCGGGGCAGAGCATGCAGACAGGGCCATGAGCAGCGACAGAGCAAGAACCACATTCAGTCGCATCTGATCTTTTACTTTTCACAATGTATGTGTTAGAGGAAAAGGGGAGGTGCAAATCATGTTTTTGTAAATTGATTTTATTTAAAATACACTGGAGAGCCTCCTGCTTCAGGAAATCCCAGAGTGTATTCATTTAGCAAATATTTATCGAGTGCCTATTTTATTCACACAACTGTAAACTTCTTTGAAATCTAAAATGTTCTTTTATCAAGTGAATAAATGCTCTCTCAAGTTATTGTTTGTACAATTCTATATTTTCAGATGTTGATACTTTTTAAATCTCCCCCACCCTTATTCTAAAAGTAGTGCATGGTCTACAAAACTGTAGGGCATTTAGAAAATGTGGAAAAACAAAAAGGAGGGAAAAAAATTATCTATACCAACACTTAGAGATAACCATTGTTAAAATTTTGGTATATATCCTTCTAATAGTTTTTTCTATGCATGTATATATTTTTTTAACCACAATGGAGTCATACTGGATATCCATTTCATTTTTTAACCCAAATGGGATCATCTTAGATTTCTTTTTTACTTTCTTTTTTATTTTATTTTAAACATCCAGTTGGAATCTATCCAGTAAAACAGAGAGAGGTATCCCAAATACACGAGCCACCTGCCTCTCCGTCTGGGAGAGAAGAATCAGCATTAGATTCAGGTGCAAATGGAGACTGCATCATGCGTGCATGCTGCGGTGACTAAGTATCCCTTCTCCTGGGACACTATCTTGGAAATAGCCTCAGTGATATGGGTCTAGATGTTCCCTATCATCTCCACTGCCTGAGCACAGCACCAGGTTTGTGCAGGGACTCAGCTTCCTGCTCCCAGAGGAACCTGAGGAACTACAATTAGGAAACAATCATTGGTGACAACACAGCAGCTTTTTCCTGATCACCTTTGAGATTTCACCAAACTTCTCCTCTAGCCTTTAGGTAAGCATGGTTCTCTGTTGACCCATGTTTCACCACTAGATTTTCAGCACATTCCACTTATTATCCTGCAGACACATTCTACTTTATGAAAGAGAACACTACCAACTCAGGTTGTCAGCAGGACCTTAATACTTTTCAAAGAGCAGAAAATTCAGTAAGTTACACCTACCAGAGGTTGCATCTAGCCAACAAACGCTGTCAGAAGTAATGTTGTCCTTGTTTTCTCAGAAGTCAAGGCACTGGTTGGGCTAGGGGGAGAGGGGAGTGAGTGGAGGTAAAACAAATACAGGGCATGAGGGAGAGAGAAGAGGGCTGATGGCAGATGACTTCCCAACCAGTGGGGTCTACAATATCAACAATCTAGAGTTAAGCCAGCACTATTTGAGAGTGAACTTGTGCCACCTGGACAAAAAGGAGGAGCCAAGGGGACTGCCAAGTTTCAAGAACTTGACCTGACATCTGGATCCCAGGGATTACCACTGGAGGAGAAAGGTTACCATCACAAAGAACTTCTTGACCTCAGAGTGAATATTTAGGAGAACATAGAGCATGTTAAGATTCAAGAACAAGTGACACGACCACCTCAAAAAATGAATCATGAAGTAATCACATCCCCAGTGGGTTACATATCAATACTTTTTTGCCATAATGCAGGCTCTTTTATCTTATTCTTATAGCATCATGAATGACCTAGGAAAAGGCACTTTTTATGGAACAAAACAATTCTAATGACAAAGTCACTGATTTGGTCAGATGCCAAATGAATTATAAGTGAAGATTAAAGTCATTTTAGCCAGTGAACTGTTTACTCCTTCAGCAATTTGTTTGCAGTTTATAAAACCCTTTTAAAGAAAGCTTCCTAAAAAAAAAAAAAAAAAATGTACTAGAAACAGTCAGAGGAACTCATCAAAGCCTTGTGTTTAGATTGGTAACAAGACCCACTCTTAGGACTCGTATTCTTTCGTGGATACCTAGCATCTGAAAATTTTGTCCGTGGAGAAATTTCACAAGAGAAGGAATGGGCATCTCCTGAGACCCTGAGCTTGAACATGGACTCATATATTTTGAAACTTTTCGGGACCCTCTTTTGAAAGGGAGAATGCTTTTGGTAATAAGAGAGTTGTATTGTGTCAGCAAAAAATATAAACATACATTTAAATATGCGAAGTATAGAAAGTATATGGGTGATCGGAGATGGTGTAGTGAAGGAAACATGTTTGTTTTGCTGCTTAGCAAATGAATCACTCTCTACTATGGATTGAATGTTTTTATTTCCCCAAATGAATATGTTGGAGCCCTACCCCTCAATGTGATGGTATCAGGAGGTGGGCTCTTTGGGAGATGATTAGGTCCTAAGGATGGAGCCTTCATGAAGAGACACAAGAGAGATGATTTCTCTCTCCACCATGTGAGGACACAGTAAGAAGTCAGGAGTCTACAAACCAGGAAGAAAGCCCTCACCAGGAACTGAAATAGCCAACACCTTGATCTCAGACTTCCCAACCTCCAGAACTGTGAGAAAATAAATGTCTGTTGTTTAAGCCACTCAGTCTATGGTATCTCTGTTTTAGCATCCTGTGATGACTAAGATACCCTCCTCTGAGTGACAAATAACCTCCTTATGCTTTTTGGCAGGAGGCTGAGCCCACTGACATCTTAGAAGCAGCTAAGAATCCAGGGTTCTGCTTCCCAGGCTCGTTCAGAGCTGGTGAAAACATGTGACCTAGGCTCTGCCAGACCAAGATGCACCGATAGAGGCTGGGGACATGGTCTCATGTTCTGCAGCAGGATTCTTGGAGTGGAGTCCAGAGATTTAGTCCTGAAAATGAACCTGTAGATCTTTTTACAATTCTGTAAGATACTTATTATCCTTTTAACAAGCTCTATTTCTGAGTAAATCAGCTCAAGTTGGTTCCTGAGCTTTCCAACTAAGAAGCCAGATTGCTAGACTATGAAAATGGTAACATGCTATGCAGTGATGAAAACTACACTGTCTTCTAAGACAAAAAGTATCGTTTAACTTCTATAGATAATCTAGAATTTTCTTGAAATCTGTATTTTCTAAAGATCTAGGTATGAATTTGTCTTATTACCTACACCAAATATGATAGATAGATTGGATGACATTAATTGAAAACAAAATAGTTACAAAATTTAAAAATACAAACAATATTTTTGAAAACAGCCCCATTAAGTTGGTGTTCTCCCCTTCTCACTGCAATCTCTTAGAAATAGCAAGAAAATCAAACTTTACTTGATCAGAACTTGGATTTAGCTGAAATGCCAAATAAAAATGGTGAAGTATGAAAAATGCAATAAAATTTGATCAGGAATATAGACAAAAAAAGAAAAAGCTGCAGCTACTAGAAAGAGTTGACAAGGTACATGTATACAAGTGAGCACAAAAATACTTAACTGTAAGATCAAAATCAATTTTGATTAAGAAAAAAATGCATTATCTTCTCTGTACTCTCAGTTTGAGTCTGAAAAACAGTAGACTGAGCTCCACAATCAGTCCCAAACAAAGTGAGAACATATTTGCAAGAAACCACCAGGGCATGTGACCACATAAAAAAGAGAGACTCTGCTGTGTGACCAGACCTACAGAGGATTGTACAATTGCATAGGGACAAACTGACATTGAAAGACCCACACATATTAACTACACACATGAACCTGGCTCTCCTCCACTGAACCTGCAAGAAATGGCTCATCTATGAAAAATTGCCTTATGAAGTGATGAGTAATCAAAAATAATTCAGTACCAGATGTTTATGAAGATATTACAATAAAGGAAAAAACGGGAAATCTCAGAGAATAACACATGGCAAACAAATACTATTCACTAGAAATATTGTTCATGAGCAGGAGCAGAATACAGACATTGAATTTTACATCATAAATTACCAAGACTTAATGAAGTCACTGCCAATGTAAAACAAGAATACAAAGTAAATGTAAGAGCTCAACAAAGATGTAGATAGACAAAGATGACAAACCATAAGCTTGCAGAAGCCAGAGAAGATCAGAAGCAGCACAGAAGAGTTCAACTGTCATTAATCTAGACCCTCTTTCACACAAATTCTCCAATGTCCACTAATACTGTGGCTCCAAACTTGCCACAGACCTTGTTTGTAAGATTTCCCCACCTTGTAAATTGTCTCATGTATATGTGTACTGTGGCTACCAAATTGACTGATTTGTCTTCTATTTGCATTCTTTTGTGATAAATAAATGGAATGTTCTTGCCCTCATTATTTCTGTATGACTTATTATTTCTACTTTTCTGATGACTTTTTAAATTGTTATGTTGCAACCTTTGAACATGCTAGATATGTGAGTAGGAAGACCAAACACTTTTCCTCAGTCTCATGAGTTAGAACTTTCTTCTGGATGATTGCCACATGTGTCTCCTAGTTTACCTTGTTTTATCCAGCCCCTATAATGCTGGACTTCTCCACATGAGAATCGAGGCTCATCCTTATCACCCTTTCTAGTTTCACATGCCTATATAGGGTCCTCAAGAGATATTTGAACACTTGTGTTCATGGTAGCCTTATTCACAATAGCCCAAAGGCGTAACAACCCAGGTGTCCATCCACAGATGGAAGGGTAAGTAAATGTGGTCTATCCTTATAATAGAATGTTATTCAGCTTTCAAAAGGAAGGAAATTCTGATTCATGTTACAAAATGGATGAACCTTGAGGACATTATGCTAAGTGAAATGAATCAAGAAAAGACAAATACTATACAATCCCACTTATATGAGGTCCCTAGAGTAGTTGAACTCAGAAACAGAAGGCTAAGTGGTGGTTGTCAAGAGCTGGGGGAAGTGGAATGGGGAGTTAGTATTTAATGTGTACAAGTTTCATTTTGGGAAGATGAAAAGAGTTCTGCAGATGAACACACAACAATGTGAATGTACTTAATGCCACTGAACTTAAAAATGGTTCAGATGGTAAATTTTTTGTTATGAGTATTTTACCACCAATAAAAAAAATCTTCAAAAAATTTTTAAATGCCCTACATTAAAGCTGATTTTTCTCATTCAAGAAAGGTGCCAAATCTAGACAGTTGCCTTGAAAAAAAGATTTTTTGACCCTTCATGATTTATTCCCTTGACCCAACTGGATCTGGTTTAGAAACAAATGGCTTGGGATGGGGTAACTAGTGACTTCTCTCTCAACCTGGTGACAAGCTCTCAAGGAAGGACTGTCCCCGAGTCATACAGTGGCAGTGTCAGGAGTCAACTTGGGTTCCAGAGTCCTCACTTACCCTTCGCTATGCTGCCCCTCTCATTATGTACATTTAAACATGTTGTCATGTGCACAGAAACTTCTGGAAGTTCTCTCCAGGAACTGTGGGCAGAGTTTTCCTGAGCCTTGATGTCTCTTCCTGGGGTGCAGAGTGCTGAACACTTGCTCTTGTATTGGGGAATGGAAACTGAGCACTCTTCCCCCCTAAACTGCCACACGCTATACTTCTGTTTTATAATCTGTTCTTTTGCACTTATCCTGTTACTGTGTATAGCATTCTATGCCATTAAATGGTCTTGTACAATATTTTTTAATGGTTGCATAACATTCCATTATATAAATGCAAAATAGATGATTTAATCACCTTTTTTTCCCAGGATGTGGTTGTTTCTAACTTTTTGCTATTATAATGGCCCCTACAGGGAACACACTTGTAACTAAATCTTTTCTAGTTTAATTATTACTTTGCAATAAATTACTAGAACTGGAATTATTGGTTCAAAAGGTATGCGTATTTTAAAGGCTTTTGATACATTTTGTCAAATTGCCCTCCCAAAAATGTTGTACAAATGTATACTCAGACTAGCAGGGCTTACAAGTCCCTATCTCCCTACACACACCCCAACATCATAGCTTATCTCTTTGTTTTCCTCATCTCTTGCCAATTACACTGGTTAAAAAAAAACTAGATTGTTGTTTCCATTTGCATTTCCATGATCGCTGGTAATGTTGAGCACTTGTCATATATTTATTAGCCACTTGTGGTTTTGTCTTTTGTCCACATCCTTTGTCTGTTTTCCCATCAAGGCTCCCATCTTCTCCTTAACGATTTATAAAAGCTCTAAGTGTACCTGCTTTCCTGAAGTGAGGCCCTCTCAGCTGTGCTGGCACCCTCTCTGGTTGCTATGCAGATGTGCCAGTGGCGGGACCAGTCTCCATGGCCACAGATGCCAGGGTCTCATGGAGTGGGAAGAATGTTGCCATGGAGATGCTACCTAAGTGGGGCCTGGCGCCCCTCCCACTTACTGAGCAGCTTTCCTGGCCACAGGGCTGCCAGCCTGGGCAGAGGCTTTACAAACTGCAGGAAAGGAGGCAGAGGGAGGCCTACACCCTGAGACAATCCAGGAGAAGTTTGTTGTCTGCACAGTGGTGCTTGGGATGTGCCTGGCAGGGCCACCCACCATTAAGGAGTCAAAAGTTCAGAATACTTCATCCGTAAATACTGAGATGCATGATAAGGTTAAAAGAAGAAGCTTCTCATCACAAAACTTAAAAACTATGTTCCATAGCCAGACCAGAGAATCTGTAAGGCACTAAATGAATATTTTATTAAAAATATTGGAATTGTCTTATTATTAGCATAGTTGTGTGAAATATGTTGAAAGTACTAATTTGTTAAAGTAACCATTTAAAATATAGACTAACTTTTTAAGCCATTGAGGCATGTCATCACTTTTTAACATGTCCAAATCCTTAAAAAATAAATAAATAACTGAGCCAAGGCCTCGCTCAACCTCAGAGAGGGTCTTCTCATTTATGAGCTGAATTTTGTCCTCTTGAAATTCCCATGTTGAATGCCTAGCTCCTAGTACTTAAGACTATGACTGTATTTGGAGACAGGGCCTTACTTTAAAGGGTAATTAAGGTGAAATGAGGTTATTAGGATGGGCCTACTCCAATATGACTAGTGTCCTTATAAAAAGAGGAAATTTGGACACAGACAAACACACAAAAGAAAGATCATGCAAACACAGATGGAGAAGGCAGCATCTATAAGTAAAGAAGTGAGGCCTCAGAAGAAAGCAATCCTACCAACACCTTGATCTTGTACTTTCAATCTCCAGAACTGTGAGAAATAAATTTCTATTGTTAAAGCCACCCAACCTATGTACTTTGTTATGGCCCTAGCAAACTAATACACCCCATATCATCTCATTTCACTTTATTTATACCACAGGGAGCTGGAGTTATCATCAAATCTATTGACAGATACAGAAACTAGGGTTCTAAGAGGTTGGTGAGGGGTAGGTGGTGGCTGTGGAAAGAAGGATTTGAACCTGGGTCAGCTCACCTCTGGCAACATGTTCTCCCGCTGCACACATGACCTAAAAATGACTCCGAGACATTTCCTAGGAGGTGGGAAGGCTGTACCACCTTCTTGCTTATAATTGGGGAAACAGGGTCAGAGGCTGACATCCTCCCTGAGGTTGACACTGCTCCATCTCTTTAGGGCAGCTACAGCAAGGGCTCTCCCCTCCCCAAACACTCCCAGCTCTAGCAATCCCTTACAGGCTGAAGTTCTCTCTGCCCTGAATTATTATTATTATTTATATGTTTTCTGTTCATTTATTCCATTACTCAACTCACATTAATTGAGCACCTACTATGTGCCAGGCACTGGGCTAGGAGTTAGGGAGACAGCGATCAGTAAGAGGGACAAATCTCTGCCTTCATGCACTTACATTCTAGGGAAGACAAACTATACCCATGTAAACTAATAAAATCACTTTAAAGAGTCCTAAATGCTAAGAGGATAACATAACAGTTGACAGGATAGAGAAGGACTGGGGCAGGGAAAGGTCAACTTCTTTAGATAGAATGGTAGGGAAGATGACATTTGAGCTGGGACCCTAATGACCCGGAGCAACCAGCCATGTGAAAGACATGCTCCAGGAGTAAGGACAGCAAGTAACATCCCTGAGGCTGGAATGAATATGGGATGTCCAAGGCCCAATAAGGAGGGTGGCGTGGCTGGAACATACTGAGGGTATAGAGGGCAAGGAGAAGAAGGTGGAGCTGCCTCAGCGCCCACGAGCAGTGAGGACTTTGTCTTACCCCACTCTCAGGAGCAACTGCCAAGAGAGATTCCCGCTCCCAGGCACTTCCCCTGGCAGCACCGTCCACCTCTGGGAGGCCCCCTAGGAGGCATTAGCAAGGGACATGAGAAAGAACATGAATTTTGACGTTAGAACTAATTGGAATCTCAGCTTTGAATCAGCAAGCTCTGTGACTTTGAGTAAGTCATTTTGTTGGAGAAGCTGTCCCGTGCAGCCAAGTCCCCACTGCTGGACGAAGGCACTTATTTTCCCCAGGATGGGAGTTTGTGAAGGTGGTTGGCTAGTGGTTGAATCCCTGAGAGTCCTCCTTGGGTGATGTCAGCTGCTTTGCCCAAGGTCATGACCTTCTCAGAGAGGAAAGGGAGTAGGGCATCTCGTATCCAGCTAATATGGAGTTCAAAGTCCTGCCCCTTAATTAAGAAGGAATGACACCTCTGAAAGGCCATCCCAGCTGGGTGTGGCTGAAGCTTCTGTTGCAGCTTCAAGGTAGTCCAAGTGTTCCCTCTGCCCAGCCTGCTTCCCTTACTGCCCGCCAGCATCAATCCTGTGCCTGCTCCCTAATAAACCTCCATCTCACAGTCTGTTTCCCAGGGAAACTGACCTAAGATGCACTTTACTCTCTGAGACTCAGTTTCCTCAGGTGTACCATGGACATACAGAGTTGTAAGGTTAAAAGAGATAATATATGCAAAGCTTCTAGCCTACGACATGGAAAGTCTTCAATACATGTTATTTTCCCCCTTTCTGACCTTCCTGTGCCATTCAGTATAACACATATATGTATTTCCCATGGAGGCCAAGCCAAAGCCTCACCTGAAGTAGGTGCTCAGTGTGCTCTAGATTAAGTCGACAGACCACATGGCAAAGGCTACACTTTTTACATTTATTAGAAGATGAAGCAGAAACTGCTCTTTGTCCCCCAATATCCATTCTCAACTTCTCTCGCAAAAAATAGAACTCTAGATTTTCATCTGGATACAGGGACTCCCAGAATAAAGATTACTTTTCCTAGCATTCCTTGCAGCTAGTCGTGGCCCTGATCTAAACGTTCACCATTGAGTGAGCAGAAATGATGTGTGATACTTGGAATTGTACTCTTAAATAAAAGAGTACTGCTTTCTCCTTCCCATTGGATGGAATGCATACATGATGGCTGCAGGTAGAGCAGCCACCTTGGACATAGGATAGTGAAGCAACCGCAAAGCCATCGTCTGTATCCTGAGCTGATGCTCATTGTCTGTGCTCATCATGACCTCTGCAACAAGTCTCTTATACCACAGAACCTCAGTGTTTGCATATATAAGAAGAGGATGAAATCTTAAGTGAGACCATATGCAATGGAGTATCAATTTACTCAACAGTTTTATTTTACAGGAGGAAAACTATCCTTTAAAATTGTAGGGCCTGGAATTTTAGAAATTCTTACTAACTCATGTGTTTCTATTTGCTTTTGGAGTATGGTCTTCCTTTCCATGGGGTGGTCAAGATGTAGTGAAACCAAAGATAAGGCCAACAAGTTAAAAAAGTGGGGTGGGAGGGGGAGATCTCTCTCATAAAGAACATTAAATTTCCATAAATTAAAATATGATCTTGGCAGGATTCAAGCAAGGCAGGTCAGATACTCCAAAGCAGTCACCATACTTGTTATTCTGTGATGGTTTGAAATAAAAACTACAGGCAACATGGGAAGAAGGTCTGGGTAGATGCCAGTGGCCCAGAAGTTATATAGCCTCTGGGCACAAAAAATGAGGAAGGGCTTTCCTGGAGAATAGAATGTTCTGATCAGTGGTGTGAAAGTGATCATAAGCATACCTAGGTAGGATAGGATGGTATAGAGGGTCTTTGGGAAATTTGAGAAAGACAGTCCCTGAATGTGTGGAGATAACCTGAATTAGATGTGGGTATTAGTGAACTCAAGGACTGGCTTGCCTCTGGCCTAGACACCAGTCTTTCCACACCTCAGCCCAGCCTCTGCCCATCCTCTGGGATTCAAGAGCTCTTTTCACAAGAGCTCAGCCTTCTGCTCTATGCAACCAAGGGGAATCACACAAGGTCATGTTCAAACTTTTCACAAGAATATTTTGGCACAAGAATGGGATGATTAGTGCAGACAACCAATATGAATACCAGTTGTGCATGTATCAGAATCTTGAGGGAAGTTGGGATAAAGGACACTCGGTGCAATTTCAAAGAGTTCTCTGGTCATCAAGATTTCCACATATGAGAATGTGGAGCAGAAGCTCATTTTCTACTCTTCCCACTAAGTACAGATAAAAGTCATGGATATTAGACATAAAACAGATATAAGAAGACTCTGAAAGGTGGAGAGAGTGAAGCAGACCAGCTAGCGACTTCAAGGAACCACGTGGTAGTGAGTTCCTTGGCTCTTCTTTTTGCCTCATATATCCCAGCCTAGGTTCCGGAAAAGCCAGCAACTTAAAAATACCAACAGGATCAGGAAACAGATCCCCAAGAAAAGCTCTCTTTATTCAAAGAACCAGGAAAGGAATAGCCCAGAAAACTTTTAGACAATAATTGGACTTTTAGACAATAATTGGACAAACAACACAGGAAAAAATGAGGCCCCCTTCCTCACTGAGGTGGACAACAGAGACTAACTGAGAGCAAGGACTTTCACACAGTCCAGCAACCACGAGGTGCCCACCCTGCAATGTCAGTGGGAGCCACAGGGAGGGCAGTAACTAGACATTCCTCCCAGCAAGGGCCACATCACCAAGGTCTAGAGAGGGAGCTAGAAAGCTCACTCCTCTCAGCAGTAACAAGAAACTCCTCCTTCTCCCAGTGTCAAAGGAGGCCTAGTGGGGCACTCCAACTTCCACCTCCACCTAGCAATAATGAGATGGCATCTCACCTTCTCCACCACACAGCATCAGAGAAGGTCAGCTAAAGAGGTTTTAATAAAGCCTAGAATTTCATAGCATAAGTCCCCAAATGTCCAGGCTTCAATCACAAATCACTCTTCATACCAAGATCCAGACAGATCTCAAACTGAATGAGAAAAAACAATCCCTGAATAACAGAAATCAATGATAGTGATCTTAGAACTACCTGACAAAGATTTTAGAGAGCCATTATGAAAATATTTAAACAACAAACACACTTGACACAAGTGAAAAAAATAGAAAGTCTCAGAAAAGAAATGGAAGCTAATAAACCAAATGGAAATTTTAGAACTGAAAAATATAGTAACCAAAATTCAAAACTCAGTGGATAAGCTTAACATCAGAACAGAGGGAAAAGAAGAGAAGGTCGATGAACTTAAAGATAAAACAGTAAATAAAGGCTTAAGTGGGGGAAAAAAATGGTATAAATGATAGAAACTCTGTTCATCCCTCTGGTGACCAAATTAAAGTTGTGACAGAAACAAGGAGCAAACAGCAGAGAAAATTGCCTGGGATCTAGACGAACCAGCCATACAATTAGGGAGAGAACTAAGAAATCACTCTGCAAAGGCAGAAGGTAGGACGGGGAGAGGACGCAAGGCTGTCTCTTTCTGAGCAGCTGAGTGGGACCAAGGCCATAGCAGAGGCAACTGGCAGCTGCAGACACCTCTTAAAGGGGCCGCGTCCGTGAGCAGACTTTCGTGGTGACAGATCTGCTTGCTCTGAGCACCAGTGCCAGTTCGGCTATGCAAGGGGCACCAGGGACTTACAATGGGACATTGACTTGTCGGAGTGTGTGGGCTGAGGCGAGACTGGCTCTATACAGAAGTGCCAGCAGTGTCCCTCGTTTCTCTGTTGAACCCTTTCCCCTCCCAGTGCGGGGACTCAGTGCCTCCATAGTAGAGACATCATCAAACTAGATAACGGAGATCTCTCGACCCAGAGGATTCCCTGAAACTCCGACTCCCCCAACTCATGGCACCACCCAAATCACATCCAAGTGTATCCTCAGCTAGTCAAGTGCTCCTTGCTGAGCAGCAGCTAGACTCACACCGGAGGCAGCTGGCCTCAGTTTCTGGTGTGGCCTTTTGAGGCAACTATAGCATAACATCTATAGATTGCTTGCTGAAACTTAACGAGTGGCCCTGGAGGGGCACAGGCTTGGGCTAATTTTGGCCTGCAGCTGAACCCCTCTCAGGACTGTGCCACTGGACACCTACTACACAAATCCGCACTAATAAGACCGGGAGACTGAGGAACTTTGCTTAGTACATAGAAACAGACACAGAAAGGCAGCCAAAATGGGAAGACAAAAAAGCAGAAACCATGTGAAAGAATAGAAATAATGGAGTCAAGCAATCTAACAGATGCAGAGTTCAAAACCCTGGTTATAAAGATGTTCAATGAACTTAGGGGACGTGTAGATGAATTCAGTGAGAACTTAAACAAAGAGTTAAAAAAAAACCATAAAAATGGAAATGGAAATTATAAAAGGGAACCAGACAGAAATAAAGAACACATTATTTGAGATGAGAAGCATATTAATTGGAATAAACAAAGTGAATAAAGAAGAGGATCAAATGACCTATATACAGGATGGGAAAGCCAAGGACACTCAATCAGAATGGCAAGAAAAAAGAAGACAAGACTATAATAATAATTTAAGGAGCCTATGGGACACTATTAAAGGTAAAAATATCTGTGTCATAGGGGTACCTGAAAGAAAACAAGATGTTGAAGAGCTATTTGAAAAAATAATGATGGAAAACTTCCCTAACCTGGTGAAGGAAATAGACATAAAACCCCAGGAAGCACAGAGAGTCTCAAAAACCAGGAACCCAAAGAGGCTCACACCAAGACACATCATAATTAAAATGCCAAAGGTTAAATACAAAGAGAGAATCTTACAAGTAGCAAGAGTAAAGGAGTTAGTTACCTACAAGGGAGCACCCATAAGACTGGCAGCTGATTCCTCAAAAGTAACCATGCAGAAGCGTTTGGCACAAAATATTCAATGTGATGAAAATCCAGAATCTACAGCTAAGAATCCTTTATCTGACAAAACTATCATTTAGAGCTGAAGGACAGATAAAGAGCTTCCTAGACAAAAATAAGCTAAAGGAATTTATCATCACCAAGCCAGTATTATAGGAAATGTTGGAGGGACTTCTTTAAGAAGAAAAAACATATATCAAAAACAGGAATAAAGAATGGTAATAACTCTATACCTGTGAACAAGTACCTCAAATGGAAGATAATTAAGTGCTCCAACCAAAAGATAGAGTGGCTGAATGGATAAGAAAACAAGACCCCTACATATGCTGCCTACAAGACACTCACTTCAGGTTAAAAGAGACACACAGACTAAGAGGAAGGAGATGGAAATGATATTGCCTTGATGGACCTAGAGGGTATTGTGTGAATAAAATGGGTCAGATAGGGAAAGATAAATATTGCATGATTTCACGTACATGTGGAATCTAAAAAACAAAATCAACAACAATAACAACAACAAAAGTGGAAATAAACTCATAGATGCAGAGAATATTTAGATGGATACTAGATGGGACGGGGGTTGGGGAACAAAAATGGGCAAAGGCATTAAGAGGTACAAATGGATAGTTGCAGAATAAACATGGTGATGTAGAGTGTAGCATGAGGAAGATGGTTAATAAATATGTAAGGGAGAATAGAGGTACTAGATTTAGTGGGGTGATCACTTTGCAAGTTATGTGGATCTCTGATCACTATGCTATATAACTGAAACTGGTATATTATTGTATGCCAACTATAATGGAAAAAAAATTTATAGACTTGTACAATGTAAATACAAGAAACTAATTGTCTATTATATTTCAATAGAGACAAAAAAGGCTTAACACTGCTCAAAACAAAAGATAAAACAGTAAAAATTACTCAATCTGAATAAAAGAGAGTGAAAAGATTTTTAAAAGATGAACAGACCCTTAAAGACCTAAAGGAATGTAACAGAAAATTTAACACTTGTGTTAAATAATGAGAGTCCCAGAAAGAAAAAAAAGAAAAGAAAAGTTTTTCTAAAACTGGAAAGGTTTTCAAAGAAACAATGGCAAAAATCCCCAAATTTGACAAAAGACACAGACCAACAGATAAGAATGCCTAAACCCCAAACAGGATAAACAAAATGAAATATATGCTGACATGTAGCATATTAAAACTTCTGAAAACTAAAGGCAAAGGAAAAAAATCTGGAAAGCAGTGAGAGAAAATGACATCTTGCATATAAAGGAAAACCCATTTGAATGACAGTGGATTTCTGATTGGAAACTATGAAGTCTGAAATGGCATAACATTTTTCAAGTACTGGAAGAAATGTTAACCCAGAATATTATATCCAGTGAAAATATCCTTCTGAACTGAAGAAGAAATCAAGACATTCATAGAAGAAAAAAAACTAAGAGAATTTTTTACCACCAGACCTACCCTAAAGGAATGATTAAAGGAAGTGCTCTAAACAAAAAGAAAATGATAAAAAGACTCTTAGAACATCAGTCAAGAAGAACATAATGAGCAAAAATAGGAACAAATAGAAGATTCTGGGAAACATGGTGGAGTGAGAGACGTCTTCAGATCTCTCCCCTTGAAACAACAATAAGCTGAACATCTAAAACACAACAAAAACACCCAAACTGCACACTAGCATGTCTGAGCGTGAGATCTGCGCATAAGAGGTAGCACAGGTCAGAAGCTAGATGTCGGGCGGTAGACTGGGAGAAATAAAGAAGCTGCCTCTCGCAGCTCTGGAGCTCCCTGCAGAGGGAGGGGGAGGGGAGATGGAGCGACAACTTCCCTGAACAGCCCTGCCTAGAAGTGCTGCAAGTTCCACGCACCCAGCAGCAGGGTCCGGTCATCAGGGCAGAAAGTAGAGAAGCAGGGCGGCACTGCAGAGAAACAACAGTTAATTTTTACCAGCCACGGTTGCAAAACTGAGGCTGAGCCACAGCATCCAACTCCCAGCCCAGGGGGCCGCACCCACCATACCCTCTAAGACCAAACACCATGGAGAACCAGGGGAATCTGAGCAAACGCTACCGAAACTGTTGCTAACACTGACAGGGACTGAAACTGAGGGTAGTGAGCATGATTAAATATCTACAAGAAAATTAAAAAAGCACTATGTAGGCTTTATAAAAAGCAGGGATCCAAGAGGCTTAGAAGCCACCTACAGGAAACCAAAAGAAAAATGTCTTCTTTGCAGCAGGCTAAAGAGAGACCTTTATATAACAAATCTTCTTTCTGGAAAAACAGCAGAATGCATTTCCATTAATACCAAGGCGGAGAAATAGTCCATTAAACATCATGAACAACCAAGGTGACAAAGCATCTCAGAAAGAAAGAGTAAAATCTCTAGAAAATAAGCTTACAGACATAGACGTATATGACTTAAATGACATAGAATTCAGGATGGTACTTCAGAAAAAACTCAGTGAGTTCCGAAACAAGTCATATCAACAATTTCAGGAAGTGAAAAAACAACTAGACGAGTAGAGCAAGGAGACTGAAACCTTCAAAAAGAACAGAATAGATCTTCTGGAGATAAAAAACACACTGCAAGTAAGAGTTGAAAAATGAAATAACAAGCTCGGGAAATAGAATTGACCAAATGGAGAAAAGGATCAATGATATCGAAGACATGACTCTAGAAATAAATCAGAAGGAAGAAGAGAGAAACTGAAGAATGAAAAATAATGAAAGAGAAATCAGGAACTAACTGATACCATCAAGAGAGGAAACATAAGAATAATGGGCATTACTGAAGGCGAAGAAAAGGAGCAGTTACTAGAAAGCATTTTCAGACAAATAGTGGATGAGAATTTCTGAAATCTAAGGAATGAATGGGATCTTGGAATTGAAAAAGTCAACAGAACACCCAATTATCTCAACCCAAAAAGGCCTTCACCAAAACACATTGTATTAAAGTTATCAAAAATCAATGACAAGGATAGAATTCTCAGGGCAGCCAGGGAGAAGAAAACGGTAACTTATAAAGGAAAATCCATTAGATTATCCTAGGACTTCTCAGCACAGACCTTACAGGCCAGAAAGGAATGAAATCAAATATTTAAACTATTAAGTGAAAGGAACTACCAGCCTAGAATAATGTATCCAGCTAAGCTCTCCTATAGACATGAAGGAAAAATTAAGACCTTTTCAGACATATAAAAATTGAGGGAATTCTCCACTACATGGCCTGCACTACAGGAAATACTGAAAGGGGTCAGTTCACCTAAAACAGAATGACAAAAAATACATAATTAGGAGTAAAGTGACTATCAGGCAAATAGAAGTAGAGGAGTGTGATCCTTACTAAGAACAGGGCACTATAAGCTTAAACAATAAGAAGAGAATTTCTAGAACAAGATAGTAATGAACGTTCAGCATACATAGGGACAAACTGAGATAACAATGACTAAAAAGGGAGGAATCAAAGATCCAAATTCGCAATGAGGAATGGAGATAGGGCACGTGCAAAAGAAAATCGACAACTGTATATATGTAACTATCCTTTACATATTCATAATAGTAACCACACACAAAAGATTCAGAACCAAAGTATATAACAAAACAAGAAGAACCAGAGGCAAAATCCACAAAAGCCAACCAAAATCAAGAAAATAGAAACACGTGGACAAGGAAGCAATGGAAACACGAAGCTACCAGAAAGCAAAAGATAAAATGGTTATAAGAAGACCTAGTATTTCAATAATCACTCTAAATGTAAATGGACTGAACTCACCAATAAAAAGGCACAGAGTTGCTGAATGGATCAAAAAACAAAACCCAACCATATGCTGCCTCCAAGTGACACTCAGCTCAAAAGACAAATATAGACTCCAAGTGAAAGGGTGGAAAATGATATTTCAAGTAAATGGCATTCTGAGAAAAGCAAGAGTAGCAGTACTGATATCGGACGAAACAGACTTCAAAATAAAAAAAGGTAAAGACAGATACAAGAGAATCATGCATCAAGAAGACACAATACTTATTAATATCTATGCTGTCAATTAGGGAGCGCTGAAATATATAAAGCAATTACTAACAGAACTAAAGGGAGAAACAGACCAAAACACTATCATAGTGGGGGACCTAAACACCTCACTGTCAGATATTGACAGATATTCCAAACAGAAAATCAATAAGGGAATAACATCTTTAAATGACACATTAGACCAGCTGGACATAATTGACATATACAGAACCTTCCATCCCAAAACAGCTGCTTATACATTCTTCTCTAGGGCATATGGAACATTCTCAAGAACTGACCACATACTGGGACACAGAGATAACCTCAACAAATATAAGAGGGTTGAAATCATACCAACCATATTCTCTCATCGTACTGCTTTGAAACTAGAGATCAATTGTGAAAAGAAAGCAGGAAGAACAACAAATACATGGAGATTAAACAACGTGCAACTGAGAAATAACTGGGTCAGAGAAGAAATAAAAAGAGAGATCAAGAGATACATAGAAATGAATGATAATGATAGTACAACATATCAAAACTTTTGGGACATGGCAAAAGCAGTCATAAGAGGAAAGTTCATATCATTACAGGCCTGTCTCCAAAAACAAGAAGAAGCTCAAATAAACAACCTCACGCTTCATCTTTAAAAAGTAGAAAAAGAAAAACAAATGAAGCTTAAAGTCAGCAGAAGGAAAGAAATAATCAAAATTAGAGCAGAAATAAATGAAATTAAAAACAACAACAAAAAAATAGAAAAAATAAATTTAATAAAAAGCTGGATCTTTGAGAAGGTTAATAAAATTGACAAATCCCTGGCTAGACTCACTAAAAAAAAGAGAAAGGATACCAATAAACAAAATCAAGGATTATGAGGGGGAATTAAGACTGACATTGCAGAAATACAAAGGATTATGCAAGAATACTGTGAAAAATTATGTAATACCAAATTTGATAACCAAGAAAAAATAGACTTGTACTTAGAAAAATACAATCTTCCTAGACTGAATCAAGAAGAGCTGGAAAATCTAAATAGACTGATCAGCAGTATGGAAATTGAAACAATCATCAAAAACCTACCAAAAAGTAAAAGTCCAGGACCAGATGGCTTCACCAGTGAATTCTACCAAACATTAAAGAAGATTTAATACCTATTCTCCTCAAACACTTACAAAAAATCAAAGAGGAGGCAAGACTTCTCAACTCATTTTATGAGGCCAATATTACTCTGATACTAAAACCTGGTAAAGATAACACAAAAAAAGAAAACTACAGACCAATATCTCTCATGAACACAGACATGAAAATCTTAAATAAGATACTAGCAAACTGAATATAACAACATAGTAAAAAGAGTATACACCACGATCAAGTGGGCTTCATCCCAGTGGCACAGGAATGGTTCAACATATACAAATCAATTAATATGATACACCATATAAACAAATTAAAAAATAAGAATCATATGATCATATGAATAGATGCAGAAAAAGCCTTCGACAAGATTCAGCATCCATTTATGATCAAAAAACTTAACAAAATTGGTAGAGAAGGAAAGTACCTTAACATAATAAGGCTATATATGACAAATCCTCAGCTAACATTATAATTAATGGTGAAAAACTAAAAACCTTCCCTCTAAGTTTAGGAACAAGGCGAGTTTGTCCACTATCACCACTCTTATTCAATATAACATTGGAGGTCCGAGCAAGTACGATCACACAAGAGAAAGATATAAAAGGCATCCAAATAGGAAATGAAGACATCAAACTGCCACTATTTTCAGATGATATGATTCTCTATATAGAAAACCCTAAAGACTCCACAAGAACACTACTAGAAACAATAAGCAAATACAGTAAAGTTTCTGGATACAGAATAAATGTTCAAAAATCCATAGCATTCCTATATTCTAATAGTGAAGTGTCAGAAAAAGAAGTGGAAAAAGTAATTCCTTTTGCAATTGCAACAAAAAGAATAAAATACCTAGGAATAAATTTAATGTGAAGGATCTATATAATGAAAACAACAAGACCCTATTAAAAGAAATCAAAGAAGATACAAAGAAATGGAAAGATATTCTGTGTTCTTGGATTGGAAGAACCAACATAGTTAAAATGACCATATTACCTAAAGCATTATACAGATTTAATACAATCCCCATCAAAATCCCATCGGCGTTTTTTAAAGAAATAGAACAAAACATCATCAGATTTGTATGGAAGCACGAAAGACTCGGATTGCCAAAGCCATCCTGAGGAAAAAGAATGAGGCTAGAGGCATCACTCTGCCTGACTTCGAATTATACTACAAAGCAACGGTCATCAAAAAGGCATGGTATTGGCAGAAAAACAGACACACGGACCACTGGAACAGAATTGAGAGTCCAGAAGTAAACTCATATTTATATGGGCAAACACTTTTCGACAAAAAAGCCAAAAACATACAGTGGAGAAAGGAAAGCCTCTTCAACAAATGGTGCTGGGAAAACTGGAAAGCCACCTGCAAAAGAATGAAACTAGACTGTTTTCTCTCACCACACACCAAAATTAACTCAAAATGGATTAAAGACCTGAATATAAGACTTGAAACAATAAAATGCGTAGAAGAAAACATAGATACGAAACTCAAGAATCTTGGACTTAAACAGGATTTCATGAATTTGATCTCAAAAGCAAAAATAAATGAATGGAATTACATCAAATTAAAAAGCTTCTGTTCAGCAAAAGAAACTGTCAACAAGGTAAAGAGAGAACCATCCGAATGGGAAAATATATTTGCAAGCAACACCTCTGATAAGGGCCTAATGTCCAAAATATACAAAGAACTCATACGACTCAATAACAACAACAACAAAAAAATCCACAAATGATCCAATCAAAAAATGGGCAGAAGACCTGAACAGACACTTCTCCCTAGAGGACATACAAATAGCCAACAAATATATGAAAAGATGCTCAACATCACTGGCTATTAGGGAAATGCAAATCAAAAGCACAATGAAATGCCATCTCACACCTGTTAGAATAGCTATAATCAACACGACAAGTAATAACAAATGTTGGAGAGGATGTAGAGAAAAGGGAACCCTCATACACTGCTGGTGGGACTGCAAATTGGTACAGCCACTATGAAAAACAGTATGGAGTTTCCTCAAAAAAACTAAGAATTGATCAACCATATGATCCAGCAATCCCTCTACTGGGTATTTACCCCAAAGACTTGAAAACCCATATCCAAAATAATGCTGCTATGAACATTGCACAACAATGTTCATAGCAGCATTATTCATAGTGGCCAGGACATGGAAGCAACTGAAGTGTCCTACGATAGATGATTAGCTAAAGAAGCTGTGGTACATGTATATAATAGAATATCCCTCAGCCATAAGAAGAGATGAAATACTGCCATTTGCAACAACATGGATGGACCTCGAGGTAGTCATTCTAAGTGAAATAAGCCAGACAGAAAAAATTGAAAATCATATGATATCACTTATATGTGGGATATAAACCTAAAAGTGACAAATGAACAGGACAAACAAACAGAGACTCATGGACATGGACCAGTGATTACCAGAGGGTAGGGGAGTAGGGGAGGAGTGGGGAGGTAGACAGGGTAAGGGATTCCAATATAGGGGAGTACTGGGGCGGGGTGAAGGAGATCAAATATATGATAGCTGAAGGAAACTGGACTTTGGGTGGTAAACACACAATAGAATTGTATTAACCAATGTTACTCCAATAAACTTAATTTAAAAAATAAATAATAAAATAGGGACAAATACAAGAGACTTATCTCCTCTTAAGTTTTCTAAGTTAGATTTGACAATTGAAACAAAAATTATAACACTATCTAATGTGCTTCTCAATATATATAGAGGAAATATTTAAGACATTATGTTAGAAATAGAGTACAAGAACATCAAGATACTTAAGTTTCTATCCTTGACTCCAACAGATAAAATGTCAACATCAGTAAACTGTGATAAGTTATCTTTGTATAATATAGTGCCTAGAATATAAATAAAATAATCTATATGAAGAGACCACTGAAACACCCTATTATGAGTCAAATGGAATTTTTGAAACGTTCAAGTAACCCACAGGAAGGCAGGAAAAAGAAAATAGAGAAATTGAAAAGCGTGGAAACAAACAAAAGACAAAAAATTAAATGGCAGACGTAAACCCTAATATATCAATAATGATATTAAATGTTAATAGTCTAATTACAGTGGTCTCCAATGTTTTCGGCACCAGGGACCAGGGCTCCTATGAAAATCTAATGTCTGATGATCTGAGATGGAGCTGAGGCGGCAATGCTAGCATTGGAGAGTGGCCACAAATACAGGTGAAGTTTCTTTTGCCCTCCACTCACCTCCTGCTGTGCAGCCCGGTTTCTAACAGGCCATGGACAGTAATGGTCTATGGCTGGGGGATTGGAGACCCCTGGTCTAATATACCAATTAAAAGACAGAGATTGGCAGAGTGACCCTTCCAAAAAAACAAGTATATGCTGTCTATAAGAAATTTACTTCAAATGTAATGAAATAGATAGATTGAAAGTAAAAAGATGGGAAAAGATAGAACAATGCCAAATGTCAATGAGGGTGTGCAGCAATAGGAACTCTCAGGTTGCTGATGGGAATGTAGAACAATACAGCCACTTTAGACAACAGTTTGGCAGTTTCTTTAAAAATTAAATATACGTTTAACATACAACACAGCAATCATACTCCTGGGCATTTATCCCGGAGAAATGTCATCTTATGGCCACACAAAAACCTGTACATAATTCTTTATAGAAGCTTTATTTATACTAGCCAAAAACTGGAAACAACCCAAATGTCTTACTATAGATGAATGTTTAAGCAAACTGCAGCACACCCATACCAGTAATAAAAAGGAACAAACTATTGATACATGCAACAACTTGCATAGATTTCAACAGCATTATGTTGGGTGAAAAAAAGCTATGCTCAAAAAAGTTGCAGCTCTTTGAGGAAGACGGGGAAGCAGCTTCAGTTGAGCTTCATTCTGCTCGCTCTTGCTCCTGACTCACCACCGTTTGCTCTCGTGGAGCAATAAGTCGGTCAGGAAGCCACGCTGCAGTCTTGGCTTTTAAAGATACTGGAAAGACACCCATGGAACCAGAGGTGGTGAATTAGAATTACTCTGACCAGCCACAACGTAAAATCTTTGGAGAAAGTGTGTGCTGACTTGATCAGAGGTGCAAAGGACAAAAATCTCAAAGTGAAAGGACGAGTTTGGATGCCTACCCAAACTCTGAGAATCACTACAAGAAAAACTCCCTGTGGAAAAGGTTCTAAGGCTTGGGATAGTTTTCATTGACTTGCACAATCCTTCTGAGATTGTTAAGCAGATTGAGCCAGAAGTCGAGGTTGAAGTCGCCATTGCAGATGCTTAAATCAGCCTTTTTAATAAATTGACTATCAGTTGTTAAAAAAAAAAAAAGGTTACATACTATTTGATTCCATTTAAATAAAATTCTTGAAATGACAAAAGTATAGAGATGGAGAGCGGGTTATTGGTTGCCGAAAATTAGAAATGATGGAGGGAGCGGTGTTTATGACTATAAAGGGCAGCACAAGGAGAAGTTTTATGAGGAGGGATAGTTTTGTATCTTGATCACGGTGATGGTTACACAAATCTGACACATAACAATGTTAATTTCTCCTTTCAATATTATACTATAGTCGCTTAAGATGTTGCCTTTGGTAAAACTAGATATAGTGTTCACAGGACCTCTTTATATTATCATTGCAACTTCCTATAAATCTACATTTATTTCAAAATAAAAAATTAAGAAATGAAGGTTAGAATGCAAAATTAATTTCTTTATTTTGATTGCATTCATATGTGTTCATAAGAATAATAATTAGGGGAGTCCAAAGATCTGTATTTAGGTTTTTTAAAAAGTTAACAGTAAAAATGCTATTTTTGTTATTTTGTCAATCCATCTAACAAATCATTATTAAATTGGGAAAAAATTGGTTCCATTTGATATAAATGTATATGAAAGCATGTGTGTATTCATTCATTCCATACAAAATTTTTGAGTGCCAAAAAAATCCATTGAGCATCTTCAGCAATTTTCAGCAGTTTCCTGACCTGGGACACAACACTCAGAAGAACAAGATAAGGAGGCTTCTGTGTGCAGGTTCCCATATCCAAAGCCAGAGGTTTTGCAAGATCTCTTCAAGTCCAGATTGAATCTATGAAGCAAGTTGCAACCCCTAGATGCCACCCTCTCCAGGCTAGGGGCTTCAGCCAGAGCTGTGGCCCTTGCCAGCGAACACTACAGCAATGGCTCCAGGCAGGGAGGCACCTGGACTCCTTTCCCAGGGACTGGGAGACTGTGT
Source organism: Pteropus medius (assembly GCF_902729225.1). Lineage (NCBI taxonomy): Eukaryota > Metazoa > Chordata > Mammalia > Chiroptera > Pteropodidae > Pteropus > Pteropus medius. The sequence goes on from NW_024351546.1 coordinate 1,962,579, forward strand.
TCTCTTGCCACAATCCTTTCTTCCTAAAATATTCCCTGGACCCCTGCTATATGCCAGGTGCTAGGGACACGGCAGCAAACAAGATAGACAGTCCCTCTGGAACCATGGGCACGATGCTGAGCTGCTCTCTCTGCCTCAGTGTCCTCAAGTGTTAAGTAGAAATAATAGTTGCTGTTACATCATATGGTTGCTCCGAGGGTAACTGAGTTAAAATTCATCAGGAGCTTAGAAGATAGTAAGTGCTAAATAAAACTGCTTTCATTGTTATTATTTATTAATAATTTATTTTCATTTTATTAATAATTTGTTAAATAAGATCATCTTAGGGAGAAGCACTACATGTAAAACAAAGCAGGGGCAGGGTACAGGGTGGCCAGGAGGGGAGTTGTCTTAGAAGGGCCACAACAGGTTTTGTCAAAGCCGTGGCATCTGAGTGATGCCCTGATGGTGGAGCAAGCTCCATGGAGACCTGGAAGAAGCATCCACCAGGCAAAAAGAAGAGGTATACAAAGGCCCTGAGGAAGAATCCATCTGGCCTGTTGGCCACTATGGCTGGAGCCTGGGGAAGGAGTGTGTCAGGGAAGAGGCTAGAGTCCCCAGAAGAGGCCAGATCTTGGCACTGAGGACCCCCAGGAAGGGCTGGGAGCTGTTCCCTCTCCTGCCTTCCAGGATTGCCAATCCTTTATCCCAATGCTGCAGGTGAATGCCCTTGGTTTCTAGCTTTCAGGGAAGGAAGCCACATCCCTGAAGGAGCAGATCTGAGTGTACTCCCGCTGGCTCAGGGAACTGCTTACCCTGCTCAGGATGGGTCTGCCCTCACCTGAGTGTGCTCAGGGTCAGGCCTCAATCTATAGAACTGAGCCCTACCAGATGCGTACCCGGCATTCACAACATCTTGTTCTCACACCCCAACTAGCTGAGCCCCACTTGAGTCTCCCGGGTAGGTGTGGGACAGTGTGGGAGCAGCAAGTGCATCTGTGAGCACCTGCCCTTGCCAGCCCCAGGATGAAGGCAGGGATGGAGGGGAAAGAGGGAGAGCTCTGTCCAGGGACAAGTTTAAGCTGGAGGAGGCAGTCCTATGGTGGGCCTGAGGCCAGGAACAAGGCTCTGTTCTGAGCAGGTCTGGAGACCTTCTCCCTCCAAGCACAGCTCTTCCCTCACAGAAATACATTCTTTGTCTTCCAAGGCACCAGGCTGACTGGAGTCCCTCGGTTGCTAGGTGATGGGAACTAGGAGGAGGGAGAATGGGGAGCAGGCAGGGTCTGGTGGGCCCTGTAGTGGGGAACCCTGACTATGCAGACACTCATGGAGCCCACAAATCCCCTACACACAGCCTTGCAGGCACTTGGGGATATACCCATACCCACGGCAAACACATGGCAGATCTCACAGACACACACCTCAGACTCACCCAGTGAGATCACACCTACATCTATCAAACCATCCCATAACAATCACATGTTCATACACAAATACACACACCCCTGCACGGATTCACACACACACAAAACTCACACAACAGGCAGGTCCGATTCACACAAACACACCACAGGTGCACTCCAGACACCACCCACTTTTGGTCACATGCGAGCACTCCTGATGGAGGAAACAGGCCTGACCATGCTACCTTGGCCAGAACTGGAGACACAAAAGAGACTCCACCCCCACCCCAGGGAAGGGAAAACTGGGACACCCAAGAAAAATTATTTCCAGCCCTATCCACACTACCACACCTTCCCTATTTACCTGCCACCCCAACCTAGCCCACCCTCAGATCTCTGATGTCATCTCCAACTGCAGGGGCCACATTCAGCCTGGATCCAGGCCCTTTCCTCACTGTTGCATCTCTCACAAGGGAGACCCTGGCCCAGCCAGGCCCTCACTATGCTCCATCCTTTCATTTACACATACCTTAGAGCAATATTCACTGGTGCTTGAGGACACTGCTGTGAGGAAAACAGCTTGCCCTGCCCTTGGGGCATTTACAGTTTAATGGAAAATGAACACATCAAGCTTATAACAGGAGGCTATGACCTAGTTTGAGGAGATGACATTTGAACAGGGGGTGGCTTTGCCAGAGGTGGTAAGATTCCAAGTGTGTGCAAAGGTCCTGAGGACAAAATAGACGTGGGGGCTAGAGGGACGGAGCCGAGGCCGGGGTGGTGGTGCACAGCTAGTGTGTGAGGGGAGAGTGTCAGGGCTAACGTGGGGGAGGCCAGCAGGCCAGCTCATGCCTGGTCAGGATCTCGCCTTCATTTTAAATACAGTAGGAGCTGTGGAAGAATCCAGGCAGGCAAGTGGGGTGGGTTCTAGTTGGCGATATTGAGGGGGACAGAGTGGGGATAGAGAGAGGGAGCAGAAGTGAGTTCCCTGGGAGTGGAGAATTACTTGCCTGGGGGTGGTTGGGTGGGGGAAGGGGAAGCAGGGCTCCTGGGACTGGCCTTCCAGCTCAACAGCTGGGTAGATGGGAGCCACTCCCTGACACTGAAACATTGAAGGGGCTGTAGCATGTGGCCAGGCTGACCTTGGACTCCTTCTTGTCCCTACCTGTATGTACCACACCTATCTTCACCAGAACAACCACCTTCTGTGTTCCTGGCAAATTCAAACTCTTTCTCCATTTCTTCGGATCAAGCCCCATACCAAGCAGCATAAGCACAGAGACCAGGGGCTTACTCTCCCAGGACTCAGGTGGACAACTCACACCCACTAACTGGCACTCTGGTCAGTGCCATGTCCTAACAGAGGGTGGTGGCTGTGAGACCAGAGTTGGGGAAAGCGTGATGCAGCCTGGGGAGTCAAGCAAGTCTTCCTGGGGAGCAGAGGATTACATAGAGGCTCAATGACACATTAGCTGGGTTAAGGATGTGGTCTTCCAGCCCAGGGATCCCCCAAATGGAACGCCAACCTTCCATGTAGGCCAAGCCATGGTGAATATGTTATAGAAATATGCTAGAACTTCTATGCATACCCACAGGGTGTGAGAAGAAAATGTTAGAACTTTTTTATTTTGTATTTATGTTTTTCAAAAGACAAACAAACAAACAAAAACAAAGAAAGAAATCAGCTTATTAGTACATCCTATAAAGGCGACATGCCACTCTTGGCCCTTCAAGGCCTGAGTGTTGGGACAGCCACATAACCTCACAGGGGAGGGGAGAGGAGGCCTAAAATACAGAGGGCACACTCACACAGGTTCATTCTCTTTCAGCTCATTGACAGGGTAAGTGGATTTGAGGATTATAGTCTCTGGTTTTAATTAAACTAACCTTAACAGAATGACCAAGTGGCTTATGAAGTTTCCTGTGAAGGAAATATGGGGCGAAAATAATGCAAGCATGAGCTTAGAACAAAAAAATTGTAACACTGGCACTTTCACTTCTGGAAAGAGCTGCTCACCGAGCACATTACTAGGTAAATACGGGGTCTACCTAATCAGCTCTGATGAGAAGTGGGACACAAAAATTATGAATTCATGGAGAAGTCTATTTGAAACGTGGGTTTACAGCTGTGACCATTAATGACCTAGAAGAGATCCTGGGGGAATAATAGGTGAAAAAGCAGGTGGCAAGAAAGAGTGTGTTTTATATCCCATGTGTGATATAAACAGAATAATGAGAATAATATATGATAACATATGCATAAAACCTGGAGGGATGTACACAAAACCAGGCTTCTCTTTGTGGGGGAGGGCTGTTGCTATCGGCACCATAAGTCTCCGCTGATTTGAATTATTCCAATGAGCATGTATGACAATTCTAATGAGAAACACAATAAAGAATTTTTAGCATCTGGTATTTATTAACATTTCGTTTTGAAATAATCCTAGATTTACCAAAGAGTTGCAGACTTTCCAAATACCTTCTTCACAACTTCTCCTGTTAACATATCACATAACCATGGCATGTTTGTTGAGACTGAGAAATAGGTTTCTTCATCACTCGTAACTAAGGTTCTGATTTCCCAGTCTTCTCACTAAAGTCCAGTACAGGCTTCCACCTTGCATTTAGTCTTCTTGTCTCCTCAGTTCCCTCCGGTCTAAAACCCCTCTTCTGTCTTTTCTTGTCTCTCATGACCTTGATGTTTTTGAAGAACACCGCCCAGTTTTTTTTTGCAAGATGTCCCTCAAACTGTGTTTGTCTGTCATTTTCTTATAGTTACACTGGAGTTGTAGGTTTGGAGGGAGAAAACCACAGAGGTGGGTACCCTCTGATTACACCATATCAAGGGTGCCTGATACCCATATGATTTAGCACTGGTTGAGGTGGTATCTGCCAGAATCCTCCACTGTCAAGTTTTAGTGGGTTTTCTAGGAGAGTAAGGTTTCACAGGAGTAGTGGGATATGAAGGAAATACAAAGGTAGGGTGGGCCAGGTCACAGACAACCCTGACTGTGGGCTCAGACCTTCAATTAGGGGCAAAGATGGGGGAAGGGGCGGGTTCTGAGGAGCACTAGGCAGAGCACATAGCAAGGTCGGCTATGAGGTGTTAACGTTGCAATGGTATCTATGTGCAGAGAGGGCGGGGGCAAAGGGCCAAGGGAAGAAGCAAGGTGCAGCTGGGAGGCCAGAGTGGTGATGTCCAGGTGATGGGGCAGGAATAAAAGAGAAGAGGAGGAAAATTCAAGAGCAAGGGTGGAGGTAAGATGAAGAAGCCCCTGGGTGGTGCTTCTCTCACAGGGAGGGGCAGAAATCTTAGAAGCTGATCTCCTGGAGGACACCACTTGCCTTTCTGTCCAATCCCACCTCCTTGCAAAGGTAAAATTGTCTCCTGAGGACAGCGCATAACAGAGCACCTCATACCAGTGCCTGCAGGTGCATAGTGGGGTGGAGTCCAAGAAGCAGACACTCTTCAGACTCATGATGCAACATCAGTTCTTCCTGGGGTCTCTGGCCTGCCCACCTGCCCTAAAAATTTCAGACTTGCCAGTTCCCACAATCAAGTGAGATAATTTCCTAAAATAAACACTCTCTCTCTCTCTCTCTCTCTAGATATATATATCTATATATAAATATAGATATAGATATAGATATAGATATATGTATATATAGCTCTTTCTCTCCACACAAACACATACACACATACAAGCACATACACACACCCACACACATGCACAAACACACACACCATACACATAGACATGCACACACATACACATATACACATTCGCACACATATCCTGTTGCTTCTCTGGCAAACCCTGACTGATGCAGCCTCTCTGGGGAGGTACCCTTGGAGCAGGAAACTGAATGAAGGGAGTAGCGGGGAGCTATGCAGGTACATGGGGACAAGGGTTCTGGGCAAGGACAGCAAGGCAGCTGGGAGCTTGTTGTGTTCCAAGGAAGCCAGAGTGATGGGAAAGTGTGGGATGGGTCAGCAGGTCACAGTGGTATGGGGCCTGTCAGGGTGGCGCAGACTGCGCGGAACAGGGTTTGGGAGGGAAGTGATGCTTCCTCTGGCCGCTGAGTGGACAATGGACTGTTGGAGGCCTAGGGGAGGTAGGGAGGCCGTCACTGTTCTTCAGGTGAGAGGAATGGCCATTGGATTAGGGTGATGGTGGCAGAGATGATAGCATGGTGACTCTAGATGCATTTGGAGGTAGTTAAAAGGCCTGGCTGCTGGCTTAGCTGTCGGCTCTGAGGAGGACTCAAGAGGGACTAGCATGTAGTCAGGCCCAGAAAAGCTCCAGATGTTTCCAGGACTGTTTAAGCCTATCTTCCGCAGTGAGCTCCAAGAGGGCAGGGCATGAGATGCCTTCCAATCTGTGTTTCAGTGTGCCCATAGGGCTGGATAAATATCGCTAAATGAACAAGTGGACTGCCTCTGTCCTATGCCTGTGGCCACTAGTGACACCACAAGGGCTCCAGGCCAAGGTATGGCTGCCACTCCCTGGCCCAGGCAACTTGGAGCCCTGCTTGCAAGGACAGCTATGCTGGGCCCAAGAGCTCGGCTCTGCCTCAAGCAGCTCATGCAAGTTGAGGAGAGAAGCCACAAAATAATAAGTGAGCAGAGTATATAATTAAATGGTAAATTGTTTGTCTCTGATTTGCTGAGCTTCAGGAGTACGAACTGGGAATGTTGTACCAGGTTGGCATGGCTGGGGGAGGCAACATGTGCAGGAGGGGTGGCCATACAGGGGTCAGTTTTGGGTGGGGACAAGGCATTAGCAGGGGTTGGGGCAGGAGCAGAAGGCAGTGTGGGGACGATGAGGAGAGAGACCCGTCACACCCTGCGGGGGCAGTGGAACAGGTAGGACAAGGTCACAATATTACTTTGGGTGAGCACTGTATGACCTCAGTGGGCCTCAGTGGCCTCATCTACGAAATGAATTGCTGCGGGTACCCAACAGGACAGTCTAATATACAGATTCCAGCACAAGCCTAGCACACCAGGGATGTCCAGACCGACAGACAGAGAAATAGGCAGGCAACCACAGAGACAGAGGAACACACAAGCAGAGAAACAGGAGAACAGTCAGGTGATCAGACAGATGGTGAGAAACAGGCAGACAGACAAGCAAGAGACATTCAAATAGACAAACGGCTGGATTTGTGACTTCCAGCTCCTGGCCCTTCAGGAATCCTGTCCAGAGCAGGTCCTATGCACCATTGTCCTGCTCTAAGAGGCGGGAAGTCTGGGGCTGCCAGGTGGCCCAGGGCCTAGCATAGACCCAAGGAATGCTGTGTGGCAAAATATCCTCAACGAAACCTTCAAAAGCTGGGAGTTTTGGGAAAGCACCACAGCACTGGCCACAGGCCTCAGGGAGGCAGGGTCGAGAGGCCAAGTCTTTAAAAGGGGCTCAAGCAAAGGAAGTCAGAGCTGGAGCAGAGGTAAGCCTGGGCAGAAAGGAAGACGAGGAGGCAGGACTGTGAGGATCACTCACGCCCCAGTTGGGCAGTCAGGCCAGATACTGGAATAGGAGCAGCCTGTCCCTAGTTCCACAAGGCAGCCCAGCTGCAGCAGTAGGTTCTCTCTTGGCAGCACTGTGTTTGCAGCATGGCTTAGCATCCAAAGCCTGTTAAATAAATATTGTGACAGGCATGCTCCATGCACTCGGGGACAGCAGCAGCTCTCAGCTGTCACCAAGGGCAGCCCATAATGGTGGCTCTGTGGGTACGGCAGAGCCTCTAATTCCAACGCAGAGGCAAAGTGCTCTGCCTAAACAAACACAGGTTTTGGCCAGAGCCAAATGAGACCCATTGCACACCACACACTAGTGAAGAGGCATGGGCCTAGGCCACGGCTGCTCTGCAGTTGGCTTCACACACAGCAGGAAGGAGGCAGCACTCACTGTCCCTCCTGCCCCACCCGGCATCTATTTATCCATCCAACAAATATCTATTGAGCACCTATTGTGTGCTAGGCACCATCCTGGGGACTAGGATATAATGGGATACAAAGTCACCAAAAGCCCTGCCTTCCTGGAACTTACATCCTAATGTGGAGGCTGAATGATAGATAAAAATGTAATATCCGAGGGCAATAAAGAGCTAAAAATAAAAAGCACACATAACATAAAGCATGATAGAGCATGACAGAGGAGGGTCAGAGAAGGTATCTTTGAGACTTTTGGGCAGGGATCCGAAGGAAGTGAAGGAGCCGACTGGGGGTCCAGAAGGACAGCATCTGAGCACTGGGAATAGCAAATGCAAAGGCCCTGGGGCAAAGCTTGGCATGTCCTGGAACCAGCAAGGAGATAAGTGTGTCTGGAGTAAAGGACTGAGGAGAGAGGCAGGCCAAGAAGCCTAAGCAATACCGGGAACAGATTGCGTGGGCTTCTGTGGAAGGTGGGAACATGGAGGGACCGGATCTGACTTCAGTCTTTCAGGGTCCCTCTGGCTGCTGGGAGGCAAGAGGGTGAGGCTGTTGCAACAACTCAGGAGAGAAGGAGTAGGGCAGCTCAGACAGGGTGGTAACAGTGGGGATAGGGAGAGAGGTCAATTCTCTGAGTGTATTTTGGAGGTAGAGATGGCTAGATTTCTTTACAGAACAGATGTAAGGGTGAGAGGAGGAGAGGAGGCAAGGAGGGTGCTGGGGAAACTCCACTGGGTCATAGGCTTCTCGGACAGTGCTGAATTTCCTCATACATTCATTTTTCTTTTCAGCAGGGAGAGAGTAAGGAGAAAAATAAAGATGTTCTCTGCAGCATTGATTAAAAGAGTAAAATTGGACACAAACTACAGGCCTTAACAATAAGGTAATAAGTAAATTGTAGCTCAGCCACACAATAAAAGACTAAGCCACTCTGGAGTTCATATCTTTGGAGAGTTTCCAATCCATCAGTCCCTCTTTCTCCAGCCATGAGCAGAACCCTAGTGGCACTGAGACAACACAGCCACGGCCCAGTCCCGAGTGAGCTATAGTGGCCCCTGATGGGCCTGTAGTGTGGAGGCTGGCTTGTTGATAGCAGTGATAGTGAACCCAGTTCTGAAGGACAAGGGAGACATAGCTGGGACAGAGGGATGCATCCCACCTTCCCAGCCACCCCCACCTGCAAAGATCAGCAGGGAAGTGGGAGCAGAGAGTCTTCTGGGAAGTGCAAGAGGAAAGGGCATCTGGGCAAGAGGCTGTAGAACCTGAGAGACCTTGCCCAGCTGCCTGAGGAGGTAGACTTTGTCCTGAGGCCACCTGGCAGCCATTAAAGGACTAGACACTGCCCTGGTAGCCATGTGGAAGGAGATTGGTAGGACTGGGGTCATGGGGAAGAAGGGCATTGGCCTGAGCTAGGGCAGGAGGAAGGCTCAACCTGTCACTCCTCAAGAGGACAGAGATCCCTGTGCCCTGCCACCAAGATCCCCACCAGACTCCCACCCTGCCCTTGCCTGCTGAGCCTGTCCCTGCCCCTCTGTTCGCTCAGCCCAAGTTCCAGCCACATTATGACTATGGGGAAGTCCCCTACCCTCTCTGAGACCCCAGGGAAGGGCTGGACCCATGATCTTGGACCAGCCAGTGCTAAATCCATGCTTCTCTTTGCACAGCCCAGCAACACTTGGCCAAGAGGGGACTCCAGCCCTCATGAACAGAGAGCTGCATCCACCTTGGTGGTGCCTCTGAACGCCCGATTTCAGCATCTTTAAGCAAAGCTTCCAGATGGACTTTGGCTACTGGAGAGAGCTGAACGGCTGCTGGGCTAACCTTGCCGACTGCTGCTATGGCACTCAGGGACTTCCCACTAATTGGATCCCGAAGGAAGAAGAACAGCTTACATCCTCAGCCGACCCATCCATCCTTCCATGCATTCATTCATCCATTCATTGAGAACCTCCAACGTGGGTGAGGGCACTGAGCTTGGCTCTGGAGATGCTGGGGTGAACAAGATAAAGTATTCACAAACAGAGCTCACATACCACTGGGGAGGCCCACAATATGTGCACAGGGAGAGATCAGATGCAGTATGTGGCAGGAAGAGTTCAACAGGACGGAGTGATACAGTGTTGGATTGGAGAGTTGCTTCTCCAAGGAGGTGACATTTAACCTGAAATTGGAATGGCCAGTTGGAGCCAGTGTTAGGGGAGAGGGCTCCAAACAAAAGGGACAGCAGGTGCAAAGGCCAAGAGACCATCTTGAACATGGGAGCTGCTTAAGGACTAGCAAGGAGGCCTTGTGACTGAGCCAAGTAGGCATGAGAGGGAGTGGAGTGAGTCAAGGTCAGAGATGTCAGCAGGTGTCCCTTGGGTAGGCCCTTGTCACCACCTAGGAAGAAGACGGGTTTTAAGTGGCATGCCCTGGGAGTCCTATGGGGTGAGAGATGGCAGAGACAGCCCGAGATTGCTGTGAACCACTCCCTCTTCATGGTGTGGACTGATGATGCCATTCACTAGTCGATCACTCCAGGCCCCTTTACATCTACTCACGCTCATTATCTCCCACTAAAAGGTGGTGTGGTGCCCATTTTATGGATCAGAAAACTGAGGCTCAAACAGTTAAAGTTATTGAACCAAAGTGATAACAACCAGAACTTGATGTTAGCAGGAACTTAGCTGGATCCAGCCCATAGAGATATTTTGTTTTCCCTGAATAGTTTTTAAAATTTAAATCAGTTGCCAACATTTAAAAATTGGGAGGCTTCACATAAAAGATTTTTTGGCCTTCAAGTGTCTCTTGAATAATCAGTCACTAATCCCCTTACATGAGGTCCACTGTGGCTGCCCCTTCAAGGGAGATACTCTGGGTGATGTAACTCGCAGTTACATCACCCTTGGCCTTGCCCCTCATTTGTGTCCCACCCCATCCCCATGGCCCTTCAGTATCTGTGATTGCCACCCTAGGCTGCCCTTGGTTGGGCCCACTGGTTGCTGAAAGCCCCCTCCCTTTTTCAGCTGAGCTGGGGCACATGCACAGGGGATTCTCTGAGGGAACACAACAATCCCCCATCTCATCCTCCAATTCCACAACTATCTCCTCACTTTCCTGCCCTCCCTTTCCTGCACCAGGACCCAAGACACTCAGCTCCAGCTTTCAAGATATAGATTCAGAAGACTTCCAGCCAGAGACCATGGATGGGACCAAGGGGAAACTGAGGCCCAGTAGGGCTCAGTGTCACTCAGCCAGTCATTTCCAGGAATCCTTCTGGAGATACACTGTAAAGAAGTGCATTCTTCTTAGAACCCTTGGCTCAGAGCCCTAGCCCTGCCTCTATTTAAGTAGGAAATGTGGACAACAGGCCTCAGTTTCCCCATTTGTTCACTGAGGGGTTCACTGTGATGCTCTCTGAGGCGTCTCCTATCTCATGTCTTAAGAGAGAAGCAGTTTGTCTCTCTGGATTCAAACTCAGCTACCTCTGCTTCTACTGTGTAAATCTGGCAGGTGGCTTAACCTGAGGCTTGATGTCTTCATCATAAAATGGAAATGAAATCCATGAGGTTATTACGAAATTCCATCAGATGATCCAAGGAAAGTACTCAGCACATAGTAAATGCTCAGTAAATGTAAGCAAGTCTGGAAGTTGTGTGCTGACCCCTGTCTTTCTCCCCAAGGACTAAGGCCAAGGTCATGACCAACAGGCCATTGTCCCAGGCCAGATATGGAGACCAGCTGCTAGAGAAGGCCAGGTTTCAGGCCACCTGATCAGGGATCTATTTGCCTGAGTCCCAGAATGAGGTCTCTCTTCACTTCTGTCACTGAGTCTCTGCCATGTACCTGGCACCTCTGTCAGCATTGGGGAGAAGTTCAGTGGAGACCAAGACTGGCAGGACACTAGCCCTGATGTTCTGAAGGGGCAGGGATAAAACAGGGAAGGCCCAGCGAGGCGAGGGGGGGGGGAGGCGGGGGAGTGGAACATAAACAGCCAGATAGGACTTGGAGCTGCTCCAGACCCCGCGGTCAGGGACTAGCATTCTGAGGAAGGCACATTAGGATTGAGGGAGGGGACATCACCAAGGAACTGTAGGAACTGAAGGAACTGTAAGTGCATGGCCTAGAGGCATCACAACCTTGAGGCTTTGTTGGAACAGAAAGCAGGTCGTGGGTACACCCTCAAGAGGAGGTTGTCAGCCAGGCAGCAGGGCGTCCTTGCAAGCCTAGGAGCTAGGCGTTCGTTCTATTTTAAGGTGACATGAGCCCCCAGAGTGTTTGGAGTGAGCTCATTGGTGGACTTCCCTTTTACCATGAAGCCAGCGCAGGCCGACTCCTACCTTGAGAGTCTGGCTCCAAGCCCACAGCTCCAGACAAGAAAAGGAAGCAGGAGGAAGGACCTGGGAATTGGGGGATAGGGGAAGCGGACTGGTGGGTGGGGTACTGGACGGGGTGTGCCCGGGGCACCAGCCGGAGTCGGGGGAGGGGTGGAGTCGTAAGCTAGGCGGTGTTGGCGCAGCTCAAAGCAAGCGCTCCGCCACGTCCGGAGCCGGGCAGCAGAGCGTGCTGGGTTCACGGAGGATGCAACCTAGAGGACCCGCGGCAGCCGGGGCTCCCCCTCGTCACGGCGCCCCGCCGGCGGCGACCAAGAGCTCGGTGCCCGAGGCGGCACCGCCCTCTGCTGCCGGTGCCCAGCATCACGCCAGCTACTGCGCGAGGGAAGGGCCCGAAGACCCTGCAAACTCCTAAGGCCCAACGTGGGGGCGCAGGCCGCCGGGGACCTCGCAGACTGCCGAGAACAGAGAGCCAGAAGGAGACCAAGCTCAGCCTCGGCCCTGGCCTAACGTGTCCTGCGACTTTGGGCAGCTCCTCTTTGCTCTGGATCTTGCTTCACAGTGGGACACCGCCAAGGTCACCCAGAACATGTGGCGGGTAGTACCAGGGCGATCAGGCAGCGCTGCCCACCCAGGCTGGGAGGCTGCACGACTTTGAGCTTCAGTTTCCTCATCTGTAAAACAAGGGTCATCATGCTCGGACTGGCTTATTATCTTCACCTCCCAACCCACGAAAAATCTCAGCAGTAAGAATTCAGCAAGTGCTAAATTCTGCAATTTCTAGAGAATTTTATTTAAATATGTCTCTTTTTTGTTCATTTCCTTTTAGCTCTGCAATGAAACACAACTAACAGTGAACAACAGAGTCTGGTATGTAAAGATGATGATTTCTGAGAAGCAAGATCCTCCAAAAGCCAAGTTTTTAGCCGTATTTAAACATGTCCAAGGAACTATATTAATATGTAACATGCACTTAAAATAAAAGTCAAAAGATAAATGACAAACAGGGAAAAGTATTTGCAGCTCATATCACAAAAGTCTAATACACGGGTCAGCAAGCTTTTTCTGAAAAGGGCTACAAAGTAAATATTTTCAGCTTTGGGGCTGTAGGGTTTGTGTCACAACTACTCTGATGTAGTCTGCAAGCAACCACAGACAATGTGTGTGGCTGTGTTGTGTGCTGATAGAATTTTATTTACAAAAAATAAGTCAGCAGTCCTGAGTTAGCCCACGGGCCTTGGTTTAGTCTAATTTAGCCAATATATAAAGAGCTCCTAGAAATCAATAAGACAACCCCCCCAAAAATGAGCAGAGACTATGACTAGATGATTTTTATTAAAAAGAGAACTCAAAAGGCCCTAAACATATGAAAAATGCCCAATTTTACAACTGATAAGAGAAATGGAAATTAATGACATTGAGATATCATTTCTCCCCTGTAAGAATGGCACCTTTGTCGGGTGCTGACACACTGCATTGGAGACTCTATGGAAGACAGATCTGTTGCTGGTGGGAGTGCAAAGTGGACACCCTCTGGAGGGGAAGTCGTCTGAATTCGTCCCTCACGGCTACCCTCTGAGCCATCAACCCCATGTTGAGCATGGGTCCTACAGGTGTACCCAGGTACTATGAAACGATCCATTTTCAGTGTTACATCAGAGGAGCTGCTAATGCTGTGTTTGAAATAGTGAAGACGTTGGAAATAGCCCATCTAAGAGCCAGTTACGAAAACTGCTTTGGGCACATGGTGGAATACCACACAGCTGTTAATAGCAATGGGAGGCCCTGAGACTGATATGGGAAAATACGCATGCTGGTAGAGGTTGGGGAGAAAGCAATGTTCAGTGTAAGGCCTTTGTGTAGAAACAGGGTCTGGGAATAAACAGATAATTTCTGTGTGTTCATATCTGTGTAAAGAAACATTTAAAGGATCCCTAAGAAACTAGCACAAGTCTGTAGTCAGGTTCAGGGAGAAGAGCGAGAACTCTCAGTACAGATCATTGTAGCTTTTAGACCCCGTAAGAATAAATTTTCTATTCAGAGATTTTAAATTGTTAAACCAATGTACGTGGCTTTGATGAGTGAGGGGAAGAGGCCAAATGCAGAAGAGTATAGACTGCAATTTTTGTGGGAAAAGGCATGTCTCTTTATATGTGGAGTATCTCTGGAAGGACAGCCTCCCCCTCTGGGAGAGGACAGTGGTCTCCCCAAATGCTGGAGACAGTGGCCTCTGGGAGGAACACAGGGCCAGAGTTGGAGGGAGACTCACCTTTCTTGTTGATCCTTTTGGTGGTTGGAATTTTTTTTTTTAACCATATACATGTTTTAAAGTTTTCATATCAAAAGAAAAAGAGATGAAAAAGAAAGCAGATGAGAGCCCAAAGGCTGCTAAAATACAACAGCATCCCCTACAGCCCCTTCACTGTCTGCCACGAGCCAGGCTCTATTGTACATGCTACCTGAATCTTCTAGCTGAGGAAATGGCCAGGAGATGTGAGTGCCCTGCCCAGCTTGCATTCGGTGGGCATGTTGCTCATCGAGTCCTCAAGGTGGCCCCGGGCCAACAACTAGAAAACACTGATGTGGTCCCACACTGCTCAACACTTGAGTTCACTCTATAAAATCCTCCGAACTGGTTGCCAGCCTTTGCTTGACTACCTCCCAGGACAGGAAGCTCACCACCTTACAGGCAGAGCATTCCATGGCCCAATGGTTCAGTTGAAAATCTCCCTCAGTTAGAGTGTCTCCCTGCCCCTGGCTCTGCCCTTGGAGCCACCTGCTTCCTCTGCCACATGGACACAGAAAGGCCAGGGTGCCTGCGTTTGTTCTTCAGGCTGAGCAGCCCTGGCTCCTGCAGTAGCTCCTGTGAGGTGACTCAGGCAAGGCCATTTCCTTCCCTGAGGCCATGTGGATAACACATCCCCTTCCATAAGATTCCCATGAGGATCACAGGAGCAGTGCCAGCATGCAGGGGGACCCCAGCCAGTCTTGCCTGACTCTTCCCTTTACTCCATGCTTTGGCCATATTAACATTTGGTCTCACCCAAATTAGCCAACATATCTTAGGGCCTTTGAACGTATTGCTCATACTATCTAGAAAGCTCTTTTTACATCTGCATCTTCCCTTCCTCAGTTTCTTAGCAGGAATGTGACCTCCTTGGAGAGGCCTTCACTGACTATTCTAGCTAACATAGCTCCCCATCCATTCCCTTTCCTACCTTCCCATTTCATTCTGGAATCATCTTGCTTTTTTGTTACTTTGCTTATTACCTGCCTCACCTAGTATCTGATCTCAAGAGGACAAGGATCTTGTCTACTCTATCCCAGTACCTAGAATAGTGTGTGGCACACAATAGGTGTTCAACAAATACACGAATTGATGAATAAATGCAGAGCCAGCACACTCTTGCATGTAGGGACAAACTAAAAGAAGCTGCATGCCCACAGGACCATGGATCCAAGTGTCCAGCTCTAGAAGATGCCCTGAGTGGCCCCTGCCCTTTAGCTTTCCTATCTAACATACAGGGCAGAGGTAAAGCCAAAAGGCCACCCACCCAGAAAAAATATCAGGGTTTTCAATTAAAGTTAAAACAGTTTAATTGCTTAATTGCTCTGCTCTTTTGTTAACAGAAGCATTTCTGCAGCAACCAGGCCAGCCTAGCAGAAAATTGGCATTTCAGCCAGAGGGAATTAAAGAGGCAGAGCACTGAACTCCCACCCCTCCAGCTACCCCAAGGCCTCCTACACAGCCACCCCTAGCCTTACAGGAGGCCTCAGCCACCTGCAGAACATGGACAAGGGAGGGGACCAGTAGCACTGAGACCTTATACACACCGACATGTGGATCTGCTGGGAGATGCTTGTGTGTTAAAACAAACAGGTGCTTCTGCTAGGATGTTTGGACCTTCTGCTGTGTGCCTCCCTAAGCATTACTGTGCCTTCTTGTTCTCGGTGTGCTTTTTTTTTATATTTCAGTCATGCTTTCAAATAGGGAACACATGCAAATGGTGTTTTAATTCAACTTGTAGACAGCTTTGCAACTAACATGAACCTCCCTTTCCCCTACCCTGATCCCAGACCACCAGTTCCCTTCATCATGCACAGGCTGTCATGTTTCCTGTGGGCCCTTCTAGAGATATTTTATGTTTATATATGCACAGAACTGTTTTTGTACCGATGATCACACACTATAAACACTGCTCTGCTTTTTTCCCACTTTCTATATTTTGGAGAATATTTCTAACCAGAAGTTATATAGAGCTCTCTCTCTTTGTTACAGGAGCATTGTCACGCCATTAAATGACTGTCCTTTGGTTTCTTACATCAATCCCCTATTGCTGGACATCAGGGTTGTTTCTAACCTTAAGCTTTATAAGCAACATTGCAATCTCAGTCTGCATACAAACTTCATTTTCCCACATAGGAGGGAATATGTGTGTAGAATTCATACATCTTTTCAAAATCAAGTTAATTTCCTGCAAAGCAACACACATGTCCTACAAAAATAGGAAGAGCACCACAATCCTATGACTCAGAAACAAATTCAATTACACCCAGCCCCTATTCCATACTGATTCTAACTTCTATTTTGCCCAAATGGGTTTTTAGCATTCAGACTATTTCAAGTTGCTTTTTTTTTTCACTCAGCAATAAATGAAGCCCATCTTCTCACAAAAGTAAATAGCTTTATGTTTTGTTTTGAGGGCTGACTAGTTCGTCATTGTGTTCTACTACAGAGATTTAACCACTCCCTTACTTTTTGTCATTATAAGCTGCACTGCGGGGAAATTCCTTGAAGACAAGTCTTGGCACACCTTCTGTATTCTGTCCTTAAGGCATCTTCTCAGAAATGGAACTTCTGGGTCAAAGGTCATGTACTTCTGTTTTTGGGCTGCACATTTTTAAACCATTTGAAATGTATCTGTGCATATGTGTTTCTATTGTGTGTCTGTAGGTCTGTGCTCATAGGTTCATGCAGGTACTTGAGCAAATCTGTTGCACAGCTTTGCATAAATGAGTATGAGTGCTTTCTCTCCCCCCCCGCCCCCCATCCATAAAAACCACTCAATGCTGCCTGCTCTCTGCCTACTAGGTGGGGAAATACAGGAATGTCTCCTGTATCTGTACAGTGCTGTGCCCTCTGGATACAGCTGTTGAAGGGTCCGCAGACCTCACCCCCATTCCTGAGCTAAGCCAACTCTCCTCCGCCCAGGATCCTATCAGGGTAGGAAACTCGACCCAGACTGACTTTCTAATATGAGAGAGAAGTCCAAGTCATTGGAATTCTAGGACCTTGTGCCCACATGGATGCAGATGTTGAAAGAAGTCCATTCAGAATTTACAACTGTCTCTTGATTCTGGTTTCATCTGTGCCAGCTATGCTCTTGGGCCAGCCCTTCCGCGTAAAGGCAGAGCCTGCCTGCAACCAGATCCAGGCTTGTAGTTTTTTGCTTTTGACCCTAGCACCTTCTCTTCTTCGTACCTATCCAGAAAAAGTTTGGGATTTCCTCTGATAGGACAAGGTAAGATCACACATTCCCTCCCTGAACCATCACTGCATCCAAGGGACTGTGGTACTCTCGCTGTCCAGCCTGGGCCACAGGCCAGCCCTCCAGAGGTTGGAACCAGACCTCCTGCCCCACTCCACCCAGTTCTGCCAGCTCCCCCTGGAACCCAACCCTGTTCCTTATGTCCCTGTTCACATGTGCTCACCTGGCAGCCAACAATAAAGAGATCAGCAGCCAACTATTCTCACTAGTTGTCTCAGCCCTAGGATAGCCTAAGGTAGCTGCAGTCTCAAAGGAGACTCCCAGAAATCCAAAAGGCTTCCAGGTACACAGGAGAAAAAGAGCTGAGGGGCAGAATCATTATTTCAAGTGAGAGAAGTCAAAGAGAACAAGGCTTGACTTGCTTTTCTTTGCAAAGCAATCAATAATTTGGCAAAATGGGTGACTGGAAAATGTTTGATCATTTTACTGGTACACAGACATCTGTAAGTGTTCCTGCTGCTGTTCCTATTTTCCTGCATGGTCCCTCTTAACCTGAATCTTCAACCTCCTTCGAAGGTCATTTGAGGCTGAGATCTAACCTTCACCACAGGTGATGCTTCCAACCCTAGGTCCTACGAGCATGGATTTCTGTGCTTCGGTGAACTATTCATCCTGTGAAACTTATCCCAGGCTCCCTCTGGCAGCTAGTATCTCTGTCCTCTGGCAGATGTAGGGTAACCCATCTCTGCCTTCTGAGCATCCATCATCTATCAGTGTTCTGGGCTGTGGGCCTGGCCTAGGGCTTCTGATTTCCCTAGCTTCATAGCCCTGCAGTCCATGAAAGAAAAATTTAAAGTGAGGTGGATCACCTAAAGGAACAGAAATGTTTACATTCATTCAATCAGTGCATTTTGAGCATCTGCTGAGAGGCAGGCCTTGTGCTTGATACCCCAAAAGAGATCAAAATAATCAAATATTGCAAATAAATAGTACATTAAAAATGATGGTAAATGAAGGCGAGACAGCATAACACAGCAATTAAGAGCATGGGTATGGAGTCAGACTGGCTGGATTTGAATCCAGTTCCATCACTTACCAGCAGGGTGAGCATGGCCAAGTCACTAAACCTATCTGAGTCTCAGTTTTATCATCTGGAAGGATAATAGCAGCCCCTGCTCTTTTCATCTACTGTGAAGATTAAATAGGCCATTGGAGGTGAAGTACCTCAGAGCGGTACCTGGCCTATGGCAAGAAGTACACACATGTCTGTTCAGCAAACACCTGAGTACAGGTAATAGGGGTGTTTCTTTGGTGGGTCAAGGAAGGCTAGTGTTTGAGCAGAGGCTGGAGGATAAATAGGAATTAACTGTGAGGAGGAGCAGAAACATTCCAAGCAGAAGGAGCCATATGTGAAAAATCCCTGACCAGCTGACATTTCAGGCTCAGCTCACCTGCATGAGAAGAAATGGGAAGGGTGAAAGGGGCAACCTCCAGGAGGTGTGGTGTAAAGGATGACTCTATATAAAGCATGACAAGAATAAGATACAAAGAATTTTTAAAAGGTGTTCAGTATTGGATGTGCATTAAATTTCCAAATAAAGCATTTTAAATATGTAAATGAATCTTGATCTGGCTTCTACAAACATATACAAGGTGTCATGCTTGAGCTGGTTAAATATATGACCTCAACAAGATTTGTTTCATGGACCAGCTCTCTAGGCTCTTCATAGTCAATATGGATGAGACACGCAGGTGGTCTCAAAGGAGAGCTTGAGCTCCACTTTGTGTGGCCTCTGTAGAGTACCCTCTAGTGGCAAGTGGGAAGTCTACAAGGCCATGTCCCAACGCCTGAATTAGTGTTCACGGAGAGGTGCCAAAATAGTGTCCCAATGTAATTCCAAATGAATTTAGTTGAATGATTGTAAAAAATAACTTTGTAACTATAAAATTTTACAACCACACCAATCTAGGACCCTCAATGACTGGTAAGTTAGCACTGGAAAGCTTAGAGTTGGAGGGGCCCAGAGACTGGGGTGCTGGAGGGTAGACAGGGGAGTGTGGCTCCAAGTGAGGCAGATGAGGGAGGCGGGGCCTCTGGTAGCCTTGCTGAGGCCCTAGGGAGCAATTCTAGAAGAGAGCCATGGGAGAGGACAGACTGAGCAACAGAATTAGAACTGATCTGGGAAGATCTCTCTGGCTTTAGTTTGCAAAGAGGATGGAGGCAGAATGGAAATGGCATTCTGGAAGAGACAAGAAATGACATTGGTCTGGAAGAGACAGGATGACAGCAGGGACCAGGCTGCTGGCAGAGGAGAGAGACAAGTAGTAGATTGAGGCTATATTTTGGAAATATAAGATGCAAAGGACTTGGGGCCTAATAGATGTGGGGGAAGTGAGGGAGTGGAAGGTGTTAGGAGGCCCTCCAAGGCCTGTCTTCCAGAGCCGGCGGGCTCCTTTGCGGGTAATAGCAACAGAGCTCTCCTTAGCAAAAAGCCATCTGGAGTTGGGGGAGGGGATGTCATAGGTGAGCATACCTCCCAGGTTTCTAGAGCCAGTCCTGGTTTATTCTTATCGTGTCTGAGTAATTATTCACTGTGCCCCCTTGCATTCTCAAAAGTGTCCCTGTTTTCTTCTGAATTGTAAATTTTAAATAAATAAATAATGAATGAGGAGAAGGAAACGCTCTTCCTTACAGTGGAAGCCAACCTGTAAGTTTGGAAAGAATGAACAATACAATTGGAAAATCATTGTTTGGCAACCAGCTGAACTATAATTGTTTCTGGCAAGAATCAAAAGATACTAACACTAGCAGGTGAAAAGTGAGTGAAGAATAGGGGAGCTTAAAATACCCACCACAAGGCATATTGCTCACAGAGGGAAAAAGAGTGACTCTATGGTGACACCTGGCTGATACTTCCTTCCATCTCAAGTGGTGGGAGTTAATGCTCACAGTAAGACAAGGTGACATCGTGGATCCCAATAGGATGCAGTAAGGAGAGCACAGCATAGCTTCTGTGATGTCTCTCCTGAAAACACATCACCTGTATCTAATCACTGGAAACAGTTACTCTATTAAATAACTGGCATGTAATATTCAAAGGTATCCAAGTCATGAAAGTCAAGGAGAGTGAAGAATGTTCCAGACTGAAGGAGACTCAAGAGACAGGAAAACTCAGGGTAGTGTGTGGTCTTGAACCGGATCCTTTTGCCATAAAGGACATTATCAGGATAATTGGCAAACTGTGAATGAAGCCTGAGGATCAGATGGTGGTGTCTCATCAGTGTGACCTTTTTGATTTGGGGTGGCTACACTGTTTTTGCAGGAGAATGCTTTATTTGAAAAAATACACAAAAAAGTCTACCTGATGCTGAGTAGTATGTTGACCATTACTTTCAGATGATCCAGAGAATGCAAAGTTTTTTGTACTATCTTTGTACTTTCTCTGTATGTCTGAAACCGAGACCAGAGGGTAAGATGACTCATCCAAGGTCACTCATAGAAGCAGGGTCTGACCAGCACCAAGCCCTCTGATTTCTTATCTCTCTCTGCACTCCGCTGACCTTCCCAGCCTGGCAAGGATTTTCTGCTCGGATGCTCCGTTTCCTCAAACTGGGATGGAATCAGATCTATAACACACCTTTAGCAACCCCCAAGGATTTCATGGGGCAGGTTGCAGTTGTTCTGAGATTACTGAAAATTCAAGTAGTGTATCCAAGCAAGATGGTTCCGAGAACACGAGCTGTCTTCTGAGGGCCCAAGCGACAGGGGCGGTCAGCCCAACCAGGGTTTGTTTCCATATGTGATTTGAAATCACTCTTTCATTAGCAACCTAAGAAGTAGACTGGGAGAGAAGAGGAGGGGGAAGGAAAGTGGGGGAGTATAAGGGGGTAGGGAAGGGGAGCCTCCCACCCCTGCTGCTCTCACAGCCCTGATGCATGGAGTCTCCTGCACTCCAGCAATGGGTCTGTCCCTGTCTCTCACTGTCCTATGCTTTTTGGTCTTAGGGCCCCTTTGCATTCTGAAAAATTATTGAGGACTCTAAAGAGATTTTGTGGATGGGAGCTTTGTCTATCAACTTTTACCATATTCTAAATTAAATATTCAAAATATAATTTTAATTAAAATTAAAAGGCATATTCCATTGGCTGTCAGAACTACGATGGCATCATATGTGAGGGCAGGCAATGTTTTATATTATTATGAAAATAGCTTTGACCTCATCACCCACTCAGAGAGTCTCAGAAGCCCCTTGCACCATAGCACAGACCCCAGTGCGAACGCTCTGGTCTATATCATATCCCTGCTCCAGTGATGGCTGTGATCACTTGGAAGGAAACTCTAGCAGCAGCAAATAAAGTTGAAGATGCATAACCTGCAACCCCAGCAGTTCTCTTCCCCAGACACAGGTGAATGAACTCCTCCCCACTCATGAATAAACCAGAAAGTCAGACAGAAGGATGTGCATCAGAAAGTCATCTGCATTCACAGTTTGAAAACAATCTGACTGACAGAATTGACAAGTAAATGATGCTGTTTATATAACAGAATACTGTACAGTAGCTAGAAGTATCAACATAGATAAGTCCCCCAAACAAAAATAAATGAAAAAAGCAAGTTGTGGGGAGAAAAAGGATCGGTATGAACCCACTTGATTAATTTAAAGCCCAAAACACAGTGCTACACATTGTTCACGGGCACACGTCTATTTGCTGAATTGATAAACACAAAATTCAATACAGTGGGATAATGGTTACCTACTGTGGAGGTCAGGAGAGAAAATTAGGAGGGGAGGGTTACATGTGGGGTTTCATCATATCTGTGATGTTAAATTCATAAAGTTGCTTTTAAAATACCTATTTGAATGACTGTGAGAAAATTTGAAACTGACAAGCTGGTGGTATGTTCTACCACCAGTTCATTCATTTACTCTTAATATTTTGGGGGTATGTGTAGTGGAGACTGCCAGCTGCCTAATATCCACTTTCTTTCTCACTGATTTATCGGGGCAGCATGTGTCCAACTCAAAAGAAAAAGAAAAAAAACCCTACATATTCCAGCCTCCCTTGAAGTGTAGTGGCCATAACAATTTTTGGCAAATAAGGTGAAAGTGAGAGTTATTAAATGCAGTTTATGAGAAAGCTCCTCAAACAGAAGGGTAACAACTGATAGCATGGTTTCTTTTCACTCTTCACCCTCATTCCTTTCTCCCTCTTCCTACCTAAAACTAGGTAGGAAAGGACTCTTGGAGCTGTAGCTGCCATTTTGTGACCCCCAAGGCCACCTTGAGGATGGGAACCAAGACTAAGATGGCAGACCATAAAGACAGAGGGAGTTGGGCCTTGATGAGATCATGGAGCCAGCCACCAATCCTGAACTGCTGCCTCCTGAGCTCACTTCATCAAGGAAAAATAATCTCTGTATTTAAGCCATTTGGGTTGGGGTGTGTCCACTCTCAGCAATCACTCCTCAAAGCACACCAGGAGCCCGCCGTTTCTCACCATGGGTGCAGGTGACATGTGCCCTAAGTCCCTTACTTGCTAATCCTGTTCTGCTCTTTGCCTTTCCAGAGTCTACATTTCAAGCTTATTGAGCCTACTCCCTTTTTTTTTCCTTCTCTTCTTGCTAAATAATGAAATTTTAAGATTTCGTCTTGAAAACTCTAACCCTTTCCCGTGCTGGTAAAAGAATTCTCAGCAAGATAAGAAGGAAAATGTTCCCACTCCCCTACAGCTACAAGAACATACAGACACTCTTCAGAATCACAAAGCTGGTTTCAATAAGTGGGAAATTGAGAATGTTTACCAAAAAAGTACATATGGCCTCCTCTTCAGTATGGAGACCGACGTGAAAGTGTAAACTTCTGTTCTATTTTCCGTCCATATAAAAGTGTCCTTAGAAGGGTTATTTGTACAAAGGAGGCTTTGGGCCTGGCTTCTGTGCCCTGTGAAACAGGACCTGCACCCCCCTCAAGGCCATGAGGCCCATGATGGGAGGGTCCTATGTGATCATTTCTTACCCTGAGGATAACATTTAATGTGGTATCTGTTATTTTCTGGGATTTCTGAGTCAAACCATATGAGGCTCACGGCCACTTGCATAAAGGAAAAAAGTTAACAAACTAAGATGTTAGATTCCTTATTTGAATCAAGATTCCAAGAGTCTCATCTCACTGAAATCAACACTGATCCAGCAGTCCTTGCTCAGATGTTTCCCTGCTCAGAATGTCCTCCTACTCCATCTCCGTTCATTTCTCTAACACTGGCTCCACCTTCAAGCCCACCCAGTCTCCATCTTTGAAGAACCCCTGTCTGTGGCAGAGCTGGGTCTCCTCCGTGCCCTCAGCCCCCCAGCATCTCACATAGGTCCCTCTTCACTTAGATTAGCCAGGGCTCCTCTAGTCCCAGTGCACAGGAGCCTGATTCAAACTGGCTTGGACAAAAAATAAACGGCATTAGCTTCTGTTCCTGGAAACCCAGCAGGACTACATTCAGGCACAGATGGATCAAGGCACCAGGGTAATGATTCACACCTGTGCTTTGCTCCCTGTCTTGGCCCTGCTGTACTTTGGGGTGGCTTCGTCCTCAGAGAGGCTCTAACAAGGCAGTAACAGCGGCTCCAGACCGCATTCCACCAGCCCAGCCAACTCTGAAAAAAGAGAAGTCTTGGTCTTGAGGTCCAGAAGCAGCTCGGTGATCCTGATTGGCTTGGTCCAAGTCTCATATGTGTTCCTGAGCCAATCACTGCAGCCCCTCATGGACTAAGCCTGGATCTAGCCATGAGCTGAGGGCAGATGTGGCCCTGTGGATGCAGGAGGGCCAGTATGTGAAAGCTCAAAGTGAGGTGGCACAAAAGAGCACAGCAACATGAAGTTATAATCTGTTTGGTTTCTTGTTTGCTTTCTGTGTCTGGACCACCAAACAGAGCCTGCCACATATTAGATGCTCAGGAAATGTTTTCAGAATGACATGTGTCGGGGAGTACAAGATGCAGCCTGGGAGATGTCAGTTCAATGCTATGCCATTAGAATGTCTCTGATATTTCAAATTCCGATATGTACGATGGCTAGGCAGGAAACAGATGATTGGCGCAGGCCAGGGGACCTGTCAAAACTGGGGAGAAAGATGCCCCGATCTTAGATTATTGCATCTTGTGAAATTTTTTTTTGAGAAGCTGAATATCTAGATGTGAGTGTGTAAAATCTAATATTTAAATTCTGACAACTAACTTTTTTAAAAAAATATAAGCAAGCCCATGGGCTACTTCTGTTTAAGAGGATGACAAGAACCATTATTTTAAATTAGAATGAGAGGGGAAGAGCAAGAGCCTTCTGGAAAGCCACCTTTTGGTGTGGGGGCTGCTTGGATGACTACAAGAGAGTGCAGTCACCCCGCACCACCCCCTCATCAACCCCAATGGCAGACTGCAGCATGAGGGCCCAGCCCAAGACGAGGGCCATCTTCTCAGATGTCTCTCACGTTTTCCACCTGGAATCAGGCCTTTCTTCCCCAGAATGCCCTTCAGCTCTGGCCAGGCAGAACCGATTTTGTGTCTTGGGGCCTCCCAGAGCCCCTTAGGAGAGCTTGACTGGAACAGTCTGAACATTCTTCACAGCAGGCGATTGGGTCTTGATTTGCTGGATGCATTCAGCTGAGTTACCAGCTCCAAACCATATGAGAAATAAAATGCTGGCCACACTCTTACATTTACAATTACATGGGTGTTCCCACCAGCAGCCCCAATGCCCCCCACTTACCAGCCAAGGTCCTTCTTAGAAATGGAGCGCTGCATAGGACGGGCACAGGAGGCTTTGTCAAAGTCTAGGAGGCCTGGTCAGTGCCACATTACAGGTGGGGAAACCGAGGCAGAGAGAGTGAGCAGCGTGCCAAAGTCACGAGTGAGGGAAATACAGAGCTGGGACTGGGAACTGGATTGTCTGCTCCATGCCCACATAGTGTTCATTCTAGACCCTGCTCTGCCAGAAATACCAGGAGGCTCTCTATCCCTTCCCAGGCAATCCTTTGGGAGTTTTTCCTGCACCCCCCAGACTGGCAGTGGCTGTAGGTTTCTCATGTTGGTCCAGTGGCCCAGAGGCACAGCTTGAAGCCCTTTCTATGCAGGAGATATTTCTGTGAGTCTTGGCCATGAGATGAAGTAGTTAAAGGCCTGGGATCAAATCTCACCCTGCCTCGTGTTTGGCCATGGGATCTCTCTATCCCTCAGCTTCCTTATCTGTGAATTAGGCATCTTAACAGCGTGAGACTGTGTAACCCACATGGAAATGTTTAGAATTACTGTAATCACAGACTCCTGGATGACAAAGAACTGTCATTATCCCCTGGGATAACCAACCAAGAGCCTTCAACTCCAACGCAGGGCCCTGACGGATGGCTCTGACTTCCTGTCAGATGTGACATCAGCTCCAATTCACACCCTCCACACCTGCTGCTGCAGGAGGTGGAGTGTGGCAACCTGTGTTTTTCCCTTGGGCCCATCTCCCAGGTCCCCTTCCCATAAAATAATAACTGTACCTCTATGAGCCTCAGAGTCCTCATCTGTAAAATGAGGACCAAGGAATAACATCTGTCTCACAGAGTATTTATCAGGACTGTAGCAGATTTATCTGTGGTGGATAACCCACATGTGTGAATGCAAGTCGCCAGCTCAAAGAAGAGACTGGCCCCCTGAGACCTAGCAATGCTATGAAGCCCAGAAGGGCCTGCCTTGACTTCTCCTGCTGAGGTTAGTGCAGGGACAGAGCCCACATACAAATTCCCAGGACAGAGGGTACTCAGGACCCACATGCTTTAGGTCTCAGTTGATTTTTGCAGTTTTGGAGAGTGTGTCCAGTGTCTGACTCAGTCAGACCACCATTCCACCCCAGACTGCTCACACCGATCTGTTCACTGGCACGTAGATTCAAGCGGGTACTTCTGACACTTCAATTTTCCACAAGCCCACTTCTGATACTGAAGACGCATGTTGCTGGTGGCTACAGCCATCCTTTCCGATGGTTCAGCACCTGCGTCCCTGGGCTAGCTATGCCCCCTTGTGACTGCTTGCCCTGGGGATGCAGAAGAGCAGACTCAGGGAGAAGTGGGAGTTATCTCAAGCAGCCCATCTGCCACAGGCTTGGTGACATGGGCTGGACAGCCTATGTGGCAGGTGCAGGCAACCTAAGCATTGTTGGCGATGGGCCCAAGAAGCTAGTGGCTCTAAGAAGAGCCATTCCCCCATCCCTAGGAGAGAACATGCCTACTCCTCCTGGGCTCAGGGCCTGGGACTGCAAAGTAGAGGCAGCTTGTCAGGGAAGGAACAATGCCTCCTATGTCAGCATTCCAGAAGGAGGGTCAGCACAGGGAACCAGAGACACTCTAATATAGTAGCAATGGATGTCGGTGTTTCCTCAACTTCACAGGCCCCATCTCCAAAAGCAAGCTGATGCCACCACAACATATCAGCTTCTCTCCAAGATCACAGAGGTCCCAACCCCAAAGCAGAAGTGATGTTGCTGGAACCTGGAGGGAGCAGGAAGGCTAGGGTATTTGGGTTACAAGCCTGGCTCTTCTGAGGAAATGAATCCACAAAGGGGTGAGACAACTTTTATGTGAAGCTGACAGAATGATCTATGAGGTCTAAAAATGAGGCCTATGAGATAGAAGATGAGGGGGTGATCCTGTGAACCCAGTGCTGTTCCTCGCTCCCAGCTAAGATCTTGCTTTCCTTATTTGTTGGAAATCCAATTAACTAAGCACCTACTGTATACCAAGTGGCCTATCTCATTTAACTCTTGCATCAGGCAGGATATGCTAGGATATGCTGCAGTAACAAACAACCCCAAATCTTAGCGCTTAAAGGACAAAGATTTACTTCTCATTCTGGCTACATGTTCAATGCAGCTTAGCAGAGGAACTCTTCTCATGGAGGTCCCTAAGGGACAGACTGACAGAGGCTCTGTTTTGACACGGCCCTACCATTACTGTGGCAGGACAGAGTAATGTGCTGGCAATTAAATACTTCTACCTAGAAGTGACACCTTGCACTTCTACTCACATTTCATTAGTCAAAGTATGTCACATAGCTTTATCCCCTTCAAAGGGGGTGAAGTATAATAGCTCTATATGTATATCCAGAAGGAGGGGAAGCAGAATGTATGAGTGTTCCCCAAGGGAACCTTCTTACACAGGTGCTGTGAATCCCAGTCTATAAGCCTGAGGGGTTTCCTAGAAGGCTGCTAATTTCCAGCTGGGCTCTATTCCTCTGAGTAGGCGAAAGATTTAACCTCAGTTATTTTTGAGGGTTTTCTGCCTGGTCCATGGATTTGGCCAAGGTCCCAGGATCTTGCACAGTGTCAGAATGTCAGGGAGAGAAGCTTTAGTGCCATTTGCTATGGACTGAATTGTGTCACCTCAAAATTCACATGTTGTAGCCCTAACCCTCAATACCTCAGAATATGACTGTATTTGGAGATAAAGCCTTTAAGAAATGACTAAGTTAAAATGAAGCCATTAGGGTGAGTTCTAATCCAACCTGACTGGTGCCCCTATAGGAAGAGGAAATTGGGGCACACAGAGAGACACCAGGGGTGGGCATGCACAGAAGAAAGGACACAGTGAGAAGGTGACCGTCTGCAAGCTGAGGAGAGGCCTCAGAAAGAATGAACCCTGCTGACATCTTGATCTTGAACTTTCAGCCTCCAGAACTGTGAGACAATAAATGTCTGTTGTTGAAGTCACCCAGTCTGTAGTACTTTGTTATGGTATCCGAGCAAATTAGTACCCCACTGGTCATGTGTTCATATCTGTTATCACTGAACCTCCAGTGCTCCTGGCCACGGGGACCTGCAGGTCTCAAGAGCTCTGCTTTGTCGATGCCACACAAAGGCTGGGAGACCCTTTATAGCAGCTGAGAAACCTGTGTGCAGAGTCTTCCTCCCTAAATTCATAAGTGTGCCATCTGGAGCCTGGCCTTCACCATACCTGGAGTCCCAGTGCTCAGGGACACACAGACTTCATTCCCAAGGGAATTCTCGCCTGTTTCTTTCCACAAGCCCTTGCTGCTCTCTGTAACCCTAGGCATTTGAAAACAAAGTCAGAAAGTAATCCACCAGCTGTGAGCCTTCCTGGGCAAGGAAGTCCGGGACCAAACTCCTGTGATGTGGAAGGGAAGAGAAGGGTGAAGTTCAAGAAGAAAAAGACAAAAATTGGTTTCTCAAAATATTATCCTCAAGTGAGGGGCATACCATCACCCTCATGTATTTCAGTTAGGATTGGGCTTGCCATAAACAAGATCGTTTCTCTCATGTAAAAGAAGTCTCTTGGTAGCAGCCCAATGCTGGTACGGCAGCAGCATCATCATTAGGGTCAGAGCTTGTTTTGTCTTTCTATTTGACCATTCAGGTATCATCAGGTGACAACCAGTCCTCTGTTACCTTGTGTCATTGATGAGGAAACTGAGGGTCATAGAGAAGACGACTTCCCCAGGGACCACAGCCATGAGCATGAGCACTAGAGAGATAAGACTGGAACTTGGGCCACATATGGTGAACTCCATCACCATATCAAGACTTTCAGAACCCCTCGCATCCTGGCCACTTTTCTACACGATGTCTGTTCCTACCCAGGCACAGCACACAAGATGTGGTCCAAGCAGAACAAACATGAGGAGGGCTCTTCAGAAAGATCAAAAATTTGAACAGTCAGTGAGGCTGTGCTGGTAGAAGTTAAAACTGGTCCAGTCTCTATGAAAGGAGTATTGGTTTAGATTAAGTTCAACTATAAGAGAAAAATCCAAAGTGGTTTAAATGAGATAGATATTTATGTCTCACATACAAAAAGTCATCTGAAGGTAGGAGATCCAGGGCTGTTAGAGATGAGCCACATGTCAGGGACATGGGCTCCTTTTATCTTGTTGCACTGCCCCAAGAGGCTTCCATTCCCAAGACAACCCTATGATTCAATATGGTTGCTACAACTCCAGCCATTGCAACCACAATCTAGTTAAGAGGAAAGAACAGAGCTTACCCTCTCTCTCTGAGGGTGTTGTATGCACACTTACATCCCATTGACTAGAATTTAGTCACATGGCCACATCCACCTGCAAGGAAGGCTATAAAATATCATCTTTATTCCAGGAAGCTCAGTATCCAGCTAAAAATCAGGCATTCTACCACAGGAAAAGGAGAACATATACTAGGGGACAGCTATTATCATCTGCCAGACTATAAGTATAATTAAAATTAATTAAGACTGTGTGTTCCAGCAATTCCACTTGCATGAGTTACCAAAAGCATATTTATAAGAATTTTTATTGCTGCATTGTTTGTTGTTGCAAAATATATTAAAAACAAAAGTACATCCCGAGGGGACTGGTTAGATAAATTGCCATGTATCCATAATGCATGCAGCTGCCAGAATGAATGATCTCCAGATCAATTGTCAACTGGAGAAAACTACGGAGCATTTACAATCCCAAACCAGGGGTAATACACACACACACGCACACATATACTTCCAGAAGGCTATGGAGACCCTGGCTTCACAGTGCTTCTGGGAGCAGGACAAGAAACAATGTCAAAGTCAAAGAGATTCACCTCCTACTGTATACCCCCTTGCAATGCATGACTTTTTTTGGTCATGTAGATTATTTATTTAAAGAAACAAATTTTAAAATCAGAACAAAAAAGCAGGTTTTTAACCTCTTTTCTTCTATTGACACCTCCCTAAGGACTTGGCTGCTTACTCAGTAATCTCACTGTGCCAACCAGGCTGTCGCTGCAACAGCTTAGATTGTGCACACATCAAAGGTTCCCGATAGTGAACCCAGCCCTAGATTTGACCTTCAAACCCCCATCTGGCCCCCAATACTTTCAGGCTTTCCTTTCCTGCCTAACAGGATTCTTCGAAAGCTGTGAGGTCGTAGCAAAGTGTGCCATGTGGAGATTCCCAAGCAGCCCTGGAGTTCCCTCAGCTGGGAGCCCAGCCCACTGGCTGTGCCTTTGCACTTGCCATGCCCATGCCACTGACAGCCCTCTGGGCCCTGGATCCTGGGGAGCCTGGCACGTTGGCCTCACTGTCATGAGCTATGTCAGAGTTGGTGCCTTTGGTGCCATCCTATGAAAAAGGGTGGCAGTGGAGGTGGGCGCAGGCCCGATCCTTAGCACCCCCACTGTCATGGTCTAGACCTTTTCCCCTCTGACAGTGAGGATTATATAACTGGCAACTTCCTTTTTCCTCTGTAAATTGTACACAAAACCAAAATTAGCTACACCGGCAGCAGTATGGACATGTGAACCTCCCTCTTATTTCCATTTTCTCAGTGTTTTACTCTGACTTTCTCCATTTTCAGCTCATCACATCCATTCTAATTACAAATGTCACTCCCTAGCATCCTATCTTCTGAGTGCCTACTGTGTGTCAAGCACTGTTTTAGAGGCCAATGATATGTTATCATTATTGTTCCATTCCCAAATGTCAGCTATTTACACTTACTATACTCCAGTCCTCACAAAAACCCTTGCAACACAGGCTTTCTTATTCCCATTTTACAGATGGTAAAACTAGAGCTGGGGGAGGGGAAGTGGCTAGCTCAAGTCGACAGGGCAGTAGGAGCAGAAAAAGGACAGGACTCGTAAGGCTTACTCCAATCCCACACTCCTCAACAGGGCGAGGAGACAGCCCAGAGAAACCACAGTTTTTTCCACATCTGTCTCCTCCACAACTTCTCTCTACCTCCCAATGGCCAGCAGGGCCTGCGCACTAGCCAGTGTTCCTTGGTTGAGCCCCTAGAGGGACTTGCTAGGACCTTTGAACATCCTAGCCCTTGGGCTCCTAAAAGGAACCAGGCCTCTATTCCTGAAGAACCTCCACAGCAACACCTTCTGCTCTTTTTCCTTTTTATTAAAAAATAAATCAAGAAAATATACACACTTCAGCCCACCTGCCAGAGTGGGCTTTGAGGAGGCCAAAGCACTTGGGCGCGGGGGGGCAGACCAGTCTTGGATACCCAGGCTTTTTCCTTTGGAGAAAGGTGGTGCCCTCAGCCAGCCTAGCCAGGCCTGGCCCTGGGAGATCAAAGTCTGGGCCATGTCACTGAGCAAGGCAAGGACATGCGGAAGGGGAGGTGGCCCCCAGGTAGAGCAAAGGTGGCCAAGGGCAATTGGGGGCCCAGAGAGCAAGACAGGGCCTGCACAGGTCTGCTATACACACAAACTCCCGTGACCTTGTCCTCCTCTGGGAACTCTATATTCCCTGGCCTCTTGTCTGGTCTGCCCTCCACAGGCCCCAGCACACCTTCCAGCCAGGGCAGCCACATTTAGGCATTGAGAGCCTTCCAGCGCTCACTGTCCGTGCTATTGATGCTGCCGGTGTGGCAGGGCATGGAAGCAATATCATCCAGGTAGGCCACCCCGCCAGCTGAGTCGAACTGTGTGCTGGCAGCACCCGCCGCCTCCAGGCCTTCTCGCCGGGCCACAGCGTAGGACTGGGGAAGGTGCATATCTGGTTCTTCAGTCTCGTCCACTTGGCATTTGTAGGAGAAGAGGATCTTGGGCTCCGAGCTGATAGGGAGGACAGAGGGGCAAGGGAGTACCACTGTTTGAGTCTGGAAAGGCCCTCCCTCGCCGGGCAATGAGGCCATAAGACCAGGAGGAAATACGTTAATGGCTGCCTAACACCTGCCCAGAGGTCCCTATTACTTGGTCTGTAGAGTCTAATAGGACTAAAACCCAGCCTCCTCCTCCTCCTCCTGGCTGTGTGAGCTTGGCTGTAGAGCTTCTGTGTCATTTCTCACCCAAAATGCATGCAACAACCCCGACCTCAAAGGCTCTTTGTGGAGGGTAAACAGCCTGAAACAATACCTGGCCAAACGTGCTCAGCAAGCATTGGCCATAACCTCCACCCCTGCAGCTCTTATACTACCCGCTCTTTACTCACCTGATCCTTCAATCCTTAGGATCATTTCTGAGAGAGAAAGCACTGTACTCAATTTACAAACAGGAGCCTGAGAACAAACTGGGATTGGGCTGGGAGAAAGCTAGTCCTTCTCACTCCATCTCTAAAGCCCTCGCTCAGCATTTCCATGTGAGAAGAAGATGCCTCAACCTACCCTCACACCTGGAAGGTGGAGAAGGATGCTGGGGAAAAATGCCCTTGTATCCATCACCTTAGAGGCCTAGGGTCTATCCCTCAATCTCATATGTCTCACCTGTCTCCTTGACACACCTCCGAACACACATGTGTACAAAAGTACACTCCACCTCATGCTCGAATGTACACCAGACTCCCCCCAATCCTGATCCGCGCTCCCCAACTGCCCCCAGCTAGAATACAAGCTGCATGTACATTTGTGTCTACTTTCTTCCTGATTGTGTATGGAGCTACAGCAGTGTGAAAGTATGCTGAAGGAATGGGCTAATCTATTCTTAAATGAAATATAGCAACTGTAGAATGATGTGCATAGCCACTTTCTCTCTTGTGGGGAAAATGTATATGTCTGTGGGTGTTGCATATATTATATGTACGTGTGTGTCTGTTTATACGTGTATATATGTAAATACATGTTATATACATATATGCACGTATATGTGTACATAATGCATGTGTATGTGAGGACGAGTGTGCATATGTGCATGTGTGTATATGTGTACATGTGTATGTAAATATACAAACTCCATCTGCCTCCTCTGTCCTGATGAAACCTGCACCTCCACAGGGAACAGGGAGGCTCAAGACACTGTTCTATGCCACAGAATGCAGACGGCGCGGTTCTTCTGGAAGCCACACGGGGGCGCCCACAGCCCTCCAACCCAGGGCTGTGGGCGGAGCTCCACTAGGAGCCCCAGTCCACCAGCCCAGTGAGCCCCTGTGGAAGAACTCACCCGAAGAAGCCCCGGAGGAAGGCCACGTATATGAGGGGTGCAAAGAAGCTGAAGTAGAGGAACGTGGTGGCATCCACACAGCTGGAAGAAGGGAAGCGGGTCAGAGTGAGCCTCATTGGCAGGTCCTCCCCCTCTCGGCGCCCTCTGCTTCACCTACCAGAGCCCCTCGATGATGTCAGCGCAGAGCAACGCACTCCCTAGCCCCTGCAGCAGGTTGAGCAGCGCCAGGATGCCTGTGTACACGTAGAAGCTCCTCCGCGCTGGAGGGTGAGGGAAATGAGGTCCTGCCCTCTCCTCCACCCCTTGAGCCCCTGGGAGGCCTCCCTCTCGCCTCCCACCCACGCCTCTCCATCTCCAGGCCACAGTGGCCCAAACAGACCCACCACTACCCCCGTGCCCAGCTGTGTCCCAGAGCTGCTCACAAGGCAGGGAGATGCGCTCCTTTAGCGGAGTCTTGGGAAGTATGACCACCAGAGAGTACACCTGCAGATACAGAGTGGGAATGAGAAGGATGCTGGGGAGTACGAGGCCCAGAGCTAGACGTACCAAGGCATCCAGGCTCCGGCTCACCCTGCCACCCCTAGGTACTCAGGCTTGGGGCCCACCCTCTGCCTCACCAGGAAGAAGAAGCAGGAGCTGACCAGCCAGAACTGGCGGCCTCCATGCCCATAGATGTTGAAGTCCTCAGCTGAGAGGTGGGAATCAGGGTAGAGGATCTCCAGCGTCCCCTGCAGGGGCAGACAGGGGAGGATCTCACAGGCTCTTGCCACCTGGAAAGCCCCCTTCCTGGGGCTTTCCGTGATACAGAGCCCTGAAGCTCTCCACCCCACGGGCCCCAGCCCAGGCCTGGCCCTCAGAAGTTCCTGCCTTACCTGCTTTCCAGTCATACCCTGCCCATCTAGCCCCAGCACCCAGAACAGGCCAAGACTGAGGCAAGGGGCAGCTCTTGCCCCAATCTAAGAAAGATCTCTGGAAGCAAGGCTCTCAGTGTGGTCTGCAGACCTGCATCCTCCTACCTGGGCTGCCTGTTAAAATAGTAGGTTCTGGGCATCCTCCCCTCCCCAACCCTGACCTACTGAATGAGACTCTGAGGGGGCCCCAGAACCTACTTTGCTAACAACAAACATCCCAGGTAATTCTTTAGATGCATTTAAAGTTTGAGAACACTATACATGATTAACATTCAAACCCTGATCCAGGACCAGAAGTTGGTGGGTACCTGGCCCTCACTGACTATAGGCCTCCTCTAGGAAGTCCCCGAGGCCACCCTGTCCCACCTCACCAACCTTACCTGGGTTACAGAGTAGGCCAGGGACAGCACCGTAGTGATGGCCAGCACCCGCTTGATGCTCGACTTGCTCTCCAGGTGACCTGGAAGAAATGTGCTGTTCAGTCAGCAGGAGCCAGCCCAGGTGACCATGGTGAGGGCAGGCCCTAGCCAGGGAGGGGCGGGGAGAGCACTGGCCCCAGCAGCAGACGCACCAAAGGCAAGGCCCAGGATAACCACACTCAGCTCGATGGCCAACAGGAAGAAGCGGGTAATCTCCCACAGGATCTGGACACAGAGTGGGCAGAGTGTCAGCCTGGGGCCCCAGTCACCCCTCTCCCCAGCACCCAGCACCCCCCTTGTTGGCAGGCCCAGCCACACCTTATCAGCCACAGTTGCAGCATCTGAGGCGCTGACTGTCATGGACACCACAGCCCGGGCGATGCCCACCAGCGCCACCACGAACACCTGATGGGTGAGAGGAGGTGTGGTGGAGTCAGAGAATGAGGCCTCTGGGAGCTGTAGGAGCAGCAAACCCACATACCATATCTGCAGGTGCTGATTCCTCTAGAACAAAAGAGATCCCAAGCGAAACAAGTCCAGAGGCAGGGAGACCCTCCACTGCCCTGGTCCTCTTCTCCTGGGCCTCAACATCCGAGCTACACTGACAGTCTCAGAATAGTTAGCAGGGTGACATGGTAGAGCCAGACTGCCTGGGTTCACATCCCAGCTCTACTGCTTCCTGCCTCTGTGACCTCAGGCAAGTAACTGCACCTCTATGCCTGTTTCCTCATCTAAGAAATTAAGGTAACAGCAACACCTACTGCATCCAGCGGGTGGGGTCAAATGGATAAATAAATGTAGCAGAAGAATGCCTGACACTCAGTAAGGGCTAGGTTCA
Source organism: Pteropus medius (assembly GCF_902729225.1). Lineage (NCBI taxonomy): Eukaryota > Metazoa > Chordata > Mammalia > Chiroptera > Pteropodidae > Pteropus > Pteropus medius. The sequence continues at coordinate 1,997,738 of NW_024351546.1, forward strand.
CATCTGCATTAATCTGGTCATATTAAGGATTTTAATTCTGAGACATGGGGGCTGGGGGAAAGGAGGCCACAAGGAAGAGGCATCACAGATCCCGGGAAAGGTGCCGCACGCACCAGCGGATATTGAAGAAGTCCCTGTGCTTGGCACCTGTGGCTTTTGTTGGCCCACTATCCATCCTTTCCTCTGGAAATATCCTCAGTCCTCTCCCCACCTCCTCCTTCACATGGTTGGAAAGGGCTGGCCTCCCCACTCCTGGCTTCAGGGACTAGCCTGTGACCTAGTGCTGGCCATTCACATATACCATTCTCCTGGTTTGGGAATGGGGTGCGAGACCCAAGGAAGTTGAGTGAAAGGCAAGCCAGGACATCCGGTGCAGTTACTGGGAAAGGAAGTTGAGGGGATGCAAACTCGGAGCTGCTGGGGCTGCCTGAGTGCCATGAGTGCGGAAACTGCTAGAGACAGGGTCATCAGACGCCAAGCTGAGAGAAAGACAGAGACAGAGCCAGACAGCATCACTGAACCCCTGAATCCAGCCGTGCCCAAAGCTCTGGGACTTGTCACTTTCTCAATCAATATATTCTTTCCAGCTTCTGTGGGTTTAAGTTTGGTTTTCTGACACATACAAACAAAAGAGCCCAGATTCATACACACTCCATCCTTTGTGCCAAGAAAGCCATGTCTGAGCCTTGGGGAGGCCAACATCACTCAGCAGGGCAAGCTGCAGAAGCAACAAACTGCTCTGTCCCTACTGTATGCCAAACCCTTGCTAGGCAGGAGCTATGCACACTGTCATTTGGTGCTCACAGGAGCACCTCGAGCTAAAGCAAATCTAACACACATCATGTAGGAGGGAACTGAGGCACAGAGAAGTCAAGCCACTGGCCCAAGGTCATTCGGCACAGCTGGGGTTCAGAGGTGGTCTGCCCAAGTGCATTCTTATCACTGCCTCCTCTCAAGGATGAAATCCCCAAGAAGAGAGCAAGGCCAGTGCTGACTCCCTTGGCCCTGCCTCATGTTCCCGGGCATTGGCCCTGGGTCCCTTTTCCCTGCCAACTCCTTCAGAAAAGGCATCTGCTTGATATACAACGGGTGCTTAATATCTGTTGAATAAATACACAAACAAGTAAATGGTCAGAGAGGCAGTAGGAAAGAGCAGAGAAGAAAGCAGACCTTGGTTTCCACCCCTTCCCACCACTACCTTATGCCGGGGGTTGGGGAGAAATGGCCTCCATGGTTCCCCACAACCTCCTCCGATCTGCCTCTCTGTCTGGTCACTGCTCACTCCTCTGACTGGGGAGTTCTGACCCAGGCCACAAAAGAGAGACCAGGGAGCCACTCAGCTCTCCAGCAGTATTAGCTGAGAGGCATAGAGAGAGGAGGACTCCAATCACTCAGGCCTGAGACCTGAAGGGAGTTGGACAGTCAATATCTGGGGTCTAATCCTGGCTGCCTTCTCAATCACAGCCCTGCTATCTCTCCACAGGTACACCCACCAGGACCACTAAGTAAGGAGAATGCAGGCTCTCCCAATGGGTAGGAAGTATGCTCCAAAGAGGTCTCATAGAATGTGTGCATGGATGGACAAATGGACAGGTGGAGGCTCATTGGTAATTTTTCCCCACCTAGCATCCATTCCTCTTCCCTCCAGTAGTGGTTCCTCAGTTTCCTTCCAGGGACCACCATCCTTCTATGGTCTGATTGAACTGACCCCACCCTCCCAGCTCCAAAGTACTCCTTTCCCTACTAGACACAGTAATTGGCTCAGGGCTGACCCGAGAATCTAAGGTGGGCCAATCAGAAGGCAGATCAGGTCTACACTGGCACCATCAGGAAAGAGGTATGGAGACAGTATGTTAGCTCAAAGCTGCTCTTGGCTACCTTTGACACCATATGGTAAGAACTCATCTGAGGTAAGGCCAGAGGAGAACAGAGATGCAGAGAGACAGAATCCTGATGACACTGGTTAATCCCCTGGATTCAGCAATACCTAAAGAGCTTCTTTATTATTATTATTATTATTATTTTTTATTACAGAGGCAATTAATAATTCTCTTTTTTGCTTAAGCCAGTTGGAGTTGGGTTTTCTGTCACCAATTGGAGTGAACTCACCAGGATGTAGAAGGTGATAAAAATGGGGCTGGAGGTGATGCAGATCTTGGCCCGAGCAAATGGAAGCTTCCAGAGCAGGAAGATGAAGAAGAGCACATTGGGGATGAGCAGCAAGAGGTCCCAGTACCGGACCCTAGCAGATGGGTATAGAAGTCAGCTGACTGGTGAGATTGCACCCCACCTCCATTCTCATTACTTTCTCTCTCTCTCTCTCCTCTCCTCTCTCTCTCTCTCTCTCTCTCTCTCTCTCACACACACACCTTACACACACACACACACACACCAGGAAAATCTGCTCACACATAGCCAGCCAGCCCAGCAAGGCCGTGAATGCCTCACCTAGAGGTGCCGATGTCCTCATAGAGCAGCAGCAGACAGCGATGCGGCACACTGATATTGGGCATCGGGGGTAGGGGCAGTGCCGGGTTCCCATTGGCCCTACTCACCTCCTGCAGGGTGTCCATCCCAGCAGCAGCAGCCCTGGGGGAGTGAGCCACCATGTTAGCAGCACAGGGGCTGTGTGGCCTTGGGCCTCTAGGTCTCAGGTTCCCAGTGGAACACAAGAGGGGCCACCTACAGTGGGCATGCTGCCCACTGCCCACACACACACCAGGCAGGAGGGAAGGTGTGGCACTCCCACACATGTCACAACCCAATCCCTACACAGGAGCCCAGTCCCTCGTCTCAGGCTGTCTCGTGACCCTCAAATAACAAAAGTACTCCCTTCAGTGATTGAGCCTGCCTCCGTGCCAGGCACAGCAATGCAAGCTACTTAGCATCACCTGTTAGTCCCTCCAATCCCGGGGAAATAGGAGAGAAACAAGGTTCATGTCCCAGCCTGCCCTTACTTCCTTTTCTTCTTTGTGCCTCAGTTTCTCACAACCCCTGTAATGAGGGTAACAATAGTATGCACTCTATGAGCACTAGATAAATGACATGAAGCACCTCCAACAGCCCAACACACATGAAGTCCTCAGTGGCTGAGCTTTGGCTCCAACCCTCCACACCCATGTAGAACCTATTTGGAGGCCGAGTGACATGTGGGGTCACAGGCACCAAGTGTCAGAGCAGGGCATCGTGCATACCTCAGATGGCCCTCAAGCCTTTGTCTCCCTCTGCTGCCACCCTGGAAAGGCAGATGCAGATGGAGGGGATTTTGCACTATGCCTAGAAGATACACGGAGGTCTCCAAGTGGAAAGGATGAGGAAAGAGGAGGTGCTGTGGAGGGAGCTGTGCCTGCAATGACAGGGAGCTGCTGGGGGCAGCAGGAGTCAAGGGGGAAGGGCACAGCCAAGCACCCATGTAATGATCTGAGAATGAGAGGTCAGAGTCCAGCCTGGAAGACGAGAATTGGTTGTCTGGGGTCCTGGAGCCACTCTGGACAACCAAGGCAGGCTCATGGGCCGGCCACAGGACTAAAGGCATGCAGCAGTAGAGCTGGGCCCACATTGACAGGGGCAGAGGCTTCCATAGAGAGTTTGGGGAGCCCAGGGAAGGTGAGCCAGGCACGGCCTGGGTACCAGAACATAACAGACACCAATATTTAAAATGACTGAACCAACAGGGTCCTATGACCCACATCTCCACTTCAGGGTATGTTCATAATAGCCCCAGGCTGGGGGCAGCCCAAATGCCTGTCAGCAGAACATACACATGAATGGCGGTGCTCACATGAACAACAGTGGAACATTGTGGACATCATTTTTTAAAAATGGATTACTGCTACAGCAACATTAAAGGGCCTCGCGAGTGCCAAGCACCAAGTGAACATGTGGTCTGACCTTACGCAGAGAGCCAGGTGAGGGTTATCTTTTCAGAGGATGGAGGGTAGAGGGATAGTGGGAGGCATGTCAGCTTCTGGATACTTAATCTGGGTGATGGGTGCACCAGTGTGCTCACTGTGAGCAATTCATTGAGCCACAGACCTATGGTTCCTATACTTGTCATCTGTTTGGGTTACACTTCAGTAAAGTTTTAAAATTGAGATGTTCTTTTATACACCGAGAGCACAGGTCTCCTACTCAGCAAGGAATAGCCCAGGTTGGCAAGAAAGACTTGCAGCAATGCAATGGGAATCCCTGCTTGTCTGTCAACTAACACTATTCCTGAAAAACAGCAGGCCCAAGGCAGAGGTAGAGGGAACCAGGGACATCCTCACAACCAGGAAACTTGAGTGCTGCCTCTGGCTGAAAGGGAAAAAAAGACTCCATAGGAGGAGGGGGTAAGCCAAGACCTGGGGCTCAGGTCCCTCCATCCCTCTCTCCAATAGGCCACTGACTGGCGCCGGGGTCACGTGCCCACGGCTGCAACTTGAGAACATACCAATAGCAAGGAGTATTAAAGAGAACACATGCCTGACACATAGTAGGTCCAAAGAAAGAAGCTGGTTCCTTCCTTGTTCTCTACTAATGGGAAAGGCAGCCAAAGAAATCTACCCTTGCTTCATTCGTGCAATCTTCCACCAGCAGCAGGCAGTGCTGAGCACCTACTTTGAGCCAGGAGTACAGGTGCTGGAATATACCTGCTCCCATGGGACCTTCCTTCTAGAGGAGAGGTCAACAGCCAGCATAGACCTCATATTTAAAAAGCAAACTTCGTAGAGATAAGTGCTGAGATGAAAAGAGCACAGGACAGGAAACACAATAGAAACTGCTGTGCCCCACAACATATACCCTTTCCTGGAGTACTAGAGCCCGTGGATTCTAGTTTGCACGTGGCTTCCCAGAGCAATGGCTATTCTCCCAGCCTCCCCTAGTTATGGCCATATGAATAAGTTTTATCCAGCCAGGCATAAGCAGTGAGGTTTGCCAATTTCAGGTTGTACCTTTCTCCTTTCCAACTGGCTGGAATGCGAATGTGGTGGTAGAAACAGGAGCAGCCATCTTAGACCACGAGACAGAAGCCATGTATTGAGGATAACAGAGCAATTAGAAAGGTGTCTGGATCTCAGACACAGTGGGGCTCCATTCACGTCCTGGACAGCTTGCATGGAGACTGTCATGCAACAGACGGGAATAATCTTCTATCTTGTTATCTCAGCCTTTGTTTTACAGGCTAAGGCTGAGTCCCAGGAAATGCAAAGTGGTGCTGCCTCAGATTGGGCTGTCAGACAAGGTAACATTTGAGCTGAGATCCAAATAACTGAGAAAAAGCCAGCCTTGGAACAATCTAGACAAAAAGCATACCAGAGACAGGACAGCGATGCAAAGACCCTGAGACAAACGGGCTTGACCTGTTCAAAGGGCTAAAAGGCCAGTGTGACTACACGTGAAATCAGAAAGGTTGGCAGAGCCAGGTCAGATGGGGCCTTGTGACCACATGCAATGTGATTTCATTCTAAGTGTACTGAGAAGGATTTTCCAAAGGCAGGTGATGCGGTGCCATTTCCCTGTGGAGAAGCTCGCTTAGCTGCCAAGGACAATGAACTGAAGCAGAGAGACCCAGGAGCTACTGCACACCAGTCCAGGCACAAGAGGACAGTGGCTTAACTAGTGGCAGCAGTGGGATACCTTAGGGAGGTCAGGCCACAAGACCTGCTGGCAGACACACAGAGGGAGGGAAGAAAGCAAAGAAAGCCGATATCGTGGTGTCTGGCCTGAGCCCTGTTTAGCAGCAGTGAGGCCAACACTGTCAGTGGTGTCTCCAGCAGACACGGCCCTCTTCTTCCTTGCTAACGAGCTGCTATTTTGTTTCAGGGACCCCCTCCATGGTGCCCTGCATTCAAGACAGGGTCCTCCCCAGCGCCAGAAGCTGAACCTTAATGAGTGTAAGCGGTGGTTGTGTGGAACAGTACCAGACACCTCAGCAGGGCACACGGTGCTCTAGTTTGACACAGAGGCAAGGTGCTATGGATTTTTTGTGGACAGGGCCCAAGACTGCCAAATGTCCTGCAATGCAGGAGACAGTCCACCAAATGATCATCCTCCCCTTTGCCGACAGTGCCCTGCAGAGCTCTGGTCTGTCAAGAAGGGTGAGCCCTCTCTCCTCTTTATCAGCGGCTGGTTAGGCAAGGACATGTGATGCCACATAGGGAGTCTCCTGAGAAAAGTGTTCTTCCTTGACTGGCAAATACCCCCAAGGACAAAGGCCCCCTTCTATGCGCCTGTATGTAGCTCTCAGATTGAGGTATGATGTCTGAACTGTGGCCACGCTGTATCCATGTGAGGACCATGTGAGGAACAGGCCACCACACTGAGCACAGGGAGCTTACAGCTGGCATGGGCTGTACCACCTCCCTCAAAATTTCTGGTGACCTGAGATAACTTGGAAGTGACTGTGAGTTCAAGGAGAAAGATACCAGTCCCCTCTGCCTCACTCCCCACTTCCTGTGGGGCAAACTTCTGGACTTGGCAGCCCCACACCAGCTCTGGCCTAGGACAGAGTGTCAAACAGCCCTAGTTGGGGCAGGGCTGGGGTATAGTACAAGTACCCAGCAGCCACAAGGTAGCTAAGAGGCCCCTGTGGCAAAGAGAAGCCAGTGGGGATGAATAGGGGCCAGGAGTGGGAAGAGCTGGATACAGTCCAGAGTGTGGGGTGTCTGGAAGGGTTTCTCTTGGCTTTGCCTGTCCAGCACCCCATTTTCCTGAGGGGAAACCTCAGGTCTCCTAGTCTCCATCCAAGAGGTTTAAGTACAGCTGACTCTACCCCTCCACAACTCCAGGGAATGTGCATGCAATCTAAGCCTGGCCAACAAGGATGTACCATTGTCCTAGCCAGTGAGAATCAGCCCTGAGACTTTTGCTATAATTATTAGGAAAGAGATACAATATCTGCTGAGAACAGGAAGCCAGAGCGGAGAGCTGAGAGACAGTTGGAAATAGATCCTGGAGATAGATCCTCATGTGAGCCCCTGGATCCAGCCACACCTAGTTGCCCCCCTGGACTTTTCAGTTATAAAATCCCCAAATTTCCTTTTCTGTTTAGGCTAGTTTGAATCTGATTTCTCTGATTTACCAGAGCTCAGAGACGGGCAGCTACCTGAGAGGTCGGCAACACAGGCTGTTTGTCTCCAGAGTCCAGGCCCCCAATCAGCAATTTTCCAGGTGCCCCTCTCCAGACCTCAGTTTCTCCACCTGCAGATTGAAAAGCTTTGCTTCTCAGATTTGAGTGCTGTCTGGATCCAGCAGGCCTAGGCTGGGGCTGATAGTCCACATTTCTAACATACTCCCAGGTTGTACTACTGCTGCTCTGAGTTAAGTGGCCTTCAGCTACACCAGAACTACCACTCTGTGTCAAAGCTTATAAAATAACTGAAACAATGATAAAAATAAGATAAAGCAACTATGAACACTGTAAGCAGACATAGGGCAGAGTACTTAAACATCACACCAGCCTCTAAGAAAAAGGGAACTACTATTGTACCCACTGTAGAGAGGAAGAAAGGAAAGGCACAAAGGGGTTAAGTCACTGTCCCACATTCTCTTCCCTCCAACCATGAGTAAGCTCCTGGCCTTGGGGCAAAAGCCCCCAGACAGAGAAGGGGTCTCCAGGCTCAGAAAACAGAGATGGTGGGAAGGCTTGCTGAAGGCAAGAGAGGAAGGGCTTGAGCCCAGACAAGAGGAAGGAGTGGAACCCAGATAAGGGGAATGGAGAAGGGGATTGTTAGGCCTTTCAGGACCAGGGAAATTGTCACAGTTTCCTCCACTTGGGAAGGACTCTCCTGACCTCATTAACAGTCCAGAGGCCATCTTCCTACTCACTGCTAGGGCCTCTACCTCCCTCCCTTTGTCTGTGGCCAGACTGTGGGGCCAGATACCAGCTAAGCTCAGGTCACACAGTGCTAGACCTGTCAGAAGCCCCTGGAAAGAGCCTTCCCCTCTCTGGGCCTCAGCTTTCCTATCTCTCATCTGTGCAATAGAATTGACCAAAACTTCCTAGTGGGTGGGAAATCTAGGGAAAACAGAAAGCCCTGAGGAAAGAGGCTATAGTTCTTCACAGCTGCTGTAACTTCCCTCAGTGCTTCCAACACCTAGCATGTTGTTGAGCTTTTAAATCCCCCTATCCTTTAGCCTTGGTGGACACTGTCTTAGAGAGGCCACTCCTAGTAAACTGCCAGCAGCCCCGGCAGGAGACCTAGAGGAAGAGGAGCCCTGGGCCCCTTAACTCTCCTTCAAGGCCCAACCTGATCTGACCCCTGCCTACTAGTCTACCTCATTGCCTTCCACAGCCCAGCCCCTGGCTTTCATTTTATCCTCCTAGCTGCTAAGCTTATGCATATCTCAGGGCCTTTGTGCTTGCTCTTCTTTCAGCATTGTCTCACCATTCTGGCCACATCCTCAGAGCAGCCCTCCTTAACCATCTCTCACAACTAGCCCACCCTGTGTTTTATTGACAGCACTTAGCCTCTGTCTGAAGTGGCCCTAGCTGTGTGTTAATGTTTTTAGTAGCTGTCCGCCTTGGTGCTCATGACCCAATCCCCTAGAACAGTGCCTGGCACAAAATAAGTTCTCAACAAAATGTTATGATGTGATGTGGACAAATGAATCTCCAGCACAGTGCAGCCAAGCCCTTCTGGAGGGTGGAGAAGGTTGGGAGGACTCCAAGCCACAGGGTCAGCAAGCCCTGATCATTCTCCACAGCCCCGGAAGGCCTGTGTATCTATCTGTGTCTGTGTTCACTGCCCGCTCCCAAAGACTTCCCCTGCCCACATCTCCCATGAGACTTTCAGTTACCTCTTCCCTTATTCTAATGAGTCCTCACACTAGGGTCCCTCTTCGCCCTCTGAAACTTCCCCGGGGGTGTCCTCTGAGGCTGTGCCCTGAGCGGGAAGGGATCACTCCCTAGAGGAAGGAGAGGGGACAGGTGGGCCCCAGTCTAGATGTGAGGATTGGGGGATTGGGGTCCCGATCAGCCCCAAGATCCCTCACGGCTGCTGCGGGGAGACCATAGATGCACCCGGGCTCGGCGGGGTGGGGGTGGGGGAGCTCCCCGCCCGGCAGGAGTCAGGGAAGGGCTGTAGATGCAGCGGAGGCCGGGGCCTCTCTGGACTAGAGATGCCGGGCCCGCCGTAGGGCTTCACGCTGTGGCAGGAGCGGGCAGAGGGTCCCCTCTTACCTGAGAGTCCCAGGCCGCGCTCAGGTCCCACTGCCCTAGCCGCCCATCTGCCGCCGCTGGTGCGCGGACCCGGCATAGGCCACGGAACTCCGGCCTTCAGCGCCTAGAGCAGGCGGCCAGGGAGCATTGCGCAACAGCCGCGGGCCGCGGGCTCAGCGGAAATGGGTGTAGGTGGGGAGGCTAGACGAGGTGCCGTCAGCTAGCTAGGCCCACCGGACCCCAGGACACTGTGCGGCGCTTCCCGGTAGCGAAGACCAGGTAAGCGGACGCGTTCTTTTCGTTTAGCCAAAACAGCAAAAAGCACCTACAATCCCTACTAGGGGCACTCAGGCCCGCCCCAGCCCCCAGTAACCTATAGGAATGGAGCTACAGTGAAAAGAGGGTGCGGACGGCAGAAGAAGCCAATCACATGTCCAGAAGGCGGAGCGGCCCGCTGGCTTCTTAAAGTGACAGCACACAGCCACCGAGAGGAAAGAAAGACGCTGCGGGGAACTCAAGCGGTGGCATTTCTCACCCAGAAGGCAGCCTGGATCGTGGACACTGCCACCTCTTGGCCCCCGCGCCTGCCAGCGGTCAGTAGCCGTCAACGGACCAGCTCGTTCCAGCCAGTGCTGCTCCTCTTGGGCCTAGCTGAGCCTGACTGTCAGGGGAGAATCCTCCAGGGACCGTCCCCTCGGCGTGCCGCTCTGGGCGCCCTTCAGCGGCAGTCCAGCCAGGTGACCTCTGATCATCTGGGCGAGGAAAGCAGAGTATGGACGACCCTTTCCCCGGAAGGACGCGTTTCCATCAGCGTGCCACGCTGCCTGAACATCAAAGTGCTCTGGCATTATTGAGAACTATACAGAATCCAGGCACTCATTTTCACAACCCTGTAGGTTGGTTATTACTAGTCTCATTTTACAGAGAAGGAATCTGAAGCTTAAAAATATTAAGTAACTTACCTAAAGCCACACAACTTAGAAGTGACAAAGCCTAGACGCTGCCCTTCCTCTCATTATTTCTAACTTCAGCAATTCTTTAGGCAACTTACTCTGGGAAGCCTTCCCTGATTACCCCATCCTTGCCCGTCTGACATCTATGCTTGACATCTATGCTGTGTTTTCTCCTGGCTCTTCTACTATCCCCTCATGGTCTACCCCTACCCCCATGCCCACCTAAAACTAACTCTTCATTTCCTATCCACCCCCTCCTCATTCAGCATGCTCAAGCCTCATTGCTTCCCTCCCTTAAATACCAAGCTTGTTCCTCCCTGCAGTCCTCTGTATCTGGCTCCTGTTTGGCTGGCTCTTTGTCACATAGCCTCCTCCTTCCTGACATTCTAGCTAAAGTAGCTGTCCAGTCTTTGTTAAATAATGCCCTTTTATTTCCTCTGAGCACTGTCTCACTAACATGATTGTATTCATTTACTTGCTTCCTAGTCAGTCATCAGCCTCTCCCCACAAGAATATCAGTGTCATGAAAACAGAACTGTGCATGTCACATTCCCTGCAACGTCCTGAGGCTGACTCAGTGCCTGTTGCCAATTGTAAACACCCATAGTAAACCCAAGATACACACCCCATGATAACAAAGTTGCTTCACAGTTGGGCTGGAATGATATTGGTCTCTGTTCTTCACCTAGCTCCTGTTCTAAAACAGTGGGAAGTTATGATGTCACCACTTTGTGCCCATTTGGGACTCGGCTTATCTGGGACTGTCCCATGCTGGCAGTAGGACAGCATGCAGTTTCCGTATCAGCCAGCAGAGTCTGTGCTCCATGCGGATGCCTGCCTTCATGTATGGACTGTAGGGAGTCAAGGTCAGCAATTAGAGTTTCTGCCAGGAAGTTATACACATACCCCAACTTACATTTAATTGGCAAAAGCAAGTCCTAAGCCACTTCTAACCTCCAGGGGCAGGAAACTTCTCTCCTACAATGTGCTAGAGGTAGAGAACTGTAGTATCTGTGACCAGACCAAATGACTACCTTGCATCTTTACTTTTATGCTTTTTGAGACAGTACAGACTTCTTGAGAGGAAAAAATGTTTGATATTACTATTGCAATGCACAATTCTATATTCTATACTCTGAATTTTGGGCCCCATTTGTAGGTTTCTGTGGGATTTTATTTGTGGAATAAATGAGAATTTGTATTTCACTCCCTTCCTTCAGGGCGGGCAGTGGCTTCTTCACTGCAGTATCCCACACACACAGAACAGAGTGAAGCATCAGCAAATTTCAATAAATAAGAGTGTAATAAATATCTGACTCCCAAGTTCTGTTCCTTGCCCTACACCCGCCTCAGGAACAGTCATCTTCTCTAGCCCACGGCTGACAGAAGGTGACTCTGCTGTAGAACTAACTGGTTCACTGTTAGCAATGGAGGTCCCAAAATAATAGAGACAAGATGGTCGTGCTCAGCTGTCAAGAGCTAAGTAGGTGCAGTCATCACAGAACCATTGAAGTCAGAGTAGTAGCCAGAAGGCTGAATAGATCACTGGGATGAACATACTCAGCAGTCAACAAAATGTCCACATTGGTTCCTTGGTTTGAGTGGTGAGAGTTTTCATAAAGATGAAGGTCAAGCGAAAGTCCCTGAAACTTTCTTCCCCTCACCCACCCACCTCAACCAAGATAATAAATAAAAAACAATATCATATGCCAGGGAAAATGACAGAGATTAGTCACCCTTGAAGACCTAAAGCATGTGGAAAGGGTTGAGCTCCATCACATCCCTATTTAATTCATCAGTCTGGCCTTGAAAAAATACAGATTGGTAGTGAACTGTTGCAAACTCAACCCCAATTGCAGGTCCTGGGCTGGTGTCATTGCTAGTGTCATCAACATGGCCTCAGGTGGATGACCTTTGATCTAACTATCCCTTTTAGGAACCGTTTAGATTCACAAGGAGGGACAACAGTTTACATTATGGTCTTGCCCCAGGCCCATGGTCACTCTCCCACCCTTTGTCTTCATATCTTCATATAATCTGAAGGGCCATGGCCATCTGGACATTTTGCAGAATACTGCATTGGTTTATTGTATCAATGATATCCCGCTGATCTGGCTGGCTGAACAAGTAGATGAAGACCTGAAGAGGCAATTTTATTCACAAGGACGGAAGATAAACCCTGTAAAGACTTGAGGGCTTGCCACATCAGTTAAATTTGTAGGGGTCTAGTTGTCTGGGGCATACCATGACATCACTTCCAAAGTAAAGGACAAATGATTGCACTTTGCCCACCCCATCACAGGAAAGGAAACACAATGCCAGAACCTACTCTTTGGGTTCTGGAGGAGATATATTCCACACCTGGCAATGCTGCTCTTGCCCATACATCTCAGGGTGATATTAAAGGCTTCCAGCTTAGAGTGAGGCTCACAGCAGGAAAGGGCTATTCCATAGGCCACAGGACTCACAGATCCTATGCTATTAGTGGCATACGTGGTAGGAGAAGATGCTGTGGAAATTTATTGCAAGACCTAGTGGGTGTCAACTTTGACTGAGAACTACAAGGGAAACAAAAGCTTTATTTGGGATTTTTTTTAGGAATTTCAAATCGGGGAGGCACAGATTTGGGTAGAATCCCAACTGTATTCCTAGGGAGAAAGAAAAGGATTGAGTTTATAAAGACAGAAAAAGAGGGGCTTCCAAAGGAGTTATACAAGTTGCTTTGAAAGAGCTGTGATTGGGGCTGGCAAAGCAGACTTATACTATGCTATAAATGATTAATTGCTTTTGTCTATTCCTAGATGAAATTTTTATTTTTTTAATAGAAGATTCAGTGATGCATAGCCAGTTCTAGGAACTGTATCAGAAAGTAGCCATTTGGTTTAGCCCAGTTCAGCTGCACGTGGAGAGGCCAACTTCCTAGAGGCCTCCATTTTAGATTGCTCTCTTGACAATACCAACTTTATTTTGCTGTTTCCTTTCACATTTCCCCTTTTTGATCAAGATCTTTCCTAAGAAAGCATTGATGATCAACCATTGGGAAGTATCGTTGATCTGTCATTGGAAAAGCAACATCAATCCCTCTTCCCCAGGAAGGCTCATTGCTGGTATGTCATGTCCCATGTAAAGGGAAAGTAGTCTCCTGTGTGTACAGTAAGAGTGCTTATGTACACATTTGAGCAATAGGAGGCTCGTTGGAAGCAGAGCTAAGAGGTGGTCTCAGTTGGATTTATTGATTGTAACATCTTTAGGTCTTGGGCTACTATTATTCTGGTAGTGGCCATTAGTCATTCTTAAATGCACCTGGTAAAACACCTAGTTAAAGTAGTGATCAATATAATTACAAAAACCAATATGATTAAGGCCTATAATATAAAACAAAACCAGCTCTCTATTCCAGCCAACTAAATAAGTATGCCCAATCCCAATTTATAGGGTAATGTTCAGTCTTTTCAAGGGATTTTAATGTTTTGTTTCGGAACTTCAAGCCATTGAATCACTTTGCCTGATTTGTTAATACAGAAACAACATTCCTTTCCTGGTAAGGCAAAGTACCACCTTGCTAGGTGGCTAACACATCCAGACCGTATGGTTTTGTACTGCTACCTCAGCCAGACTGTCAGTCATTCCTTGTAGTTCTTCAAGAGTAGTTGCAATAATATTCCATGATTGTGCTATAAGAATAGAAAGATTTCTGATAGACTTTTCTAATTGAGCTACTCCATACCAAAAAAAGAAAACTCTAGTGAAGACATGCCCAAAGCCTTATTGATTATTATGGGGTCTTGGTTGGGGAGAGTACTGAAAAGACCATGCCCAAAATCCCAATTCTGTTTGGTTCATTTTGGTCAGTCTATAGACAAGAGTACCTAAACCAGGGATAATGGCAGAGGAAAGGAGAGTCTTTCCAGTGACATCAGATACTAACATAACAATACCATATCTGCCTTGCTCATCAAGTTGGCAGGGTGATATATATTTGGGTCCCACACAAGGAGAAACACCTGGTGCCCTCAAATGAGAGTGTGCAATTAACCCCAGACTGTAAAGGGAGTATTAAGCCTATTTTTGAGGCAGGGATTTCATGTCCTCCATATGTTGGTTGATTATAATAGTTGTCAACACAGAAGGCATTAAAGTCATCATTTATGATTTATGAGTGTGATTAAAAGAGCAGCTGAGGTTTCTATATATTTGAGTTAAGATTGAAGTATCAGCATGGGTTTGAATGTTCTAAGTTTTGGGGCTAGGATTCCCTAAAAGATAGATTTTACCTATTTTCCATCAAATGCCAAATTTTTTATCTAGTCCCCTAGTAGTATTTGGGAGCAAAAGGACATCTACCTTCCAAGATTGTGTGGCATTATATACTGATTTCCCCACATTAGAGAGACATTGTAAGAATAATAAGGCCCATAATAAGGTGTGAACTCATGGTCGTCCGAATCATACGAGAGTGTAGTTACATTTTTAAATGGACAAAACTCAAGATTCTTCCTGAATCACTTGTATTATCAAACATACAAGTTATCAGTAAGAGTCCAGATTATATTTATGGGTATTCCCTTGTGGTTTGGAGGGGACCATATGGATGAATCTGGCTACAGGAAGGTCATGTATTCCATTTTTTGAGGTTTGAGAACAGAGTAGGAATTTATATCCAGAGTTATGTCCAGTTAGGTTTCATAAGCTTTCAACGCTTAAGGGCCAAGCCACTAATTCCAGTCATCCTAAGTAAGTTAGCTCGGGTGCATATCTGACGGTTAAATCGGTGCTGTCAGATAATCGTTGGACAACAGCAACAAAAGGGTGTTGAAAGGCAAATAGGGTATTCATTGTAGTAAGCAGACATAAAAATCTGAATATGTAAGTCTTGAAATTAGACTAAAGAGCTAAGAAAGGAAGAATGTTTTTTCACGAGTTTTGATTAGGCAAAAATTATGTTATGATAGCAATACAATCAATAAATGAAATAAAGGTAGTTAAAGGAAAGACTAAGTATGAGAGCTGCTGTGTGGAATCATGTATAATTGGCCTGGTCTGGGGTTTGGCAAGAGTCATCACGTGCCTACATCACGTGCCACCTGCTTTGATTCCAGAATGAGAATTCTAGTGGCAGTCTTGGGTTGTTCACAGATTTTTAGCTTAAAATCTCCAAAAGGCTGAGATGACCACTCAGGTGTGTGTACTTTTTAAATGAGAAACATGAATCCATGAGCCAATATCCTTAAGTTTAGCAGCACAAGGGGTAGTTAGCAATACCTGACATAGCCCTTTCCATTGGAGCTGAAGGCCATCTTTATGGAGGTGGCCTTTACACTAGACAAAATCTCCCAGTCGGAGGTTACAACATTGTAGATCTTCACCTCCCAGGAGCGCACTATAGAAAGATTACTCCATGAGTGGTGAGTTAGTCTTAAGTACCCTAAAGAGTTCTTTACAGAAAATCTGGAGGTCTCCTTTCAGCAGTGCAGATTCATATATTCCTTGAATGAACCTCATGAGTCTGCCAGTAATTTCAAAAGGAGATAGTCTATGTTTGTCAAGAGGAGTAGATCTTGGGTTGAACAATACCAAGGGAAGAGCCTTAGGCCAAGGCAGATGAAAAGACCCCACAAGTTTTGCCAATTCAATTTTGATTACCCTGTCAGTCCATTCTATAAGACTGGAGATCTGGAGATGATCAGCACAATGTAAATGTTGCAAAATCAGCCACATCTTACAGATAGATTGTATAATTTGTCTTGTGAAATGAGCTTCCCAGTCACTATGAAGCTCTGTGGGGATTCCCCAAGTGGGGAAGATCTTCTCAAGGAGTATTTTACTTAGTGCTATGGCTGTGCTTCTGTGGCATGAAAATGCTTTCAGCCAATGAGAACACGTACAAATCATCACTAACTTGTACTCGAAACACTGACAAGGAGGCAACTGAAAAAGTCATTTGCCAAACCTCAAAGGGGTCTAAAGGCAAAGGAAAATGCCCTATTGAAGTGTGGATGGGTTTTCCAGGGTTATGCTTTGGGCAGATTTGGCATTTTGGGTATACCTAGGGAGCTATCTTTAGAGAAGACTTCCAGTCGTATTGTTTTCCCCAAGAAAACCTTTTTTTTTTTTCAGTGTTCCAGTGAGTTAAGTCATATACATATTGTAATATATGATATTGTATGCAATCAAAGAGGAGGGATCAGTCATTTGGACCTACCCATAAATATCTTCTAAGGTCAAATTTACAGCCTTGCTCTAACTACTACTTTCTATTTTGTCAAACATCTAAATGCTTCCATAACGTTATCTTTCAAAAATCTTGAATTGCTTCAGCTGGTAGCACAGGTTCTTCCATTAAGGGCTGAGATTGTTTTAATGCTGCTTATTTAGTAGTAGTGTCAGCCAAATGATTACCTTTACTTTCCTCCATGTTTGCCATTGAATGTCCAGGCAAAAGATTGCTAAAATTTAGGTAATTAGATAGCCTCCTAAGAGTTCTAAAACTTATGAACTGCTTTTATCTTTTGTCTGGAAGAAATCAAGAATCCTCTTTGTTTCCAGAGTATACCAAAGTCATGGGCAACACCAAAGATGTACCTGTTGTTAGTATAAATGCCAACTGTTTTACCTTTTGCTAAATTGCGAGCTAAAATTAATACATAGAACTCCACTTGTTGAGCAAAACTTGCCTGGGGCATCAGACTGGCCTCAATGGTTTCATTTAGAGACAATTGCTTAGCCCGCTTGATAGTGGCCTGTTTCATATTTTAGGTAAGAACTATCAGTAAGCCAAACAAATTCAGCATTTTCAAGAGGTGTTTCCTGTTAATCATTCAAGGAGTTAGTAGTTGGTCTGCTAATGTCAGGCAGTCATAAGGAGTTTCTTCAGAGGGCAGAGGAAGGAGAGTAGCAGGATTCAGAGTCATATGGAACTGATGCCAGAGAGCTCAACAGGGTGGGAGTCTAAAGAGGGACCCAGACTCCAGAGCTCTGGTGACCAGGTTCTTGTCTTATGCCTCGAGAAATAATTCAAGGGCTGGACAAACAGCAAGCAAGAAAGCACAAGTTTTATTAAAGCGAAAGTACACACTTAAAAGTGCGGGTAGCTCAGAAGAGTCTGCCCCAAGATGTCTGAATTACAGACTTTTGTTTTCTTGGGGGTGAGGGGTGTCCCAAAGCTATCCGGCCTGCCTCCCACTCTTCGCTGGTTTTCCATGCCACCTGGAGGGGAGGAATTGGCCCAAGTTCATCTATGTTGTCTTCTGACCTTGGCTTGTTTCTAATGCTGGAGTCCCATGCTTGAAATCAAAACAAGGAGAAGACTGGATAAAGAACTGAGGAAAAATTCCAGAGCCACATCCTGGAGGGATGGGGGAACTTCTCTAGGGTAACTATCCTGCCTCAGAGCAAGAGTCACATTAGATGTAGACAATAAAAGAACTTCATAGGAGGTTAGTCAGCTAGCAGAGGAGTGCTGAGTTTGTTGAGAGTTAAGTAGGGTTTCCACTGAATGAGGCACATGAGGAGTCACTGGAGAGCCCTTTATTACCTCTTCTACATGTTGTAATAGATTGGCAGTGGCCACAATGGGTCTCATACAGCGAGGAAGACTTTTGGCCACTGGATCTAATTGTTGACTGTAGTATCCAATGGGCCCATGTTGGCTTCCATGTCTTTGGGTCAAGAAACCTAAGGCATTTCTCTCTCTTTCATGGGCAAAAAGAAAAAAAGGCAATAGATATTTAGGATGTCCTAAAGCAGGTAGAAAATAAAGGTTGCTTTTTATTTTACTGAAGGCCTTCTGGGATCCCTTTACTGAAGTCCATGTGAGAGGCTCTGTCTGGTCAGCTTTGAGAATGGAGTAAAAGGTTGAGCCATGACTGAAAAAATAGGAATCCAATTTCCACACTATCCAGCCAAACCTAGGAATCCCTGAAAAAGTTAAAATGCCCTGGATCCTATCAGAATCCAAGGGGAGGCTAAATGTCTTAATCAGTAATTAAATGTCCCCGATTATTAATTTGAATCTTACAGTCCTCCAGTTTCCCTGTAGCTACCTTATGTCTCTTTTTTGCTAGTTCTTGAAGGAGGTGAAGGCTATCTTCCAGGGATGCTTCCTTAGAGGGTGAGTAGAGGAGGAGGTCATCCACATATTGTAAAAGGGTAGACTGGTAAGGGAATTATATATGGGCAATATCTGCCTTTAAATTTTGAGAAATGTTAAGTCAGACTTTCAATGTGGCCCTCAGGCATTACTGATGTCCTTCCCATTGAAAGCAAATAAGAACTGGCTTTCAGGATGACCAGGGATGCTTAAGAAAGCACTACAGAAGTCTATAACTGAAAAGAATTTACTTGCCTGTGGTATGGCTGAGAGTAGGTATGAGGGTTAGGCATGACTGGGTGCCAAGGCATGACTATACTATTTATAGCTTTTAGAGCTTCAACAAATCTCCACCACCTCCTACAAGGTTTTTTAACAGGGAGGATAGGAGTATTGCAAGGGCTTGTGCAAGGAACGATGAGGCCTTTTTTGAGATATTCCTCAATAATAGGTTTTATTCCTTGAATGGCCTCTGCATTTAATGAATATTGATGGATGTTAGGCAGAAGTTTATTTTTGTTAATTTGAATTTTTATCTCTGTTGCAGAATAAATGCAACCAATGTCAGTGGCATTTTTCAACCAAAGTTCATTTGGAATAGAATCTAAGAGGGTTTGAGTCAGTTAAAGAGATTGAAAAAAAAAACTGGAATACTATGATCTAGTTCTTTTGAGGGTCAATAGTCAGAAGCTCAAGATGTAAGAATATTTCCCCCTTTTGAGAGAAGAAAATATATGGGCTTTGTGAGCTTCAAGAAAGTCTTCCCCTAGAGAGAAATACAGAGGGAACCAAAAGAAATGAGTGGGTTCCTTGAATAGGCCCAAAATAAAAGAATCAGAAGGGATTTGGAGATAGTGATGGGTTGGTCGGAAATCTCCACCATTCATATGGTTTCAGTACTCCACAGAAGGGAAATGGAGAGGCTGGTGGGGTTAAGAACTGATAAGGTAGCTCTGGTATCTATGAGGGCCTTAGTTACCTCATTGCTAAT
Source organism: Pteropus medius (assembly GCF_902729225.1). Taxonomy (NCBI): domain Eukaryota; kingdom Metazoa; phylum Chordata; class Mammalia; order Chiroptera; family Pteropodidae; genus Pteropus; species Pteropus medius. The sequence continues at coordinate 2,016,913 of NW_024351546.1, forward strand.
AGAACAATTTTTCCTAAAGAATTAGGAGCATAGGGACAATCCCCTTTTGATCCTCAGAGCAGCCCTATTGCTGAGAAAATTTAGGTTGGAATCCTTAAGAAGGATTTGCCAATTTTATGGGCTGTTGGCCTTGTAATTGCCTTTTGTGCTTTAAATAATCTTTTTTCCCAATGTCTAGGCTTTTTACAATTACCAACCCCTTTGAATGGTGGTTTGCCTTGGGAACCTTGGATGGTGGATTTAGCCATCAATTGCTGTACTTATAGGCTTATTACTTGAGTTGCTTGAATTTTGGCATTTAGGGCTTGTGTAGCTTTCTTTTTAGTAACTTCCTAGATAGCTCAGAGAGCTGCTCAGCATAATGTACTAAATCATGGGTGTGCGTGGTGGTCCAAATAAGTTGTAATATTTTTACCTGTTGTATAAGTTTGTCTTGTATACCCTCAACAAAAGCTAGATTAAAAAGCTTTGAGGCATCATCATTGACTTCATCCATGCCAGAATACTGCTTAAAAACTTTTTCAAATCTATCATAATTATCAAAAAGTTTAATCTGGTTTTCGAACATATTTTTGAATTTTCTTCCAAAAAATAGCTCAAGGGAAAGCCTCAGGTGTCTTTTCATGAAGCCCTTTAGCCAGCTTTGAGGCTTTGTTCATGGCTTCTCATTCTCAAGGGTCAAGTCTCCCACCTTGTTTGGCTGTTCTCTGGCATGACCTTCTCCTATGAACTGATAGAGGTCAGAGGGCCTTGGGTCATGTTTGGATAGTGAGCAGAAATCTCTAGCAAACCCAATGGAGGTCCTCTTTGGAATTAGATTAGGGAATTCTTGAGCTCAGCTTTAGTCAATGGGGTATAAGAAAAAAAAAGGGGTTGTCATCTTGGCCTAGGCCCATCTGACAGTTTAACATTAAATGGGGTGGTAAGAGCAGGGTAGTCTAAGGGAGCCTCAAGTTCATTGTTATAAAAAAGGAGTTTAGTAAGTAAAGAGTAAAGAGGGGGAAAACAGGCAGGCAGCAAAGGAATGCAAGGTGCAGATAAAGAGATGTCAGATGAACATTTAGAAGTTTCCTCAAGTTTAGTGAGTTTCTGAGGCAACCTGGAATTTGCTTTGGTTAATTTAGAATTTGTCTTGGAGGGAAGCAACCTTTGAATTACTTATATGTGTGGAGGCCTCAAAACACAAATTAAAATATGCATTCCATTTCAGTTTGCTTAGTTTTGTAGTCTTTTTCCAACTGACTGTACAGATAGATTAACTTGGGGATTTCAAAAGAGCCCCAATGTGGCCAGTTTAATTGTAAATCCTCCTGGGTGATTATGATCCAGAGAGGTAGAAATTTACAAGATGGGGGCCTGTAATGTTTTGTACATAAATCAAGTAGGAGTTCCAGAAGGTGGCTGTGCACCAGCCTCTCAGAAAGCATCTTCCCATTTTTCAAAAGTAATTACCAAATGGGTGCCGTAGTCCCTCAGACAGAAAGCTAGGAACAGAAGACATCCAGATAGAGCCTGAAAGTCAACCGAGGCAGGAGGTTCAGGTCTAGGAGGACTTACCACAAGGATCCTGGACCAGGATAGTGTAATGGACTCTTGTAAGTACCTCACTTGAATCCATAGAGGCGTCAGAGGAGGAAGCAATTCACTCTGGATCCTACTTCTGAGACCATGTAATATCAATCAGTTTTGACTGGAACTGGAACTACAAAAGCTTTATTTGGGGGTCCTTTTTTTTTTGTAGACTTGCAAATCCTGGAGACACAGATTTGGGTAGAAACCCAACTGTGTTCTGAAGGGGAAAGAAAGAGACAGTTTATAAAGACAAAAAAGGGGGGCTTCTAAAGAGATTACACAAGCTGCTTTGAAAAAGCTGTGTGTGACTGGGTGCTGGCAAGGAGACTTACACTATGCTATACATAATTAATTGCTTATGTCCATTGCTAGGTGAAAATATTATTTTTTAATAGAGTTCAATGATGTAGAGCCTTTTCTAGGAACTATATCAGGATGTAGCCATTTGGTTTAGCCCAGTTCAACAGTTCAGTTTCAAATGGATGGGGTATATTAGCTCACCTTCATGGAGGACTCCTGGCTCCATTTTAGGTTGCTTTCTACAATACCAACTCCATTTTGCTGTTTTTCTTTCATATGGGGAAACCACAGTGTAGACCCCTAAGGTTCTAGAGCAAGGCCAAGACATCTACAGCAGAAAACTATATACAAATTCAAAATACAACTCTACCAGGCTATACTGGACCCTGGTAGAGATGACTAGGGGACTCAAGTGACTGTGAGGGAAGAGCTGCTCCTGAAAAACTGAGTTCTATCATCAGGCCCACGAAGTCATAAGCTCAGGTGGGCTCAGCAGCCATCCAGTTAAGACTGTTAAGTGATCCATTGTAGATCTACATCATCTATCACTGTTGCACCAGTGCCTCTCCCTTGTTCACACCTACAGCTGACTGGGGAGTCTCTCATGACCAGCTGACAAATAAGGGAAAAGGCTAAGCTTTATCAGAAATGAGCTGCATCATTTATCAGATACAATGCCTTGGGGGCGGGGAGAGGGAGGGAAGGGAGAGCCATTCTGAGACCTTGAGGATGAAAGCCACAGGCTGAAGCTAGTGAAACCAGAAGTTGAGAAGGAGACTTGTCCTTGATCATGTTAGTGTTAGATGCCCACTGATGTGAGAAAAATAAAACCCCAAGGTGATGTGCATCCAGAGTGAGTCCAACATGGTTATTGGCTGGAGTCCTTGGTTCCTCACTCTGTAGGCTGGCCACAGGGCTGCCTGTGTGTCCTCAGGACATGGCAGCCAGCTTCTCTTAGAGTGAGTTATCTGATGAAGAAGGAGAGAGGAAAGCAAAGCAACAGAGCTTTTTATAATTTAGTCTCTGAAGGACATCTAATCATTTGTCACATGCTGCTGGTCATGCAGACCAACTCTGGTATAATGTGGCAGATCACATAAAGGTGCGAATACCAGAAGTAGGGATCATTGCAGGCCATAATAGAGGCTGCCCCCACCCTTTTCCACCTTGCCATTTCTTCTCCCTCCTCCTATTAGCATTTAAACATGCCCAAGTGTCTCTCATCTCAAAAAAAAGCCCCACATCCCACTCCAGTTTTGTACTGCCCATGTCCCACAGCCCAACTTCTCCAAATAATTGTCCAAATTCACCCTTCTTACCTCCCGGCACCCCACTCCTCAACACACTTCAATGTGGTGTCTGACACTGATTATGGCATGAACTGGCTCTTACCAGGGCCACTCATTGGCTCCTGGTCCTTGCCAAACTTGACCTCTTGGCAGCTTGTCACCTGCTGTTCCCATCTACCACCTTGTCTCCCCTGGCTGGCAGCCTCCAAGTAGCCTCCAGTGATCTCCTCTCCTTGACAGTGGGCTGAACCTAGTGACTTACTTCTAACAAACAGGATATGGCAAAAGTGATGGAATATCACTTCCAGGACATGGCCTCTGTTGTGTATGGGCTCTCTCACCCTCTTGTTCACTTGCTCTGAACAAAGCCAGCTGCCAATTTGTGAGATGCCCTATAGAGAGGCTCACATGGCAAACTGAGGAGGCCCCCACCCAAGAGCCAGTATGAAACCCAAGTTCTCATCCTATATTCTAGGAGGAACTTAATCTTGCCACATGAGGGAGCTTGAAAGCAGGGCCTGCCTGAGCTGAGCCTTCAGATTAGACCAGGGCTCTGGCCAGCACCACCAGTGCAGGCTGTGAGAGCCCTTGAGGCAGAGGATCCAGCTAAGCTGAGCCCACATCCAGACCCACAGCTACTGAGATAATACATGGTAATTGTTTTTACCTGCTAGATTTCCAGATAATTTGTTACGCTGAAATAGATAATGTAATCCCACCCATCATCTCTTCTCTGGCTTCTCCTTTAGTGGCTCCCAATATCACAACTCCTGTCCAGTATCCTTGGTGCCTCTTAACTGTAAAAGTTTCCCGGGACCCAGGCCTGGGCCTTCTCTCCTCACTGCACTATCTGGTTATACAACCACTGCTAAGGCCATCTACGGCTACAACCCAAACTCCCTCTTGAGCCCCAGACCATAATATCAAATGGCCTCTGGATATCTCTACTCGAGGCCCATGTCCAACACAGCCAGAAACAAATTCGTCTTTTCCCCAAAACTTGTCTTCCTCCTGCATTCTGCATCTCAGAAATGATGCCATCATCCATCTCGTCTCCTAAGCAGAATCCTGGTATTATCCTGGATGCCTCCCTTTTGTTATCCATCTCCTAAATTTCTCCTGGATATTTTAAGCCCTCATCATCCCTCCTGCCCTATGTCCTGGGTCCCACTCAGAGATGCTTATTCACTGCACAAAAATATCAAGAGGATTGTGATCCAGCCCTCCCCACCCCCCGGCTCACCAAGGGACCTGCCTTAGCTGGAGCCACATGTAACTGGAGGAAAAACCGCAACAACACCTTCAACCTGGTTCAATCCACCTCCGAGGGACAGCCTAAGGGATTTTCCTAAAACTCACATTGGTTATCCTCTCACTTGCTCAAAATCCTTCTGTGGCTCTCCATCGCCCTCAGAATAAAGCTCCAACTCCCTAGAAAGACTTGGAGAACTTTTGTGACCTAGGCTCTGCAACCTCAAGTCTTGTCCCTTCCTGGGCATCGCAAGCTGTGTAACCGGAACTGTGGCACTGCTTGCAGATCATCACTGTGCCATGCTCACTACATCTTTATAAACGTCGTTCTTCCCATCTAGAACATCCCTGCATTTTGCTCCCCTTGGTGAGGCTAACTCCTACTATAACATCAGAAGCGGCTTCCTACAATCCTGGAGTGTTTTCTGTGCTTGGAGTAATCAGCCTGAGAGCTTTTGGAGAAGCCGAAACTGACTATCCACTCAGAAAGTAAGAAGATCTCAGAAAACAAGGCTCTGAACCTCAGTTGCCTCATCTATAAAGCGGCCAAACCGTGACCAAGGTCAGGCAGTCAGCAGGTGGAGCTTGTCTTAAGTACCCGCACCAGCAGCTTCAGCTCCCAAACCTCTAGTGACGACAGCGCTGCGTATGCGGCCGCGTACGCCTTCGCGGCCAGGGGCAAGGGCCTCCAACCTCCTGAGCAGGGCGATTCCGGGCGTTGTGGGCGGGGTCTTCAGCCATCCTGGACGCGTCCGCCCCCCGCGCGCCAGAGTGACGCAAGTAGGTGCTGACGTCATGACGCCATGTTCCGTCAGACGCTTCCCCGGCTCGGGCAGGTCACGTGAGCCACTTTTCGCGCGAAAACTGGTTGTGGGAGTAGTCGAGTGGAGCGCGGCGCTGAAATGGCGGTGAGTGTGCGCGTGCTGGGCGCGCTGTTGGTCCCCGCGGCCCGCACATCTTCACGGCCTGGGGCGTGGACGGTGCGGGGCGCGTGCCCCAGCAGCAAGGGCAGCGCGGGGTAGGGGGATGCTACGCGCCTCTCGTCCTCTCTCTTGTCTGCTCTCCTGCGCCTGCCCGAGATCGTTCTTCCAGTTGGAGTTGGGCCCCTGGGCTTTGGCTGGGAACTGATTTCTCTCGGGGTCTGCAAAGCCAGAGGGCCCCACACCAATCAAGTCCTGATAATGCCGCCTCCCACACCCCAGCCTGAAATTAGACTCCCGAAGCGAACCCAGCCCGCCTGGCCACCGTCATTTATTCACTCTTCACAAGCTTGTCGGACGCCCTCTCTGTGCTTGGCGCTGGGTGTACACAAGACAGGGTCCTGCATCTTTGTGCAGTCCTTATTGTAATTTTTTTTTTCTTTAGTCTTTTTGTCTCGTTTACTGTCTGACCCCTCCACCAGCCTGTAAGCATCAGATCATTTATGTTTTGGTTGCCCTTGTATAGAGGTGTCTGGCACAGTATGGGTGCTCACATGGGTGGGAATGCATGCTACCGAGAGGAATAGACTATAAACAGATACATAAACAAATGAGATATCCTAGTTATTTGTCATGGAGAAAACAGGGTATTGTGAATGACCAGATATTCGAGGAAGTGATATTTGAGCTGGTTCATGTGTGTTGAGAAACCCCTGGCTCAGCTCAGAGAGCATTCCATGTAGGGGGAACAGCAAGTGCAAAGTCTTGAGGCTGCAAGGGGATTGGTGTGGTGGAGGGCAGAGAGGGTAACTGGTAGGGAAGACCACCTTATAGGAAACTAAGTCAGCCCTCACTTTCTTGATCTTCCCTTGCAGGAATCATCTGAGTCTTTCACCATGGCCTCCAGCCCAGCCCGGCGTCGGCGAAGCAATGATCCTCTCACCTCCAGCCCTGGACGAAGCTCTCGGCGCACAGATGCCCTGACCTCTAGCCCTGGCCGTGACCTTCCTCCCTTTGAGGATGAATCTGAGGGGCTGCTAGGCACAGAGGGGCCCCTGGAGGAAGAGGATGGAGAGGAACTTATCGGAGATGGCATGGAGAGGTACTTTCATTCAGGGCCCTGAACTCGGCAGATCGTTTTGCAAAGAGCCCATTGTGTGTCAGCAGCCTTGCTTTGGGTTCTGGGAAGCAGGCAAATTAGAGCATCGTGACTTTGAGAGAATCTTGGTTCAGGTATGCGGGGAGATAGACAGGTTCATGGGGCCACAGTGGAGGTCCATGTAACTTGCTATATCTAAGACTATACTCTAAGGCCTGGATAAGCCCCAACTCCATAAGATGTGCACCCTAGGGGATGCAAGGGGTCTCTAACCTGGTGGGTCACATCAGGGCTGCCAACCAGGGGGGACGGGAAGCAGGCAGCCGAGTTTTTCTGCAGCTTCAAAAAAACAATGGACATGGCTGATTAACTGCGATTTAGATTCAATTCAGCAAATAGTTATTGTGCCTAATCTGTACCAGGCCTTCTATTAGATATTTTCACACTTATTAGTAAATTTATAAACATGTATTAAAAGTTATTGAGGCTTAACGCTAAGACAGTAGAGTAAGCTCTGCAAGGAAGCAAAGTTAGATTTCTACTGCAGCCTTACCCCATATTTACAACCAGGATTTGGTAGATGCATCAGTAGAATTGTGTGTATGCCTAGGAGCCTCATGAAGAGTCTCCTTTGGGCCTTTCTTTTCTGGGACTTGGGGTTCCAAACTTGGTGTGTGTAAACAGGACTGTACAGGCCATCTCACATTCCACAGGGAGTGCCCTTTGTGAGTCATCTCATGAACTGTCAAGGGCACTCTGGACCATTTGGATCTTTGCTTTAAGCACTGTCACCCTGGACGATCATACTGGGTGTGCAGCACATGCCATACTGTAGAGGGAATAAGGAGTCTTGGGACAAATCAGCCCTAGATGGGTCCTTGTGCAGTGTGGAATTATTCTTATCCTCTACTCCCTGTTTCCATCTCCTTCTTCCTTTCAGAGAATGAGAGGAGAGGCCCTTTGCAGGGACCTCTGGATAGTTATCTGAGGCTACCTCTGGTAGCTGGGCCCAGTTAGACTTTGTTTTTGTGGATTTGTAAGAAACATGTTTGCTGATCTATAATTTATATATTATAAAATTCACTCTTCGTAAGAATACAATTCATTGCTTTTTAGTTAATCTTCTGAGTTTGGCAACCATCACTACACTTTAGTTTTAGAACATTTCCTTGTTGGGAACGTTCATCCCAGTAAAACCCCTTGTGCCTGTTTACAGTTAGTCCTGGTTCCTATCCTACTCCTAAGCAGCCATTAATCTAACTTTCTGTCTCTTCAGATTTGCCAGTTCTGACCATTTCACACAAATGGAATCATAATACATGACCTTTTATGACAGGCTTTTTTGCATTAGTGTGGTTTTCAAGGCCCATCTGTGTTTTAGCATGTGTCAGTACTTCATTCCTTTTTGTTGCTGAATAATGTTCCATTGTATGGCTAGACTACATTTTATTCATAATCAGTTGATATACATTGGGTCCTTTGCACTTTTGTGCACTTATGAATAATATTGCTATGAAGTTTTGATGTGAACATGTGTTTTTAATTCTCTTCAGCAACTATCAAGGGATGAAATTGCTGGGTTATAGCTATGATTACTCTTTTGAAGAACTGCTAGACTGTTTTCCAAAGCCGCTGTACTATTTTACATTCCCACAAGTGGTATATGAAGGTTCCCATTTCTCCACATTCTTGCCAACACCTGTTATTTTCTGTTTTTTGATAATAGCCATCCTAATGGATGTGAGGTGGTATCTCATTAGGGTTTTAATTTACCTTTTTCTGATGATTAATGATGTGGAGCACCTTTTAACATGCTTGTTGGACATTTACATATCTTTGGGAAAAGGTCTGTTTGGGTCATTTACTTGTTTATTATTGAGTTGTAAGAGTCTTTTAAAATTTATTCTGGATACAAGTTCTTCATCTGATACGTGATTTGCAAATGTTTTCTCAATCTACAGCTCATCTTTTTCATTTTATAAATTGTATGTTTTGAGGCAGAAAAGTTTTTAATTTCGATGAAGTCCAATTTACCAATTTTTTAATGGACCAATTAGAATTTCACTGAGGACATTTCATGTGTCTTAAAATTTTTTTGAGGAGTCAGATACCTTTTCCCTGAGAATTTAAGAATTCAGAAATGGATCAGTCCAGGAATTTACCTGGCCTTGGGTACTGTTTCTGGCATCAGCACAATGGGATTACTTGTTCTGAGAATGTAGTTTGACAGTTTACTGCAAAAAACAAACAAAAAAACCCAAATGGTAGTAGTTCCCTGATCACCACTTACCTGAAAAAAAGAAAATTCTAAGAGGATTATCTTGGAGAGGTAGTGTGGTATCAGGGAACAAGCTTGAGATTTGTGGTTAGGCTGCATTTTGACACCTAGCTCTACTGAGTGACCATTGGCAAAAGACATATCATCCCCTAATGCTAATTTTCCTCATCTTTTAGATGGAGCAATGGTGTCCACCTCCAGGAATTGCAGAGAAGAGAGAGCAGGGCTTTGCTCTCAGGAGTTCCTTATTAAGGCACTTCGCCTTTAAATCACTGATAGATGACACTGTGGAAAATGAGTCCCTGGGGCGGGGGAGTCTTAGAGGAGCTGAGAGGCTTGAGCTAGTGGGTGGGCATTTTAGAGAGGCTGATTTGGCTGATGTGAATGAAAGACCTCAGGACTTGAAAGGGTTTGGCATTGTCAGAGAGAGAGAGAATTTCTACCCCATGGGGGACCTGGGGTTTGCTCTCTGAAAGGCCTTTCTGTGTGAAGGTTTCGTGGTTCCTCCAATCCTTATTGGGTGCTTAAAGCTGAATGGTGAGCCCTTCCCCCCTTCTTTTTATTGGAGAAAAATACATATACATAAAATTTCCCATCTTAACTATCTTTAAGTGTCCAGTTCAGTGATATTAAGTACACTCAGATTGTGCGACCATCACCACCATCTCCAGAATTTTTTTTATCTTGCCTAACTGAATTATACATTATATATCTTTGTATGACTTGCCTACTTCACTGAGCACAGTGTCCTCAAAGTTCATCCATGTTGTAGCATGCATCAGACTTTGCTTCTTTTTCGAGACAATACTAGTCCATTGTATGGGTAGACCACACCTGGTTTATCCATTGGAGATCCTTTTGAGCCTTCTCTCTTTTTGGCCTGGTGACTCTTCAGGCTTGCCCAGGCCAGGGCTCCTAAGCCTTCTGAACCAGGCCAAGTTCCTGGGTTGTGTTTGGGTCATTTTGTTTTTGTTTTTTAATGCTAACATTTGGGGGTCTCTCAGGGACTACCGAGCCATCCCAGAGCTGGACACCTACGAGGCTGATGGACTGGCTCTGGATGATGAGGATGTAGAGGAGCTGACAGCCAGTCAGAGAGATGCAGCGGAGCGGGCCATGCGGCAGCGTGACCGTGAGGCTGGCCGGGGCCTGGGCCGCATGCGCCGTGGGCTTCTGTATGGTATGTTGAGATGTCTGCACCCCCGAGGGCTGGTCCTGCTTACAGTGCCTAGGGGAACTGGGAAGGAGTGCTCAGGAAGACTTAACTCGAAGACATTCCTTTCGCCCTCAGACAGCGATGAGGAGGATGAAGAGCGCCCTGCTCGGAAGCGCCGCCAGGTGGAGCGGGCCACAGAGGACGGTGAGGAGGATGAGGAGATGATCGAGAGTATTGAGAATCTGGAGGACCTGAAGGGCCACTCCGTGCGCGAGTGGGTGAGCATGGCAGGGCCCCGGCTGGAGATACACCACCGCTTTAAGAACTTCTTGCGCACCCATGTGGACGGCCATGGCCACAATGTCTTCAAGGAGCGCATCAGTGACATGTGTAAAGGTGAGGCTTCTGTACTCCCAGCCTCTGTTTACTATAGTTCACCTTACAAAACTCTTCCTGCAGAAAGTTATTGCTTTGGCCCTGTAAGGGCACATTTAATAGAGACATGAAGTACAAGGAGCATTAAATTACTTGCCTGTTGCTTGACAGGAGCTAGCACCTGGCACCCATGATGTCCATCTTTCAGAAAAATACAAAAAGTATTGTGAGTCTATACTAGGATGCTCCAGCCAACTGTCCATGGAGTGTTTTCTAACATGCTTAAAATTTGGCAGATTTTACCTAAAGATCTGATTACTATTTTGATCAGAAAGCAACGGCATATTTCTCGTGACAGGAATTAATTTTAAAAGGAGGCATGCAAATCTTGGTTTCCTGTTGTCCCCTCTACTCTATTTGTCTTAAATTTGACACAGTTTATTCATAGGTTTCTTTCCTGGCTCTTGCAGGCATTTCTAGTTGCAACCCTGCTATACTAGGTACTCTCCATGTATTATTTTACTTAATCTCCCTAGCGACTTCGTACTCTGTGTGACATTTCCATTTTATAGATTGGGAAGTTGAGGCTCAGGATATGTCTCTAAATCTAAGTCACATAGCTAAAGCAAGGTGGCCTTAGAAATGAGAGCTAAGCTTTCCTGCTTGAAGTCAAGGATCTGGGTGAGCAGGCTCCCTCCTCGCACAGTGAGATGGGAATTGCCTTCTCCGACTCAGCGCTCAGTCTCTGTTACCGCCTCTAGAGAACCGGGAGAGCCTGGTGGTGAACTATGAGGACCTGGCAGCCAGGGAGCATGTCCTGGCATACTTCCTGCCAGAGGCACCAGCAGAGCTGCTACAGATCTTTGACGAGGCTGCCCTGGAGGTCGTGCTGGCCATGTACCCCAAGTACGACCGCATTGCCAGCCGCATCCATGTGCGCATCTCCCACCTGCCTCTGGTAGAGGAGCTGCGCTCACTGAGGTGAGCTGAGGGCAGGGCGGGGGCCGAGGTCTGGTCCTCTGTACTGTAGTTCAGGCACCATTCAAGAGGGTGGTGTGGGTAGATGGCTGTAGCTAAGGAGAGCCCTCACTTGTGAGTTCTGGCTTGCACAGGGGTGGGGTGCAATGGATCTGGTGGCACTGGGCCCCGAATTTTTGGGATCTTATGTTGGAATGCCTTCACATGGAACTCCTCTCTGGAGGGTGTGGGTCAAGCATTGGGGCTCCAGACCTCTGATATGCCCTCTCATTTCCACAGGCAGCTGCACCTGAACCAGCTGATTCGTACCAGTGGAGTGGTGACCAGCTGCACAGGCGTTCTGCCCCAGCTCAGCATGGTCAAGTACAATTGTAACAAGTGCAGCTTTGTACTAGGGCCCTTCTGTCAGTCCCAGAACCAAGAAGTGAAGCCCGGCTCCTGCCCTGAGTGCCAGTCAGCTGGCCCTTTTGAAGTCAACATGGAAGAGGTGAGCAAGCACACAGCACTGGCTGCTGGCTGTCATTCATATCTCAGGGGTCCCCAGTACTCAGGGCCTGCCTGATCTCTTAGGCAGTTTGGAAATCAGCATGGGCAGCCGAGGGAAGCAAGAAGGTATCGTATATTGGCCACACCCGGGGGCAAACCAGATCTCTCGGCCAACATGTTCAGTTTGGCCCATTTTTAAAAATTCGAGTCAGTATTTAAAAATAAGATGATTTGTTTAAAACATCCAAGTTTTTGGCTTCTCTTGAAAAATAAGATCTGGTTAAACTGCACCCTTAGTAGGGCAACTGCTTTCTAGTCTCTTATTCCATGGGGCACCTGCAGTCCCATCGAGACTTCCTCTTGACATATCTGGTACCTGCCTCTCTGGACCTTTGGTTGGGAGCCCCAGGATCGTAACCACGTAGACACTATTGTGCCCTATTCAAGAGACGCTGCCAAAAGCCTCTGGGCCTTAAGACCCCAGGCAGGTAACATATGCCTTTGTACTGGAACAACTTCATCTGTAAAGTTGAGGTCATCATGGTACTTGCAGTGCATGCCTAGACATCCTTTGTGCCTAGTGGCCCTGAGTATTAGCTGCTGACCTCTACTGCTCTATGCTTCTGAGGAGTGCCCTATCCAGAGCCACCTTGCCAGAAAAAGCCTGGGAGGTTGTGCTTATGATCCCACTGCTAAAAACCTGCTTAAAAGTTTAAGTGTGCCTTGCCTGGTGAGAGACACCTGCAAAACTGGACTTCAGCTGAGCCCATGCCTCTGCCCAGGTTTCCTTGCCCTGTCTACCTTCCCTCCTTTACAGATTCCACTTTCACAAATGTCTCTTGCACCAGAGCAGAGTTTGGGGCTCTGCTTCTAGGGAACTTGAGACAGTAATTAGTAGAGGATTAATAATTATAGCTGACATTTCTGGAGTACTTGGCAGGTGCCAGGTGAAACATTTAGTTTCATCATACTCTATATGGCAGGTACTGTTACCCTGTTTTACCAGTGAAGAAACTGGCTGGGTTTACCCAGCCAGGAAGTGACTCAGAATTAGAAGTCAGGCATTTTGACCCAGAGTATATGTTTTTAACTGCTATATTATGTGGTCTCTTTTCTAGATAAATAAGACATTAAATTGCATGGCACAGTGGTGGCATACGATACTTGACAGTCAGCTCAAACTAATATAATTTGCCATTTCTCAAGCATCGATTTAAGTGTTTTGTATGTATTACTTGATTTAAGCCTCACTGGAATGTTGCTGTTGGCAGTATTAGCATTCCAGAGAATTAGTATTGCAGAGAAGGCGCAGAGAGATTCGCTTGCCTAAGATCACACAGTGTAAGCCACAGAGCAGGATCTGAAACTAGGCAGCCTAGCCTCAGCATTTATACACATAAGGGCTCAGCTTTGCGGCATGTTAACAGATGCTTGACTGTCCAGCAGTAAGGAGGTATCCAGAAGGGTGGTGGCAGGAGTGGTGGCAGGAGTGGGGACTGTCCACTGATATGCTGGTCACAGTGGGCTCACTCCCTGTCATCTTCGGCTCTCTGTTTCCTAGTCATTAGATGGGAATAACAACACTACTTGCTCTCTCTGTCACGGGGCCGCAGTCAAGGTCAGGCAACATAATTCAGTGCTTGAAGTCTGCCACACAAGGACAGGCCCTGTGACTGTTTGTTTGTCCCTTGCAGACCATCTATCAAAACTACCAGCGCATCCGCATTCAGGAGAGTCCTGGCAAAGTGGCGGCCGGCCGGTTGCCCCGTTCCAAGGATGCTATTCTCCTCGCTGATCTGGTGGACAGCTGCAAACCAGGAGATGAGATAGTATGTGACCAGGAGTAGGCTGGGAGGGAACTGAGTTGCTTAAGGAAGTTCGAGCATTTGTGGCGGGGCAGGGAGGGATTGATGACAGCCGAGAAGTCGGCTGAGATGAGTCGCTCCTTGTACTGGACTGGCCAGCTGGAACTCTGGATTGAGGACTAATTGTGCTTTGGTTTTGCTGAGTTTCTCTTGTCTGTAGCATGGAGGACTTGGAAGAGAAATAATTGGATGAAACCAGGTGTGGAGGTGAGCCCAGCTCCCACTTTGACCCTGGGGCTGGTCCCTCTGACCACATGGTCTCCCCATTCCCCAGGAACTGACCGGCATCTACCACAACAACTACGATGGCTCCCTCAACACTGCCAATGGCTTCCCCGTCTTTGCCACGGTCATCTTAGCCAACCATGTGTCCAAGAAGGACAACAAGGTTGCCATGGGAGAACTGACTGATGAAGATGTAAAGATGATTGCCAGCCTCTCAAAGGACCAGCAGATCGGGGAGAAGGCAGGTGGAGGTCCTGTGGGGCTGCTGCACTCTGCGATATGATACTCTCAAGATCCATTTATGTCACAAATGGCAATATTTCATCTTCTCATGGCTGAGTAGTATTCCATTGTATATATGTACCACATCTTTATTCACTCATCCATTGAAAGAACTTGGTTTGTTTCTATGCCTCACTCTCTGTATTTATCATATTTCTCCATCACAACCCAGTCAGGAGCCAGCACTTATATAAATGTCTCATTTAGAGCTCACAGACTCCTGTGAATTGGGTAGTATTATCTTTTCCATTTGAGGAAACTGAGACTCAGGCCACAGAGCTCTTGTGAAGGGTCTTCCTGCTGTCCAAGCCTGTGTCTTGTCTCCTTTCTGTTCTTGGTCTGCAACCTTGGGGTAGTCCTTTCTGAACTGGGAGAACATAAAGGAGTCAGACCGAAGTTCTTTTAAGCTCTAAAGTTCTGTGATTCTCAGAGCCAACTAATGACAAGCCCCAAGGTAGAGGGTAGGGCTTAATGCCAGGGCCTGGTGGAGTGGGTACTTTAGGGCTGGAGACATCCTAATCCCCTGAGACCGGATGGAGCACGTGGGTGATCTGTGCATGTCAAGTTGGCAAGGACTTGAGAGCAGAGATCTTGTTCTCATGGTTCTCTCCCTCCTTCCCTCAGATTTTTGCCAGTATTGCTCCTTCCATCTACGGGCATGAAGACATCAAGAGAGGCCTGGCACTGGCTCTTTTTGGAGGAGAGCCCAAAAACCCAGGTGAGCAGCCTCTTATAGCAGGGGTCCCCAACCCTTGGGCCATGGACCTGTACTGGTCTATGGCCTATTAGGAGCTTGGCCACACAGCAGGAGGTGAGTGGCAGGCAAGCAAAGCTTCATCTGGATTTGCAGCCGCTCCCCAGTGCTAGCATCACCACTTCAGCTCCACCTCAGATCATCAGGCATTAGATTCTCATAGGAGCACCAGTCCCTGGTGCCAGAAAGGTTGAGGACCATTGTGGAGTTCGTAGGAGCCAGGTTCTAGGTGTCAGACAAGGTGGGACTCTGTATTTAAAGCCCTGGTGCTAGAGGAGCAAGCATGTGTTAAGAGGAGGCCAGACTGTGCGGCTTAGTCATCATAGGGGGAACATAGCCTGTGCGCCTGGCAATTTGAGCATCAGGGTGTCCCTAGCTCCATTACTGTCTTCCTTTGTGATTTTAGCAAATTCACCTTTGCTTCTCTTTTATTTAAAAAACTTTTATCTTTTAAGTTAAGTTTTAACTATAAAAGTAATACTTGAACATGTATTTACATTATATTCTTTTAAATTGTTAGATGTCACAGAAAGGCCAAAGTCACTGTTGACCATTCTATCTAATCCTAGTCCCCTTCCCGTAGGTTACTCCTCTCATCAATGTGCTGTATGTACTCCCAGACTGTTGGCCATTCATAGATTTATATGCATACTTAGAAAACACAGGGTTTCATAAGACACGTATGTTTCTATTTACAGTTTCCTATATGTGTGCCTAAGTGACTATGCATAATATACTTAGCTTACTTTTTCTCAGTAACACATCTTGTCATCTTTTGATATTAGTGCATACATAGCAAGTTCATTTTTTTAAGTTACTGTATCATGGTCCATAGAGCATAGTATGTTTCGTTACCCTTCTAGTTGGAGAACATTTAAATTGCTTCCAGTTTTTTCCATTTACAAAGAACATCTTTACACATACTTATACACTCATTTTTCTGACTTTAGTGCTCAGAAGTGGGATTTCTGGTCCTAGGGTATTGCATCCTTGTCTGGAGAGAATATTCCTTCGCCATTCATAATAGTCTGAGAAATTGGAGATAAGCCCTATACCCCTGACCTCCCTTTCGTCCCCACTCCTCTGTTCCCATCCTTGCCTCCTCCAGGGGGCAAGCACAAGGTGCGAGGTGACATCAACGTGCTCTTATGTGGAGATCCAGGCACAGCCAAGTCTCAGTTCCTCAAATACATTGAGAAAGTGTCTAGCCGTGCCATCTTCACCACTGGCCAGGGAGCTTCAGCTGTGGGCCTCACGGCATATGTCCAACGGCACCCTGTCAGCCGGGAGTGGACCTTAGAAGCTGGGGCCCTGGTTCTGGCTGATCGAGGAGTATGTCTTATCGATGAATTTGACAAGGTGGGTCCACTCATGCATGTGGTGTGATTCAGGGTTTGTTGGCTTAGCCCTCAGTTGGTGGGGAACAAGGGTTACTGGGATGTATTGGGGAGAATCAAGCATTTGACTCTTACAGATGAATGACCAGGACAGAACTAGCATCCACGAGGCCATGGAGCAGCAGAGTATCTCCATCTCAAAGGCTGGCATTGTCACCTCCTTGCAGGCTCGCTGTACTGTCATTGCTGCTGCCAACCCCATAGGTATACTGGGCACGATAGCCAGTGGGGCTCGGGGCTTGCTAAAGTGGACAAGACTCAGACCCTGTCTTCAGGAATCAGGAACCCACAGCACCTCTCATCCACTCACAACTCTGAGTTAGGAATTAAGCAACAAAAAGCACTTTTCCTGTGTGTTCTGCCAGAGCGGGAAGTAGAACCCCTGGGTTTTTGTTGAGCCATATTCTCAGAACCACCTGTGACCATTCTTTTCAAAAGACCGGGAAGAGGAATCTAGTGTGTTGACTGAGTGGGGTTGGAGTTGGTTGTCGGTCCTAGCTAGCAAGTGCTTAGAGATCCCAGGTACCCTCACCTATCTAGTTGGCTGTTTCTGTTGGGAGACAGGTATCTTCTGTCTCAGGGCTGTTTCGGGCTGTTGCTTGGGGAAAAGTCCCTTTTCTGTGTCTTATCTGGAATACCTGACAGACAGCAGGCACTGAAAGTCCATCTTCTTCTAGTTCCTTTGCCAGAGTCCTTCCCCTTCTGTCACTGAAACAACTGGGATTAGAAAACTTTTTGTAGTTAGAAGGAAGAGGATCTGGGGGAGGATGAGCCCTGATGGAGAGTGCTTTTGTGTTACAGGGGGCCGCTATGACCCATCACTGACCTTCTCAGAAAACGTGGACCTCACAGAGCCCATCATTTCCCGCTTTGACATTTTATGTGTGGTGAGGGACACAGTGGACCCAGTACAGGTACACAACCCTGTGTCTTAGGTTCCATGCAGTAAGTTCTGGGGACCTCGAGTGAGACTTAGAGCCTCTCTTGTGCCAGGCATGGAGAAATGGGCATCACATGCACCATGGTGTTTTTCATTCTTTCTCGTGTTCAGAAATCATCCTTGATATCTCTCTCCTTCACTGCCCCCTCTTCCCAGCCACCCACCCACACAGTCAACATCATCCATACTCTGCCACCAGTCCTGTTGGTCCGAACTCCTGAGTCCACCTGCTTCTTATTGCTTCTCTGCTACAACTAGAGACCCAACTTTTCTTGCTCTGACTGAAGTACTGCGGTGTCTCGTGGTTTGTCTCCTGGCTTCCACTCTCACTCCCATTAGACTGCCAGTTAGAAGCCATCCCGAGCCCATCTTTTGAAAGCATGTTGGGTCATGCCTTTCCTAGCAACTTTCCCTGTAATTCTGAAAGTCAACCATCTTTGCTGTGGCTGCTGGCCCTGTGAGATCATCTCTGCGCTTGTGCCTTCTCCTTGCTCCCCTCACTTCACACCTTAAAGATGCCGGGGCTTTGAACTTGTTCTTTTCCATTCCTGGAATACTGTTTTCCTGGATTGTGAGATGACAAGAGGCACTCCGGCAGCCTTAGCTAGAGGAGTCTCCTCAGGTCCTCACCCATTGCCCTATTTCTCTTCTTAGCATGTGTTACTTTCAATAGTTAATTTTAAAAACTGTGCACCTCCCCTCACTAGAAGGTAAGCTCTGAGAGGGCTCAGTCACGCTTACCGGTCGACCCTAGCACCTGGAGCTGCTGGGCACATAATAGGCTTAGGATATAAGTGTTGAGAACATCCTTCTCGAGCACATCAGCTTGCACTTCTTCTAGCTAGCTGACTTCTCAAGCCAAGCCACAAGACTTCCTCTCCTACTTGCCCTCTTCCATCTTGTCTTAGGATGAGATGCTGGCCCGTTTTGTGGTTGGCAGCCACATCAGACACCACCCCAGCAACAAGGAGGAGGAGGGGCTGGGCGGCGCCCCAGAGCCTACCATGCCCAACACATATGGCGTGGAGCCTCTGCCGCAGGAGGTCCTGAAGAAGTATATCATCTATGCCAAGGAGAAGGTCCACCCAAAGCTCAACCAGATGGACCAGGACAAGGTGGCCAAGATGTACAGTGATCTGAGGAAAGAATCCATGGTATGGGCCCAGGGACCTGGAGGGCTGGGCAGGGCGAGAGGCAGGCGGCAGCTTTCTCATCCACGAAGTCAGTTAATACAAAAAGTGATAAAGCAGAAAGGCCTTAAAAAAGAAACAACATACCTATCGTAAGTCTTTTGTTTTAGACAGCACTTAAATGTGCCTGCGTTTGTTTCTGTGGGTATAGGGCCAAGGTCTTTTGATGGCCACTGATTAAGTTCCATATTGACTTCGCGTAAATTTCATCCACATGAACACAGTGCTCTGAACTAGTTTCGGTTTTGCAGTGAAGTGAGGATTTAAAGGCAGCTTGCAAGCAATTGGAATGCAGAATCCTTGTAGACTGGCCTCTCACCCACCTAAGCAAGACAGCAACTTTCCCCATTTTTTTTAACCTTTTAACTTCAAGTCTTAGAGCATTCAACTTAGTTTTCATAGAAACAACAGCTTTATTTTCTGTTTCTCACTTACTGGATTATATAGTACTTAGTACATGACAGGAACAAGGATAGCTGGCCACCAGTATAACAGACTCTGGGATGCATATAAGTCAACTGGTGGGAGCAGAATGTGTAGGTATAATAGTGTCAGGCCATAGCATAGGCATCCACTGGGCACTACCATACTTTAAGAAGGAATGGAAAATGTGAACTCACCTGGTGGCTCTGTTGAGCACTTCTGCCATAGGATGGTTAGATGAGTTGGGGCTGCTAGCAGTGCCATTGTCCATTTTCCTTGCCTTTCTTTCTTGCCTGAGAAAACTGATGCTGTCCTCCTATCCAGGCAACAGGCAGCATCCCTATCACAGTGCGGCACATCGAGTCCATGATCCGCATGGCAGAGGCCCACGCGCGCATCCACTTACGGGACTACGTGATAGAGGATGATGTCAACATGGCCATCCGTGTGATGCTGGAGAGCTTCATCGACACACAGAAATTCAGCGTCATGCGCAGCATGCGGAAGGTGGGTGTGAGCTAAGGCGGGGCCACAGGAGCCACACCTGGGCATCTGAAGCACTGGCCAAGATGCTAGGCTTTGCCGTGCTGCCTGGCTGCAGAAGCTCCCTCATCTGCCTTCCTCACCTGTGGTGAAGAGTGTGGCAGGAGTGGATCTGATCATCCTGTAGTGACTCTGAGAGTCCCAGTAGGGAGAAATGGTTACTTTTGCTCTTTTCTCATGCAGACCTTTGCCCGCTACCTTTCATTCCGTCGTGATAACAATGAGCTATTACTCTTCATACTGAAGCAGTTAGTGGCAGAGCAGGTGATGTATCAACGTAATCGCTTTGGAGCCCAGCAGGACATTATTGAAGTGCCTGAGAAGGACTTGGTGGACAAGGTATGGGCACAGATGGGAGGTCGGGGGGAGGGCAGTGTTGGCTCCCTGGAGAGCTGTTAGTCATCTTTGGTCCTTGCTGTGTCAGTGCGTGTGTGGGCCTTGGATGAAGAGCTATTTATTGTTTATAACGTGCTGAGTACTATTCCATGCACTTACAATCTTGATAGCAGCCAAAAAAACATAAGTCCTTTTACTATCATCCCATCCTACAGAGGAGACAGCACAGGGCAAATGAATAACTCAGCTGAGCTCAAAGGGAGTTGACAGCTGAGATAGCAGGCCTATGTCTAGTTTCAGACCCTGACACAGCCAGCCTCTGCCCTGGTTGACTTTCCCTATAATGGCACTGAGAGCCCTGCCTGGCCTGGGCCTTAGATAGTGCAGTGAACCTAAGACTGTGTGGACTTGGGCTTTCTGGAGCCCATTCCCACAACTCACTTGATCTTTCCTCCTTCTAGGCTCGTCAGATCAACATCCACAACCTCTCTGCCTTTTATGACAGTGAGCTCTTTCAGATGAACAAGTTCAGCCATGACCTGAAGCGGAAGATGATCCTCCAGCAGTTCTGAGCCTCCATAGCAGCTCTCTTGATTCTGGCTGGGAAATCAGTTCTGGTGCTCACTTCGCTCTGCTTCAGGGACACAAAATCAAACTGCTGGGGGATACAGTGTGATGGGGGTCAGTGCTGGCAGCTGAACTCTCTGGCTTCCCCCAGTTTCCTGGGCTCAGGCTGTGGCTGGGAATGGTGGAATTTATTTCTTAGGCTCCATTTCTGCTTCTCTCACCATCTTGAGTGGGCATGTTTTGCCAGTGTTTCTTTTTCAACTGCTTGGTAATCCACCATTTCAAGGAAGTTTGCCTCCACTTTGTCCTAGGTCGAGTCCTAGGTATTCAGAATACCCACAGTGTTCTAGGTGACTGAGCATATAAGGGTGTTAGGCGAACTATTACCTTCTTGGAGTGAGTTCTGTGTCCTGCCTGCTTCAGCTACTTTGGCTGAAGAACACGTTTAAGGTATTGGTAGTGTTTTTCTAAACTCTGTATGCAGATTTTTCTAGCTTTCTATAAGTAGAGAAATGATGTGGGCAGAAGAGAGCACAACCCTCCTATGCTCTGTAATGACACAGTTTGGTTTCCTGCAGGAGGAAGGGTTGGAGGGGTTGATCTAGTAATTAGGACTACCCCTCACCATTTCTTTGTTCATCTGTTTTCTCCTACCTAACCATTTCTCCATTCTCTCGTTTTTACATTGTTTCTGTGGTTTAAGTTTTTAATAAAATTAAATAAAATCTAAATACTGGTATTGTTGGTCTCAATTCTGTCTTAATATAACCCAGGCTTTCCTAGATGTCTTCATGAGGAAGACTAGGAAAGAGTAGGTGTGGCTGAAGCATGCAGCAACAAGAAGTGATGGCAGAGTTGGGTGGAACATACCATGCCGGGCTTGCAGGCTGAAAGGAAAGCTTTTTCTTCTACTTAGAGAACACTTGTGACGTATGGGTATTCCACACCAGACAATTTTCTCGGGTCACAGACCAGGTGCCCTACAGTTTAACTCAGGTCTGACAGTAACTACCCGGAGTCAGCACAGACTAAAAGTTAAGGGCTCAGACCCACACGACTACCCCCACTTCAGATAAGTCACAAATAATCACCCACAACATCAGATTTGGTTACAAATTACAGGTTCCCATCCACTCCATCCTCAGGTTTGATAACTATAAAGGCTCACAGAACCCAGGGAAACAGTTCACTTACTGATTTATTTGGTATGAAGAGATACATAGGGTGAGGTCTGGAAGACGCCCTAGCATAGTACCTGTCCCCAGGGAATTTGGGATGCACCACCCTCTCCAGAAATGGATGTGTTCTTGTTCACCAGTCTGGAAGCTCTCCAACACCCTTCAGTTGGGGCTTTTTTATGGAGGTTTCATTAGGTAGACATGGTGATTAAATCATTGGCCATTAGGGGTGAAGCTCAACCTCCAACCTCTCCCTCCGCAGAGGTCAGGGGCTGGGGCTCAAAGTTCTAACCTGATCAATCATGGGATTGCTTTCCCTGGCAACCAAGCTCCATTTTTAGGGGCTTTCCAAAAGTCACCTCCTTAATATAAACTCAGCTGTAGTTGAGAGTCATTATGGGTAACAAAAAAACAAAAAACATCGCCTTTACTTCATGAGCTGTTTGTAGAGCTGGTTCAGAAAACATCGTAAAACCCAAATATTACAACAAAAGATGCCTCTATGGCTCTTATCTCTTAGGAAATTACAAGGGTGTTCTGGCCAGAAACCAGAGATGAACAAAATATACATTTCTTATCAATAGCACACAGGCGTAATAAGGCCTCGAGTCTGACTAGTAGGCAGCCTTAAGGGTTGTAAGCAAGAAAGTAACGTGGTCCAATGTATTTTTAGGGCGATCCCATCTGGTCATTGTAAATTGTACTGAAGGGAGAAAATAGGAAGAGTTGAGTGGAAGCCTGTGGTATAGCCTAGAGATGGTGGTGGTCTGGACTTGGGTGATGGGGAAAGTGGACATTTTAGATATATTCTGCAGGTAGATTAGTCAAGATTTAGTGATGAATAAGAAATGGGAGTGGTAGAAAAGAAATTATGTATGAAGACCAGATTTCTAGCTTGAGAAATAGACTGAGATTTAGTGGGAAGAACCAGGAGCTTCATTTCAGACATGTTGGCTAGAAACTTTAGATATACAAGTAGAAAAGTGAACTTTGCAGACAGATCTGCTGAGGAAAGGATTAGGCATGAACTATAATCAACTGACAGCTGTCACAGACAAGTGATCACTGAAGGAGCCCTGAGTGCCCATCTGAACCAGCAAAGGACACTTAGGAATGGGCAGAGGGTAGGAGGAGAGGGTGTTTCTGGAAGCCAGAAAAAAAAAAAAATGGAGGTTGAGGTCAGTTTGAGCCAATGTCACTGAAAGATCAGGTAAAATGACAAACCTGTCCACTATACCACGTTTCACCAAATATAAGATGCCATCTATTATAAGAATCACCATTATTTTATGTGCAACTAAGACAAAAATGCTAACATTTAGAATGATGAGACGCCATCAACCATAAGACATTCCAATTCAGAGATGTTAGAAAATTGTTTTACATGTGCATCTTGTGGGACTGTGGAGGTTGGTGGTGACTCTGAAGAGCAGTTTCAATGCAGTGTGAATAAAAGGGCAAGTAAGGGAGTAGAAATTGTATATGTAAAAACTCTTGAGAAGTTTGTTTCTGAAGGGGAGCAGTGAAATGGGATATTTCTGGCAAGGTATATAGGATCAAGGAAAAGCTTTCCTTTGGTATTTATTTTAGGATCGAACAACTAAAGTTTTTATTCATGCAGTAGGAGTTTATTAATGGATTAATCTGAAAGATAATTTTGTGTGAAAAACTAAGATGCCAAAGATGTGATATTGTACACATAAATTTAAAAATATGATACCACATACTGTTTATGTATATGTACGTATGTTAAAGATAATATAACATATACACTTGTGTATTCTTTAGTAACAGGTTCATAGAGCTACAATTTACATACCACATAATTTTAAAGGTACAATTTCATGGTTTCAGCATAGTCAGAGTTGTGCGATCATCCTCACAATCAGTTTTAGAATATTGTCATCACCATTAACAGTCGCTCCCCTTTCTCCACCTTCCCATCCTCAGTTCTAGGCAATCACAAATATACTTTCTGTCTCTATAGATTTGCCTATTCTGGTCATTTCATATAAATAGAATTATACAATATATGATGTTTTGTGATGGGCTTCTTTCACTTAGCATAATATTTTATAAGGTTCATCCATGTTGTATTATGTGTCAGTATTTAATTTCTTTTTATTGCTGAATAGCATTCTATTGCATAGGTATGTCACAGTTTCAGGTTCCTTCTACCTTTTAAGTATTATGAATAAAGCTGTTACTATGAACATTCCTGTAACAAGTTTTTTTTTGTGGGCATGTGTTTTTTATTCTCTTGGATATGTACCTAGAAGTGGAATTGCTGGGTTATATGGCAACTCTGTGTTGAATCTTTTGAGGAGCTGCTTTCCAGAGCAGCTGTACCATTTTTGCATTCCCATCATCAGTGCATGAGGGTTCTGATTTCTTCAGACCCTGTATAATGCTGTTATTTTTCTTTTTGATTTTAGCCATCTGAGTGTATATATAAAGTGGTTTCTCACTGTGATTTTGATTTGCATTTCCTTGATGGCTAATAAGGTTAGGCATCTTTTCATTTGCCTATTGGCCATTTGTGTATCTTCTTTGAAGAACTATCTATTTAGATCTTTGCCCATTTATTAATCGGGTTGTCTTTTTATTATTGAGTTAAATAATTCTTTATATATTGTAGACACAGTCTTTTATCAGATTTATGATTTCCAAACATTATTTCCCATTCTGTGGATTGTCTTAACTTCTTTGGTGGTGTCCCTTTATAACCTATATATACAGGTTAGGATCTCTATCTAATCTATCTATCTATCTATCTATCTATCTATCTATCTATCTATCTATCTATCTATCTACATCTACTATATATCCTAGTAGATAGCATAGCATAGACTTTTATTTAGAATTCATAACTTCATTTAGATTAACCTTTAAACCCTCTTAGATTATCCTAGATTTTATAAGGTTTATGTAACCATATCCTATACTTTGCTAAGAGTTTAACGAGAAGGCTGAGACTTGATTAAACTTCCTTCCATGCCTACGCCATCCCTGACATGGATGATTGCCAGAACTGTTTTTCAGATACAAGCCCAGGATATTTTGCAGGACCAAAGGGTTGATCCAGCTGAAACTGCCTAAGTCTGGAAGACCCTCTAGTAACTGGCTCATGAACTTTTCTCATTATACCTTCATTATAATACTAAAATCTCCTCCTAGGGGCGAAGATTCTCCACCATTTTTGAACATGCAATGTATGTATAGGCATGATTTCTAACTGCACATGCACAGGAATGTCCCCACCTATACATGTGATGATGAAGTTCACCTTGATGTTTATGCATGGTTTTCCTGAATAAAGAGGAATACAATCCTTTGTTCAGGAACATGCCACTTGGGATGTGCCCTTACTTGCTAGCTCACAATAAAGTTTGTTCCTTGTCATAAAATCATCTAGGAGTTGTCTTTTGGCTGGCAACTACTGAGTACTGATTCACTCCAGTAAGACTATGAAGCATGACAGTTTTTGATTTTCTTGATCTCCAATATATATATCTCTTCTTTTGTCCCTTGTGCTTTTGATATCATCCCAGAAACCATTATCTGATCCAAGGTCATGAAGAGATACCCCTATCCTATGTTTTCCTCTAAGAGTTTTACAGTTTTAGCTTTTACATTTAGGCATTTGATCCATTCGGCATTACTTTCGTATATAGTGTGAGATAGGGGTTCACCTTCATTCTTTTGCATACGGATAACCGATTTGTTGAAGAGATTATTGACTCCATTGAATTGCCTTGGCACACTTGTTGAAAATCAATTGACCATAAATGTGAGGGTTTATTTCTAAACTCTAAATTTTATTCCAAAAATATGTCTATTCTTGTGCCAGTGCCAACTTCATTTTTCTTTCTCAGGATTGTTCCAGCTATTCTGGATCCCTTGAATTTACATATGAATTTTAAAATCAGCTTGTCAGTTTCTGCAGAGTCAGAAAGAATTTTGATGAGGATCGCACTGAATCTATAAATCAATTTGGGGGTTGCTATTTTAACAATTTTAAGTCTTCTGATCCATGAAAATGGAATGTCTTTCCACTTATTTAGGTCTTCCTTAATATCTTCCAACAACATTCATAGTTTTCAGAGTAAGCTTTATACTTATTTTATTAGATTCATTCCTAAGTTTTATACTTCTTGATGGTATTGTAAATGGAATTGTTTTCTTAATTTCACTGCAGCTTGTATTAGTTTTATATTGCTGCTATAACAAATTACTACAAATTCAGTGGGTTAAAATAACATAAATTTATTATCTTATAGTTTTGGACATCAGAAGTCTGAAATGGGTTTCACTTAACTAAAATCAAGGTGTTAGCAGAACTGCACCTCTTTTGGAGGCCCTAGGGAAAAATTCACTTCCTTGCTTCTAGAGGCTGGCTGTATTCCTTGGGTCATGGCCCCTTCTTCCTTCTTCAAAGCCAGCAATTACATTACTCTGAGCTCCGCTTACATTGTTACATTTCCTCTGACTCTCCTTCTTCCCTTTTTTAGTTGTAAGGACCCTTGTGATTACATTGGGCCAACCTGGATAATCCAGGATTATCTCCCATCTCACACCCTTAAAGTAATCACATTTGCAAAGTTCTCACTTGTCATGTGAAGTTATGTATTCACAGATTTTGGAGATTAGAACAGGGACATCTTTGAGATGCTATGATTCTGCCTACCACACCAGTGTAGAGAAATATGTTTGATATTTTCATATAGATTTTATATCCTGCAATCTTGTTGAACTCATTTATTAGTTCTAATAGTTTTTAGTGAATGAATCCTTAGGATTTTCTATATACAAGACCACATCATCTGCAAATAGAGATAGTTTTACTTCTTTCTTTTCAATCTGGATGACTTTTTTTTTTTTCATTTTCTTGCCTAATTGTCTGGTTAGAACCTCTAGTACAATATTAAATAGAAGTAGCAAGAGTGGAAATCCTTGTCTTGTTCCTGATCCTCGGGGAAAGCTTTCAGTCTTTTACCATTAAGCATGACGTTAGGTGTAGGGTTTTTGTAGATGATCTTTATCAGGTTGAGAAAGGTTCCCTTCTATTCCTATTTTCTTGAGTGTTTTCATCATTAAGGGGTGTTGAATTGTGTCAAATGCTTATTCTGCATCTATAGAGATGATCATGTGGGTTTTAGCCTTTATTCTGTTGCTATGGTGTATTACATTAATTGTTTTTCAGATGTTAAATTAGCCTTGAATTCTTGGAATAAATTTTACTTGGTCATGGTATAAAATTATTTTTATATGTTGCTAGATTTGGTTTTTTAGTATTTTGTTGAACACTTTGCATTTATATTCACAGGAGACAATGGTCCATAGTAGTTTCTCTCTCTTCCTTCCTTCTTCTCCCATCCATCCTCCTCCTCCTATCCTCCATATCCACATCCTCCCTTATTCCTTCATCCTTCCAGCTATTCTTCCTTCCATTGTCTTTTCATTCATTCCTTCAGCCTCAGCCTTTCTCTTTTCTTTCTTTCTCTTTCTTCTTTGTTTTCTTTTCTCTTTCTCCTCTTAATAACAATTTCTTTCTTTCTTCTTTTCTTTCTTTCTCTTTCAATATTTTATTTTCTTTCTTTCCTCTTTCTTCTTTAATTTTCCTCTTTCTTTCTTTCTTTCTTTTCTTTTTCATCTTTCCTTTTCTCTCTCTTTCTTTCTTTCTTTTTCTTTCTTTCTTCTTCTTTTCTCTCTCTTTCTCTTTCTTTCTTTCTTTCTTTCTTTCTTTCTTTCTTTCTTTCTTTCTTTCTTCTCTCTCTCTCTCTCTCTCACTCACTCTCACTCACTCTTTTTTCTTTCCTTTCTTTCTTTTTAATATCTATGTCTGGTTTTGGTATCAGGGTAATACTGGCCTCATATAATGAATTAAGAAGCATTCCCCGCTCTTTTACTTTTTGGGGAAGAATCTGTGAAGAATTTAGTATTGACTCTTCTTTAGATGTTTGGTGTTCATTTTTATACAGTTGTATATATTGACAATTTCCTTTATGCCTTTTTGTGTCTGGGTGATATATTTCCTATATTTAACTACTTCTGATTATTTAAAGTAGCTTTAAAAATTATTATGTTTAGTTCTTCAGTCTAACCAGTATGATGATGTAAACTATAACACTCAATTTATATTTTCAAATATAATTAACATGACACCATTTATTGAGTAGTCATTCCCAACTACTTTGAAAAGCTTCCTTTATCATAAATTTCCATGTGTACAGGAGTGTGTTTCTGATCTCTTTTATTTCAATAATTTATGCATCTACTCCAGATTCAATACCATATTATTTTAATTTCTGTATAGTTTTTACTGTGATCAAAATTTCTTTGGCTCTTCTTGAACATTTTCTCTTGTAGATGAATTTTAAAATCATCTTGTAAATCCCATAAAACATTCTACTAGGAGTTTTTGTTGGCATTACATTGAATTTGTTGATTATCTGGGAAAAATTGACATCTTTACAATATTAAAAGTTCCTATCCAGGGACAAGATACATTTTCCTCTTTTTTCTTGTATTATTTCTTCATTTAGATTTTATATATCTAGTTTGGTTTATTCATGGCTTTAATAGTTGTTGTGAATGGGAGTTTTTCTCCTACTATATTTCCTAACTGGTTATTGATGATACATAGAAAAGCTATTGATTTCTGTATGTTATCTTGTATCCAGCAATCTCACTGAACTCATTAATTTTCAATTAGTCTGTCAATTGATTGTCTTGAATTTTCTAGGTACAGTTGCAAATAATTAGTTTTACCAAATTTCCCCCAATATTTTAAATCTATTTCCTTTATCATGTCTTATTGCATTGTCTCTTACAGAATATTCAGTTTTTATGGTGGTAATAATTATCTTCTACTATTTCATTAACTGTAGGTTTGTGGGAGATATCCTTCACTGAATTAAGTTTTCTTCTATATCTTGTTTGTTTCTAAAGTTTATTTTGTTCCTTTTAGCAGGAGTAGATGCTAAGTTTCATTGCATGCCTTTGGTTGGGGATAGGCATCTCTTACTAAAGTTTTTATTTTATTGACTCTCTTAACTCAGAGAACTAAATTAGTGGCTTTTTCTAATCCTGAATCAATCTCGAATCCCTAAGATAAGTCTTACTTTATCAGAATATATCAATATTTTTAACATATTGTTGCAAATCAACCTGCTTATATTTTCGTTAAAAAAGTTGTATCTGTGTTTAGTAAGACTGACTTTGGGTTTTTTTCTATTTGTATTATTTTTAGTTTTTGTTGTTGTTGCTTGGGTTATTTATTTATTTATTACATCAGGGTTATGCTAGCCTCACAAAGTAAATTGGAAAGCTTTCTAACTTTGCTCTGGGAGAGTTTTTATGTTCAAGGTTTGATAGAATACACTTATTCTAAATGTGCCTTATGTCTTTTTAAGAGTAGATTTTTTACTTTTTTTTTTTAATTTTCCCCACTGTTATTGGTTCATATAGCTTTTGTACTACTTGAATCAATTTCAGTATTTTGTGTTTTCTTTAAAAGTATTCATTTTAATTAGATTTTAAAATGTAGTATTTTGTAGTTTTTAAAAAAATTCCTAATGGTATTTACTTATGTCTTCTCTTTTTTATCTTGTTAGTGAAGTTTCGACTGCTTTATTCACCTTTTCAAATAACAATTAGTTATTAGTTCTACTAGGCTTTGTTGTTATTTTAAGAACAATAGAAATTTATTGATTTGTATGTGTATGTTAAAGCTTTTTAAATTGAATGTTTGGTTCATTTACTTTTAATTTGTCTTTTTTCCCTAATAAATGTATTTGTGGCTATAAAATATCCTCTGTGAATTGTTGACTTCATCCCATGATTTTGATGTACAATGTTCTCACATTGTCATCAATTTCTAAATAGACTAAATTCTCATGTGATTTATACAACTAGGGGTGATTTAAAGAAGACACCATTTACTGGTTTCTCTATACAGATTCATTTACTTTCAGTGATTCTCCATTTAAGAGAACCTGTAATAATCCCATCACATTTGTTTCCAAATGGGCTGTGGTTGAATTTGCTCCTAAAATTATCTTTCCTACTGATTTCTAGGGTCAAAGAGGCAGGAGGAAAGCCAAAAGCATATGCTCAAAATTCTTAGCAGCATGATCCTTCATTCTCCATTTTTTTTTTTTTTTTTTAAGGTGAGAGATTCTGGGTCATGTTCATACTTAATGAGAGTGATCTAGAAGAGTGAGAAACTGACACTGTCATAAAAGAGATACCCAAAATGAGTCCTTGAAAAAGATACAAATAATGCAATGATGAGCCCAAGTGGAAGAAACTGGCCTAGGATAAAGAAGGGATGCTTCCTTCATTGTAATAGAGGAAAGATGGAGATAAGTGATGAGTCTAGATGCTCCCTAGTTTCCTCTTTTTCAAGCCAGATACTCTCAGCTTTAACAGTTGTTTTTTATATCTTCCTAGATTCTTCCTCTGTTACTTAGTCTTTCGTTTAAAAAAAAAAGTTTACTATAAAAGCATAATATTGATGAAGTACAAACAGTTCAAAATAGTAGGACCATTAACTTCCTTGTTCTGGACACTGTACTTACTCATTTTAAGTCCAAAATTGCTTTGTACTTTGTATTCATTACTCTGTGTGGGCTTTTCGTGTGAACCATTATAAACTAGGTCTCGTCTAATTTGTACTTGCATAGAGAATAGCAGCAAAAACCACAGTCAACAAGACTAAATTTAGTCATTCTTTAAATCATATTAGTGCTGTCTCTGAGGCATCTTCTCAAATCTGTTGTGCTAACCCTAGGTCAGACTTCCACTATCTGCCACTAGGACTCCTGCAGCAATCTCTCCTCTGGCCACTTTGCTCTTTCTTCCATCTCTAGTCCTTCCTCCCTGTTGCCCTCAGAATCATCTGTCTAAAATACAGACCTAACTATGCCATGATTCCTATATAAGAAATTAATTTCTTGAATATAAAGTCCAAACTTCTCATCATGACCTTCAAAATCCTTTACTACCAGCTTTTCACCTACCTTATTAGAACCCACAATGTCTATCAAATAAAATGGGCTGTAGAGTTAAACTGACCACCAGTTAAATGAAATCATGTAGTTCTATGAATTAAATCAGAACATCTTTACCTAAAAATTCTAATGTTATGTACTGCTTTTCACTGTGTTCTTATACTTGCCACTTATCCCTTGTGTTTCACTGCCTCATTTATAATATAAAGGCCTACTACTTAGTATGGATTAACCAAAAATTCCATAACATATTTAGCTAGTTAAGTCATCTATCTTTTTAATCTTGTCTTCTGCTCCATCCTAATCATGAAACTCATCATTTCCTATGTTTGATATCGCATGTACTATCACACTATACTACATTGTGCTCATGTTATTTACTTTGCCTGGGACCCATTTCTGCCCTATCATCCTCCATCTCAACTCCTATTTCTCCTAAGTATTTAGTCCTGGAAGAGTCCTCTGAGACCCTCTACAATGTCTAGTGATATACCTATTTATAGAGGAGTGAGGATATCATTTAAAAAAATGATTCAACATAATAATTTATTTTAAAGAAATGTTTTCTGAATAGACTAGATAGAGAGTAAAATTCCACAAAATTATAACTGCTGGAGATATTCAGACTGTAGTAATTCCAGAAGAGTTGGGACTTTTTTCTGTTCCTTAAAGAGGCTGAGCTCCTTTCAAACTCAGGAATTACTGATGCCCTTTGCTCTCTGCCTGTAATGTTCTCTCCCATTATAAAGGTTCTCTCCCAACCTCCTATGCATTTATCCTTTCAGGTGCCAGTTTAAATTTTTCTTCAGGAAGGCAAATGTAAAGCTTCCCTTCTATACTGTCTCACCGCCCCTTATATTTCTTGACAAACCTCACTACAGTTGTAATTATGGGATCAGATGCAAGACGTTGATTTTTCTTTGTCTTCTCCACTAGACTAAACTATGAAGGTGGGGCGTAACTATTTTGTTCACTACCGTGGTGACTGAATGAACTTTAGTTGCCAAAAGGGACAAAACACTTAACAAAAGTTAAGAAACACTGTACTAATAATCCAAAGCCCACATTTAACAGCTGAGGCAACTGAAGCCGAGAGGTGCGAAGAGGTTCACTCAAGCTCTCAGAGCCAGTTTGAAGTAAGGATGAGCACTAGACCGGCTCCAAGTCCGGTTCTTTGTTCCTTCCTGGCCCAGGCCCTTTGCCTTGTCTTTCTCTTACCTGGCCTTCACGGCTCACTCACCCAAGTGCCCCTGAGAATCCTTTCCTGACACCACTCCTCCTGGAGCCGCTGTTCAACCTCGTGATGTGGGAATAGCAACACCACGTCATCAATGTCGGTGGCCACATCACTGTTTTCTGAATCTCATTTGATGCAGGTGACCACTCTTTGCCTCCTGGGCACGTAGGAAGTGTTTCTAGGGGATGAGTCACCGAGTGGCTCCCGGGACTCACCTACGCTGCTGAACCAAGGAGCAAGGTGCGAGGCCCCCGGACTCCCGGCCTCGCGGTCGCGGCCCCGCCCCTCCAGGCCTTCGCGGTGCTCATTGGTCGGCCAGGCTCATGAGAAGACGAAGGGGTGGCCACCCGCGCGCCCGCCTCGTCTCCGCGGGGGCGCGCCCGCGGCACGCGGCTGGGCGGGGCCGGGGGTAAGTGACGGCCATGTGGGCCAATGGGGCGGGCGCGCGCCGCCGCCTCCGCCTCCGCCGCCGCCGCCGCCGCCAGAGCGGTCCCTGACGCTGGCCGAGGCGCCGCGCCGCTGCGGTTGCGGGCGGCGACGGCTGCACCATGGGTCAGCTGTTGCGAGCTGCCAGATTGCCGCCGCTGCTGCTGTTGCTGGCCTGGGGTGAGTACGCGCCGGCGGGCAGGCGGACGGCGGCAGGGCCCGGCGGGCGCGTGGCGGGCCGCGGTGCTGGACAGCTCCCAGCCTCCAACAAAGGACCAGTGCGGGGCCGCAGCGCGGTGTGCCTGGGTTGCGGCTCAGTCCGTCCGCTACATAAGCAGTCGCAGGCAGTGGGGGGCGTGGGGCCACTCCGTGTACCTGCGGTGTGAGCGGTTCCACGCGTGAGACCCTGACACACACACACACACACACACGTGAGCTGGGAGTGTGGCCCTGCGCCTCAACACGCTCCCTGCGGCGCTGCACGAGGGGCGCCTGGGCGGACGGATCCCGGCTGAGAGGAGGACAAACCCGCCCGCTAGCCTCGGTGACAACCACACAAGGTTGGCAGACAGCATTTAAAGGTCCTTTGGAGTAGCTACAGCTAGCGTGGGGCGGGGACGTCTGTGGCTGCGAGCAGGAACTGCCAAAGAGCCTGCAACAGTGGGGGAGTGTGTTTACGTGTGTGGTGTCACTGGACAGGAGGAGGGGTGTGTCATTGTGAATGCATGTCTTAGGCTGTGCTGGACAACTTTATTAGGAGCTGACAAAAAAAAAATATGACATCCCTGGGAAGATCTCTGTGACAGTGACACTGCTGAATAGCCCCTGCTCAGCTGACAGAAGGGATATGTGAAAGAGCCTCCGAGACGGGTTTCCATTCGGCAGCTACTCAAGGGAACTGGTGTGGGTGATGATAGGTTGCGGGTGAGGGGCAGGTGTGAAATGAATGTACCTGTGAGAGACACACAGTCTGTGAACGGCTTCTGAGTGGCAGACTTGGGATTTAGGTGTGTGCATGGGGGGTTGGTTGGGCACAAGTATGTGATAGCCTATGACACAGGCCACCACCACAGAATGGGGGTAGGGAGAACGGCTGTTTACAAGGAACGGTCAAATCCGGACATGGCTACAGTCTCTCCATGTGGCTGATAGAGTGACGGGGAGAGTACATATACTGAGGTGTGATTGGTAATTGGTGTTGGTGGAGAAGAGTTCTGGAGTGAATGTGTGTGTGTGCAGGTATGTGCATGTGTGTGTGTGCACGCTCCATTATCAGATAGCTGGAGTGATTCTACTTCCAGTGAACACACTTCCAGTAGAAGTGTGCATGGGACATTGGTTAGTAGGCACTTCCCATGCAGTTAACCCACAAAGACATGGAGACGTTGTGTGGTGTGAGTGAAGGAGAGACATGAAGGGTCTCTTACCATCGAGTCTTTGCTTGATGGTGCCATGGCTCATAGTGACAGAATCCCAAGGAAAATGGGAGGGGAAAGGGGCCACTCTTGAGCATATCCCAGGAAGGCTTAGTTCAGCTAGGGTACTTTTTCTCCACTGTCAATCAAGGATGGGTAAGGAGAAGAGTGGTGTGCACAGAAATAACGTGCATGAGTGTTTTTCTCAGACACACACACATACCTCCCTCTAGCTTTGCATACCTTAAATCCTCTTTGAAGAAGGTAAGATTCAACAAATAAATTAAAGATTGATTAGTTTGCTGTTTCTTTGTGTGAGTCACCCCAGAACTGTCCAGCAAAGTGTGTCAGGATCCATGCACAGCTATAACTGCATGTACCCTATGTGGCTAGCCATGGATTACTGCCAGCAGCTTTTCTCCCTTCTATTCTTTCTCCTCCTCCTCCCTTCCATATACATTTTCCATCACATATTATTACCCCCATGCATGGGCAACACGTGCGTGTCTAGCAGTATTTCTCTTACTTGCATACTTTTGTGTGGAAAGCCTACAAAGACCCTTCATCATTGTTTCTCTGACATGTACAGACACATACATGGGTATAAGTGTGAGTGTGGTTGGGTGACAGTGCTAGACAATTTCTGTTGTAGCTGACACACAAGGGATGTGGGGGTTGTGTGACAGATGCTGCTAGGCAGCTTCTGTACTGGTGTCTGGCAAGGGTTTAGAGAGATCTGGACTTCAGAGTTGCTGATTAGGGGTGAGTGGGGTGGAACTGATGGTCAAAATCAGAAAAGGAAGTTTGGGTCAGGAGCAGCAAGGGAGACAAAATATGGGATTACTAAAGACTTGTATTTTCATCCCCTAAGATATAAGCTTGCTTTATTTGCTCTTTTTCTGAGTGTGTTTTGGTCAGATTTTCACTTCTCTGAGGACGATTCCAGAATACTTTTCATGTCCTTTCTTTTCCTCTCCCTCCCTCTGTTGGGAATGATGAAGTAACAGAAAAGTATAGGTTTAGAGAAAAAAAATCAATTACAAAGAGTTTATTCTGAAATTTTAAATCAGATGGGGTCTCAATTAAGGCAGATTAGTCATTAAGTGCAAAAGTAATTATACACAGAATGGTTAGGCCTCAACTGCTATTTTGGTGGGCAAGTTTGAAAATAAGTAACCTCTCGTAATTATCTAAATAATTACCCATTGTCAAGGCTTATGAAAATATCAAGATCTATAAAAAGAAAAAATAATCATCATAGGGAAAAATAACTTGAAGATCATAGAACCATTTACTGGAGAAAGAACAAAAAACCACATTCCTGTTTTTACACACAGCTTTTCAGCAAAGTTATCAAAATCTCTGTTAATCCTTATCAGATCGTTGGGAAAGGAAGACAAGGAGGGAGGGGGAGAAGAGGTGTAGAGAAACTGTGTCTTCTCCGCTTGACAGGTGGAGGAGGGAGGTTCAGAGCATGGAGGAATCACTGAAGTCATGGAAATGGTAAGGAATAGACGCAGTGAATTCGTCAGACCACAGTCCTCTTCACAAAGACCTTCACGGGCTAAAAAGTATTTTATCCCCAAAGGTGGGGGAAATCAACAATACTGGTGGTCAGACTTTCTTCAAGAGGGCAGATACAGTTTTCTCACAATCCAAGCTGTTCTGGGGAGCCTGACCAAGACCTAGATGGTGGTGACTTCTCTGCTGCCACACTGTAGTTCAACTCTGAGAGAGACAGTTCTTAGGTTCTGAAGAGGTAATGTATATTTGATCCTCAGTGGTTTGTAGAGGTTAAAATTCCTAGAATTAAAATCAGTTTGCACTTTTCTAAAAAGGCTGAAGTAATGTCATTCTCAGCATACCTGCTAGAGACTAATATATGTAGATAAAGATCTTCACCTCATGGCCCTCTCAAAGGTTGGCTGCTCAGGTGCCCTTGGAACCTGTAAAATTTTTGTTAATTACCACAAATATTTTTCATCAGCTGAATTTTTTTACTTCCTAAACTACATGAGTTTTTTTCAGATTAGTTTCTTGTATTTGGTTCCCACACCTTAGGGACATCACCTCTCCAGAGTAGGGCTATTATGTCAGCTGGTATCTTATATAAAACTTAGATTACATTTTCCAAATAATGGTCATTTCCTCCAGGGCAGAGGCTGTCTCGTGTTCATCTTTGTATCACCAGAGAGGGCCTGGAATAATACGTGACACAGAATAGGAGCTCAAGGGTGACCATAATCTTCTGAGTAACTAACTGAAAGTCTAATGCAAATTTTACCTCCAATAAGACACTGCAGCCTACCTAAAACCAAAGTTCGATTCTAATTGGTATTATATCTGATCGACATATTATTATATGACTTACCTTTTTAAAAATAAGAAAATAACTATTAAATGAGTACAGTTTATAGGTGACATATTTCCAGACATAGGGTCCACACAGAATGTAAGTAAAGGGGATTCTTGGTGAAAATATAGGGAGCCACTTTACTGACTTGAGGTCTTTTGTAAGAAGAGAAATTCCTGTACTCTAAGCCACTGTATGGTTTGGATTTGCCATGGGGACCCTGAGCAGAGTGCTAGAAGGAAAGGAATGTCTTTCAGCTTTCAGCTTCAGCCCTACAAAACCACTGAAGATCAAATATACATTACCTCTTTCCTTGCTCCTTAAATCCTGTGAAGTATTTATGCTATCTTGATTATTCTTTTCCTTTACATATACTTTGGAAGAAGGATACCCCGCCTAGTAAGTAATAGCTTTCCAGTCTTCCTTTGTGGAGCATCTGCACAACCTAATTACAGCTCTTCTGTTAACTAGCTATTCGACCTTAATCTCATGAGGCCTCAGTTTCATCTGTAAAACAAGAGGGTTATTTATTCATTTATTCAAACATCTGTTGACTCCGTATTATATTTCAGAGACTGGCAAGGCATTTGAATGACAAGGTTGAATCTGACACAAGACATGCTGACTGTGGGCTTACTATTCAGTGAAGGAGGCTGGAAGATGGTTTGTTAGAGTTCATTGAAGAAAGTAATTTGTTCAGAAGGCTGTGGTCACAGGAGTGGTACCTGGCCTAGACTAGGAGTGGCCAGAGAATACTTCTCTGAAGCTGAGCTGGGAGCAGGGGAAAGAGTTAGGTGGGTGGGTGAAGGTGATCAGAAGCATTGCCAACTTCTGGTTAAAGGCTCTTGGGAGCTCTGATGCTGTCCCATGTTTCCATCCATTAGTCCTAGTTTTTCCTCTAAAGACACATAGATAGAATATCTGATCTTTATTATTCACATCAGCCTTTTATTTTAATATATTTGATATATTTTAATATATTTGTCTTTTCCTGGTCAAGAATGTCTCAGTTCTCTGTTCTTTTTATGGGACAACAAAACTTACATTTGTAGACTACAATCTGCTCTTTGTAGCGCAGTTTACATACACTATGTGGAGTTTACCTCATTTGATGCCCCTGCACCTGTGAGAGCTAGTGGAGTTATTGTCCTTGCTTTACTGACCAGGAAACTAAGGCTGCTGATAGTGAAGTAGCTACCCAGTCACTCAGCTAGGGAAGCCAGAATGCAAACCTGCTTTCCTGGCACCTAGTTCTCTCTACTAGAACATCCTTCTGTGCCTGATTTCAAGACCTGTTTATCCTCACCTGCACATTTTTTACTTTGTTACGCCTCTTTCACTCTACCGTGGAATACTATCCTTATGACTAGATGTAATTTATGGTCCTGGGTTGTCTGTGCATAGCTCACACAGACTTCGTCATATTCAAGATGCTCACTCTAGTTCTGGTAGAACTCATTTCTGAGTCCGGAATGCCCTTGTTTTCTTCAGTGGCCAGTCACTGCTGGCACATACCAAACTTAGCAGCTTACTATTTCATAAGGTAGTTGCAAAGATTAAAATTCAGATAATGCTTGCAAAGCATTTAGCCCACAGCACCAATAATGTTGGCTCTTATTTTTATTATAAGCATCACTTATGAACTACTGTCAAGCCAGGTTGCAGTGTATAATAGGAGCAGAACAGAAAATAACTTCTGAAATTCTTTCTTTCTTGCATCACTGAATGTTAGTCTTGGAAAAGAAAATTTAGAGGTCATTTCTTCTAACTTGCTCGTTTTTCAGATGAGGAGACTGAGAGACCTAGGGGTTTTAAGCAGCTTCTGGAAGACACATAGCAAGTTAGTAATATTCATATACTTAAGTTAGTAATTAAGTTGTGAAACTGGCAAATACGGTTGAATTCCTATTAGTGAATGGGAGTGAAAGAGAGAACAAAGATGGCCTTTAATTTTTTGTTTGTTTGTTTATTTTGTAACAAAGATGCCCTTTAATTTATTGTTTTTGCCTGTTTGTTTTGTAAATTAGGAGAGAAAGATCTGAGATTCGAAACATGTCAATACCAACCTTAGATGAGTTCAACATGTGACCTCACATAGTTTTTAAAGACTGTGTTCAGGATCCCACATTGCTGAAATACAAACCTTGCTCTCAATGCAGTTTTGGAAAATTTTCAGCCTAGGATTGCTGCCTGAGAAACAATGTCCACACAAGGTGCTTAAAAGCAGGGGCCCCTTCTTGGCTGCATTTGTGCCCCCAGCACCTAGCACAGCTGTGGCAAAGAATACCCATTCTTTGGTCTCCATTTCTGAGTGAGCAGATAGATGCCCAGTGGATGCTGAGTCAGTTGATTTCTCACTCTCTCCTGCCCATCTCCCTCTGTCTTCCCTTTGGCTTGGCCATAGGGAGGGCTAAGCATTTTGGCTTTTTTGAAATGAGACTAGCACCTCAGAATGCCCTCGAAGCCCCTGGGTGTCAAGATTGTTCCCCAAAATCCCACTCCCACCCTGGGTTCTTTGTTGTGGAGACATATCTTAGCCCCATGCCAGCCTGTCCTCTCCAACCTTTTATAATCAACTGGCTTTTGTATTTGTGCAGGAGTGTCCCTGGGCATGTGTGCAACTGGATCCGATGAGCCTGGCCCAGAGGGCCTCACCTCCACCTCTTTGCTGGACCTTCTGCTGCCCACTGGCCTGGAGCCACTGGACTCAGAGGACCCCAGTGAGGCCATGGGACTGGGAGCCCCTGGCTCAGGCTTCCCCAGCGAAGAGAGTGAAGAGTCCCGCATTCTGCAGCCACCACAGTACTTCTGGGAAGAGGAGGAGGAGCTGAATGATTCTAGTCTGGACTTGGGACCCACTGCAGGTAGCTCTTCCTACCTAAGAGTATGTGCTTATTGCAGCTGGGTGTGAGGCAGTCTTGGCAAAATGCCACATGACCATTTTATTGCTCAAATCACATGTTTTCTCTCTCCATACCAGTTTTTCCTGTGCATCAAAGCCAAGTCTCTGGGATACTGAGTGACTTATTGGCTCAGAAGGCTCTTTTCTCTTTAATATTGACTGCTGTTCAGTGAGCCTATATTCTCTGCTCATAATATTATCTCCATTTTACACATGAGAAAACTGAGCCTTAGAAAGGTTAAAAGCATCCTTAAGATCCTAAAACTATGCAGATGTTCAGTCATGATTCAGACCAAAGTATATTCAAGGTCTGGGGTTTTGTTCATTTGTTTGTTTTCTCCTAATGTACTATATTGTCTCTGTTGAAGGTTCCCAGAGGTCAGCACATCTCTTGCTCCCCCTTAGGTCTCTCTAGCCCCATCAAGGCATTCTAACTGCTCTGCCTTCAGTCATGCACCAGAGCTGGTTTCTGGGTTTATAGAGCATGGCTGATGGACATGTGGGGCCTGAGCTCAGCAGGCATGTATGTACCATGGCTGATTATAGATATGGCAGAGCTCGTCATGCTTCCAGCTACAGCAGCTGTGCACATGTCCTTGGCCAGCAGGAACCCATTTTTAAATGTCAGACTGTCAAATTGGAAGTATATGCACACATGCACATGGGAGCGGGGTGTTACAGGATTTAGCCCTAATTTTTCTTTTTAAAATATATAATGTTTTGGATTTATGTTCTCTAATTACAAAAACAATATATAAAAATTGTATAAAATATGAAAAATACAAAAACAGTACAAATAAGAAAATAAAATCCTCCCATAATTTCACAACTAAAAGATAATTACTATGAATAGTTTGCGATACATCTTTCTAGTCATTTTTATATGCAAAATTGGAATCAAGGGACATAATGTCTTCACTTAAAATATTTCATAAACATATTTCCACATGATTATTCTTTTATAACCTAACTTTTAACGAGTACATAGTATTTCATCATATGGATAATCATATGTATGAAACCAGTTCTCTATTGTTGAATATTTAGGTTGTTTTCAGTTTTAATGCTGCTACAAATATCTTTATATGTTTTTGTACTTTTCTGATTGTTTCCTTAGATAAATTTCTAAAGTAAAATTGCTGGGTATAAAGGCGTGTTAGTCAGCATGCCACCCAGAAACAGAAGACACAATCAAACCAAGATAATCTAAGGAGGGTTTATTTATAGAGCAGTGAATTTACAAAGGTATGGGCAGGGGCCAGTGGCAGCAGAGCAATCAAGGGCCTATACCCAAGGAGACAAAAGAAGAGAAGGATAAAAGGAATCTGCAAGGACAGAGAGCGGTGGGGAGCAGGTGGCCCAACAGGGAAGGAACCAAGAGAATAAATACCCGACCTCCCTCTCTTCCCATCTTCTGTCAGGGTCCCTGTCATTCTTCCTTCCTTCCTCGCCTCTGCCCAGGAGTCAGGTCAGGAGGCAAGGCATAGCCTGTTGATGTAATCCACTGGGTCAGTCTTCCAGGGCCAGGGCAGGGTAGAAAAGGGTGAAGAGTGGATCTTCCAGAGGCAGAGCATGTCTGACACAAAAGATGTGAATCTTTCCCCAGGCTTTTGTTAAATATTTCCAATCATCCTCCAGAAAGGTGCTTTCAGTTTGCATACCCATCAGAGATGGAATGAATGCCAGTGTTTTGAACCCTTCCCACCACTGAATTTTGTCATTTAGAAATCTTTGTCAATTTGATAGGCAAAATTATAATGGACTTTAATTACTAGTAAATTTTAACTGATATTTGTATATATATAGTCACATACATATGTTATATGCATATTCTATTTATTCTCTATACATAATATATACATTTTCTGTCCATTTATAGTTCAATGGTTTGATTCGAAGCATAATTAAGAAAACAGGCTTCAGAGTTAGTTAGGCAGATTTCACAGTTCTAGCACTGAGTGAACACCTATGTGATTCTTTGGTAAGTGACAACCTGAGCCTCAGGTTTCTCATCTAGGATATGGGGATAGTAGTAGTGTCATAGGGTTTTGAGAGTTAAATCCAATAATACATTTAAAGTGCTTAGCAAAGCACTTGGCACACTGTAAGTCCTCCATAAATATTAGCTGTTATTATAACTTTTTCATTTATTTCTACTGAGGTTTTAATGTTTTTTATCACTGTGCACATTTTCATATAAAGGGGATACTAACTTTTTATCTAACATAGATAGAAAACATTTTTCTGGCTCATCAATTATGTTTATTTTTATTATAGTAATATTTGATATACATACATTTAATTTTTATAAGCTTAAAACAATATTTCTTTTGAAATGTTTTTATGATTTTTTTTTTTTTTGCTTTATGTTTAGAAAAGCCTTTGCCTCCCTGAGATATATGTACCTTTATTTCTTCTATTCTTTTGAGCTTAATTTTTATATTTTACTCTATTCTAGCTGTAATATATTTTGGTATGTGATGTAAGATAGGGATCTAATTCATTTCCCCCATATATATAACCTATAGCCACAGCAACATTCATTGATAAGTCTATCCTCTCATTATTGAAAATTATAATGGACTTTTACCTTGTCCCTGACAATTATACGTACCTACCTAGTCTTTCTCTGGGCTTTTCCTCTTGTTCAGACTATTGAGATTTTAGTGTAAGACAGTCACTCAGAGAACCCGGTCGAGAAAACAATATTTGTGCACCTAGACCTTTCTCAGGTTCACAGTGGGAAATCTCTGGCTTTGATTAACTCAGATTTGATGTGCACCCTCATGCCTCCTCTTCCCTCATTGATTGTCCTTTACTTGTCTCTCTTGCCTCATTCTCTGGTCTCATTATAATAAAAATACCTGTCATTCAATGAACACAAGCCATGTAATGGGCACTTCGCATACATTCTTTCTCCTGCTCACACCAGCTCCACAATCTGGATCTGTTTTCTTATCTCTGCTGTACATGCCTGAAGGACTATGAGGTAGGGACACAAGTGCCCTCCAAAGGGAATGGACAAGAGGTACAGAGTACGTGGAGGAAGGAGAGCTTCCTTTTGTCCAGACTCCCTCATCGCTCATCTTCTGATTGATCTGCTTGCCTACAGCAAGGTCACATGGCTTGTGCATGGCAGAGCTGAGTCTAAAATAAGTGTCTCCTGTGCAGTGGTGCATGTGGACCTGGGTTCTTGCCATGACAGCCCGTTAATGGTGTGTGTTAGAAAGGAAAGCAATTATTGTCAGTAGTATTGTTATACATCTCATTTCTAGTTTTCTGGGCCTAGAAGAATTAGAGCTGGTGCCTTCACTTCTGTAGCAGTGATCCTCAGGGTATCCAATGGCAAAAACAGCTGGTGGGCATCTGCTTGACTGATGATGAGTGATGTGACCTTGAGTGGGTTCCTTTTCTAATCTTGGTTTCAGTCTCTTATCTGTTAAGCGAGACCATGAGAATGATAGACGAAGTCTTTTACTGCTTTAAATATTATGATTCTCTGACATTTCAGGTGAAAAGAGTAGTCTAAACAAAGTAGGGAAAAATAAATGGAATGTAAATTTACCACTCCACCAGCTAGCATCAAGCCATCTTAAAGCCCGACCAATTAATTCATGCAGGATTGTTAATGGTTAAGAACATTTTCCCAGGTTACTTATTCATCTCACGACTGTCCCCACTGTCACCCACCACCCCTTTCATTTCCCAAGCTTCTTAATTAAGTTCTCTGCATGCAGTTTTAATTTTCCCAGTAAACAAGCTAATTGGTTTCCTACAAGAAAAGAGATTACTCTTCAGGGTCGGCAAGTTCTAGAAACCCAACTCAAACAGGCTCTCAGGTGTTTCCTGGCTCAGTAATTGCAGAGCACCAGGCATGTGGGGTCCAGGGGTTGAACCAGCATCAGAGCCTGCATTGCTTCATCATGCTTTGCCTTCCCTCATTGGATTCATTCTTAGGCAAGCTATTCCTGTGTGGTGGCTTTGAGAGCCCCCTGTGTCTGCAGTTTATCCCCCTTTTACATAGTAACCCTAGCAGCAGAGAACTCTGCCTCCCCATTACTTCTGAAAAGTCTCAGAGGGGAGGCTCATTAGTCTGATCTAGGTCATAAGCCCATCTCTGAACCAATCCTGAGGCCATGGGGACAGAGTTCTCTCACTGGCCCAGAGTGGATCCTAAGCCCCCCTGAAGCCAGGGGTAGGGCCTCACACTCCTGGACCAAAAAGAGGAAGGAGTGCCTCCAAAAGGAGAATTGAGGTGCCATTAATAGAAAGAGAAGAATGAAGCGATGGTTGGGCATAAACCACATTGCACTTGAGTAAGGAGCATTCATAAAGTACTTATATTTTATAAATCATTTCACATAATTGTTTTTTACCTCACAGCAACCTGATGAAATTTATAAAAGCACGCATGATTAGTATTACTGTTTTATTGTTAAGGAAACTAGCTTAGAGAGGTTTAAAAGTGATACTAAATTACACAGGTACTAAGTGGCAGAGCTAAATCTCAAATATGAGATTTCTACTTCCAGATCTGCTGCTCCTTATCTATATGAAATCATTCACGAGACCACTTTAATTCCTATTGCATATAATAAATTTTATAGACAAAAGATCATCAAAGTAACTGTCTGCTGGGACCTGGACATTGTTTCTGTTCAGTAAGTCATTGTTGAGATTGTATCTGTTATAGCATGATTTGATCTTCTGGGTCACTGCCCACACATCAGTCATATTTACTAAGAGGAGGACCAGTTGACAGAAGCACTTTCACTTAGATACATGTATACACACACATAACAAAACAACACAAAAAACCTGTATTTTTGTTTTACATTGTAATAAATATCATTATATGGAAATTAGAAAAGGCAAACAAGTTAAAAGAAGAAAATAAAAACCATTTATAATCTCATCACCCAGAGTTAACAAATGTCAACATGGAGTATATCTTTCTGGATTTTTTTTTTCCCATATGGGAAATATATAAAATATGCTTTTACCAAAAAAAAGGAATTATAGCGTACAGATCTTGCTGTCTCACTTACCAACATCTTTCTAAGCCAGCAAACACAGCTCTCCAACCTCAGCTTTAAGGCTGAAATAGTATCTTAAGTGTGATGGGCTTCCATTTCTTCAGTTTACCCCCTGCTGTATGAGAGCTAGATGGTTTCCAGTCTTTGTTATATGAACTGTACCATGATGGGAATCCTTAAAAACAAATTGTTATGAGCATCCTTAATTGTTTCCTTAGGGTACACTTCTA
This sequence comes from Pteropus medius, assembly GCF_902729225.1. Lineage (NCBI taxonomy): Eukaryota > Metazoa > Chordata > Mammalia > Chiroptera > Pteropodidae > Pteropus > Pteropus medius. The sequence continues at coordinate 2,060,930 of NW_024351546.1, forward strand.
GAAGTAAAACTGTAGGTTCAGAATGTTTGTTTTTAAAGCTTTACATTCATATTGCTTCCCTCTCTGAAATGTGGCCCGATTTCGGTTTCCATCAGCAGAGGATTAAGAGCCTGTTTTCTGCACTGATCCAATACTGGATATTATCTTTAAATATATACGTGTATTGTCAAGTTGGTAGGTCAAAAATTTATCATCTTGTTTTATTTACATTTCTTTGATGACTACTGAGGTTAACCATTAAAAAGTATTTTTTAATTATACTGAGAGCTTCTTCCCTTGCACCTCTGTTTTATACAAATCTATTATGAATTATGTGAGTATTTGTATATTAGTATTCAGTTGAATGACTGGCTTGAGGGTTGCACTCAGGGGATAGTTTTCAGTGATTTGACATTAATCTAAAGGGATATTTAAAGTGATCTTTCAAGGCCACTGGCCCTGATGCCTGTTTTAATTTCATATCTTAAACAGAGGAATCAGTTAATTAATATTTTAGCTAATGCCAAAGATCATCCATGAGATAGGGCTACCCTGGGAGGAAGAAATAAAGTCCAGTGTGACCTTGATAAATTGGGGAATGAAACCTACAAAACCATGATGACATATAGGAGGAAGAAAATGCAACATGATCTATTTAGGGAACAAAAGTCCGCACCAAAGTGAGATTAAAAAAGACAGAAAAAACCTGGAGAATCCAAGTTATCCAGAGACCTGGAGCTTCATCAAAGTGACCTTAGCAGCCTCTGAGCCTTCTATCACATCACGTGGGGAGAATGCAGCTTCACTGCTGTGATAAATTCAAATGATGTTACTTGAGTCAGGAAATCTTACTTTACATTTTGATTTAGGTAGCCAGCCTCCAGTTAGTGAGTCTGGTTTGGTTTCAGTAATTCACTTAACAAATATTTATTGTGTACCTACTCTGTTGATTTTGTAACCATTTTTGAAACTGTGGTTAATCCAGAAGTTTTCACAAGAGGAGAAAAATATTGACAACAGAAAGTGTTATGAATAAGGAATAATTATTGTTGGTTGTTTAGCCCCAGGAAAAGAAGGCTAAATTGAGAGCACTAAGAGAGTATGTAGGGTTTTTTTTTTCTCCTGAGGGAGATGCTTCCCAGGTGTTCCTCTCTTAGTAGATAAAACAAATGGGCTTAAGTTGTAAATGAACTATCAATTGAGTTTAAGGAAATTGGGGAGGGGGAAAAAAGCTAACAACACAGTAATGCCTCTCTAAGGAGGCCAAGATGTTTTCTTGGAGAGGATTGCCAGCCTACCTCTTCTAGGCCTGCCAGAGGGCCAAGGCCGTTAGATAGCCTCCTAGGTCCCTTTTAATGTTAGGACCCTAAGCTCATTGGAGTTCCATTATAATAATAGCTGACCACAGATACATGTACTGAGAGCTGGATTGTACAGAAAGCTCAGAGGAGTGCAAGACATGTAGTAGTGTGACTTTCAGAGATTGCCTTGGGGAGAAAAGAGTACCTTTCATAGGCTAGGTGTTTTGCATTTATTATATCATTTCATCTTAGCCTCATGTCTCAGAGGGGTGAATGTACAGAGCCTAGAGGGTGATCATCTAGAATTCCAATCCCTGCTTGCGGTACTCTGAAGCTTGGCCTTGGTTCTTACATGTCAACCAGTCTAGTGATTCAAGCTCAGCTGAAATACTGGCTTTGACCACACCTTTTTAGCATGACAAGTTTAGCTTCACAGCTTAGAGCAAATATCCTTCACTCTCTGAGCTTTTGTTTTGTCATCTGTAAGAGGAGATGATGGCCTGTTGGATTTCACAGGGCCCCTATCTAGTATAAGATACCTGGAGTCTGGAATGGGAAACCAGATTTTCCCCAGGGCTCTAAGGAAGTTGTAGTTTCCAATCATGGCCTTCAGGGGGCTGCAGCTTCACAGCGCTGTTGTCAGGTGCGTGAGGGAAGGAAGTTTGTCAGCCTGTGGGACAAGACATTAGCTGTCCTCTGGTATCTCTAGGACAGTGAAGGGACTGAACTAACTTCTTCTGATTCCCCTTTCAGCTTAGCCATAACTTGACCTTCCACACTTTGAGGCCAAGCTGGAGCTTCCCCTTGGAGAGCCTGAGCTATGGGGAACCCTTCACATCTCTTCAGTGCTCCAGATGTCACTACCCTCCTGGGAACAGACTTTGACTGGGTTTTGTTCTGTCTTCAATGTGTTTCTTGGGCATCTCTGCTTGTTCATACCTGTGTCCAGGTATGGGGCATGTGAGAAGTGCTCTGTAGGTATGTCTTCATCCCAGGCAGGCTTTCTGGGTTTTGAGACTCTACTGTTCCACCTCCAGATACCTGCAGGAGATGGAACAGGAAGGCAGAACCTGGTGCACTAAACAGGACAGGATCTCCTCGTATGAAGTTACAGCTCTCCATGGTAGCCGTGGATGGGTCCTTGGGATTTACAGCCCATCACTGCATAAGGAGACTGGGGACCTAGGAGGTTGCCTGCCTTACCTGAAGAGGAGACCCATTCCCTCCTTTCTCTTCCTTTCTCCTCACCCCTGTTGGTGCCATCTTCTCCTCTTTCTTTTCTCTCGTTATCTCTAGGTCTCTCATTTTCCTGATCCATTTTACTTCTTTTGTTTTCTTCTTCCATTGCCAAGTTACTCTGTTTCCCCCTCCAAAATGACTGCTAAGGCTTCCTCTCCCCTCTCTGTATTGCAGGTTTCTGGAAGTCTGGTCTTCTTGCCTTGGAAACCTGAGTGGGAAAAGCACTCTTCCTGTCCACCAGGCTTGTTGTCTGTCTCATGGCAACTGTATTCCTTCCTCCTGGATCGTTCTGAGCTCTTAGTCTAGGATGGCCTGCCCTGTCCCCACCTTCTTTCTCTTCTCTTCTGATGGTTCCAGCAAATTCACTAGCCACTAGTTAAAGTGATATACTCCCTCTCTCTCATCTTATTTCTTTTAAATTTAAAATTTACAGAAAATTTTCAAGAATAATTCCTATATGTCCTTTGCTCAGATTCCCCCATTGTTAACATTTCGCCATATTTGCTTTATTATTCTGTGTATGTGTATGTAGACATATAGACATAGAATTTTTTCTAAACCATTTGACAGTAAGTTGCAGGCATGATGCTCCTTTACGCATAATTCAGTGTGTATTTAAGAGCAAAGACATTCTCTTACAAAACATAGTAAGTGATCAGAAATCAGGAAATTGATATTGATATGATACTATTATATAATTACAAACTTTATTCAAACTTTGCCAGTTTTCCCAGTAGTGTCCTTTATAGCAAATGAAAAAAAAATTTTTTTCTAGTCTACTATCTAGTCTAGAATCATGTACTGCATTTAATTGTCATGTCCCTTTTGTCTCTTATATTCTGGAAAATTCTCCATCCTTTCTTTGTCTCTCATGACTTTGACATTTTTGAAGCAGGTAGGCCAATTATTTTATAGAATACTCCTCAATTTTGGCTTGTCTGTTTCTGCATGATTAGACTCACGTTCTTCATTTTGGGAAGGAATGTCATAGAAGTGCTATTGCATCTTTCTCAGTCATTTCTCAGAAACATTTATAGTGTGCTTATACTGTCACATAAAGATTTGTTTCTTTACTTGTTAGTCTACATTCATATTTAGGTCCTGTCCCACTACCCACTCTCCTGAGAACCCCGTTTTCATCCCACCCAGGTCTGTCCTACAGCTACTTTTGGCAGACTTCCCTTCACACCTTCATTTCATTATCTGTGCCCCTACTGGGCCTCCCAATAAATTCTTGTTTTTGAGCTAAGACATTTCTGCTATTCAGATCATATCTAGACTTGTCAGTAGATGGTCAGTCGTTTTATGCCCTGCCTTCTTTCCTGGATTCTGTTTGACTTATCACTCAAGCGCTTATCCTGCTCCTCATTCTTGGAGCAGATTTCCAGAATAGTGCTATTTTTTCCTTTTATGATTTTACAGTATAAAAATTACTTTAATGATAATAATGGGAAAGGGAGGAGGAGAAATAACTAAAATTAATTGAGTGTTTGCTCTGTACTATGGACTGTACCCAGGTTTTATCTCATTAAATACTGACCACAGCCCTATGTGCTAGGTAGGTACTGTTATTATTTTACATATAAGGAAAAGGAGACGCATAAGTAACACACAAGCTGAAGTAACCTGTTCAAGTCAATACATTCAATAAGTAGTGGAACTGAGATCTCACAGTAAAAGGAAAAGAAATCATGTTGGATGCTGAGAGGTGGTAAAGAAGTAGGAAAATTCCTGCTGATTCCAAGTGCCAGCGAGCATCATTTAGTGATTTGTCAAGTCACTGGAGATGAGAGGCTAGAAGGGTGAAGGGAGATGGTGAGGGATATAGATTTGGGAGACTTTGGCATCAAGACAATGAACTCTGTGAGAAAGAAGTATAGGAATGATGAGTCGAGGCCGACCATTTGGGAGTGATCACATTTATGGAGATAGGAGAGGAACTTGTGCAGATAGTGAAGAAGTCTACACTGTGCTTGGTAGTTCTCTTCTCTCCATAAAGGGACAAGTTCTGGGTGTAGGAAGCAGATGATGAGAATCAAGAGTTTAACAAACATGTGTCACTGTCTTTTCTACTCTGGGCCAGGCACTGTGTTGGGTGCTGGGAATATAGAGATGAAGAAAACCACCTTGCTCTGTCACTAAGAGTTTGTAATCTAGTGAGCCCTATTTTATTCTTAGTTAGGAGAGTAAAGTTTTCTTAATGCCATCTGTATAAGATATTTATCAAAACCGTCTCCAAAACTTAGAACATTGGTGCTAGAAAGAACCTTAGCAATCACATATACCAGCAACTTTATTTATCATATGAAAAACTGAAGCCCAGAGAATTGCTTAGTTGGTGGCTAAGTCTTCTGGCTCCCAGATCATGTCACCAACAGCATGACTGGCATTATCAACCATCTTAGAGAGGAATTCTACTGGGAGCCAGGCTCTCTCTGGAGGTATAAAGACCTGACTTTTGGAAAGTCATTATCAAATTGAGTAGAGAGATTGTTTTGGTCAGCTTGCCCTGTGGGAAACTGCCACCCCAATGGGATTCTGCTGGTGAGTGCATTGCCATCCTTCCACCTTCGAGGCTTCCTCTAATATGTTGGATTGTTCAAGTGCTCTTTGAGGGTTTCCAATGCACTTTTCCTCTAAACTTTACCACTTCTGTTATGGCACAGCCACTTCCACAATCAGCCAGAGTGCTAAATTCTTCCTGTTAGCCAGCCAACTCATATTTTATCAATTCTACTTCAGGGGCATCTCCCAATCCATTCTTCTCTCAAAAATTTCAATATCACTTTCATTTATCTCTTCTGGACCATTGCATCATGCCCCTAAGTCTTTTCTCTGCTTTCATTCATCCCCTCTTTCATCTAATTCTTGCACATTGCTGTCAGATTATCTTAAAATAATGAAATCTCATGATTGTATTTGTTTTCTTTCCCAAGCACCCATGTGACATTCTGCTCTATAGTATTTCTGCCAAGTGGTTATCCAGCCCTTTCAGTTGTTTTCATGCATTGCATTTCCATTTTAAACACATCTTTCTATTATAAAGTTATTACTTATGTTGAAGTAAAATATTTTATGCTACTTTGTACTTGTTTCATGGGTATAATTTCCTCTTGAATATCTCTGAAGATGTTAATAAGAAAATTTTTTAAGTTCTCTTTTGTTTACTAGATTAACTCTTCTCTAAGAGGTCAGTTGCTTTGCTTTCTCACTCTCATGCATTTTCATGAATCCAACTTTCCTGAAATGTCCTGTGAACCTTGATTGTTCTTTCATATGTAAACATAATACTAGATTCCTCAGAATTAGAGTCTGGTGTGGGTTTCTTCAGCAGTTCTGTGGTCACTGTTCCAGCAGTAGGCCTCTCCCCTGAATGACATGACCGACTATTTTGTGTGGGGAATAGGTATACAGAGTGTGTGTAGGGGATAGAGGAATGGATGATCTCAAGTTATTAAGTCTGTACTACCCAAAAAGAGTTGTATAATTAACAAAAGTGGGGTGGGTAGGATATTTTAATTACTCATCGAAATATTATAGTGAGCTTTCAATTATCACTAAGGTTATTCAGCTTTTAAAAATCAGACTTTTTCTTATAGAAAATCAATATTTCTTTTTTTGATAACTCTCAGAGCTCTCTAGATCCTTATTCTAATTTGAATAATTGCTCTATAGACCTGCATATCTTCCATACTGAGATTTATTTTTATGACATTTCTCTCATGTTTCTTGATTTCCCATGTCTTTTTTTTTTTTTGGCGGGGGCAGGGTTGGGATTTCTTGGAGATCATCCTTAAATAATTATCTCAGAATCTATGGATAGTAAAACCTTTAAGTCCTTGTATTTATAAAAGTGTCTTTATTTTGCAATCACACTTGAATGATAGTTTAGTTGTGTATAAAATTCCAGGTTCAAAATAAACTTCCCTGAGAATTTAGAATGCATTTTTCAATTTCCTTCCTTCAGTCTAGTGTTATTAATTAGAAGCTTGAGGATAATTTGATAATCTGTTACTTGTCCCTTTATAGGTAACCTGTTCTTTCTGTGAGAGCTTTTAGGATCTTCTCTTGCCACTTAGAATTCTGAAATGTCATAAGAAGGAGGCTAGGTGTGAGTCTTCTATCATTCGCCTTGCTTATATGCCCTTTCAATATGAAGGTTCATTGTATCAGGCCTGGGAGATTTTCTTCTTTCTTTGGCTGTTTATTCTCGTCATTTTATTGATTCTGTCTTTTCAGAAATCATTTTAAAATCTTGTGTTTTTTTGCTTCTTCTCTGAAGACTTTCTTTTGACTTTTTCCCCCTTAGTCGTTCTATTGAATATATACATTTCAACAATTGAATTTCAATTTCCAAGAACTTTTTCTTTTTTAATGGTTATTTAATTTTCTTATTATCCCGCTCTTATTTTAGGGATACAATATCTTTGGATATTTCTGAGGATACTAATTGGAATTTTAAAATTACATTCTGTTCCCTGAATTTTCTATGTTCTACACCCTTGCTAATTCCACAGTCCTCTATCCTTTAACTCTGTTAGTAAGAGCCTCCCTCTCCACTGCTGTCTTTTCTTAATGTCTATTTTGGCTGAAGGGCTATCTATTCCTATGATCTCATCTGCTTTCCATGTTCCCAGAAATTTATCTAAACTTCTAAAACTTTCATTTTGACAGTGAAAGAAATTTTGTTATTTGACATGAATATTTGAGGAAGAGGAGGAGGGGGAAGAGGAGAATGAGTAGACTTAGTTTACCACCTTAAACTATTCCCATCTCTTGTTTCTAAAAAGTCTTTTAAAACTGTCTTTGATATTTATTATTTTGAAACAAAATGGCAGCCAATAAAAGTTGCTACCTAGATATAGCTTCAGATATTTCGAATGAATTTCTGAAAAAAACTGCTCTATGAATTTCATGTCATTATCTTGAAAAGGCCTAGAGTTCATTGAAAAGCCAGAAAATGTCTTAGTCTCTAGGAGGTCTCCTAATTTCTCTGCTTCAAAATGTAATTCTCAGAATAGCACGGAGAATAAAAATCCCCTCTTCTACTGCCAGCAGTGTCCCTGTATGTTCTAGAAGGCTGTAAAACCCAGAGCCCCTAGCCTCTCTCTAGTTCTCCTTACATCTTTTTCATTTTCCACTCAGGTCCTGAGTTCTAAATAAGAGCACAGTTTAAGAACAGTGGTCATAATCTATGGGTCTCATTTGTTCCTATGATCAGAGGGTCCTCAGACCTCATAAAGGGAATGTTTTGTAATGGGTTGTTATGGGATCTTCTAGGTGAAATCCCCAGATGAGGAAACACAAACATATTATAAAAACGATGGAGAAGAAATCCATCGAACTGTTAACAAGGGCTATCTCTGAGGGGTACAATCATACATACTTTCTTTCTACTTTATACATTCCTATATTCATAGATTTTTTGTGGCAGATTTGTGTCATTTTTATTATCATGTAGGAAACAAGGACCAGCCTGGCCTTTGTTTTCCCCACAATCTGCCCCCTGCCCTGTACCCAACCTCATTTCCCACTCCTTTCTGACATGACCAATAGTGTGACCACCCCAGTGTCCCACTGAGGGTCTCATAGTTCTTTCATGTCATCTGCTCAGCAAATACTGAACAAATCAACAAATGATAAAACTAGTGAATGAATTTTCTATCTCTGTCCTTAGATTATGGTTTCCCAGACTTAACTGAGAAGGCAGGTTCCATAGAAGACACCAGCCAGGGTCAAGAGACACCGAGCCTCCCCTCTTCCTTGCCCAGGATGAACCTGGTGGACCCACTCTGGCATATGGCTCTTGGAGAGGAGGAAGAAGAGGAAGAGGAGAGGGAGAAGGAGGAGGTAGAAAAGGAAGAAGAGGAGGAAGAGGAGGAGCTGCTGCCTGTGAATGGAGCCCAAGAAGAAACCCAAACTCAGGCCCATGACTTTTCTCTCATCAGCAGCAGCCAGACACCAGGGGCCCCCAAACACAGGCATGAAGATTCTGGGGAGCAGGCCTCCTTGGATGTGGAGGTGGGGAGCAGCATGGAGCCAAGCCTGTCACCACCCTCAGTCACCCCAAGTACAGTGACTCTGGTGGGTCAGGACTTCACCAGCCAAAAGGCAGGGGTCACAATGCTGCCAGCCACAGGGCATGAAGTTGAGTTTGAGGTCCCTCAGGAGGCAAGTAAGGAGGCTACTGTGGGAACAGCTGGATTGGCTGGCAAGCAAGGGGAGGTGTTGTCCTCAGCCTCATTCCCTCAAGCAGAAGCCCCCAGTGGGCCTGAGACCCCAAATGAAGGCACCCTTTACCCTGGAACTTCAATTGCTTTCCCCCTGGCCCCCCGAGACATGGAGCTGGCACCTTCCTCTGCTATCTTGGGAAAAGAAGACCTCAGCCAGCAACCCCAAGAAGGGCAGGCCGCTGAAGCTCAATCCAGAATCCCCTGGGATTCTACTCAGGTAATGTGGAGGCATGTGTGGGCCATTGGAAATCCCAGGGCTGTGCAGTGGTGGGAGGTCTTCCAGGCTGATGATGGAGGTGCTCGACACCACATAGATCCTCAGCAGAACTGTTGGGGATGCACACCTCATGGCCCAATAGTGGATAGCCTCACTGCATTTACATGCAATGTAGAAGACTTGGAAGAGCTTAGTGCTCTATCCTGATTTTTATTTGTTCAGGTGCTACTGCTGCTATCCTTGGCTTTCCCACTGCTTATGACACTGGTGAGAATTGGTGTCTGACCTGTGCTCTCTCTAGCACTGCTCTCTCTAGCACCGTTTCCATGCCCACCGCCATATATGCAGTTGCCCTCTGTTCCTCCCCCATTACGCCCACCTAGTACACACACACACACACACACACACACACACACACACACGTGCACGCACGCACATAGGCTCAATTCATTGCTCATGCCCCCCCAATACCAGAAGGAAAGGAAAGGCGTCTCAAATTGTCAGCCTGTGGATCTGGCCCACAGGCATGTTTCGTCTGGCCTACAGAATGTTAAAACAGGTTTGTCTCTAGCTGGGGCAAGCCCTCTGCAGTCTGGCCCCTTTGGCACAGTTCCATCTTCCTTTCATTCCTGTCATTCCTGGCTTCCTCCTCTCACTTGGTTCCTAAAGATATCTGGGTTTGTAAATCTTAGATTGGATCCTGGCCATGTCACCTTACAGAGGCTGTCAGCTCCCATCTAGCTATTACAGACCTACACATGGCCTTCACCTCCTAGCTTCCCAAAGAGTTTCCACTCATGCTCTCTCTGGATGCCTTTTTTTATGCCTTTTTAACTGTCACCGTTCTTTTTGTTTCATTGTACAGGTGATCTGCAAAGACTGGAGCAATCTGGCTGGGAAAAACTATATCATTCTGAACATGACAGAGAACATAGACTGTGTGAGTGGTGAGCTAGGCTAAGGATCGCAGGCAGAAGTTGGAGGCAGGCAGGCAGAGTTGGGGCAGAGGGTGGGCACTGGGGAATGGGCAGTGGATGGGTTGGGAGGCTTAGCCCTTAAGTCAGAGGAGGCCAGCCTAACCCGGAGGATGAACCAGCACCCACCATCATCCAAGAAGACAGTGCTTTTATATTTTTTAATTTCTAAGGGCTCTTTTGTTCTTGTTCCCCTCTGTTTTTAATTCAAAGGTATAGTTTTGCTCATCTGTGCAATGTCTTATCTCTCTGAGGATACTGAAATTATTTTTTAAAATGTTTTCTCCCCACATAGGTTACTTTCCCCATTTCTTTGTTTCCATTCAGTTTTTCCACATGCATACTCTCCTCAAATGTCTGGTGGCATTTGCTCACTGCATTTAAAGAGGGCCATCAGAAAGCTAGTTGGAACCTTTGAGAGCGATGGCAGATTTTCTTAGCTATGATTTCTTAGGAGGGTGGGCTGGCTGGGTCATTTCATTTAGAAATTTCTAATCTCAACATCTTTAGGACCTTCCTCCTGGGTGATGAGATTCTTTGAAATGGAACTGCTGTTCTATCAGGAGTATAAAGCACTGGTTGCCAGTGTTCTGGGAGCCAGGGTGGGGAGAAGGCTGGGCATCTCACTATTAGAAACATGTATGTATAAATATATTCATTTACATTGGTGTTTGTAGTGTGAGCCCCCTTTCGCAGTTGTGCCTGGTGTCCTCTAGGTCAGAGACTCTTTGTTTCCCCCTCTTTAAAGAATAAACTTCCAATCTTCTGCTGGGAGGAAGGGACATTTGTCAGCTGTGTAGTGTTGGAGAGAGGAACTAGGGATCCAGCTGCTGCCTAAATAGGTTTTCAAACAGTTTTCCTATTTTTAGTACAGTTTCATTCCCTCTTGCCAAGTAACCAGTGCTGCTTATTCCAGCATGTTTGAGGAGTTCAACAGTTTAAGTGATTGCTTCTCAGATTTCCCTCTTTTGGCTTAGAATTCTGCTCTTTGGGGCTTGCTAAATCGGGAAATTCTAACTCATTCATCTGCCTCCAGTGTCCAGATTTTGTTGCTCTTGTCTCTTTTCTGTTTTATTTTGGTTTTGTCTTTGTGGTTTTAGACTTAAAAAAAATTCTTTATCCTTGTTTAGTAGGTATGGGGGAAAGAGAAAGTACATGCGTGTATTTAATACAAAAGTGGCCAATGAGGTGTTTTCTTTTCTCCAGAATCATTTTAAATGGATGGATTTTAACATATTGATGTGTTTTAATTCATCACAGTTATTATTTTTACTGATGCTCAGATGCCCTGTATTTGATCAGTGAAAGCCTGTTTGAGTTGGCTTCTGAGTCCTTTTGACCAACCTATTTAGTGTTTGGTAGTTTCCTGGCTTTCTGGTGTAATAAGATGTTCCAGGCTCATCTTGTAAGTTCTCTCCCCCAGACACAGAATCAACATTTCTCCAAGCTCTCATTCCTTTTATTGAAAAATGGTATTTAGAGGTCACAAAAAAGGTAGTGGGGACCCTTAAATACTTGAACAATAAAGTCTAAAGATAATACCTTCTCTTTTCAGGTAACACATAGATATTAAAATGCTTTCATTCTGCTTTCTCTGTTTTTGTTTTATTGTGCTCATCTAATATGTGATATCCACCTAAATAGTCATTGTTTTTATGGTGGATTTTTCTTTATTGTGTTAAGAAAACTAACATAAAATTTATCATCTTAATCATTTTAAAGTACATAGTTGTATTAATTACATTCACATTGTTGTGAGACATATCTCCAGGACTTTTTCATGTTATAAAACTGAAACTCCCCTTTACCACCCTCTCTCAGTCCCTGGCAAAATTTGTCTTTTAGTGACTGACTTATTTCACTTAGCTGAATGTTCTCAAGGTCCATCCATGTTGTAGCATGTGTCAGAATTTCCTTCCTTTTTAAGGCTAAATAATATTCCATTGTATGTAGACCACATTTTGCTTATTCATCCATCCGTCAGTGGATATTTGGATTGCTTCCACCTCTTGGCTATTGTTAATAATGTTGCTATGAACATTGGTACAAATATCTCTTCAAGACCCTCCTTTCAATTCTTTTGGGTATATATCCAGAAGTGGAATTGTTGGATCATATGGTGATCATATTTATAATTTTTGAGGTACTGTCGTACTGTTTTTGCAGCAGCTGCACCATTTTACATCCTTGCACCATTTGACATCCTCATCAACAGGGATAAGGGTGCCAATTTCTCCACATCCTCACCAACACTTGTTATTTTCTGTGTGTGCGTGTGTGTTTTGTTTTATCGTGGTTATCCTAATGAGTATGAGGTATAACCTCATTATGGGTTTGATTTGTATTTCTCTTGATGATTAGTGATGTTGTGCATGTCATTATTATTAATAGTCAGTGCTTATTTCGTTTTATCAACATATTTATTTGTTTCTTTGCTCACATGTCTTCTCATATCCTCACTCCTTTCTTCTGGGTTTAACTTCCTTCTTCCTGAAATCTATCTTTAATGGTGCGTTCTGCAAAGATATCTCAGCCTTTGTTTATGTAAAAATGTCTTTAATTTTTCTCATGTTCTTTTTTTCATAACTTTTTATTTTGATATAATTTCAAACTTGCAGAAAGAATAGTACAAAGAAATCCATATATCCTTCAGCCAGATTCGCCAATTGTTAGCATTTTTTCAAACCATTTGAGAGTAAGGTGAAGGCATCATTCTCTTTTACTCCTACCCCTAATTACATTAGTGTGTATTTCCTCAGAATAAGAATTTATTTTTTGGATAATCACAATATAGTTATAAAAATCAAGACATTAACACTTACAGAAAACTATAATCTATAGACCTTATTTAGATTTTACCAGTGGTCCAATAATGTTCTTTTTAGCTTTTTTTCCCCTCCTGGTTCAGGATTTAATTCAATATCATGCATTGCATTTAGTTGTCATGTCTCTTTAGTCTCCTTTAATCTGGAACATCAGTTCCTCAAGCCTTTCTTTGTGTTTAATGACCTTGACATTATCGAAGAGTAATAGGAGTATTGTGCATATAAAATGATGGAGATATACAGAGAAAATGTCTTTGGGAAAAGATGAGGAGAAAAGTGCTCACAGTCTCGCAAGGGGGAGTCTTGCAAGTTAGAGCTTCAGTCTGAGAAATTGGATCCTCAGTATCTAGAAAAAGTAATGCAGACTCACTGGCTCCTCCTATTTTACCTAAGATGTCATAACTCTCTTCCTCCTTTTGGTGCAGTTATACATTAGAAATATAATTAGGTTTATTTCTTTCTGTTTGTGTTCAATTTTAGTTTTTTTCCCCCTCATCCTTGTTTATAATGACTTACAATATACATCCAGAAAAGCACACAGATCTTAAGTGTACAGTTTGATGGATTGCCTGGCTGAAGCCCATAGACCCACAATATCAGTTCTGGGAGAGTCTGATGACTATATATTTCATAGCATTTATTTTGTAGGTGGGAACTGAGTGTCAGTGGCATGAGAGAAAAGCCCTGGCTTTGGAATCTAAATAATCTGGGTTCAAATCCTGGTTCTGTCATTATCAGCTCTGTGACCTTTTGCAAAATACTACACTTCTCTGAGACTTTCCCCATCCTAACACTGTAGGCTTACTGTGAGGATTAAGCTAGGCAGGCAGTTGGACCCAGAAGAATGTGGGGAACGCACACATTGTGATTGTGGAGCACAGAGCTACTGCATGGCAGGGGGCGGGGGGCGGGGGGGGCACTGCCTGTGGCAAGAGGATGTTTTTTTTTCCCAAGCAGTTGGGTTGACGTGTCACAGTGCATTCATCCTGCACCCCGCTCAGACAGGTGCAGGAGTGCACCCCTTCCCTAAACATACACACACATCAAGATGGTAAGAACTAGTTCAGGAACGGTGGCTTTCCTAGCTGCATGTAGCTATCTCCAGGTACCACTCTCCCATATTCAGAACTGAGTTGGGTTTCTGTTAGGCCAATGAGTGCCAAGGCTTGAGCTTGAAACTGGCACGCGTCATGGTAACAAGGAACTTCAGTTACCCTGGTGACCTTCAGTTTGGCATGACAACCAGGGGAAGTCTCATTAGCTTGGGCTCTAGCAGAAAGGAGACTAGGAGTATCAGGGGTCCCACAGGGGTGGCCTGGTGAGATGCCTGTGCCTCACGGGCAGCCCTGGCTTGCAGCTTCATAGCAGAGCACTCAGGAGAGCTGAGCAGCTGGGAGAGGGGTGTCTGGGAGCCTTGGTGGCTAGGAGCAGGGGACTGTTGACTTCCAGGCACAGGAGGGAAAACACTACTGGAGAGGAGCTGGGGGTCAAGGGAGATGGGGCAGGAGGGTAGAGAGCAGCCATAGGGCCAAAGGAGGGTCTCTTTCCAGATAGAGCTAAGTAGGGACAATGGCAGGCTGGAGCCAGAGGCAGGGTTCTGGCCTCCAGCCCCAGCCTGAGCTCCTGCCACTCACTCAGTTCTTGCTTAGTGCAGGCCTCTTGCTCTTTTTTTTAAAAAAATTATGTAATTACATATTTACAAGGTCAAGAGAATCTAAACAGTACTAAAGATTATCAGATAAGAAGTCTCCTTATACCCCTCCTGCTGCTCCCAGCACTGCTTCCGGGGAGGTTACCATTTTAAACATCTCTGTTTTAGTTCTACCATCACTAGAGTACTCAGACGTCTATCTTGACTCCTCAGCTCTGGGCTGTATCTCTGCAATGAGAGAAGAGCATGGTTAGGTGGCTGTATGGCTGTTACCTCCACCCCCCGATATATTCATCCCTTGCACTATACACTTGAACACACAGGCACCATGAGCAGTCTTCCATATTCTTTCACATGCTATACACCCACTTCTGGACTTGTTGTCATGAGGGCAGGTATCCTCTCAGCTCAACTGGGTGTATCCCTGGGCAGACCCCACACTCTCCTCATGGCACAAAGCCAGGGCAGGAGGAGCACCTGGATGCCTGCCTACAGGAAACAAACCCATAGTCCTCCTGAAGGCCAAGCTGACTGACTCTCAAGTGGTTCAGAGCAGCCCCCTCTGGAATAGCCAGATGGTGTTTCCCAGTGCTTGTTCTCTGGGTGGGGCCTGGAGGAGCAGCTGGCCTAGAGGCAGAAGCGAGTAGAGCCCTCTCCCTCACTGAACATAGACTCTCTTTGTGCCCCTGTAGGAGGTGTTCCGGCAGCACCGGGGGCTGCAGCTCCTGGCCCTGGTGGAGGAGGTGCTGCCCCGTCATGGCAGCAGCCACCATGGGGACTGGCACATCTCCCTGAGCAAACCCAGTGAGAAGGAGCAGCACCTTCTAATGACCCTGGTGGGCGATCAGGGTGAGCGGGGGTGGGGGCCATGGGGGATGTTGACATGTCTGGGGAGAGGGCCCAGGAAGGCAGCAGCAGGTGGGCTAAACCATTAAACATATTCGGAGGCCACAGAAGCTCTCTGACAGAACTGTGGAAAAATGCAGCCATGGCTTTTGGACGTGGACCTCTGGGATAGCAAGATGAGGTGCTGCTTCAACTCCCTAGCTTAGATTATCAACAGGCTTGAAGATAGGAAGAGGAGGGTGGGAACATTGGGAACAAGAGGTGTGGTTTCAGCACAGGTGCCAGACAATGCAATGCACACTGTGTGGAGGGCTGAGAAGGGTTGTGTTCCACAGCCTTGTGAGGCTGTGGAAGTGACTGGCATCACAACCTGGTGTCACATAGTGGGCACTCACTAAACCTTTGTAATGAGTCAATTAGTGGGCAGCAAGCAGAGAAGCGTACATGCACCATTAGGTCCGTGTGTGGTCAGGAGCCAGGGAGTGAGGTTCTGGAAGCTCAGGTCAGAGGCTGTTCCAGGGAGCCAGGAGCCCACAGAGGGTGCGCCTCAGTGACCAGGGCTGTGCTGATAATGGTGTTTCCCCCCAGGGGTGGTGCCAACTCAAGATGTCCTTTCTATGCTGAGTGACATCCGCAGGAGTCTTGTGGAGGTAAGGGCAGGGACGAGCTCCCCTCCCATTCCTTAAAGCTCTGGGAATAGAGCTGCCTTCCCTGAGGGCCAGAGGCAGCCTGCCCCATGCAGTGAGCAGGAGCGAAAGGCGACTCTTGGAGCTCTTCCTTTCAGGTGTCCAAGACACAGTTTCCATGGGACATGTGAGCACTTAACTACCAACTACACAAGGCATGTGACAGGGCCAGAAAGAGGCTGCAGAGGGGGTGGTGGTCAGGAGAGGACTCAGAGGGGAGGAGACCTCTGAGGGGCATCTTGATAGGTAGGTGGAAGTTTTCTGAGTAGACAGTGGGAGAAATACCATGTCTGGCCAAGGAACTGTTCAGAAGCTTGGTGCTTTGGAGTCTGTGTTATAGCTCCAGAACCATAGGAGACAGCACTAGAGGCTTGGGCAGGCTTCAGAACCCATGGGAGTCTGCAGTGCTTGGCCAGCTGGGGATAAGCTGGGGTTGAGTGGCAGGGCTCAGAGCACAGTGGATAGCCCTGCCTTCTTGAGAGGCATACCTGACCTAGTGACTGACCTGTCCTGGAGACCTGGGCTGAGGAGACAGGTTGGCCAGCTTCTCCTCCTGAGCTGCCTGCAGCACCTGTGCAGGGTGGAACAAAGCCCTGGCTGATGGGAGGGGCAGGTCCCCATTGGTCCTCCTACTCCTCATTCCACTTCCTTCCTTGAGGACAGTCACCATTTCCACCAAAATCCCTTCCACTCACTATGAAACCCAGAGATCTGTCATCAGTCCTCCTCCTTCTTGAGGGCTGTGCAGTATTTGACAACAAAAATGAGCCATACATGACTCTGCCTCCTTATCTAGTACATGCAAGGCTGAGGGGCTGGATGACATGGGGGTTCTGTTTTTTTTTGATAAGCATATTGAGTGCTTACTGAGGCCATACTGTGCGGGGTTCCCTCCTCACCACCCCAGGGCTTATGAGCATTAAGTGAGGCTCTACTGAGTGCTGTTGGTACCCCATTTAAGATGAGAGCTGAAGCCCAGAGAAGGGTAGTGACTCATCTGAGATTGTACAGCTAGTAGTGGTAGAGCCAGGCTTTGGATCAGGCCTGAATGACTCAAGACCCTGGCCTTTTATCATGATGCTGTTTTTGTGCCACCCAGATGGCTACTGAGAGCCATTCTGGTTGTGAACCTCTGGTTTTGTGAATACTGGTGCAGGTGGGAACAGATCCTCATGTCTCTTCTCCCAGCCCCTGGGTGTGACATAGCCAAAAGGCATGCTGGGCCTTTGGAAGTATATTAGTGGGCAAATTTATCAAGCTCTAGCAAGAAAAATGGATCTTTGATAAAAAGTGAATAGAGAAAAGTAGTGGAAATATACAGGCAGAAACCAAAGAAGAGCTGAATACCTCCTGGTCTTAGAAAGGGGAGCACAAGGCAGAAAGGGGCTCTCAGGTCTCTGCACTGGGGTCCAGGAGATAGCACCTTCACCCTGGCACCTGTCATTTGAGGAGGGCAGCTCACCGTTTTTCTTCCCCTCTGCCTGGATGCTGGTTTGTGGAGAGAATATCTGCTGGGCCATAGCAGCCTCTGGGCCAGAGAAAGCAGGTCCATCCACCCAAGACAGCCTGCAGTGTGGGCGTGGGCCTGTGTAGCTAAATACCACTGGTGATCACTCCAGGGGGAAAAGGGAAGAAGCTGGGAGGCTCGGGGTGGCCCTTGATGTGGGCTGTCCCCAGCATCTCCTGTACTGTCTCTGGCCCATATGGCCAGAACGATACCAGAATACTCCACCCCCAAGGTGGAAGTTGTTTCTCAGGGGACTGATTCAGTGGTAGTATGTGGTGGAGGATGTGTGGAAAGGGGATCACAGTTGCCCTTATCTGTATTCTTTTTTCTTAACTGGTGGGACAGGTATGGGGACTCCATCTAGTTTTGATCATGAATGGCAGGATGGGAGGGGCCAGCCTCAATGGGGTGTCAGGGCCATAACCAATTGGGTTTAGAGGCAGATTTCTGTCCCAGTAGGGTCAGTGTCAGGCAGAGCAATGGTAGGGATGTGAGGGAGGTAGGGAATGGAGATGTGGGAGGTAGAGAGGCTTGGAGTTGCCTTCAGGTGAACGGAGTGGGCATAAGGCTGAGAGAGTCCCTCATGAGCACAGGTCCAGGCCTCTGAGGGAGCTTCAGGAGCCAGGAGTGTCAGCTCCTTCTCAAAGTCTGTCCCCGTCCCTGAGCCCCGACCCCACAGGCCCCACGGGGAACCATGATGCCCTGGGACCTCAGCTGAGGAACCTGGCCTTTCCCACCCTTAGATTGGCATCCAGAACTACTCCATGACAAGCAGCTGCCAGGCCCGGGCCAGCCAGGTGCGTAGCGACTATGGGACGCTCTTTGTCGTGCTGGTGGTCATCGGTGCCATCTGCGTCATCATCATTGTGCTGGGCCTGCTCTACAACTGCTGGCAGCGCCGGTTGCCCAAGCTCAAACACGTGGTGAGCATGAGGGCAGGTGGAGCAGGGGTCTTGGGCTGGGGTGGTACTGGTAGAGATGGGAGCGCCCAACAAGCTCCATCATCTGGAGACTCAGTGTCTGCATCTTAGGTTGGCTGGCAGTAATTATCCTGGGATGGGGTACTGCAGGTGAAGCCTTTTGTCTAGTGCCTGCATCCCAGTTTTCCCTCTGTGCAGGGCGTCAGCCCCACTCACAACCACCTCCGTGGCACCAGCCCCTCCTGGGCAGGGTGGCCCTAAAAGTCTGCGCTCATCCCGAAGTCTCACCAGAGAAGCCCTGAATCAACAGTGCCTAAGGATCAAGGAAAAGGCCAGGGCACGACCCCTATGTTCCCAGCAGGCCCCTGGAGTCTCTTTATAAGGAGGCTGTTGGGAGGGATCAGCTGGTGTCAGGGAGGCCACAGGCTTGTTTAGTCAAAGGATCAGTGAAACTGTTTTAACAAAGGAGTTGAGCTGTGGGAACAGAACAGAAGGGAAGTGCCATCTGTCAAGGGTCCCCTGGGATTCCCTCTGTAGGGTTTTACACACTAAGGAAGGAACAGTGAAGTGACTTGTTCAAGGTCTTAGGCCAGGTCAACGGGGCACTTGGGTGCAGCTGGTGGGGCAGGCGAGGGCCAGGGCCTGTGGCACTCAGCCAGCAGCCCTGTCCCGGCCCGCAGTCACACGGCGAGGAGCTGCGCTTCGTAGAGAACGGCTGCCACGACAACCCCACGCTGGACGTGGCCAGCGACAGCCAGTCGGAGATGCAGGAGAAGCAGCCCAGCCTGAATGGCGGGGGGCCCGTAAACGGCCCAGGGGGCTGGAGCGCGCTCATGGTGGGCAAGCGGGACCCTGAGGACTCGGACGTGTTCGAGGAGGACACGCACCTGTAAGGACGCGCGCCAGCGCTGCGCCAGGACCAGCAGGGCGGACCCGGGGCGCACAGTCGCGCCCCCTCCTTCCCGGCCTGCCGCTCCCCGCAGCCTGGCCTCCGGTACTGGCTCCTTCCGCTTCCCACCGACCCTCAAAACAGTCTTGGCACAGCCCTCCCTACTCCCACCCGACGCCTGGAGGGGCCGCTCCTGAGACCCCGATTAAAGCCGCCCGGAGTGTCGGGGCCCAGCGCGTACGCCTGCCGGACTCGTTCTTGCTGCGGGGAGGGGCCGCGCGGGGCGGGGCGGGGTGGGAAGGGCGGGGCCGGCGCCTGTTTACATCCGGCCCAGGCGCGCCGCTGCTTTTTCTGCTGCCCGAGGTTGATCGGCCTGTGTCCACCCCTCCCGCGCCATGGATACCAGCGACCTCTTCTCCAGCTGCAGGAAGGGGGACGTGGGCCGAGTGCGGTGAGGACCCCGCGGCCGGGAAGGGTGCGGGGGGTGCGGCTCTAGCCTGGGGCGGGCAGGGGACGGCCGCGGGACGGGCGGGCGCCTCGCGATACCCGCCGCAGATCACCGGTCAGCAGGCGCCTGGGTGTCAAAGACGAGGACTACGGCAGCCTTACACACGGGGGTGAGGTGCTGGCGATGATTTACTTCAAAGGGTCCTAGAAGGCTTACTGGAGAAGACTGCCACGCGGAGGCCTGAAGAAGAAGCGGGCGGAGAGAAGAGGCATTTCGCTTCCTGAGCACTCGGGGCCCAAGGCCACACTGGAGGCAGCCCTGGGACTCCCAGCGTGGCTCTTCTTTCTGATGCCTCTTTAGCTGGCGCTGGGAACCCCAAGGCCCAGAATGAGCCTCTAGTCTCCGGGGATTTGGAAACTACTAAATGCAGTTATAGAAAATCTGGTGCTAAACTTGCCATCTCCGTGAGCTTGGAGAGGGTACCCTACTGAGGTGGGGCACTTCTCTTCCTTGGCCCTTTCTTCCCTATTACTTACTCCCACAACTTTCTTGGGTCCCTCCCTGGCATCAGGTGCCACTCGGAGTTAGTTGATAACTCCCAAAGCTGAATGCTACTCTACTCCCTGATCCAACCTGGACGTCACCCCAGGCTGTCCCACTCAGTGACATGATGACCCTCTTACCTTGACATCCCATCAGCTACCTGTCTCCTGACTTCCACCTTCTAGAATCTACTGTTCACACTTCTATACCATCAGGATGCCTACAGCAGCCTCCTCCTTGGTCCCCCTGCCTCTAGTTTCCCCTAGCCAACCCACTGCCCCAAGCAGCCAGAGGGCCCTGGCAGAAGCAGAGGCCCAGTCACCTTCTCTCTCCCAAATGCCTTCAGGCCAGAGTTTCAGCCTTTTCAGCTCTGGGGCCTGGCCTCTGACTTTCAGGGTCTGCTTTTTGTGTTCCCACCTCCCCACCCTGTTTTTGCTGGTGCCTTTAAGAGGAATTCCTTTCCTGCTCTGGTCTGCCTGTCATCTGCCCTCAGCTGGAGGAGGCTTCCTTCATCCAAAAAGGATGTCGTCCCTCCTTCTTCTTCCGTGGGTCTCCTCTCCCAGAGTGAGCCTATCCTGACCCAGGCTCTGACCTCCCCGTTCCCACCCAGGTACCTGTTGGAGCAGCGAGATGTGGATGTGAATGTATGGGACAAGTGGGACAGCACACCCTTGTGAGTGCCAGGTGGATGGGTGGTCAGGGTGGGTAGGGTGGGGCCTTCAGTCCTGACAACTGCCTCCTGGTACTCCTTTTTTCTTCCCTCTCAGGTACTACGCCTGCCTATGTGGGCATGAAGAGTTGGTACTCTACCTTCTGGCCAATGGTGAGAGAAGGGGACAGGGACAGTGTGTATGTGTGTGTGTGTGTGTGTGTGTGTGTGTGTACACATGTACAAGGGTTCCATGGCGTGTGTACACACTTTCAAACACTCTTGAGTCTTCTCTTTCCCTCCTATACCCAGTCAGCAAGTACTTTTGGCTCTACTTTCAGAACCTGTTCTCTGCTCTGTCCACTTCCTATCACCCCTGCTCCTGCCCAACCCAGCTACAGCATCTCTTCCTGGATCATCTCTGCCTGGACGCAGCGCCATCTTCCTCACTGGTCTTGACAGCTGCCCCTTCTGCCCCACCTACAGTCTGTTTTCTATATCACAGCCAATTGGGGCTCAACAATTGGGGCTTATTAAAATCCTCTGATGGCTTCCTACTGCATTTAGCATAGAACTAGCATGCCTTGCTCTTCCTGGGAGATGCCACAGAGCCTGCTCCTCCCAGTATGGCCTCTCCTCTTTGGCTCTCCCATGTGCTCATTGTTCCTGCCATACTGGACTCCTCTCTGGTGCTCCAGCGCTCCAAGCTTGCTCCTGCCTCGGGGCCTGTGCACTTGCTATTTCTCCTGCTTAAACTGCCTTTTCCCAGATCTTTACATGGCTGACTCCCTCGCTTCATTCTGGTTTCTGCATATTGTCACCATCACTGTGCCCTTCCGTGGCTTCGCTATGTGGCAGCTGTCATCAGTGTCATCCTTTGTCTTGCTTTGTTTTTCTTCATAGCACCTAACATCATCTGTTGGTTCATTTATTGTTCTTCCCCACTGGAGTATCACTTCGGTGAGGACATAGACCTGTCTGTTTATGGCAGTGACCCCAGTGCATAGAACAGGGCCAGCCTCTGAGCCTACTCTGTTTTGTGTAGTCTCTGGTATGTGTGAGTGAATATGTGCGTGTGAATGTACAGGGCTATGCCTGTGTGCCTAGGCCCTGGAAGTGTGGATGCTGGAGTTAGTGGGCCCAGGGTCATTGAAAGGGGCCTTCAGGGCTTATGGGACTCACATGTAAGGAGAAGGAAGATGGGGATTAGGAAGTCCCCAGGCCCCCAGGCCCCTCCCCAGCTGTAGCATGCAGCCCCATAGACCTGCTGCTGATGAGTGCTGCTGCCCCCAGGAGCCCACTGTGAGGCCAACACCTTCCAGGGTGAGCGCTGCTTCTATGGGGCTGCAAGTGATACCATCCGTCGGGCCCTGCGTGATTATAAGCAAGTGACAGCCTCCTGCAGGAGGCGGGACTACTACGACTTCCTGCAGCGGTGAGATGGAGCATAGGGCATCAGGATGGCTTTTGCCCAGTGGATTGTGGTGGCTGTGGACTGCATGGGGCTGAGGACTCTCCTGTGGGATGGGCCGGGGAACTAGAGTGGTTAGACTGAGGAGAGATCTTCTGCTGAGTCCCCGTCCATCTGACCCTTTCCAGACTTCTGGATCAAGGCATTCACAGCGATGTGGTCTTCGTGGTGCATGGGAAATCTTTCCAGGCCCATCGCTGCATCCTGGGTGCACGCAGCACTTACTTTGCCAACATGCTGGACACCAAATGGAAGGGCAAGAGCATTGTGGTCCTCAGGCACCCACTGGTGCGTCCCTCCCTGGGAGTGGGTAGCAGAGGGACAGCAGGGGGCTTGTATTGAGCTACACTTCTGACCTTTCCTCCTGGCTGTCTCTGCCCGCAGATCAACCCCGTGGCCTTTGGGGCCCTGCTGCAGTACCTGTATACAGGTGACCCCCCAGGCGGGCAGGGAGAGGGCTGCATTTCTCTCCAGCAGCAGACCAAGCCATGGCCTTGGGCTGACTTTTTATTGCCTGGTGCTTTGTCTCCTGCAGTGCAAGATGGTTCTAGCTGCCTTCTGGGTTGGTTGGGAGGCAATGAGCTGATATGTCTACTAAGCAAGAGTTTGACCCACAAACTGAGCCCCCTTCCCATCTGCTCTGGGGCCTGTAGAACTCGGGCAATGGCTCTTGATGGGGGAACCAAGGCAGCATGTAGGCCCAGAAATCCCAGCCCTGCCTCTGAGTGGCCGTGTGGGAGGGACAACCTATGAAACTGTGTGCTTGGGTACCGCTAATGGCCCTTCTCAGGCCCTGAGCTTCACACACTGCACCCAGGCTGCCTGGACATCAGCGTGGAACACATCAGTGACTGTGAGCGCCTGGCGAAGCAATGCCAGTTATTGGACCTGCTCAGTGACCTGGAGGCCAAATGCAAGGAAGTATCTGAGTTTGGTGCGTTCAGGCTTTGGGGTCCAGGGCTTTGGGCAGGAATTCACAGGGCCAACCTAGCTCCCTCAAGCTGCACTCTCTCCTCTGCAGTGGCATCCAAGCCAGGCACTTATATGAAGGTGCTGAGCATCAGGCCTCCCCCAGAAGACCCCCGGCTCCGGGAGGACCTGGCCCTACTGGCTCATTGTGCCCTGCCCCCTGAGCTCCAAGTAAGCACATCAGGGCCTGGGGCAGCCATGGGGCTGGGCCTGGCCTGGTGGGCAGGAGGCTTGTTTAGGGACAGGACTGTGGTAGGGAAGCCCCACATTTGGGTTCAATTTCTTGTGTGGCCTTGAGCCAGTCACTTTTTCTGAGTCTACTTGTTTACTTCTTGTTGTTTGTCTTGTATTTAAATCTGCAAATAGGGTGGCACTTTACCCCTCCAAGATCAAGCTAGAGCAAGCTAGAATAGGCTCTTGGCTGAGGCTGGCTACTCTGCCTTCTTCCACCTGCTCTAATGGCTTCTCCTCTCCTATCCCCCAGGGTGATCTTGGGGAGCTGCCCTTCCCTTGCCCCGATGGCTTCAACATCTGCCCTGATGTTTGCTTCCAAGTAGAGGGCTGCAGTTTTCTCTGCCACAAGGTGCCATCTACCACCCAGCACCCCAACCCCCTGCCTTAAGCTCTGGGCCAGTTCCTCTGGGCACAGCCCCGGCCCTGGTCTTTTCTAAGCCCAGTCTTCCCCAGGCTTTCTTCTGTGGCCGCAGCGACTACTTCCGGGCCCTGCTGGATGACCACTTCCAAGAGAATGAGGGCCTAGAGGCCTCTGGCGGCCTCCCGGCTGTCACCCTGCATGGCCTCTCGCCTGACATTTTTACCCATGTGCTCTACTATATATACAGCGATCACACAGAGGTGCGAGTTAGGGTGGGCTGTGTGCACTGGGCCCAGGGTTTGGGGGAGGGGCAGAATAATGATCAGGACAGTTACACAGCTTGTGTTACTGTGGAGCTTCAAGGGCTTGCCAAGGTCCTGATTGGCTCTTAGAGGCAGATTTTTCATGAGGCTGGAGAGGGAATGTGGGGCCCATTGGGATTTTCCTTTCAGGCAGAGGGGACCTTGTTAGGTTCCAGAACAGGCATGAGTAACAAGACCTGCATCATGAGCACATGACACTTGGGAACTTAGTGTCAGCCATATGGGGTCTTTAAGTTGTCCAGTGGAGAGTAAGTGGGGACAGTAACTCTGAATTCCCACAATAGCAGGGAGCCCTGAGTCTCCTGCCTCTGGATTGCTGCAGACCCCTGGGGTTCTCTATTCTCCATCCCGTTTGCCTCCCTGTGTCTTCATGTGCTCCAGGGTCTCCTAAAACAGGGTGATGTGGGCAGCAGCAGAAAGTGCCAAGAGCATGCTCTGCTGGGGTGGCGTGCATGCGTGTGTGTGTGTGTGTGTGTGTGTAAAGGCCAGTGTCATAAAGCAATCCCAAGATACGGTGACTTACAGAAGAGAGGATTTTTTCTCCTTCCTGTTGAGGTAAGTGCCCCTGGGCAGGCGAACTTGCTGAGACTCAGGTTGTCCACTCCATCCTGGGCTGCAGGCCATATCCAGCCTGCTTTGTGAATAAAGTTTTACTGGAACACAGCCACACCCATTTAGTTCTGTAGTGTCCATGGCTGCTTTTGCACAATGGCAGAGCTGAGTAGCTGTGAGGGAGATACTATGGCATGCAGTATTGACCCACTTAGCATAGTAGAAAACAGATTTGCTGATGTCTCCCACCTCCTTCATTTCTCCAGCACAAAGTCCAGCTGTCTGGTCCCTGCCACCTAGCATCCACCTTGGTCCATCCTGATCCCCGAAGGAGCTTTGCCACACAGAGGGCAGCTTCTTAATGACTCAGGTTGAGAATTTGGACTTTGAACCTGGTTTGATTCTGGGTTAGCCCCTCACAAGCTGTGTTATCTTGGGCTACTTTGTGCCTCTAGAAAATGGAGATGCCAGTAGTTGTTACCTACTAAGGTTTCGTACAGATGAATGTACATGTCACAAGTACAGTGCATGGCACAAATAAGCACTGTGTGTGTGACCTGTGTTGGGCCAGCAGAGGTCCTGCCCACTCTGTCTCCAGTGTGCTCCCTGTGGCTGTCCAAAGTCTGGACCAGAGCTGAGCACATGGTTTCTCACAGCACAGAGTACAACGATGGCTGTGCCCTGAATCCCACAGCATCTGTGGGTATAAGGGAGCAGGTAAATAGTTACTCCCTCCTTAGAAGGGTTCCTGCCTCAGTTTTGACAGAAGCAAACTTCTGTCACTTTTTTTGACAGCTTTTCAAGGCAGAGGATCTGAGGCACAGAGGTAAACTGACTTGCCCAAGGTCCCACAGCTAGAATTTCTGAGCCCAGGTTTGTGTGATTCAGAGCTCAGGTTCTGCTCTGTCTGAAGCATCAGAACCCCAGGCTCTTGTGCCCCTCTGATTCCATGGATATTTACAGGGATCTGGGCTGGGTGGCTGACATGGATAGAGAGCTCCTGCTCTGCCTACGGCCTCCACCCTTTCCCCAGCAGATCCCAGCCTTGCTGCCTGGCCCCTGAGAGGCCTTCATGACCTCTGACTATACCTTCCCTCACCCCTTCTTTCACTTCAGCTGTCCCCCGAGGTGGCCTATGATGTGCTGAGCATGGCTGACATGTACCTGTTGCCGGGCCTAAAGCGACTGTGTGGCCGCAGCCTGGCCCAGCTGCTGGATGAGGACAGCGTGGTAGGCGTGTGGCGTGTGGCCAAACTCTTCCGCCTGGCCCGCCTCGAGGACCAGTGCACTGAGTACATGGCCAAGGTCATTGAGAAGGTCGGCTGGTGGGAGATTCAGTGGGAGGGGGCAGACTTTGGTGGGTGGCGGCCAGCGGGCATGCCCTGAGCCAGCCTGTTCACAGCTGGTGGAGCGGGAAGACTTCGAGGAGGCTGTGAGGGAGGAAGCAGCAACTGTGGCTGCCCGGCAAGAGCAGGACTCCATTCCACTGGTAGATGACATCCGCTTCCACATAACCAGCAGGGTGCAGACCTACAGCAATATCGAGGAGATGCAGCAGCAGCTACGTGTGCTTGAGGACCTGCTGGTGTCCATTGGTTTGGACTGCTAACCACCACTGGGCCATGGGCTCGCTGTGGACCACACATGTGTGGCCATCTGTGTGCTCTTTTTTTCCTCCAAGGCATTGTGGGTGGAAGAGGCTCAGTGGAGCTTCTTACCCTGCTCACCTAGGGATGAGCCTCATCCCCCAATGTACAAGCCAGTCTCCAAGGCCCTGGGGCTGGATACCACTCAGGGAAACCTGGGGTGGGTTTCTTGGCTTCCCTCTCCCAGCACCCCCACCCCACCCCACCTTGCCTCTCCAGGCTCTGGCTGCTTGCTTCCTAAAACCAAACCAGCTGGCTTCTCCTGGGCACGGAGACACCCGGAGAGTCTGTGTGGCAATAAAGCTTGACTACACTGCCGGAGCCTGAGCCTGGGTGGCAGGGGAGTTCTGGAGTTGGGACCCATCAGGGGAGGTTGGGTACCCAGCAGAGGTTCCTCAGGGGTTGGGGGGTAGCCTAGGTCTATAGGTCTTGAGTAGGCAACCCCTGTTTAACTGTAGGGGCCCTGAAATCTCTCGGATGGGTTTATTCCCCTCCCCGCCATGGCGGGACTCCTCTCAGGGCATTGCTTTCCCCTGGCCTCCTCTTGGTAAAGTCGCACTGATCCACCTATGTGCTCTTGGGGGACTAGGGGAAAGTTTAGTGGGGAGAGCTGACTGAGGCCACAGAGGCTGCTTCCCGAACCTTAGACCAGGTAAGGACTGGTTTCGGAGCCATACATATTTCTAGCTCTCGTTTTTGAGCATTTACTATATACTAAAGGTTGTTCATAAAGCTATAGTATCTAACCCTCACTGCCCTGCATTTCACAGGGATGGGGACTGAGGCTTGGTCACAGACTGGACCAGAGGAGAAAGGCCCCAGCCAGCCTGGCAGCAGTTTGCTCTGCAGTCCCAGGATGAAGGTCAGGGAGGAGTGGGTATAGAGAAGTGAAAGCGAGGAAGAGGCCCACTGACCCCAGCCTGGGCCCAGTCTGGCTCCCTCCACTACCCATCCCACAAGCCACTGGCTATGTTGGGCCTCATTCTACGAGAGGGCTGAGGACCGAACCTCCATTTTCCTTTAGGCCAAGCTCCTCCTTGAGGAGGCCCTCCTGGCCTCCTACAGGGCTGTGACATTATTTGAGGAGGTCAGAGATGGCTTTCTCAGGATGCCCTTCAGGCCTACAGCTCCCCACACCCCCAGTTTGGGCCCTGAGGCCCAGGCAGTCAAACTCCAAGCCTCTGGGCTCCATTCTGCCCTGGGAATAGTGGGCTGAAATCAGAGTGGTGTGCACAGCCTTGAGGAAGAGTTGGAAACTCACTGTTCTTTCACAGGCTGAATGCAGGACATCTTGGTCTTCACTGCAGTTGTTTTGCTCCCCCTTCACACCTTTTCACTCTTAGTTATCATTTTCCAGAACTTTTGAAATCTTTTCCTTTCCCTCTCCAATGCATTTCATTTGTGTTGGTCTAGTGTGTTAGTTGCGTTGGGGAAAGCTATAAGGTCTGAATGACCAGGATGAGTGATTAGTTGAACAAATTTGCAGGCAGGTGGGGTGGGGGTGGGGGCCTTGCCCAGCTGGTGGCAAGTAATCCTGCTGGGTGCAGGGCAGTGTTTGTGCAAGGTTCTGGGAAACTGAAAGGGCCCAAGGTGAGACTGGAAGGGTCAGCATGTCCAGAGCTCAGGTCCAGGGCCAGAAGCCAGGAGTTCCCACCCTGGCTCTACCTCTTACAGCCTGTTCACTGCTCTGTACCTCAGTTTGGCTGTTTGCAAATTGGAGATGATTTCAATAGTGATTCCCTTCTTGCTTGGGGTGTTAAGTGAGTTACTGCTTGTGAAGGGCTCAGTGCAGCAGCGGTTTAGTGAGCCTGGTGAATTGTAAATGCTGGGCTCCACTGAGGGAGGTGTGAGCAAGGAGTGATGGGGCTGACTTTCATCTTTGAAAGTTCACTCTGGTTGCCCTGGGGTACGCAGATAGGAAGGGTGAGGCCATACTAGTGACCCAAGAGTCATAGGTCCCACCTAAGACCACACACTAACCTTGCTTGTGCCAAGGTTTATAGTAAGAGATTTAAACATTAAAGACATTTTTTAAAATTACTATGTAATTCTTTTAATAGATATCGGGGGGAAATGGACTAGTACATTAAGCATATCTTTCTTTATAGATGTTATTTGAAGTCATATAGAGTTTATTTTATAGCAGATTTTAGGTATGTTAAAGAAAAAAAAAGTCTACAGCCATGCTAACCCTGAACAAGCTTGATCCTGTCTGATCTCGGAAGCTAAGCAGGGTTGGGCCTGGTTAGTATTTGGATGGGAGACCACCTAGGAAGACCAGGCGCTGTAGGTGTATAAAATAAAAAAATAAGGGATTGTAAGATGACGAGGTCCTTGCAATCTGTGAGGTCAACCAAGGGTTGCCTCGCCTAAAAAATAAAAAAAGAAAAAAGCCACAGGTGTCACTCTTGCCAAAGCCCATGATATTGAATTCAGACTTAATACCTGATCTAATTGCAGTTTCAACCTCTCCCAGAAACATAATCATAATCCACCAGTCTGGGATTTTTTGGTCAAGCACCAGAATGGTAATCTGTCACATAGGCCATCTCTTTCCCCAATAGAAAGAAGAGGCAATCTACATGATTAAAAAATCCTGCCTGTTCTTTTTACCCAAAGAATTGATGTCTGAGTCAAAACAGTCTTTTCTTTCCCCAGTAACTCCCTTTCCCCACTTTTCTTCCTATAAAATCCCTCCATTTTGTAAACCTTCTCAGAGCGCCCTTCTAGATAGGAGGCTGTCATGAATCACTTAATAAAGACGATTAGATCTTCACATTTACTTGGTTGAATTTTGTTTTTAACAAGTAAAAACATAAGGGAGGGACTTTAAGGGAAAATACTATGGAGCTGATAAATCAGTGATTCACTTATAGAGCAAGAATGGTGTTACCAGGCCAAAGTTCATGTGCCTGATGCTTTGACAGGCGAAAACTCAAAACATCAGAGTTTGAAGTAAGGAAAGGCTTATTGATCGAGAAGGTGCCAACCTAGAAGATGGGAGACCTAATGGTGCTTCAGATCCATCTTGCTCACTGGACTAGGTTAAGGGTTTTTAAGAGACTAGGGGAAACAGGTATGTGGAAGTGCTGGTGGAACTTTTAATTGGAGGACCTTGGAACTTGGCCATTTATAGTAAAGGGGCATCAACACTGGATCTTCCTGGAGAGAGACCTTTGGCTTTCTGGAAAGGTTCCAGTGTTCAAGTTCTGGTTATGTCCTGCTCCTTTAGTTCCATGGAGGAGGGAAGTGAGACTTTTTTCCTCATGCAGTTGGAGGTCAAAGTTTCTCTCCTCTGCGCGTGCTTGGGCTGCATGACTTGCGGTTTCGGTCTGTTGTCCCCGAAAAGCAACTCAGTATCTCATTCAACAGAATAGTACCATTTTGAGCTGGTTCTGCCCTTGCAGTGAGGTGCTGCAGCCCAGAAGCATTGGGTCCAGAAGAGTCACAGTCCCCAGGACTGCTGTCCCCTCATCGTGCCACACTTCCCTTATTTTCATGGCTACTTTCAGTCTAAGATGGGGAAAGACTTTGTACAAAGGCGCCCAGTTCAGTGTTGCAAATAAACAGGAAAAAACGCAAATATCCTCTGAGTTGTAAATGCAGAAGGAAATTGTAGAATAGACACGGCCGTAAAGATGTCAGTGTGGTTTCTGTGTGAATAGGGAAATGCGGGCTCATTCAGGCTGCCTTGGTTGCGCCCCACAACCCTGGGCTCCGAAACAGAGGGCGTGGTCCCAGAAAGGAATAGAGAAGTGCTGGGTGAGAGGCAGAAGTTCATCTGACTTGTACGTAGTTTTCATAGTGTGGCTGTATTACTTTAAAATGAAAAAGCATATCTATCCCTCACATAACTCTAGTTCATTCCTGCCTCTAAGTATAAAACTGCTGAATGAAAAAATATTTTCATAAATTTTATTGGGAAATATATGCATTCTATCCCAACTCAAAATATCTCCATATTTTTCACATATGGAAAAACAGATTAATGAAACACTGACAAAATAAGCAACAATGGAAAAGAAAGAAACACAGCTTGTACATAAAATGTAGGGACAGCTTGTTGCACCCCCAAGAAAAGAAAAGGAGTAATGGTGGGATGGGACAGAGATCAGTAGCAGTGCTGTGCCAGGTCATAGTGAAATTGGAAGGAAAAAGAAAAACCAGATTGTATCTTTATTTAAAATATTATTTGGTTCATTGTGATTTTTTTGCATTAATTTTGATTTTAAAAATTGCAGTGTTACTTATATCGGTTACTAAGATTTTTGATATCTCTTTGCAATTTGTTTTGAGGTAAGTGCCTCGCTTTCCTCACTCTAGGTCTGGCCCTGACCCAAACAGTTGTTATGTGAGGTAAGTCTATAATAAAAAAATAAAATATTTTTTTACCCATCCTATAATGGTCTCCCCACCTGGAAAAAAAAAAAAATGAAAACTTTGTATCATGTGTTCTTTCCGCTACCTGAAGAACTCCTACATAGTCTTCAATGCCCCCTCTCACTGCAGCAGAATGAGGAACCCAAGACAGGGTGAGGCTGCCATCGGGCCACTGGCATCACAAAGTTAGGAGTGCCCTTGCCAGGCCTCTGGGCAGCCCTAGACTCTGGAGCAGACATTTTGAAGGCATAAAAATTTCTCACTTTGGGAAAAGTCTGTACCAGAGGCCTCAGAGGGAGGGACTTCTGAAAGAAAAGACCCTGGGGCTAGCCCTTAGGCCTCAGAGTTTCTGCCTCTGAGCCAAGAAGACACCCTCAGGCAATACGTCCCTACCAGCTGGCTAAGATTTGAGAGTTGCACTGGCACTCTGCACCTGGGGCTTTGTCACCTGCCTTCCTTGTCTGGGAGGCAGCAGGATGCCCGGTACCTGAGTCCAGAGACTTGGGCTGGAACTCAGCATCTGGCTTTGAGCAAATCACAGAATCCCTCAGAGCCCCAGTTTTCTTAGTCTAAGTGGGAGCAACAACACCAAGCACCCAAAGCTGGTGTGAAAATTAAATAGGGGCAAATGAGGAAGCTCCCAGCCAGTGTGGGGGTCAACCAATGTGAACTTCAATGTGAATTTCCATGCTCTCTTGGAAGATATAACAAGAAATTTGGGCAGATTTTGAAACCTTTCTTTAGGTGGAGAATAAAGAGGTTCTACAGAAAGTTAATCTCACAGGGTCATCTGATCATAAATTCCTAACTGGGCAGGTCATGGTGAGTAGTTATGCCCCAGGCATAGAACTTCTTTAGTGAAAGATTTTTAAGACAGCCCTGTCCATCGTTCTTGGACATTTAGGTTATATATCTTTGAGTTGCCAGAAGTAATATCCCTCGAAGGCATAACTTCCCTTAGGAAAGTGCACAATCTTGTTAACTATGCTGTAATCTAGTCCCTGCCTTGCTTTCTCTCACCTCCATGTAATCTTCCTTATGTTCTCTTGTAATTTTATGTACATAAAAGAAGGTGCAGAATTGTTATTCTCTAGAGCATTGGAAATCTTGCTCCTGGCATATGTTATCAGTCTGACTCAAACTCATAAAAATTCTCTAGAGGTTTGGATGTTTTTATATCTATAGAGCATTTTAGAGACACGTGTTCTTTACATTCTGTCCCAATTCCTTGGCCCTCAAACTTTGTTGGTCACCAAACCTTGTTGATTTTACCCTTTCAGTAGCTGCTGCTCAGTCTCCACTTTTCTGTCCTCACTGCCATAGTCCTAAGTCAGGGCCCTGCCTCCTTGCAGCCCATTCTCACTGCCCTGTTGGTTTCTTTCAGGCAGATACTGAGCCTGGGTCTCCCTCCAGGGAAGCCTCTACACACACTTCATTCCTGAGCACAACCCGCTGGCTGTTCCCGATACCTAAGCCGTTCTGCAGACACCTGATTCATATCCCAGCCTTCCTTGCCTCAGTTTCTAGATGTAAGCTGAAGTACTAGATGTGATCTCTGCTTTATTCCTTGAAAGGCACACACCTGCCCCTTCCCTTTCTTTTCCTCTAATTGGCTGGAATAAGGATGTGTGCAGGAGCTATTTTGAGCAGCCATTTTGGACTATGGGCTGGAAAGCTCATGCTTCAGGCTGAAGGTTCAGGAGAGTGGAATATGGCAGGAGAAAGAGGTAGGATGCCTCCTTCCTGCTAGCCTCCATCTTGGTCATGGCCATGTTCTTTATCTGAAGCCCCAGCCTGGCAGGTGCCCACCTATCACAGGGGCAGCTCTCTCTGTCCAGCAACACTCCTTCCAGTCAGGGCTGTCGGCTCCCCGCTGTGGCTGGTCCAGTGCTGCATCTACCCCACAGGCTCCCTTCACTAGCCTATCCTTGGTTGGGTGCTGCTGAGGGTGCCCTAGGTTTCCTACAGCAGTCCTGAAAGTCCCAGTTCTAGGACCATCTTCCACCTCTAAGTCTTGCCTTGAGACCCCTTGGCTGCAGGCCCTGTGCGCCCCACTCCCACTTATCCCCTCACTCTTCCGCAGGGCTGCCTCTAGAAAACATGCTGGCATGCTGGGCTGGACCTATTGTGTGCTCTCTTCTTGCCGCTTTGCTGTTAGATGCTTGAATGGCAAGTTTGTGTCACGATGTCTTCATTTTGTGGGGCAGCCTCAGGGCCAGGCATAGTGCCTGGCAGGCACATCCTGGGTGCTCAGTGGGGAGGTTCTGATAGTCTCGAATGCTCACAAGGTACAAGGATGGCCAGGTTTGACTCAAGCTTAGAATTTGGTCAGGTATAAGTAGAAAAGGAGGACCTGGAGGGAGCAGACTGTCCTTCAGGTCTATAACTGTTGGAAGGACCTCTGCACAGAGGACAGAGCCAGGGCAGGGCCAGCTCCAGCCATGCTCCTATGTGTACGAGGCCCAGTGGAGAATGTCTGTGCGGGGCCTTTGCCCAGAAATAATTGAGAATTTCAAGACAACAGTGTCAGAGCACTAAACAAAACATGGGGCCTTCTGAGTGTGGACTGCATGGTTTGCTCACACACAAAGTTAACCCTGCATTTATAACCCAGTGCCAAACTCAGTGCCTGGCCCAGGCATGACATTCGTCCCTCCCTCCCCTACCCCTTCCCACTTTCTCTCTCCTTCCCTCCCTCACTGGACAGATGTTTATCAAGGACCCCCTGGAAATCAGGCAGAGGTCTAATGTGAGGTGGCCAAGTCTGCAACATAACTGAATGCATGCAGTCCGCTCCTGGGGCAGAAGTCAAGTTCACAGATATGGGTTTGTATAAGATGACTGGCTCAGCCCAGTGCTGCTCAGTGCTGCTCTCTCTGCAGGGACTGTCATAGTTTCAGATCAGACAGACAGACAACACCATTCAGAAAACGTCTGGTTTATTAGGGTTAGCTGTGGCATACATTGGTTTAATAGTTCTAAACTGATACGCGTATATCTACTAACAACATACACGTGGGGGTATGTCAAGCGGCAGTGACAATAGCAAACAGGTGAATTGCTTGGAAAATCATTGTGATCCTAATGGGTTTATGTTAGCAATGGCAAGTGAAAGAAAAGGTAGCTTGGGGCCTTGCCATGGAGTGCCAAGCAGAGCCAGGTAGGTGTTCAGAGCACCCTTTCATGTCCTCGCTATGAGCCCCAGTGTCCCCCAGAAGCTGAGCAGGAAAGCTGGGGTCATCACTGGGTGGCAGGGAGGCTGCCCATCCACCCTCTATCCCTGCAAAGGAATGAGGCCTGGTGGGGTTAGGACTCCCACTGGCTGCTGGTGGCATCTTTGCCTAGAAAGATTTTCAGAGATAAAACCCATTTCTCTAATGGACCAGCATAACCTCTGGGTTACAGGGGAAGGTGTTGTGTTCACATCAGTACTTGGGCCTAGTATCCTGATTTATCTGAACTGCCAGTTGAGTGTGAGTTAGCTGCATCTCCAGAGTCTCCTCCCCGCCCAGCCATTTTCCTCCTCTCACATTTTCAAGGCCAGGCTGTGTGTGACCTAGCTTCCTTTCCAAACCCAGCTCTTCTGTTCCACTGCCATGGCACGACTTTGAAGCTCTGGATGGTAGCACAGGGCTGTCAACTTTGAGAATGAACTCAACTGGAGACTCACACACTTTTCCTGGAGTACCCTAGGTAAGACTCCAGACACAGCTGATGTCTGGCTCCTGCCCTCGCTCCTCATTCAGCTGGCAGGCGTGGCATGGTTCCTTCTCCTAGATTACGAGTCAGTCTCGGTTTAAAATATATATTTTTTTCTTTTAACATAGGTGATTCTTTAACTAGATATGTAAATGCGACTGAATTTATCTCTATAAGAGATTACATACACATAAATTCATGCATCCAAAATATTCTTGGTTAAACCATGTACCTGATAAGTAATTTGGGGAGTGGTGTTGCTGTCACATGCTTCTGGGAGAGGTGGGAGGGTGGGAGGCATGGGGACTTTGCGTGACCTGAGCTATCAGCTCCAGCAAGAATTCCAGGTCTGAGCTCAGTGTCTTGCAGGTTTGAAAGTTTGCAGTATAGTTTCTGCTTTTCCTTAGCTGAGGAGCACAAACTTTCACACAGCTGCCCAACTTCTGACCACAGGCACTGACCTTCTCTCTTAGTGCATTTCTTACATTTTTCTCCCTCAGAGAGAAACCAGAGGAATAAGATGGGACAATGGAAGAGGCTCTCTGTGGGAACCTGGGCCCTGCCCACCAAGGGGTGGGTGCCTGGGCAGTTTGCCTCTCCTGAGAGGCAGGGACAGGAGAACACAAGCTTTGGCCCTGGGCAAGCATGACTGGGCTGCCTGTTGGAGGGGGACCAGTTCTAGCTCTGCCATGATGTGGGCAGATCCCTGGAGGGAGGGTGGAGAGGCTCTCCTCTCCAGGGCCCAGAAAAATCTCCCGAAGAACAGGGTGTGGGTGAGGGGCTGCATTTCCACTGTGGAAGAAGAATGGGGGCCCCAACTCCTAGTGTCAGAGGCCCTGGCAGGAGAGTGGCTGCCTCTTCTACAGCCTGAGGCCCCTGCCTGCAGCTTCCATGGGGTTCAACACAGAGCAGGAGCCCCCCAACGGCCCTGTGTGCCTGTCTCTCTCCATGGTCATGGTTGTACTAAGGAGCTTCACGAGGTCACACTGAGTCCCATTGAGAGTGAAGGTATTCCCGTGGTGGGCAGTGATCTCCATTTATTGCTGGCTCTAAGTGAGGGCCATGGGCTGTCAGGGTTGGCACCTGAGAAAGGTTGGTCAGGTGCTGCGGGGCCTCGGCTGGGAAAAGTCAGCCCTGTCAGCCAGCCTCACCTGCCTATACTGCTGTGGCCTCAGGGCCACTGAGTTGAGACTCCCTTCTCCTGCCACCAGGGGTAGCTGTGCTATCAGCACTGAGCTCCCAGGGTGGCTGTGGGCCCAGGCTGGTGGAGACCAGAGAGAAGTCTGCTACCACCAATGCTGGTGCTCCAGGCCCTGGCTCCTGGAGGCTGTGCCTTGGCACCTTGAGCACAATCCTGTGCAGAAGTATCATCCAAGCCCCTTGGTCCTACCCACCCAAATAGTCTCTACGTTAGAGTATATGTTATATATTAGACATTTCCTTTTCAATACAATCATCCTCTCGTAATGTCTTGGAAAAATTTGAGTCACACAAAGGCAGGCAACCCCTTAATACACAGCTTTCAGTGAGCAGCCTCAGGCTCCCTGGTGGGAAGGAAGCGGGAGTCTTCCGTCAGCTTCTGTCCCTGTGCCCCAAAGCCTAGCTCTTGCTGACAAGGAGCTGACAAGGATCATGGAGGGCTATGCATTCCGAGGGCACATGAGTCTGCCCAGGAAGCTGACGCCAGCTACTCCATCCCACCACAGCCAGGGAAAGGCCACAGAGTGAGGCTGGTGGGGAGGTGTGAGGGTGGGGATTGGAGAGGTGGGAAGGAGGGGATTCCTCCAATTATTGCGGCCAGGTGTCAGGGAACACCAGGAATTCCTGGAAACCTTGAGGGAGCTAGGAGAGGCAGGGCAGAGACTGCGCTCCGTTTTAAGGACATTTCAACCCTGGAAAACTGCCTTTGACCCTTCTCTGTTTTAGCATAAAGTCTCTACCTTTTAAGGTAGATCCAGTGATGGTCAGCATAACATAAGACAAGGATGTCTTTTTTTTTTTTCTTTAGTAAATTACGCTAGAGATTCCTCCAATTTTGATTTTTTTTTTTTTTTTGCAAGTCACATCTAAGAAGCCAGCTTCTGCCCTTCTTCTGCCCACTTCCCCAATTGTGGGACAGCTGCCCAGACAGTGCCCTCAGGGTGGAGACCCTGTTCTCACTGCTGCTGTCCTTTGAGAGACCCACATGTTTATTTCATGGAAGACAGAGTTGGTTACTTCAGGAAGCTCTTTGTGGAGAACATGGTAGGCACCTTCGTAAATCTGTAATTAGATGAGACAGGAAATCAGGGCTACAGGAAGCAACAGGTGCAAGGAGGGAGGCCACAGGCAGCGGACAGAGTCCCCCAGACTCTTCTCATGCCCCTCTGGACTCCTGTCTTTCATGGTGCCAATGCTGTTTGATCAAATTAATTAAAATGTCCCAATATGTTCTAGCACTTCCTTTCTTAAATCAACACTCACCTTCTCTTTACTCTGCTTCTTTCTCCATCCGTGGACATGGTCGGTGCCTCCCTCAAAAAGGTGATTTCTATTCCCTGTCTTCACTTCCTTGCCTTCCACTTGGACCTTAACTGATCCCAGTCTACTTCCACTCCCACCAACCCACAGCAACTGTTCTTGGTACAGGCTCCAAAGACATTCAGTCCCTGTAGCCAGGCAACATTTTTGCTCTCATATTGACTTTTAAGCATCAGTCAAAAGCTGTTAACTGTCTAGAAATACTCTCCTGTGTTTTCTTTCCATTCTTTTCTAAAATTTCCAGTGGACTCTCTAACAGGTACCTCAAAATGGAACTCCTGACATTCCCCACATCTGTGTCTTCCTGTGTCCCCCAGCTCAGATAGGGTGGCACAGCCTCCTCACTGGTGTGGGCCCCAGCTCAGGATTCACCCTTCATCACTTGATCTCCCTACAGTCACTCTCCAGGTCCTGCCAGGCTGTCCCCTACCTTCGCTGCCACCACCTCAGGCCAAGCTCATCCTCTTGGCCTGGTGACAACAGCATCCTCCCACCTGGTGTCCCTGTCTTCGCTCTTGTCTCCATGTGGCAGCTAGCGGATGCTTTGAGAACTGGAGTCAGAGTATGCTGTTCTCCAGCTCAGAATGCTCTGGTCACTTCCTTATTGAACTAAGAAAAAGTCTGGACTCCTCTTCTGCTTCCAGGCCCCTCCCCTGTCATACACCGCCCTTACCCTGCTCAGCGCACTCCCACCACAAACGGTCTCCTGATTGCTTGCATACACCAAGAACTTTGTGACTCTGGTCTTTGAACTTGCCCTTCCCTTAGTCTGGAATGTTCTTCCACCCTTCTAGTCACTGTCACTCAGGCTTGCTGGCCCATCTGAAGTAGGTGCTTCACCTCTTCTCTGGTTGCCCTTTCCCCACTCTCTGCTTAATTTGCTTTAGGGCACTGATCCTCTGCATCGTCATCATCCTGTCTGGTTGTTTGTTGCTCATCTTGTTAGGACATAGACTACGTGGGAAGGTTGGGACTTTGCCTGTCTTGTTCTCCTGGTACAAAGTCAATGCCCAATGAAAACTTGGATTAAAAAAATAAATGAATGAATGGAGAGTGAATGGACACATGAGCACTCTGCATGGCCTCCTTTTGTAGGGTCACCAAGGTTCCATGCCAGTGAAGGGCATGATCTTTGAGGTGCCTTCACCCAAACTGCAAAGTACCCATGGTGTTTTATACTCTCCAGCATTAAAAAGAGCCAGTTTTACCTTTTTCCTTTTTCTCCTCCTTTCTCCTTCATTGATGAGTCTATATCTGGTAGTGGTAAAGGCCAGGGCCTGCAATTCACAATAGTGTGACGGGAGCACTTGACAGTTTGCAAAGACATGAGAGTCTTTGTCAGCACAGTGAGGAATGGAGAGGGCCAGGGCATTCAGATCAGAGGGTGTGAGTTTGAATCCTGACCCCATTGTTCGGTAAGTGTGGCATCTGTAGTAAGTTGCCTCTTCTCTTTATAACTTAGCAGGAAATGGCCCTGGACTCGGGGCTTCCATGTGCCCACTGAACAGGCCACAGTGACATAGTCTGGGGACACATCCATTCATCAGGCTGTGGTCTCACAAAGTGACCACAAAGAGCCACCTTCAGAGTCAACTGTCACTTGACAGGTACACGGTAGGTGCTCTTCCTCCTTCCTATCCCCTCAGCTGGGGCTCTTCCCTGTTCAATCGGAAAAACAAAAACAGGAATATCTGGACCCTAAAACCATATTTTCCATCTCGAAAGGCCCTCCAACTTAGTCTACTGTAGTGTGTGTGTCTGACAGGCCATGTGGCTAAGCCTCAGGTCCCACTCCCTCTACAGGACACGCTCTCGCAGATTCCCTTGCAGACCAGACCCTGCCATGTCCCACTGCACCTGTGCACTCAGAGCCCTTGGTGGTGGCAGCTGGTCCTCAGCTGCTGCTGCTGGTGCAGAGAACCAACCCGCGGGGAGGCTGGGCTGCCACACACCTTTGGACCTTGGACATGACAAAGCAGGAGACATGTTCTTAGAGACTTTCTTTGCCCAGTGCCCAGTTGTGGGTTTTTTTCTTGACCAGGACACCTTCTGAGTTTCTTCTTTTCAAGCTTGTTCATGCAAACAATCTGCTAATGGCCTGTGTGCTTGCTTAGAATTAACAGCCGCCTCTATTCCTGTTACTTATTTCCTAATAGAGCCAGGCTGGCCCCATCCTGAGACGCCTCGCCTGGGGATGGCTCTGGGAGTTCTGAGCAGATGCGCCCAAAGGAACCCCACCTTCCCCACCTAAGGGAAATGAGGGGGGCAGCTGTTCACCTTGAGTGTCTTGTCCTGGCTCTTGGCAGATTCCATAAGTAAGTAGGCCCCTTTGCTGTCGCACAGGCGGTCAGCAGAACCCTGGAGCAGCAGGAAGGGCAAAGTCAGCTTGGGGAGTGCCCGTTCCACTCGCGAGACAGCATTGAGCAGCTGGATTCCAAAGCACACTTTCAGTCCAGCCCGACAAATAAGGGGGTCCGTGTTATAAAGGTCAACCTGGAGAGAAAAAGAGAGAGGGTTCTACCAGTTCATGGGCAGAGGACTCCCCTATTTCCTGTTAGCTCTTCCTTCTGCTCTGGCCTGAAGAGCTGATTCTATATAGTCAGCTTGGTCTGGGGCACAGTTGCCAAGAGCCTGCAGTGTGGCCAGCCCCGTTTCATGACACAGACCTATACTACTTTCAATATCTCTCTTCGCAGGTTTTGTTCTGTGCATTCCACATTCATACATGTGCCTGTAGACAGTTTCAAGAATTAATTTACATATATTTTTATATAGGCAGCATCATATTCTTCACTTTGATTATTTCATTCAGGAATAGCTCTGAAGATGTTTTGGTGTTAGCCTGTGTGGATTCCGTTTTCTCGAAGTCTCTCTCTCCTGACTTGGTGTTCACCTGGTAGAAGTGAGTGAGGGGCATGCCTAAAATGCAGGGGCAATGGGGGCCATGGTGGAAGGCATGTAGTTAGTTCAAAGTGTCCCTGAGGTGCTTTGGCAGGGCACCACACTGGGGGTTTCAGGAGGAGTGAAGTCCAGGGCAGGTGTGGGCTATGGTGGGCTCCACCCTCCATGTTCTCTGGGCTGCAGGCAGCTGTCTGTCACTCTGATAGGGACACCTGCTGCCTCTCTAGGGGATATGCCCAGGGGCTGAGTCCTCCCTCCTCAATCATCAGTCTGCCTGGGCCCAACCTTTCATGAGATTACCCTGATGACCTATCCTTGTTCTCGTTGGCTTTACTCCTCCTCCCTCTAAGGAGACAGTGACTTGCCTGCCCACTGTGGCCCCAGATAGGGGACTGGTCCCACAAAATCTAGGTGAGAAGTCTCTAGAACTCTCTCGGGCCCATATGGGCAAATGTGAGACCACAACTCCCCTTCTTTCATTCCCTCATCTTTGCCAGTGGATTTTCGGCTAGTTGGAGAAGTGCCACATGGTGTTGGAACTGGGTAAGAGAGCAGAGGGACCACGGGAACAAGGACCGCAGGGATAGCTGGAAGGAAATGTGCTTCCAGCTGCCCCATGAGGCTACTGCTGTCCACGGAGTT
This sequence comes from Pteropus medius, assembly GCF_902729225.1. NCBI lineage: Eukaryota > Metazoa > Chordata > Mammalia > Chiroptera > Pteropodidae > Pteropus > Pteropus medius. The sequence continues at coordinate 2,101,535 of NW_024351546.1, forward strand.
CCAATCTGATTCTCCAAGGGTCGAGGCTACACCTCTCTTCTGTTACCACTCAACAGGGCCTAGGCCATAATTCCAGATTCATGTTAAGAGGAGACAGGCTATTCTGGGTCACCCCTGCCATTTCTGATTCCTCCCATTCTGGGCACCAAGCAGGCAAACAAGACCGTTTGTAAAAAATAACCACATGAGATGGATTAGCCACTTCTTGCAGCGGAGCTGGTATGAATCCTACAGGGCCAGGCCATCTGTTTGGGGGCTGAGAAAAGACTGGCAGTGGAAGTACATGGGCAGTGCATGGTCACAGCAGTTGCTCATCCAGAGTCTGCAAGGAGCCTTGTTTGGGAAAAGAGCCCCGGGCTTAGAGTCTGTTGAGAACTGAGGCTCACAACAAAACAATGGCAACTGCAAGCACCACTTACTAAACACATACTTTATGCCTAACATGGTGCCAGGGCATCATGTGTACAATCTCATTTAGTGAAAAGAAATAATAAGAATAGCTAACATTTCTGAGCTCTTTCTTCCTATGTGCGTGTACCAAGTATTTAACCCAGTTAACCTTCATAACTTTCATAAGTACTCTGTCTGAGGAATGGCTCTCATTATCTCTGTTTTGCAGAGGAGGAACCTGGTTGTTATTCGTTACCCAGTTTCTGTTCTCCCCTATATAACCCTGGATGTTTCATTTAGAACAGAGCCACCCAGAATAAAGACTACATTTCCCAGTCTCCCTGGCAGTTAGGTGTGGCACCACATTCTGGGAAGTGAGGAATGGGAAGTGAGCAGCAGCACAGTGTGCACCCTCTGGTCAAGGCTTGTCCTCTTTCCCTCCTCCCACCTACCAGAACACAGGCAGTTGGGGTCCCATGACCGAGGGCTGCACTCCAGAAACAGCAAGCAACAAGATGAGCTGGAGCATGTGGGGCTGGTGACACTGAGGTCACTGTGCAGAGAAATAAGCTTCTTTCCTGCTTAAGTCCCTGTCACTGGGGTCTGGGTCTACGCAGGCTGGTAGCCCTGCTAACGGCATTCTCTTCGATGACGCTGGGCCCTGATTGCAGGGGATGTGTCCTTATGAGTGCACAAGGCCAGAGAGCTCACTAGACCACCTCCTTCCTGAAATGGTCTTCCACCTTGCCCTGCTGACCTGAAACATCCTGGCCACAGGAGGCCCCTTGGGGAGTCTGCTCTTGGGCTTAATTGCTCTGACAGCCAAAGTGGCTTTCTGTTCTTGGCTTCATTTTCCACTGATTACACAATGGCTGGTTCTGGGCCTGGGGAAGGAGCCAACAGATGTGTCGGGGAAAGGGCAAGACCCTGGTACGAGCCACGGCCAAGGTGGGAGGTGAGGGATAGAGGGAAAATGGGGTTTGGAGAGAAGAGGGAGGCCACACCTAGTGGGGAAACTGAGGCTCAGAGGGCCCAAACCCTCCCCTTAAGTAACCATTCTGGTACAATCATTGCAGCTTTTCTTTTTTTTGAGAACAAAGATATAAATTGACCAAAAGTCTTCTTTGTGGGGTGAGAATGTGTCCTGTTGCCCCCAGGAAAGAGGTGGACAGGGCTCTCTCTCCTTGACCAGGCCCCAGCCCAGACCATTGATCAACTAACAAGCCCATTCAAAACCAAAGTTGAAAATGTCAATGTTAAAAGATGACTTTCTGTACAATTCCATTTCTATGATGTTCTTGAAATGACGAAATTAGGAAAATGATGCATAGAAGCATGATTGTCAGGGGTGAGCAGGAGGAAGTGGGCATGCTATACAAGGGCAACATGAGAGATTTTTGTGGTGATGGGATGTTCTGTGGCTAGACTATACTGATATCAATTTCCTGGTTATGATATTGTCCTCTAGCTTTGTAAGATGTCAGCATTGGGGAGAACTGGGTAAAGGGCCCATGGGATCCCTCTGTATTATTTTTTCACAAATACATGTGAATCACAATTATCTGAAAACAAAAAGTTTACTTAAAAACATATAACAAAGATCCAGTCTTTGGCACTATCTCTTGTAACCCCTCCACCCATTTTTTTTGGATCACAACTGTTCCTGCTAGCTGAGAACAGCATCTGCTGGGGACATGTCAGCTGGCGGCTGTGGGTCTGGGTGCAAGGGACCACATTTTTGCTGCAGATGACTGACCCCTGGGAATGCCTCTATTGGTTGAGACTGGAAATCTTTTTTTTGAGGGGAGGGTCAACTGATGATTTGAGGGAGACCAGAGAAGTGAGGAGCACCCAGCCATGATCTGGACAGGGTTTTTCTTTCCTAGACTCAGTGTGCTGCTTTGTGAAATGGGGCGATAGTGAAAGTGCCTCAGAGGATGCTAGGGAGATTCCATAAGACGATGTAGCCACAGTACCAAGCCCAGGGTCTGGACCTACAACGAGATTGATGATATGTGGGTTGCATCTGAATCTGACACTGAGAACAAAGGGAGGAGAGCCACTTCATGGCCTCTCTGAGGCCTCTCTGCCTCAGAGACGCCAAGCCACATGACCTTAGGTGAGGCCTTACTTCTGGGCTTCAGTTTTCCCACTAAGGGGACCTCGGAGGTTCCTCCTGGTTTTTAAGTTTCACAGGCTGTGAATGTTTTCCTGGCCTCCTGTACATGTTTTAGCGATACTCTAGTATCTTCTCTGTTTTCTGAGGTTCTGAGAGCTCTCAACAGTGTTGAATTTGACAGCCAGGAACATGCCAACTGGGACTTCTGACTTTTGAACACTGTCTCTCTGTGCAAAAGAAACTTTGCCTTAAAGCACAGTAAATGTGTCTGCAATCCACAGCTGAGAGTTTTCTTAAACTTGGTTGAGCAAAATCTAGGCACCACCCCTACAGTCAAATCTTCTGACCTATTTTTAAAAAATCTGTTCCAGGATGGAGTATAAACTTACATTTTTAATTAGAATAATATTTAAAATAATGAACACGTTGGCCTTTAATTCTGTGCCAGGTGTTGTGTCAAACACTTTACTCATTGAATCTTCACAAAAACCCAGTGTAGGAACCATTATTATTATCACCATTTTACACATGAGAAGAGAGGCTGAGAGAGGCTAGGTGACCCACCCAAGGTTATGCAGCAAGTAAAGGGCGGAGCTAGGATATGAACCTAGGCAGTCAGTCTCCACCATCACCAGTCGTAACCACTCACCATGCTCTGCTACCTGCCTAAGGAAGAGAAAGCAAAGGTGAGTCCCGTGTACTCACAGGATAGCCAGGAGCTGTGGAGGTGGCACTCCTCAGAAAAAAAAAGGGTGGATCCCAGGTGAGGACCATAAACATCTAGGCCTGACACATAGTGAAATGACTTGGTGGGTCTCACAGGTTGCCATCCTTCACAGACTGCTAAAGGGGATGGGGCACCCTTCTGGGCACAGACAGACATGTGCCCTCCTCACATGACATTGTTTCCTACTTCGCAGAGAAATATAGCTCAGTAGGCCTAATCTCCTGCAGTTTCCCCTCAAGTATCTACATGTTTCTACAGCTGTGTTCTCCTGACCCTCATTCTCTCCGGTGTCCTCCCTTTTCTTATGGAAGCCTCACCCTTCCACCTGTGCTTTGGAGCCCATTCCAGGATTCCTACCTCCTTCCTCCATTGTTTAGATCTTTCTTAATCCATCCATTTCATCACAGGGAAATCGGATAGCCTTCTCTGGCATAGTGGAAAGAGTACATAGCAACTCTACCCAAGTGATCTCTGTGAAACCTAGAAACCTATGGGAACTCTACAATGAATGGGCATGTCTTTGCAGAGACAATCTCTTCCATTCCCCACCTTTGTTTTGAATGGCAATTTGTTGTGGAAAGACTTGGATAATAGAAAATCTTCTCCTATGTACAGTGGTTTCTATTGCCATCTCAAGTGAGTTTTCCAGCCCCTTGCTCTTAGACTAATTAACATCTAGTCCTCTTTAGGACCTCAGCTCAGACTTCACCCCTTCAGGGAGGTCTTCATGACTCCCCAGGCTCTTGTGGCTAGCAGCCCTTCTCTGGCCCCACATTCACCCTGGTCTTCAAACAGGTGTTTGTGCTCCTGCCCGTCCCTGATTCAGAGTGTCAGGCCCCGGGGCAGGGCTCTGTCTATCCTGCTTTTGCTGTGTCCTGGCACAGGAGGCTCTCAGTAAATACTGGCTAAATGAATGAATGAGCTAACCTTTCTCTAGCCCAGCCTGAGAAGCAGCACCTTGGCACTAGGAGCCCTGCATAGACCAGATGGAAGCTGGAACCTCTGCACTGGGCTAACTGGCTGACAGTTGGAAAAGGAGCTATTCAGATTGGAATGATACCCATGGGCCTTAGAGGAAAAGGTCCCTCATTAATTCATTAGACAAAGAATGACTGGGCATGAAAGAGGACCCTCCCCCGATGCGCCGCCCAAAGGTAGGCTCTTTAGAGCTGCTTGATATTGTTTCCTTGTGGCTCGCTAGGCTATATTCTCATAAAATCATGCTTATGGAATATTCTAAATGCAAAAAATAATTTAGCAGAGAAATTGGCCTGAATACGGAACATACTGAGCACTGGAAACAGTCTTGCTTGGTGATACCAGTGCATGTTCCCTCTCTTCATGTGCCCCCTCCTCTTGGGTCTGACCAATTTTGCCCCCAGCTGGACACTCCCTGCACACCACACCTACATTCTCCCTGGACACCCCTGTCCCTGACAGCACTGCCTTGCTTCCCACCCACTGCAGGGCCAAGTCCAAATTCTTCCCATAGTTTGTAAGACCACGTGGCAGGGGACGGCGGTGTGGGAGGAAGGCTCTAACCACCCTTCCACTTTCTTCCTTAACACTGCCCCTCACCCCTTGTATCTCTGGGCCCCCGTGTGGCTGTCCCCTCAGCCTCAGCTGCCTGTAGAGTTTCCCCTTTCTTCTGACACTTAACTCAGCCTGCTTCTTCTTCCAGGAAGCCCCCTGTCCTCCCTAGGTGCACTGTGTGTGCCATTATCTGCTCCCCCTCCTTTCAAGTGCTCATCTTCTGCACCTATGCACTGGGGGCTGCCCTTGACGTTCTCAGTTTCCAGAATGCCCTTTCCCCATACCCTTACTCTAGTCTGCTAGCAAATCTCTGTCTCCCATCAAGGCTCACTTCAAGTGTTTCCTCCCATTGACAGGTGCCCAGACACTGTTAATGAAACTGTCACCTGTCTCCCCAGGGCTCCTGTATCTTTGTAGATACCTCTTTAAAAACAGCTGTGACAACAACAGCTCCCATCTACCCTAGCGTCTATGCTGTGCCAGTCTCCAGCCTGGCCTCTCCCAGGAACCTGAGGATCAGTGACACGAAGTATGGTTTCCAAGGTCACAATGTGGCACAAAGAGACAGAGCTGGAGAGCCGGGTCCAGACTCAGGCCTTTTTGCTCTTCCTACCAAGCCATCTGCCTCTTTGTCTTCTGTAACAGAACCATTGGTGAGCTTTTCTCCCTCTCTGACTGTGACCCCAGGAGACAGATGACTTATCAGGTATCTCTGGCCTTCAGGGCCTGGCCTGAAGCGGGAGCTCCATGCAAGTTTGTTCACTTGACATGCTGCCCGCCGGATGGCAGAGGGGAGGTAAAGGCCCTGCCTGACTTGGCAGAAAGTCTCCCTAGCTCAGTCGAGCAAAGTAAGTCTTGTTTACCAGGAGGCCCAAGTTCCCTCTATGACTGCGGGAGTAGGCATCCAGTTTCAGTGGCGGAAATTCCTAAGCCAGATAATACCCATCACAAATAAGGACACTGCAGTTCCATGTTGGCTATAAAGAGGATTTATCAGGATTAGCCTACATGTTTGAAACGCCACTTAATCAAGGTCTTGTGCATTACTAAACATTTTTTCCCAAGAATTACTTTTTGCTATTAAAGCTTAAACTCCTGGATATCTTGGTAGGTCATGGCCCCAGACACGTGGGCACAGGCACTTTGCATACACCTACCACAGGGTACTGGGGCCTCTTTCTGGAGGGCTGAGGGTCTTCACAACCAGAAGTGAAGCAGAAAGTCAACCTTGCTTGCTCCTTTGAAATGGAGGTCCCTGAAGTGCAGCCCTGGACCCCGACATAGCTCCTGGGTGGTCACCGAGAGAAGAGGAAAGCAGCTTCCATGTTCTCTACCCAATCACGCTAGCCATGACCACCTTTTCACAGGCCCAAGGATTGAATAAGTAATAAGATAAACAAGAGAGCATTACTGCGATCTCGCAGGACCACTTTCATAAATGCTAGTAACAAACAGCAAGTTCGTACAGTCTCAAGTCTTAAAAGTTGGTGACAACTAAGGAAATCAGGATGTGGACTAGATAGAGAATAATGATAGGGAATTATTGCTACTTTTCCGAAGTGTGATAATTGTATGGGGTTGTATGTGTGAATGTTCTTATTCTGGGTTCTTCCTCTTGGGCAACATATGCTGAATTATTTAAGAGTTAAGGATAATGGTGTCTGAAGCTTATTTTTAAAAGATTCAGCCGAAACAAAGTATTCACTCAATGACATTAGATTTGGCAATGATTTTTTTGAATATGACATCAAAAGCTTAGGCAACAACAACAAAAAAATAGATAAACTGGATTACATTAAAATGAAACCCTATTGCACATCAAAGAACATTACCAAAAGATTGAAAAAACAACACATGGAATAGGAGAAAATATTTACAAATCACATATTTCATAAGGAGTCACTGTCCAGAATATATAAAGAACTCACACAATTCAACAACAACAAAAACAAACAACCTGATTTTAAAAATGGACAAAGTACTTGATAGACATTTCTCCAAAGAAGATATGTAAATGGCCAATAAGCATGTGAAAAGATGCTGAACGTCAGTAATCATTAGGAAAATGCAAATCAAAATGATCAGGCAATCCCACTTTTGAGTATAAACTCAAAGGAACTGAAAGCAGGGACTCAAAAAAATATTTGCACACCCACGTTCACGGCAGCATTATTCACAATAGCTGAGAGGTAGAAGCACCCTAGGTGTCCACTGACAGATAAATGAATAAATAAAATGTAGTCGATAAGTACCATTTACATATTATTCAGCCTTAAAAAGGAAGGAAATTCTGACACTTGCTACAACAGGAATGAACCTAGAGGATATTATGCTCGGTTGTATCAGATTCTCATGTGAATGGGGGTTCAATCTGATGGCGTCTTTGAGATAGCTTTGCTCAGGCTGTGTTCCTATGTGAGCCCAGCTGAGCGTGCAGTTTCCTTTTCCCTCGACCACGTGAAGGTATTTGAATGAGAATCTTAGCGTGGCTTGTGGGGCAAGGAGAATGCCTCATTTTGTCTTCAGTTTGGCTGACAGCTGAGATTACCTCTGACAATCTCTCTACAGAGTCACTGGCTTTTCTGCTGCTATTAAAGTTGCCGATTTCAGGGATCTGCCTCTTACGTGCCCAGAATTGCTTCTCCCAGAGTCAGCAGGAGGAGGGCTGGGAGCAGGAAACATCTGGGGTGGGGGTAGGAGGCAGGAACATCAACAGACCCTGTGTTGTAGGGCACGAGACCAAGGCAGACCCATTTGCCAGCTGCCCCCAGTGGAGCTATCTATGCCTACCAAGAAACATTCTAACGGCTTGTTATTTTTTAAGGCATTGGTAAATTATAGCTACCTCAAATAGACAAGTCTTCTGTGGGGAATGTAAGAATGACTGATGGAGAGTAACAAAATAAAATTGGCTAACCAAACCAGGAGTACTGGAAAGTTAATAACCGGTTCTCAGAGGGGAATGCTGTGGGAGGCTGTATCCTGGGGATAGAGGGGAGGCTAGGGCCTATATTTAGCTGTGGTTATAATTAGTCAAAAGCCTCCATGTGGCTAATCTTTCCAAGACATCACAGTAGCCTTCCAAGGACCATAGGTGGACTATAGGCAGAGGTGGCCTCCCGGCATGCGGATCGGAGATCTGCAGGAAACTGGGAGCAGGGGGCTTAATCATTGACACTGGCACATCTGAAACACTGGATGGGGTCTGGAGCGGCACCTGTCTGTAGAAATAAAATGAAGTGGAGTTGGCCACTCCTCACAGCTCTCACCATATGGCCTGCCAGTGTACTATAAACCAGCCAGGATGCTCCTGGCAGGGATCCCAATATATTTATAGAGAACAGAGACTTGGTTCTAGAAGACAAAGTGCCTTAACACATAAACAGTGCATGTTCCCAGTGGAAGATGGGCTCAGAATCACAGCTTCTCTTCCTCCCAGCTTCTACCCAGTTCACAGGCCAAAGGCTGGAGCTTGGAAAGAAAGCAGTGCATTCTATTTGTGAGTGACTACTGGTTAGCAATGGTGTGAGGGCAGGAGGAGACTCTAAGCAGCTCCCCTCCTCATCTCTTCCCCTGAGTCCTTGGTCAGAAAGCTAACAAGAACATTCAAGAGTGGGAGGGATTCGTCACATTCAGAGAGTAGAATGATTAGTATGTCAGTATTCCAGTGTTCTTTTTGGCCAGGGACTCTAAATGTGTAGATAGACAAAAAATACTTGAGTAGCAACTTATTTGTTCCCAGGATTTTAGCGGCAAGAGCACTTGGCTCAGAGCAGAGGGGTCTGGGCTCAAAACCCTATTTCGTAGGTGTGTCCTCTGGTAAGTGACTTGCCCTGTCTGGGCTCAAGGTTTCACAAATGCAGATACTGATAATAAGACTGCCTCCTCAGATCTCTGGGAGAAGAAAGGGCTAGTCTGACACAGAAGGAGGGCGCACCCATCCTGCATTGGATGGTGCTCAGACAACCCAAGGCATTTACTGCAACGCTCCTGGAGGCCACACCACCAGGAGAATCTCTGTCTGTGGGCTGACAGATGTGAAGTGATGCTAGTGAAGGGCGTCATGCTGTAACAGTCCTGGGTGGGTTGTGAGAACACTTGCCACAGCAAACCCCAAACAAACATCCTGCTTTTGATATTCGAATCGCAGAGCCAGCCTGTTTCCCCAGAGACAGACTTCCAAATCTTCAGGAGAGCCCCTCACACTCCCCAAGCCTTCGCTCTTCCTAGCAGGCTGGCTTTAGTAAGCTTGTTAGGCAAATGTTTCTTTTCTTTTTGAGGCTTTTTTAGCTGCAGGGCTCCATGGGAAATATCTTAGTTAAAGATGTGCCTTAAGACACCCAGATGAGATCTGGGAGCTGCCTTTTCTGAGCATATTTCCCTCTGGACGTTGCTATTTTTAAAGCTCAGCAGAAGGGTCAAAGGGAGACTCAGAGTGGGGATGGGGAGGGGCAACTGCTCTCTTCTGGGGAATGGTAAGGCTTGTTTCTATTCATTCCAGTGGGAGTTCAGCCTTGGGGCTGACCAGCCACCTCCCTCCTTGCAGTCTTCCCAGCAGGGACATTTATTAGTGTTTCTAAAGAATCACCCCATTTACCTGACCAGTCAGAAACCTGATACATGAGGGCGTGCCACCCAGGATTCAGGAAGAGCCTGTGTGCTGTATATTCACACCAGACTCTTCCATGTGTTTAAGGCTTTCAATGGAATTTTCCATTATTTCAAAAATGAGATAAAACTCTGAGAGTTGCTATTTTTAAACAAAGAGGGCTGGGAATAATTTTATTATTTTTCTTCTTTGCCCAAGTACTTTCAGGTGTTGAGATAAATGACTATGATTTGCACCTGGATGTTTCCTCTCAGCGATCTCAAGGAGGCCCCCTCTCCCTCCCCCTCCATTCCCCCCGCCCATACTCATTGTAGTCCTGGCATAGCTGCTGCAAAAATAATTGGTTTTACTAAAGATTGCACTTTGAAGCTGGAGCCGTTATGGGGGATGCCAGCGGGTGGAGGAACCCCTGCCCGACACTGACTCCTCTCACAAAGTGAGTCCTGCACACAAAGCAATGGCCCCCAGCCATGAGCTGCATGGACCAGTAATTATAAAACAGGAAAAAGAGTTTAATGATCATAAAGACTAGCTGGAAGGAGGCACCCAAGCATGGGCTTTTGAATCAAATGGGTTCAAATCCCAGCTCTGTCTCTGACTGATTGTGCAAACTTGGACAAATCATTTAACCTCTGAGCCTCAGTTTCCTCATCTGTGAAATGGGATTAATGTCTGTCTCATTCATGTCAGGATTAAATCAAACAGCATATGCTTGGTTTTGGTCTTTCTGGGTCCTAAAGTTGTGCCTTTTCACCGTCTAGATCTGCCCTTTGGAATTACATTTTTTTTTCTTTACTTAAATATTCTTTGACCCTAGTGGGTCAAATTTGGCCCCAAGATGTGGATTTGAGAGGCATTGTGGGTTTTAAAAATTAGATTAAATTAAAATTAAAATCGAATGTCAATGACTTGAGTAGATCAGATACCCTCTGTCTCCTCACAGGCCCCATGGCTCGCTAAAGCCTCTCACCAGCCCTGATTCATAAACAGCTGCTGGCCCTGGAGGCTTGGGAGTTTTGACCCCTGATCAAGAATGTCTCCTTACATGTTAGGGATGATTCACATTTAGTTGCCCACTCTCTAAGTGACTCAGAGGGCCAGGAGGTCAAGTTTTATAATGAAGCTAGAGTCTAGCTACTCAAGTTCCAAGAAAACCCGGGAAAGTCACAGCACTCCATTCCTTTTTACAGGGTCCTTGGGAAGCCACCAATTTCATGACTTCAAATTCCTAAGGCAAGATTGGAAACTGAGCCAGAAGAGTTGTAAAATGACTTACTTAAACCTGAAGATAATTCCAGCGTCTTCCAGGAGTCCAGAGTCGCTGCCTGTCCTTTAGCCATAAGTCTATAGGAGTTTGCTGTCCTCACAGACAAAGCAAAGCTGGGGACCACACCTACCTAAACTCTCTGGTTGGTCCCACTAGTGGGTGACCCAGGCAAGTTCTCTCATCTTACAGAGCCTCAGTTTCCTCTTTTGGGGCTGCCATGCATGAGTGAGCACACAGCACCCACCTGGCACAGATCATTAAGGCTTAATTAAAGGCAGGGATAGGTGCTGGCCTTTCATTAAATGGGAGGTGAGTTGGCTCACTGAACAGCATCTTAATAGACCAACCCCAATCTCTGGGGTTTGGGACTCTGCTCAGACTCAGTGTCTCAGGTACATTGTTGACCCTTTGTCCATGCTGACCTTGGTGCCTGGTCCAAGAAATGGTGACATTGACTTATGGCACGACCTCCCAGCTTATTCCCCTAAAACTACCTTGCCTCTTCTTTCTAAGCTTTTCTCAGCAGGTTTTGCTTATACAGAAGGCAGTACCACTCCGCTCAGGAGGCTGCAACATACTCATGGCAGGGCAGTGGCTCCTGGGAGATGGGATTTGTGGGATATCTCATGATCCACTCTCATTTTACCCCTGAACACTCACCTGCTGCCCTACGTGTGGTCAAACCAAACTATTTGCTGTTCTGCAAATGTGCTGTCCTCTCTCTACACCAGGACTCTTTACCCACGCTATTCCCTCCACCCGAACCCTCTTCCTCTGATCCCCCTTCAGCCCAGCACCGCCCCTACAACTCATGGACATAGGACATTTGGCCTGGCCTGAATCCATTCTTCTGTCCTCAGCTACTGTATCCCAATTCCACACTCCACCCCCTCTTGGTCCATGAGGCCGGATGGGGTTGACACTGCTCCCTTTTCTGGACAAATAACCCAGGCTCGGACAATCAGCTAATAAGAATTGGCCCTGGGACTTTTCTTGGAAAGAGGTGCTGTCTTTCCATTGGGGTTACTCATGTAAAGCTGCCGGTGGCTATCTCTGCCCCCTCCTTGAGGAAAGTTTGGTTGGGAATGAAGCCAAACCTGTGGATGTGAGATCTGGGGAGAATGAATGGTGAATGAGGCATTCGAGACCCTGGATCCACCCATGCCTGAAACCTTTAGTTATATTCACCAATAAATTCTACTTTTTGCTTAAAACACTTTAAGTTTCTGTCACTTACAGCCGAAAGATATTTGGCCGATATACACACAACTTCATCTGGTTAGCTCCTTTCCACCTTTAGGGCACAACTCAGGCATCATGACCACGCATCCCTTCTCTCCCAGTCCTGAAGCCAGACGGCATCTCACACATGTTTGTACAGGGCCTCAGTGAAAGGACAGCAAAATGCCACAGACAGCCAAAACTTAGATTTCCCACTGGGACTGCTGCTTTCACTCCCTCATCAGTCCCAGCTACCCCCTGGTTTTCAGAAATACTCTCACCTCTGTCTTATTCCGAGAGAGCACACTGGCGTCGATTGGGCCCAGGGACATGTTTGGCAGGACAAGGTTGAGAACTTTTGCAGCAAGGACCTAGCCAGGGAGGAAAAACAAGGGTATGAGTACAGTGGGATCCATGCCCAGCTCCACCCACAGGACAGTTTACAGTAAATTATGGAAAGCGACACCCAAACTGAACATCAGCCAGGTTTGTTTCCTAAGGCTGAGCACCTCGGGACTCTCCCTGCTCTGACTCAGACAGCCTTGAGCTAGTCTGGCCCAGCTCCTCATGGGGAGCCAGTGAGAAGCAGCCGCCAGGACTGACGGAGGGAATGCCACATCTATTTTTTGCCTGCTCCAGATTCTGTGCAGTCACCATCCCCACAATCACTCATCGGCCATAGTTTTGAATTATTTGTACGTACAGCCTAGCTAAGCTCTTGTGCACAAGCCACTTCTCAGGGGATCCTGAAAAAGGACAGCGGGAACAGAATCACCTAGGTCACCTGAGAATGAAGCTGAACAGCCCAGAAGGCCCCAGAGGAACCTGCTCTGATCAGAAAGAATCTGTCGATTGTCATGGTTTCTCTTGGAGGGGAACAGAAATAGTCACCCAGCTTTATTAGAAGATGTGTGGCAGAGGGAGCAAGATCAGACTCGATTCCTGGCTGTGATGTCTCATGCATGTGGACACAAGAGCTGACTATTATTGAGCCTCTGCTTCTTTAGCTGCCAAGGGGGACTGCTGTGTACAAAAGCACTGGACAATAGGCGCTTAATAAATGCTCCTTGAACTGGAACCTGATTCAGGTACAGATCTCCCTGCCCCACCCCACTCTCTCTCCTGCTAGATCTGGTGTCTATCCAGCAAAAGCGTGAACCTGGATTTCACAATTGTGCCTGCAGAGGGGGACTGTTCTCATTTCTGTACTGTGCATAGACACTTGGGGATAAAAGATGCTATTTCAAAAGTGAGCTGTGAAATGCTGCAATTAGAATCACATTGAGGGTGGCAGTGAATTCTCATTGCACGTTGAGGGTGCATGTCATAGAACTAAGAAGTAAGGTCTCCTCAGTACCCTTGTCGGGGTGGGGACACTGATAGCTACTGTAACAATCTTTTGGTGCATCCGGCACAGTTGTAAGTACCCGGTCTTTTAGTCTTGACACCAAATGCTATGAAGTAAGGGTTTACCCTGATTTAACACACAAGAAAACAGAGGCTTAGTGCCACACTGTGCAGTCAACTGGAAAGGGAGCAAGGGTCTGGGTAAGGCCACTCTTTCCCTTTATGCCAGTGGCCTTCATTATTCTCTCTCTTTCCTGCCATATAAATGCAAAAGGCCTAACCTTTCCTGTGGATGACCAAAAACAGCAGGCATTGATACTCTCCATGGTGACACAATTGCTGTACTACCCAATCTCTCTTCACACTCAGAGTTATAAAACGTGCTATTCCTTGAGCAAGTTTGATGTAACCTCACATCGCCAGGGATCAGGCAGGGCTTTGCTCCTAAAGAACACACATGCAAATACCTATTCTGACCTTCACATGGTCAACTCTCCATTTTCAGTGCAGGATGGCAGTGCCCTGCTTTTAAGACTACCATAGCTCATTGCACCCCCAGCCTGGTGTCCAGGCATGCAAAACCCCATGCATGCTGACTTGCTGCTGTCAATGTGTCAGGCGCTATTGCCAAGCTCTGAGCTGACCTGTGATGACAGTCTAGTATAGAAATATAAGAAAATCCAACTTGGAATACTAGGTTAGCACTTGAATCAGTCCACACAGTCTGAAGCCTCACAGATGGATACGATCTATTGGGCAGGCTCAAGAGGCAAGGTGGGGTTGTGGGCCAGTTTCATGGACAAGAACAGGACCGGAAAGGCTCAGAATTCTGGGAGCTCTACGAAAGAAAAGGACTTGAGTGTTTCCAAACACAAATCAAATGTCCGTGACCTCCAGGAACTGGGGGCTCCTCTGGGAACCTAAATTCAGGAGTTAGTATCTATGTTTTCAAAGGTTAAACATTTTTAATAAAGAGAAAACACAGCAGATAAAAAGTGCACTGCAGGCTCACAGAGAGGAGTGGGCACCAGCCCTGTGGCCTTCACTGGGCTCCAACGGTGGACTTTTAGGGACTTATCTACTCCAGCAATGGTGGCCCAAGGGCAATACTATTAGGAAAAAACTTAATGTATATCTCAAAGTTTATAGAGCTGACTCTTAGACATTCTGCTTTTCTCGATGACTCTTGCCCACAGCTCCTTGAGTGGACACAGGGGCTGAGAGTTGATTCTACTGCCATGCCCAGGAATCACGAGGTGATTGTGTGTGATTGAACCTTGTACAAATGTCAGTCTCCAGACGATGCTGCAGTTTGGCCTGTCTGCCTGCTTGATCTGGCATGGCCTTCTCAAGGACACGGCTGTTTTTCTGCAAGCCAACTTCCTACCCATTCCCAGGAGAGATGGCCGACTGCCAGGAAAAGGCCCAGGGACATAGAGCCTCAGCACTTACCCTGAAACAGAAGCAAGGAGAGAGACCACGCAGCACTGCTCCATTTCCCCCAAACCCACCGGCAGATTTCTCATTTGCCAACAATTTATGTTTTGTTGCCTGTCACCTAATTCTACATGGACCTAGGCACATAGGTGGTGGCCATTTGTGAAGAGGTAGACCTACCTTCGTCTTTGAATCTATGTTCCTGCTGCTAGCAGTCCTTAAATTCAAAAGTTATACCCCAAAGTGCTAAGGTCTCTATTCCAGGAGAAGATGCTGACAGTTTAGGCTCAACAAGGATCAGAAAAGGCTGTGTCGTGGCTGGTACTGTCCTTGCACTGGTTTCATAGGGAGTGAGGGAGACTAGAAAGCCAGAAGGACTCTGCCTCCAGGAGAGAATTACAGAAAACATCTTGTTCTGTCCTTTCTCTGAGCCAGTGGTCTTTTCTCCCTTTTAACAGGGGAACTTTCTTAAGCTAAAGAAAGCTTTTTAGGAAAAGAGCTTTATAGGAAAAATAAAAGAGGAGGGGGCATTTCTGGAGGAGTAATTGCTTTGCAGAAAATGAAGCGTTTGGTTCCTGGAGGATCAGGTGACCACCTGTCTCCTCCTTCCAATTACAAGAAACCAAGTCCTGAGGATTACCCCTCCCACAGCTGCCAATGGCCTACTGCCCAAAGCACAAACAGGAGGAGACATGGGCAAGGACACATCATGCTTAGGACTGGAGGTGGCAGGTGGCAGAGCCAGAGGATGTGTGCAACTGCATGCTTCTCACCACAAGGACTCTCAGGGTGGCAGCCGTTCTCACTCCTCTAAGTGAGCTGATGTTGGTGGGTTCAGGATGGGTGAATGCCCCTAAATGACTGCACAACTCCAGTGGCTGAGTGTAGTGGAAGATACTGGTGTCCTAGTAATGAGAACTGGTTGTTCAATCACAAATATAGATGAGGGGTAAGTGTGCATATATTGCAGCCTGTTCTCCATTCTGCATGGTTAGGTCCTGCCACTAAACTCTGCAGGATGTCACCCCGAGAATAGAAAAGTCTCAATCTATAGATGATTATGAAGCCCTGGGTGTGAGTTAACACCTGGGAGAATTCGTGGAGAGGCATGAGGCAGATACACCCCTCACCCCAGAAAGACAGTCCTTGGTTTTGAACATTTTGTTCCTTCCATCCAGTTAGCACATTGGCAGGGGGCACAGCACAGCCATCTGGCAGCCTGTCCTTTACTGATATTCTATGGCCTCCCTGCTCTAAGAGTGGCCCTCAGACCAGCAGCATGAGCAGTTCTGCCTATCAGATCAGGATCTACATTTTCACAGGACACCTGGAGCATTTGTGTGTGCCCTGAAGTCTGAGGGGCCTGTGTGTTTCAGAGAAGCATCACAATGCCTCTTCCCAGGCCCCACCCTGAAAGATTGACTGAGTTGGGGCATCGGTTTTTTTAAAAAGCTCCCTAGGTGATTCCAGTGTGCAGCCAGAGTAGAGAAAGGGTTCCTGACCCACACTGGTTGGAGGGCAGGGGCACAGATGTCTCCGAAGGGCAGGCCGCCCTTCTGAAGAAGCTACAATAAGAGATGTTTGCACAGTCCTGACCCTCAATTCTTTTTCTAAACCTGCATAGTGAGTTCCAAACCACATTTCTAACAGGACTTAATTGGGTAGAGGCAACTTTTGATGACAATAGTGTCGCAGCTTGAAAAAAAATGGTGCTTAGCTTCTTCTCCACAAAAGATCCAAGAAAGATTCAGGGGCAGGGTACTTTGCATAGTTGCAAAAGCAATCCCCTCTCCCTGCTGTTCTTTTAGGGTTTGTTTATTTCATTTGCCTAATGTCTCATGAAGGGAGAAAGGGTGAGCTGGGTGCAGAAGAACTAAACAGAAGCAGTGAATTGATTGTGGCAATGAAGGAAGACAGAAGGGCCGAGAAAGGGGTCTTGAGGTCGAGTAGTAAGGAAAGAGTGGCAGGTGGAAAGAGACTGGTAGACCCCCCACGCAGAAGAATCAGTTTTGTCCAGGTTGCCTGAGTTGCTGCTGCTGCTTCTGGTCATAATCTCCCTCGGCTTCAGCTGTCAGCTGCAAGAGCCCCATACTTATTTCCAAGAGAAGTCAGAGGAAGCCACAGAACAGGTGTGGGGGTGGGGAGTATTCTATAAAGAACGTAGAATACAAGGTATTACCATTCTTGATGCCTTTTCAACCAAACTCTTCTGATAATCCTGCGGGAGTGTGGAAAGAACCCCAGCCGAAGATCCAGCTCAAAAGAGGGGTGACCCCAAATGGGCCCCCCTAGAGGTGAGATTCCCACCATCATCATGACCCCAATAGGCTAAGTCAGGTTTGTGCAATTACAGAGCTCTCAGTGCCACCGACTCAATAGGGACTCCAGGTCTTGTTGCCTGAGAATAATTTGGGGGCCAAGACCCACAACAAATGGACATACAGTCACTGGACCCCGGACCCAGAAAGGGAGGCAATGAAATGGAAGAATCAGACTCGGAGACCGGGAGCCAGGCAAATTTGCATCTCCAATTCTGCATCCCCAAGAAAGTCTATGATCCTCAGTGTCTTTACCTCTAAAATGGGGATAATAAAAAGAACCTCAAAGCATTGCTGGGAAGGTTACTCGAGACTTGATTCCCACAGAGCTTTTCCTAACTGCCTTCCTGGCTTTTGGCCCTAGGAGAAGCTCAAGAAATATGCATTGGTTGACTGAAGGAGTAAGCACATACCAACGTTATTCAGAGTGCGACTTCAGAAAGAGTACTTGGTGTGCAGCTTTGCAACAAATGTCACATCACAGCTAGAACTCCAAATTATTTCACTCATGAAAGAGAACAACTCCCCAGAAACAAAGTCCACCTCCTGATGACCAAGAGACTAGAATGTATCCTGTGTCCTTGACATGCCCTGTGGCATTCCTAGATGAACTGCGGGCTCATCACTTTAAATACTAGAGACTTGCACAAATGCCTTTATTGATCTGAAAGGTTTTAATAGCCCCTAAGATCATTTTAAAGCTTCTGCCTATGAAAGACTTGACACGGGGGAGGTAATTATAATAGCTGTCTTCTAACATGGTTCCAACAGGTCGACCTGTGCAAAAGGAGGCTAGAACTCCATGCCTTCCGTGGGGGTGGCTTCAGAACAAGGGTCAGAGGACAGGCCAGACTGTCTCAGGAGGGAAAGTGCATCCTCCAGCAGACAAAAAATAGAAAGAACTGTGTGCCCTTTTTGGTAAGCCCCTGGGAAGGACGGAAGGACATTTGCTGGCTTCTGGGGCTCCTCAAAGATGTATTGAGGAGGTGACTCATTCCTCAAGTCCTAAGTGTCTAGAAGTCTGAACCCCCAGCTATTAGGGAGCAGGTGTCTACAGGATAGAGGTAACAATGCCCTGCTGTGCATTGCTGCTGCCAAATTCATGACCACTGCTAAGTCTGGGACTCTAGGGTCTAACTGTGCCTAAAGTTGGAAAGCGTGGCAGTCCTCCATATCCCCGCCCGTTTCCCCTCCACTCCCTAGTGCTCCGGGGTCCTTCTGGATTCTGATGACTAAAAACAGATGAGTGACATTCAGATAGGATGTAGGCTAAAGTCAAGATAACCTGGGCGGGTTTCAGGGTGAAAGGGAGTATCCTTCCTGGAGCGAGATAATTGGCCTCATTTCCTTGTCTGTAAATTGAGAATAGTTTTCCCTCCTTACAGGGCGGTGACGGAGAGGAAGTCACCCAATGAGTGCTAGGTTCAAGGAGTGCTAGGTTCATAGTAGCCACTCACTTCTCCTTACTTGGCTAAGTGCCCTGGTTGGCTGGAAGTGGAAGCATTTAGAAGCATGGGCTGGCTTCTACATTTGACCCTGGACACAAGAGGATGACGTCTAGGCAACAGGTGGAGAAGGTCATTTGGAAGACTAGCAGGGAAAGGAGGAGCTTGGCAGCCTGCGGCATGTTCCTAGGTGTCCTCTTGGGACAGGTCAGGGTGAGGAGACCCTAGACTAGCTCAGAATTTGACACCTCCTACCTGGGCAACCAAGGGTTTCCCCTCTGTCCCTGGTATTACTCCAGCCCTACCTTCCCCAGAGCATAATCCCCGTGAAATGGCCTCATAAATAGCCGAGACTTGGTCTGATGCACTAGATTTTTGTTTTTAAATTTCTTCTGCTGTCATTTCCCTTGTGCAACCACATTCTTAGCAAAGTGTTTGAAGGCCAGAAGCCTCTGTCTTTGTCTCTCCTCCAGGCTAAATATACCCCAGCTTGTTGAAAACAGAGCATGCAGGTTAAGAACCAGCTGTATGCAGGACTGGGCGGAGGTCTAGTGTTCTCACATTTCAGAGTAGGGGGTGTGGGCAAAAAAAGAGGTTCTATGGAAAGTAACCTCACAGTGCGATCTTAACCAGGCAAGTCACGGTGGGTAGTCATGCCCCACGCATACAATTTCATTACCAAAAGGCTTCTTTTTGCTTTAAGCAAGCCCTGTCCATCATATTTCTGTGCATCCAGGATAACACACCTTTGCAATTCCCCTTTCAGACTCCTCCTTCTAAGGCAAAACCACCTAAAGGGCAAATAAATTTAACTATCCTGTAACCTGATCCCGGCCTTCCTTTCCCCCACCGCCATGTAATCTTCCTTAAGTTGTTCCCTCCTTAATTTCAAATACATAAAAATAACTGCAAAATTGATATTTTCCAGAGCATTGGAGATCTTGCTCCCCAGCATGTGTTGTCAGTTTGGCTTAAATGCATAAAATTTTTCTACAGGTTTCGCTGTTTCTTATGTCGACAGGGGAACTTCCATGTACTCCTCTGTACTGAAAAGCTTGGAATCTCACACTGCCTGCTTTAATGATTTCAGGAATCTCTATAGCAGGAATTACTGGCCATGAAATAAACCTTTGAAAAGTCCAGAGCTGAGCTCTGAAAGAGAAGTCATGAGGCTCTGCATTCTGTGGCCCTGACAGCGAGACTGACCAGGGAGAGGGCTCCTCCTGTGCCTCAACTTTCTCAGCAAGAGGTGGTCTATAAGACTGTCCATCTTTGGGGTCCATATGAGCAAACCAGTTAACAACCTGAAGGTCGGTCAGCAGGGCCTCACCTAACTAGAGCCCATCTTGTAGCGGGCCCCTTGTTCGTCTGAGAGAAGCACTAAGAAGGACTGCTCTCCGAAGCAGCCAAATTCAACTCAAAACTCACAAAAACTTACCAGCCAACCAAGGGAACAAAACAATGAAACAAAAAGTACAAGGAGCATATTCCCTCTGTGTAAAGCACAGGAACAAATGGAGTGTGTGTGAATGTCCATCCACAGAAGATGACCCACCCCCTCTGTAATTCTGGCTGCTCATCTTACCTGGATTGTACAAATGTATTATTCTAAAAAAATTTAAATTAAATCTTAAACAAAGATTCAGTAAGACTCTTTCTGGAAGGTTGTCAGACAGGACCAGATGTGTGGAGGGTGATCAAGACATCTGGGGCAAGCAGACGACTGAATCATAGGCTCCGTCAGTCAGAACTGCACAAGAGCCAGGGGCAGCAACAGAACCCAGAGCAGGGAGGACGTGCCCTCACGTCTGAGGGCAACGAGAAATCTAATTCATCTTGGCTGATAAGAAGAGACCTGCATCTCCCCAGGGACAGCTGGCTCCTGATTGGAGAAGGTGATCCATTAGCACAGGGCTCTGAAAAGTCACAATGGTATGGCCTTGCCCAGAAGTTCTGCATCTACCAGTGGCTCTGAGAGAAAACCTTGCCAGTTCCATCTCCAAGCTCGGCTGCCATGACCATCCTCATGTGCTTCAAGAAGCCTCACAGTCCCTGGCTTTTATATAAGAAAATTTTACAGTGCAGAAAACATCTACCTTCTTCTATGGGGAAACACCTTAGAGGGGGAATGGACAGCCCCGGATTCAAATCCATCACACAAGTTTCATGATCCTGGCGAGTCACTCATCCAGTCTAAGATTCATGTTCCATCCATAAAACACAGGTCGCGACCTCTTCCTAGGTTAGTTGACGGGAGTTAAGTGAGATAATGCACATTAAAGCACAGCACCTGCCTGGCGCTCACTGAGCCCATTAAATCTTTATGACTCAAAGCACATGGACAGCAGATGTCTCGATCCCCTCTCCTCTGTGACCCTGTTCTTGCTTATTCTATCTGGATAAGAACCCTTAACTGATTTAGCTCACATTAGGCAATCACAG